>NC_140517.1:43995211-44705679 GCF_964339955.1 Pipistrellus hanaki | reverse complement strand
AGAAACATTAATGATGAGAGAGAATCATTGATCGGCTGCCTCCTGCACACTCCACACTGGGGATCAAGCACACAATCCGGGCATGCGCCCTTGATTGGGAATTGAACCGTCACCTCCTGGTTCATAGGTCGATGCTCAGCCACTGAGCCTGCTGGCCGGGCATAGGCCGGTGTAATTTGCTTTGTCCTAAACAAGAATAACGTTACATATTTTCTCCAACTCCCCATACAATAAGTACATAAGCATTTTTGAAAGATTGGAATGTTTCCATGCCTCTGTGTTCTATGGATTTACTGTGTTTTCTTTCTTTTAATAAACACATTTTTTTTATTGATTTCAGAGAAAGGAAGGGAGAGAGAGAAACAGAGATCGGTTACCTCCCTTGCGTGCCCAGACCGGGGATCAAACCCACAACCTTGGTATGTGCCCTAACCAGGAATAGAACCCGCCGCCACCTCTTGGCATAGGTGACACCGCTCCCATCCACTGAGCCACCTGGCCAGGGCTTTCCTGTATTTTCTTTGCACCCTCTCTCCCGGTGCAAACATGTTGCCGTCTGGGGGCACTCCTGCTATCTACACTAATAAAAGAGTAAGATGCAAATTGACCGCACTTTCACGACGCCCACCAGCCAATCAGGAATGAGTATGCAAATGAACCCAACAAATATGGCGGGTTAATCTGCATACACATGTGCTGAGGGGACATGTATATGCAGATTAACTCGCCATATTTGTTGGGGGTGGGGAAGGACACTTGTGTTTCACACTGCTCCCGGCCGCTCCAGGCCTCTGGGCAGCATGGGAAGGCGGGAAGGCAACTCCAGCCAGAGCGAAGGCAGTGCAGGCGGCCAGGGGAAGGAAGGCCCTTTCGTACACAAATCTTCATGCACTGGGCCTCTACCGTGTTTCCCCGAAAATAAGACATCCTCCGAAAATAAGACCTAGCGCATGGAAAGATAAGACATCCCTGAAAATAAGACCTAACGCAACTTGGGAAAAAAAATTAATATAAGACACTGTCTTATTTTCAGGGGAACAGGGTAGTATATATATATATATATTTTTTTAAATAGATATATATATGTTTTTTAATGTTCTCTGACAATCTCTGTATTTTACATAATGTATTCAGACAATTGATGTTTCAAATGATTATTGATATAACTAGAGTAATATCAACCATATTTGTTATTTTCTGTTTGTTGAAATTATTTTTTGTTTCTATTTTGTGTTCCACTTTTTTCTGCTTTTTCTTTTTTAAATCAATCTTTATTGTTCGTATTATTACAAAAGTTCCTCATTTTTTCCCCCTCCACCAGGTTCCCACCCCACCCTCTCTGCCCTTTCCCCACCCCCCCATTGTCCTCATCCATAGGTGCACAGTTTATGTTCATTAAATATATTTTTATTGATGTCAGAGAGGAAGGGAAAGGGAGAGAGAGATAGAAACATCAATGATAAGAGAGAATCATTGACTGGCTGCCTCCCGCACACCCCCTCCCGAGGATCAAACCCGCAACCTGGGCAGGTGCCCTGACCGCGAATCGAACCTGGGACCCCTCCGTCCGCAGCGGGCTGACGCGCTGTCCACTGAGCCACGCTGACCAGGGCAACTCCTGGCATATGGGCGTCTGTTTTGCTACATCCTTAGGCGAAGGGAAAGGTTGCGTGGCCCCAGCAGGCAGGCTTTGTTGGTCTCGGAAACGATGAAGGACAGCAGGGAGCTCCCCGAAACGCCCCCCTACCCCCGCCCCCCATTCTCCGGCTCGCCCAGGGCTGAGCTGAAGGAAGCAGGAGAGGAAGGCGCCGAAGGCAGGCAGAGGGGCGGGCGGGCGGGCGGGGGCGGCTCTCCTACACCGCGGCCTGGCTCTTCTGGTCCACCGTGGAGAGCGTGAAGGACTTGGACGTGAAGGACTTGGACCCCCTGGCCACGGACTCCTCGGTCAGCACGTTGCGCAGCCGGGCGGGGAGGGACTTGAGGACGCGGGCGTGGAAGCCTCGGGCGGCCACCACGTAGATGACGGGGTTGATGCAGCTGTTGATGTAGGCGATGGAGACGCACAGGGCGTCGAAGCGGGACACGGCCTTGTAGTGGCGGTGGGACTCGGGCAGGAAGGCCAGGGCCATCCCGGACACCTGGTAGGGCAGCCAGAGCAGGAAGAAGCTGGCCACCACCGCGGCCACCACCTTGAGCGTCTTGGTGGAGCGCGTGGCGCTGCGGCTCCAAGTCCGCAGCAGGAGGAAGGTGTAGCAGACGGAGAGGGTGGCCAGCGGGCACAGGAAGCCCACCACCAGCCGCACGGTGGCCACGGCCCTCTCCCTGCGGACCCCGGCGGCGTCGCGGCCGTAGCTGAGGCCGCACTCCATCTTGGCGGGGAAGTGCTGCACGTTCAGCTTCCGGTACACGAAGGAGGGGACGGTGAGCAGCAGGGCCAGGCCCCAGGCCACGGCGCAGGCCACCCAGGCCAGCCGGGGCCCGCGGTAGTTCTGGCACCAGATGGGGTTGAACACCAGCAGGAAGCGGTCGGCGCTGATGGCGGCCAGCAGCAGGATGCTGGCGAACAGGTTGAGCAGGAGCAGCGAGGGGAGCAGGCGGCAGGCGGCCTCCCCGAAGGACCAGTCGTTGTGGTGCAGGATGTTCACAAACAGGATGGGCAGCGACAGGCAGGACAGCAGGTCCGCCGCGGCCAGGTTGAGGAACCAGATGGCGTTGATGGCGCGCCGGGCCTCGCACCCGGTCACCCACACCACCATGAGGTTGCCGGGCACCCCCACCAGGAAGACCACCGCGAAGATCGCCAGGGACATCACGTCCGGGGTGCCCAGCCTCGGCGGGGTGTAGGAGGAGTTGTCCACGGGGACACTGGGGTCCATGCTGGAGTTCTCATAATCGGGATAGTCATAGTTGTCGCTTCCCGGTTGGTCCTGGGTGGGAAGCAGAGAGGCAGGGAGAAAGTGAGTCCGCAGACGGGAGCCAGGGGGGTCCATCAGAGCACGTGGCTGGGAGCCCACCACCCCAGGTTTCTCCAGGAAATGGGGGGCGGGGGGAAACCCTGCTAAGAATCAGCAGGGGTGTCACATCACTGATTAAAATACTAGAGGCTCGCCAAAAACCGGTTTGGCTCAGGAGATAGAGCGTCGGCCTGCCAACGGAAAGGTCCCGGGTTTGATTCCAGTCAAGGGCATGTACCTTGGTTGCGGGCACATCCCCAGTAGAGGGGTGTGCGAGAGGCAGCTGATGGATGATTCTCTCTCATCGGTGTTTCTAACTCTCTATCCCTCTCTCTTCCTCTCTGTAAAAAAAAAAATCAGCCGAGACCGGTTTGGCTCAATGGATAGAGCATCGGCTTGGGAACCAAAGGGTCCCGGGTTCAATTCCAGTCAAGGGCATGTACCTTGGTTGCGGGCATATCCCCAGTAGGGGGTGTGCAAGAGGCAGCTGATCGATGACTCTCTCTCATCGATGTTTCTAACTCTCTATCTCTCTCCCTTCCTCTCTGTACAAAATCAATAAAATATATTTTTTAAAAAAAATCAATAAAATATATTTTTTAAAAATAAATACTAGAGGCTCGATGCACGAAATTCGTGCAAGAGTAGGCCTTCCTTCCCTGGCTTCGCTCCCGGCCACCCAGGAGCCTGCAAGCCCTCGCTCCCGGCTGGAGCACCACTCCTGTAGCTCCCTCCACCACCCCCCTCCCCTTCATAGCAGGCATCCCGCTCTGCGCCTGTGTATGCAAATTAACCCGCCATCTTTGTTGGGTTGATTTGCATTCTCACTCCTGGTTGGCTGTGTGCGTTGCAGAGGTACAGTCAATTTACATGTTTGTCTATGATTAGGTGATATGGAAAATTCTTTTCTGCCAATTGGACTCCCAGGCCCCCCCCACCCCCTATCCCCCCACCCCCACTCCCCCGCCCTCCATCCCCCCACCCCCCACCCCCCCACCGCCACCTCCCCATGAAGTCCCTGGACGTCCCCATGATCCAGCAATCAAAGGATGAGCGCCGAGACTTGCCGTGAGCTGTGGTCCCCACCCATGACACGCTGCTTGTTCGACATGCTTAACAGCACCCACACACTGTGACACTGTGACTGGGTTACCCCTCACCACCACATCGCCCGCTTCTGCTGCCTGCCACCCACAGGGCAGCTCTGTGTTCTGCCTGGGAGTGGCGCCCTGGAGCAGGCAGCGGTTCCCCGGGCCCAGCGTACTCAGGCACAGCCTTTAAGGCGTGGGGAGGGGTGGGGGGCAGGCAGGGAAAGATGGAGTCGCCAAGACACAATATGCCATAAAGCAATATTTTAAAGAATCAAAAACACCTCTTCACCTAGATGCACGTACCCCTATGTTCACGTACAATAGCCACAACGTGGAAAGAACACAAGTGTTACTCTAGCTGGTTTGGCTCAGTGGATAGAGCGTCGGCCTGCAGACTGAAAGGTCCCAGGTTCGATTCCGGTCAAGGGCATGTACCTTGGTTGCGGGCACATCCCAAGTAGGGGGTGTGCAGGAGGCAGCTGATGGACGTTTCTCCCTCATCGATGTTTCTAACTCTCTATCCCTCTCCCTTCCTTCCTCTCCTGGAAAAATTGATAAAATATATATTTTTTTAAAAAGATGAAATATCGCCATGTACCATGCCACGCATGGATCTTGAGAGTATCGTGCTAAGTGAAATAGGTCAGACGGAAAAGGACAAGAACAGCACGATTTCAGTCATATGTGGGATATAAAGCAGCATAGCATAGAGAATATAGTCAATAATATTGTAATAGCTCTTCAGTGGTCGGCAAATTCATTAGTCAGCAGAGCCATAATCAACAGGACAACCATTAACATTTCTTTTGAGAGCCAAAATTTTTAACTTAGACTTCTTCTAACGCCACTTCTTCAAAATAGACTCGCCCAGGCCGTGGTATTTTGTGGAAGAGCCACACTTAAGGGGTCAAAGAGCCGCAGCTTGCCAACCACGGCCCTAGCCCGTTTGGCTCAATGGATAGAGTGCTGGCCTGCAGATCAAAGGGTCCCAGGTTCGACTGAGGTCAAGGGCACATTCCTTGGTTGCAGGCTCCTCCCTCCGCCCAGTCCTGGCCAGGGCTCATGCAGGAGGCAACCAATTGATGTGTTTCTCTCACATGGATGCTTCTCTCTGTCTTTCCCTCTCTCTTCCACTCTCCCTAAAAATCAATGGAAAAATTTCCTTGGGTGAGGATTAACAAACAAAAAAAAAATAATAATAATTTTAAAAAAGAACAAAGATTATGGTCTCTAATTACCATTTGCCATTCAAACGAGCCAGGACTCCTTGGAGAAGGGTTGATTCCTGTTCTGGGACAGGAAATAGGTAAGTTGACCTTGGAATCTCTCAGAAAGTAAGGACATTTTTAATGGGGAAATGTCAAAGAGAAATAAAAGACAGTCTGAAAAGGCTCCCACTCGTCAAAGACGGGACAATTTGAGTACCTGATAATAAGAATTATGAGGGAATGAAACACATCCTATATAATAAAAGCCTAATATGCTAAATTTCCGGCCGTTCGACCATTTGACCAGTCGCTATGACGTGCACTGACCATCAGGGGGCAGATGGTCTGACTGGTAAGTTAGCTTGCTGCTGGAGTCCAGCCAATCGGGATCGGGTGAGACTGCCGGACAGGCCCTGGAGCCCTCCCTCTATCCCTCCCCGGCCCCAATTGTGTACCCGTGGTGTCCCTGGACCTGGCCTGCGGGGATCAGGATAAAACCAGCTCTCCCACATCCCCCGAGGGGTCCCGGGTTTCAAGAGGGCTCAGGCCAGGCCGAGGGACCCTACGGGTGCATGAGTGCAGGCCCCGGGCCTCTGGTTAATATATAGAGATCTGAGTTTACAACGATACTAAAAACAAGCAAACCCATCCGTCACCTTCCTGTTCCGGGAAGGGAGGGAACCCAGCATGTGTCCTGCCATTTGCGTGTAAAGTAAGAGCCGGGCTGGGAAAGTGGCTCTGAATTCTTTTTAGTTAGCTAATCCTCACTGAGGATATTTCCTCGTTGGTTTTTAGAGAGTGTGGAAGGGGAGGAGGAGAGACAGAGAGAGAGAGAAACTTCGATGTGAGAGAGACACACCCAGGTGGGTTGCCTCTCACACATGCTCTGAACAGCGCTGGGGATAGAGCCTGCAGCGGTGGCAGCCGGAATCGAACCCGGGATCCTTCCGTCCAAGGGCCTACAATCTATCCGCCGAGCCAAACCAGCCAGGGCGGAAAGGGGTTCTTTAGAGAAGAATCCTACGTAATCAAGATCTAACGTGCCGATGGCCGTGACACCGAGAAGCACAACCACCAGATGGTGGGTCAGCAGGAGGGCGGGGCAGCGAGCAACAGGAGGGGGAAGAGCTGGGGACAGTGTCAAGAGAGGAACGGTGCCGAGGCGGCAGCTGGGCTGGGGGTCCCCGGAGGGGTCCCCTGGTCGCCAACCTGCACCCCAGGGCACCCGACCCCCGGCAGGAAGATCCGGGCAGGGAGCGGGTGATCAGACTCATTGCCGAGCTCCTACTATCCTGTTTTCCCCGAAAATAAGACAGTGTCTTATATTAATTTTTTTCTCCCAAAGTTGCGCTAGGTCTTATTTTCAGGGGATGTCTTTTTTTTTTTTTTTTTTTAATATATTTTATTGATTTTGTACAGAGAGGAAGGGAGAGAGATAGAGAGTTAGAAACATCGATGAGAGTCATGGATCAGCTGCCTCTTGCACACCCCCTACTGGGGATATGCCCGCAACCAAGGTACATGCCCTTGACCGGAATCGAACCCGGGACCCCTCAGTCCCCAAGCCGACGCTCTATCCATTGAGCCAAACCGGTCCCAGCAATTCAGGGGATGTCTTATCTTTCCACGCGCTAGGTCTTACTTTCGGAGGATGTCTTATTTTCGGGGGAAACACGTTATGTGCTGAGCGTGACCTCCGCTCTTCCACCCCGACCGTGACCCTCACGCAGGTTCTGGCCACTCGCCCATGTTATGGATGGGGAGGCAGAGGCCCCGGAGGGAAAGCAGCCTGTTCGGGTCACGTAGGTAGGAATGCAAACCTGCACAGGGCGGGGCTCCGATGCAGGCAGGCTGCCCCTGACCAGCCCCCAGGGGTCCGGGGGAGGAGGAAGGGGAGGACAGCTCAGGAGCGAGCTCTGTAGCCCTGGAAGCTCGCCCATCACTGAGTCACTCTGTCACAAACCCAGGGAAAGGAGACGGAGAGACAGAAACATCGTCCAGAGCTGGATGTTGAGTGTGCCTGAATGTGTGGGCTGAGGTTCATACATGAAATAAGATAAAATGTGCTCAGGCGTCTCACAGAGTGCCTGGCATACAGTGGAGGGCCAAGAAGTGGCAGCCGATGTTAATATTCTTTTTTTTTTTTTTAAACCTATCTGCCTACCTGGTTGCCCCTAACTACCCTCCCCGGCCGGCCTGGTCGCCCCTAGTCGCCTCTCCCTTGGCCCCCACAGCCATGGCTTTATGCAGAAGGTTGTCCAGAAAGATGTCCAGAAGATGTCCAGTCTAATTAGCATATTGCCCTTTTATTGGTATAGATATGTTTATTGGTTTCAGAGAGTAAGGGAGAGGGAGAGAGAGAAACATCCATGATGAGAGAGAAGTACTGATCTGCTGCCTCCTGCACACCCCCTCATTGGGATCAAGCTTGCAAGCAGCTGAAACCGGTTTGGCTCAATGGATAGAGTGTCGGCTTGGGGACTGAAGGGTCCCGGGTTCGATTCCAGTCAAGGGCATGTACCTTGGTTGAGGGCATATCCCCAGTAGGAGGTGTGCAAGAGGCAGCTGATCCATGACTCTCTCTCATCGATGTTTCTAACTCTCTATCTCTCTCCCTTCCTCTCTGTACAAAATCAATAAAATATATTTAATTAAAAAAAAAAAAGCTTGCAAGCAACCACAACCTAAACCCATGTATGTGCCCTGGCTAGGAATGATGTTAGTATTCTTAATCAACATCATGATTACTGAACACCTGAGATCTTTCTCTGAATCAAATTTTTTTTTCTAGCCCCTTTACATCACCCTGAAGTGGGGCTGGTAGATGGTTCGGGGCACTGGCTGGAGAGCCATCCCAGCGGTGACATGACTCAAAGGAGAGTGCCAGTGCCGCTGGCGAGCGGGGGAGCAGGGCAGGGCAGAGCCGTGCCGGGGAATATCACTCGGTCAGGAAAAGGGAGTGGGGTGCTGATGCAGGATACAGCGTGGATGAGGCCTGAGAACACGTGCTGAGTGA
The DNA here is from genome assembly GCF_964339955.1 of Pipistrellus hanaki. Lineage (NCBI taxonomy): Eukaryota > Metazoa > Chordata > Mammalia > Chiroptera > Vespertilionidae > Pipistrellus > Pipistrellus hanaki. Next base: position 44,697,410 of record NC_140517.1, on the reverse strand, counting down.
AAGAAGCCAGACACAGATGGTCACGTGTCCTATGCTTCCCTGTGTCTGCTCCGTCCAGAAAGACACATCCACAGAGATGGGGCTGGGGCGGGGGGGGGGGGGGGGGTCATGGTTGCCCGGGGCTGGAGAAGGAATGGGAGTGACCGTCGGATGGGTGCAGGGTTAACTTTGGGGGTGCTGAAGCGTGCACAGAACCACGGGCGTACTAACTGGCACTGAGGCGTACACTTTAAAACGGCAAATCACAGATCGTGTGGATTTTACTCGCTTCCCCAAGAAACACCGGTGTCATAAAGACATCCAGGGCTGCCGAAACCGGTGTGGCTCAGTGGATAGAGCGTCGGCCTGCGGACTGAAAGGTCCCAGGTTCGATTCCGGTCAAGGGCACGTACCTTGGTTGCGGGCACATCCCCAGTAGGGGGTGTGCAAGAGGCAGCTGATTGATGTTTCTCATCGATGTTTCTAGCTCTCTATCCCTCTCCCTTCCTCTCTGTGAAAAATCAATAAAAATATATTTCTTAAAAAAATAAATAAAAAATAAAAAAAAGTAAAGAGCCAGGACCATGTGACACGCCGGACTGGAGCCTGGAGCAGGGAAAATGCATTCGCTCTGCAGGGCGTCATTTGGACAATTGATTGAGTCTGGGTGTGGCCTGCGACGAGGCCACTGCACTGCATCGGGGTCAGAGCTCCCCACGCGGGTGACCGGGCTGCGCTCACCAGCTAGCCCCGTGGTCGGCAAACCTCGGCTCGAGAGCCACATGCGGCTCTTTGGCCCCTTGAGCGTGGCTCTTCCACAAAATACCACCACGTGCCGGCGCACACGTACAGTGCGATGGACACTTCGTGGCCCATGGGCATTAGTCAGTTTTCGGGTCTCAAATTTCAAATTTGTTCTGTGGCTATTTGGCTCTGTTGACTAATGAGTTTGCCAACCGTGGGACTAGTAGGTAAGTGTCCCTCTTCTTGAGAAGTAGAGACGTTGACTCTCCAGTGGTTGGGGTGGGGGGAATGATCGATCGATCGATAGGGCAAATTTGGAGAATCTGGGTAAAGAGGATAGGGAAGGGTTTGGGCGGTCTTACTCTTGTAACTTTTCTATAAAGTGTGGAAATAGCCCTAGCTGGTGTGGCTCAGTGGATAGAGTGTCGGCCTGCGGACTGAATGAAGGGTCCCGGTTCGATTCTGGCCAAGGGCACATGCCTGGGTTGTGGGCTCAGTTCCCAGTAGAGGGTGTGCAGAGGCAGCCGATCCATGATTCTCGCTCATCATTGATGTTCCTATCTCTCTCTCTCCCTCTCCTTTCTTCTCTAAAACCAATAAAATATATTTTAAAAAATAAAATAAAGTGTGAAAATATTTCAAAATGAAAGCTAAAATCGTCGCAATGTTCCCACTGGTGAACAAACCTGCCCTGAGCCCTCCCCCCCCCAACTCCTACCCTGACCCTGACCCTGACCCTGACCTGCACCTGCCTTTCCGTTTGGCTGCTCTGGGACCCTCCCCTTACAGGTCCCCATGCTCCAATCAAGAAAGGTTAATGCCAGGCACAGCAGGAGGCCCCATTCCCTGCCATTTTTTAAAAATATATATATATATATTATTATTTTTTTACAGAGAGGAAGGGAGAGGGATAGAAAGCTAGAAATATCAATGAGAGAGAAATATCGACCAGCTGCCTCCTGCACACTCCCTACGGGGGATGTGCTGGCAGCCAAGATACATGCCCTTGACCAGAATCGAACCCAGGACCCTTCAGCCTGTAGGCCGACGCTCCATCCACTGAGCCAAACCGGTTTTGGCTCCCTGCCATTTTTAAAAATATATATTTTATTGATGTTTCACAGAGAGGAAGAGAGAGGGATACAGAGTCAGAAACATCGAGGAGAGAGAAACATCGACCAGCTGCCTCCTGCACACCCCCCACCGGGGATGTGCCCGCAACCAAGATGCGTGCCCTTGACCGGAATCGGACCCGGGACCCTTCAGTCTGCAGGCTGACGCTCTAGCCACTGAGCCAAACCGAACCAGACTCCCTGCCATTTTTTGAGCGGGAAGGGTGGGTAGTGGCGGGGGGGGGGGGGGGGGGGGCGTGTGTGCAGGTTGTTAAATATTGTGAATGTCCCCATCAAGCTAACTTTCCTCTGCTGGTTGTGCAAGCGAAGGGCCATCCTTGGCTGCAGAATGAGTCAGACCCCAAAAAGGGATCCTGCCCCGCTACCCGCCCCCCACGCTCCTGGTGCCCCCCCACACACACACGTCACCCCTCCTCTCACCAGCTGACACAGCTCCCTGGGCTCGGCACTCTCATGACGCGGACAAAAGATGCTGATTCAAACACTGTGGTTTCCGCCCGGGACCTCGCAAACGGCTCGCCGATCGCTGACGGGACATGACCGAGGTGCCCACCCCAGGGGACCCGGCCCATCCGGCAACAGAATACTATGCAACCCCCAAAAAGAACGAGGAAGTGGGGCCCCGATGGGGAAAGAACCCCGAGATGGAGGTGCAGCAGAACAGCGCGGACCCAGGAGTGTGTAACGCTCCCCGCAAACAGGAAGCGGGCTGGCACCCCTCTTCCTGCCCGCACCGCCCCTTCCGCTCTGTCCCAATCGCTCTCTCCGTCCAGTGTGTGCCTGCATTCGGTCTGCTTCCAGAAGCAGACACGGGCCCGGCTGGTTTTGCTCAGTGGGTAGAGCGGCGGCCTGCAGACTAAAGGGTCCCGGGTTCGATTCCAGTCAAGGGCATGTACCTTGGTTGTGGGCACATCCCCAGTGGGGGGTAGGGGGGGGGGTGCAAGAGGCAGCTGACGGATGTTTCTCTCTCATCGATGTTTCTAATTCTATCCCTCTCCCTTCCTCTCTGTAAAAAAAATAAAAAATAAATCAATCGCCGAAACCAGTTTGGCTCAGTGGATAGAGCTTCGGCTTGGGGACTAAAAGGTCCCAGTTCTATTCCGGTCAAGGGCATGTACCTTGGTTGCGGGCACATCCCCAGTAGGGGGTGTGCAAGAGGCAGCTGATCGATGACTCTCTCTCATCGATGTTTCTAACTCTCTATCCCTTTCTTCCTCTCTGTACAAAATCAATAAAATATATTTAAAAATAAAATAAAATAAAATGAATCAATAAAATATATTTTTTTTTAAAGAAAAGATAGCAGCAGACAGAGGGCCCCTGGCAGAGCGGCGGTGCCAGGAGCGGGCTTGGAGGCGGGCATCGGAAGGAAGCTGTTCACCAGGTGTGCTGTCCTCCTCAGATACAGACCCCAAGCCTGGGGACATGCCCACCCCGCACGCACGGCGGGCCTCCTGCAGAATCCCGGCTCTCGGAGGAGCCTGCGGCTGCTTCCTCCCGGCACACACTTTCACTCTCCACTCTCCTGGCGGGAAGTGGGGGTCTGCAGGCAGAGCGGAACCCGCCCGGGCTGCTCGGCAGGGAGGCCGGTCCGAGAGCAAAGCCACAGAAGCAGACACAGGGAGGGCGCTGGGCTCCCCGTGGTCCGTGGCCGTGGGGGGGGGCGGGGGGCCGTGGAACGTGGCTGATGTGTCCGAGGGGCTAGTGGCTGTGCCGGTTGGACTGAATGTCGCCCGTGGCGCGTGGCCGCCGTGTGGATCCGGGCGGGTGTGGGGCCCAGGCCTCCCAGCCGCCCGGCACTGTCCTCAGCACCCACCCCGGCCCTTCTCGCCCTAAAGACCGTCTCTAGGTCACAGCCACCCGAGGGCAAGGCGTTACCATGGCGCCCGAGTTCCCGGGGCCATGGCAAGAGCCCTTGTCCGGCCGAAACCGGTTTGGCTCAGTGGGTAGAGAGTTGGCCTGTGGACTGGAAGGTCCCGGGTTCGATTCCGGTCAAGGGCATGTGCCTTGGTTGTGGGCACATCCCCAGTGGGGGGTGTGCAGGAGGCAGCTGATCGATGTTTCTCATCGATGTTTCTTTTTTTTTAAAAATATATATTTTATTGATTTTTCACAGAGAGGAAGAGAGAGGGATAGAGAGTCAGAAACATTGGTGAGAGAGAATCATCAATCAGTTGCCTCTTGCACACCCCCTACTGGGGATGTGCCCACATCCAAGGTACATGCCCTTGACCGGAATCGAACCCGGGACCCTTCAGTCTGCAGGCTAACGCTCTATCCACTGAGCCAAACCGGTTTCGGCTCTCATCGATGTTTCTAACTCTCTCTCCCTTCCTCTCTGTAAAAAAAAAAAATCAATAATTTTTTTTTTTTTTTTTTTCAAAGAGCCCTTGTCGGCTGCATGGACAAAGGGCTGCAGAACAGAAGCTGGAGGAGAGGAGATGGGAGCGTCCGGGGAGGTGCGGGCAGCGGGGCTGGCACTGGGGCAGCGGCGCTGGCACTGGGGCAGCGGCATGCATGGACGGCGGACGGGGTGAGGGAGGAGGCGCGGCTCTCCTCAGAGAAGACCCATCCTAAGCACCGAGCTCTGGTCTCCGCCCTTTCCACGTCCGTCTCATCTAATCTGCAGACAACCCCTGAGGGCGGCTGCTCTCACAACACCCATCTCCCCGGTGAGAACACTGAGGCGGCCGGGAACGAAAGAGACGCGCCTCCTCACCGTCAGCAGGTGAGCTGGGCCCCAGAGCCTTCCCCGAGAGGCCACCAGGCTTAACTGCGGGGCACCGATGCAGGGCAGGAAGCCACGCGGTGAGAGGCGGGACCGTGCTACGCGCCAAAACATGGAAGGCCAGCGTGGCTGGGAGGCGGCCCGGAGGAGGCTGGAGACCCTCAGATGCCCTGTGAACGAATCTGCATCTTACCCGGGGGCGATGGGGAGCCACGGATGGTCCTTGAGCTGCAGAGGGACTGGGTCAGCACTCAGTTTAGAAAGATGGCTCTGGCCCTGACCGGTTTGGCTCGGTGGATAGAGCATCGGCCTGTGGACTCAAGGGTCCCGGGTTCGATTCCGGTCAAGGGCATGTGCCTTGGTTGTGGGCACGTCCCCAGTGAGGGGTGTGCAGGAGGCAGCTGATGGATGCTTCTCTCTCATCAATGTTTCTAACGCTCTATCCCACTCCCTTCCTCTCTAAAAAATCAATTATAGCCGAAACCGGTTTGGCTCAATGGATAGAACGTCGGTTTGGGGACTGAAGGGTCCTGGGTTCGATTCTGGTCAAGGGCATGTACCTTGGTTGGGGGCACATCTCCAATAGGGGGTGTGCAAGAGGCAGCTGATCTATGACTCTCTCTTGTCGATGTTTCTAACTCGCTATCTCTCTCCCTTCCTCTCTGTACAAAATCAATAAAATATATTTTTTTAAATCAATATATATATATATATATATATATATATATATATATATATATATATATATATATATATATATATATATATATATATATATATGTCTCTGGCCAGTGTCAGTAGCTGGGACCAGAGTGGGGGCTGGAGCAGGGGCCCAGGCCCGTGAAGGTGGAAGCTCGGAGGAGGGGTGATGACCAGGAAGAGGAAGAGTAGCGGGCAGACTGAAGCGCACAGAGAAGGCCGGCCTCGGCCTCCGTCCCTGAGCCCCCGGGGGTGTTTCTGGAAGGGTCCGCCGTGAGCTGGCGTCCGCGGGGCCCCAGAGGGGCAGTGACGGGCGCCAGAGGCTCTGAGGCGGGCCGGGAGCGTGGCCCTTCCCGCCCCACCCTCCGGGCCTGGGGAGCCGTGCACGGACAGAAGCAGAAGTCACAGCCAGCAGGGTCCCCGGCCGAGGCCCTGTCCGCAGGAGCGGGGCCAAAAGGTGAAGTGAGGGAGTGAAGCAACCCCGCTTCCCCTTCCCCGTGAAGCACGACAGGAGCCGGGGGCTCTGAGGGCGGCAGGTGCCAAATCACAGCCCCGCGCCGACCACACACCGCGCCGGACGCCGCCCCCTCGGACACACACACATGGAATCCGTGCAACGGCCCCGCTGCACCTCCAGCCACCACGGCCCCGGGCGCCCGGTCAGACAGGGACCTCCCAGTCTGAGCGGTCCCCGCTCAGCGCCGCTCTTGCCCAACACTAAGACAGCCCCGTGCTCTGCAGACAGACGTGCACAGAACGAGCTGGACTGGAGGAACCCAGCCTGCGAGGCGCAGCCGAAGGCGTGGGAGAAACCGACACGGAACGGACCCCACAGCCCGTCTGAGCCGCGGCCGGGCCTCCCGCCCCAGGAGGGGCTCTGGGTGGGAACCCCGTCTCCCTTCCTTGTTGCGAGTAAATAAAACTGCCTCCCGGCGACCCCGTCTGGCTCTGGAACCCCGCGCCCGCTCAGGAGCAGGGTCCTCCCCGCTCCTGCCTCAGTTTCCCTCAGTCTCCACCATTCAGAACACCGAACGCCCAGGTCAGTCCGGTCACCCTCCCTCCCGAGCAGCTTTTGAGGAAGAAAGTCGTGGACTTAGGAGACCCCCCGAGGCCCCGTCCTGGGGAATGCAAGGGCCCCAGCCCCAGGCCTCGCCCTGAGTCCTGGACAGTCCGGCTCCTTAGCGTGTCCCAGCCCAGAAGTGTGCCAGGCCAGGGGAGAAGGGGAGAAATGGGTGGCAGGGCAGCAGGGAGATTGGGGTGGGGGTCGGGGAGATGGAGGAAGAGAGAGCAGAGGCCCCGGCGCCCACGCCCGTTCCAGACTCACCATGTTCGTCTCCCTGGTTCTCCGCGGGGCCAGGGCCCGCCGCCCGCGGTCTGTGGTTTTTATGGCCCCACGGGAGGCGCAGAGAGGCAGGAAGGAAATGACCCGTTCCTCTGCCCCGAGGTCCTCATTGGTCTGCAGCCCGGGTACCTGGGCCGGCCGGGCGCCGGTGGGGCAGCGAGGGGAGCAGAGGTCAGGGCTCCGGGCGCTGAGGAAGCCCCCTCCCGCCCAGGCCAGAGGGGAGAGAGGCCTGCCCGGTGACCCTGGGCCCCCGCTCTGAGCTGGGGTTCCCCATTTGAGACCATCTCTCTCTCTCCCTCTCCTTCCAGAGCCCCTACGCCAAGAAGCCTCGGAGTCCAGGCTGCCTGGCCGCCCGGAGGCCGGGCAGCGGGCAGGGAGCCCCGCCTCCCCAGCAGGTTGCTGGGAGCCCGGATGTCACCGGACCATCAGTGGGTCCGGGCGGCCGGTCACTGCTGGAGCCGATTTGGCAGGGACAGGGTTGAACACAGATGAGCGTTTATTCCAGTCCCGCCGGCAGCATGGGGAGCAGCAGGTCACCCACAGACATCTGCTTCGCAGCCCCCCATAAGCCCCCTGCTCCCATTGGGCAGAAGGATGAAGATTACTTGGAAAAGTCGGCAAAAGGGATAAGAATGGCCGGAACCAGTTTGGTTCAGTGGACAGAGTGTCAGCCTGCGGCCTGAAGGGTCCCGGGTTCGATTCCGGTCAAGGGCATGTACCTTGGTTTCGGGCACATCCCCAATGGGGGGTGTGCAGGAGGCAGCTGATCAATGTTTCTAATTTTCTATCCCTCTCCCTTCCTCTCTGTAAAAAAATCAATAAAAAAAATATATTTAAAAAAAAAAGGGATAAGAGTGGGGTATGCAAAATGGGAACTTCCAGCTAATACTGGCTCAAGGTTTGCACCAGGCTGGTGGCATGCAAAGTGCGTGTGCCCCTGGTTTCTGCAAAAAGGTTGTTACTCTTTCCAGGATAATAAGCAGCTCCCAGAATGTGCCTTCTCTAATCAGAACAAAACAATTCGAGTTCACAGGGCATGATTAATTTTTTTTTTATTATTGGCGAGAAAGAGAGAAAGAGAGAGAGAGAAAGAGAGAGATCTATTTGTTTTTTGTTTGTTAATCCTCACCAGAGGATATTGTTCCGTTGATTTTTAGAGAGAGTGGGAAGGAGGAGGAGAGGCAGAGAGACAAACACTGGTGTGAGACACATCGATTAATCGCCTCTTACAAGCAGCTGGGGATCGAGCCTGCAACCAGAGCACGTGGCCCTGACTGGAATCCAGCCTGGGACCCTTCAGTCAGCAGGCTAATGCTCTATCTACTGAGCCAACCCAACTAGGGCAACAGAGCGTGGTTAATATTTCTTACTAGAGGCTCAGTGCACAAATTCATGCACCAGTGGGGTCCCTCGGCCCAGCCTGCGGGATCGGGCCAAAACCAGCTCTCTGACATCCCCTGAGGGGTCCCAGATTGCCAGAGGGCACAGGCCAGGCCTAGGGGCCTCATCGGTGCACCATCGGAGCCAGGGAAGGACCAGGGAGATTGGCCAGCTAGGGAGAGACTGTGGGAGGGCTCCAGGGCATATCTGGTTTCACTCAGTCCCAATCAGCCAGATCCCAGAAGGAAGCTAACCAACCAATCAGAGCATCTGCCCCCTGGTGGTCAGTGCCCATCATAGCAAGCAGTTGAGCAGCCTTAGCATATCATTAGCATATTATACTTTGATTGGTTGAACGGCCAACCGGATGACAGGACACTTCGAATATTAGGTTTTTATTATATAGGCTAATTATAACTGGTCTCCAATATCCTATTTCTACCCCTAACATTTCCCCACTGCTATTTCTTTCCTTTTTTTTTTTTAATTTAAATATATTTTATTCATTTTTCACAGAGAGGAAGGGAGAGGGATAGAGAGCTAGAAACATCGAGGAGAGAGAATCATCGACCAGCTGCCTCCTGCACACCCCCCACTGGGGATGTGCCCACAACCAAGGTACATGCCCTTGATCGGAACCGAACCTGGGACCCTTCAGTCCGCAGGCTGATGTTCTATCTACTGAGCCACACCTGTTTCGGCCTCTCATCGATGTTTCTAACTCTCTATCCCTCTGCCTTCCTCTCTGTAAAAAATCAATTAAATTTTTTTTTTAAATGTGGGGGTTGGCAAAATGGGCACTTTTCAGGCACTGCTGACCGGGGGTTTGCAAAGGCCTGGGGTGTGCCAAGGGCTGGCGCCTCGGGGCTGCTAATTGTCCGGGAAGGCGGAAGCGGGAGACCAGAGCGGTAAGGGCTTATCAATGTGTTAGGTCAGTGGTCCGCCAACAGCGGCTCGAGAGCCACGTGCGGCTCTTTGGACCCTTGAGGGTGGCTCTTCCACAGAACACCACGGCCTGGGCGCGTCTATGTTGAAGAAGTGGCGTTCGAAGAAGTTTAAAAAAAACGTGGCTCTCCAAAGAAATGTCCATCGTTGTCCTGTTGGTGTTTGGCTCTGTGGACCAAGGAGTTTGCCGACCGCTGGGCTAGGTGATCTGGATACCAGGTGGGCTGAGCCTCCACCCCCCTCCCCCCGTTCATGGCACCAGCACCCAGAGACGGGGGGTCAGGGGTTGTAAAGGACTTGAGGCGGGCTTTTTCCAGGCAGAGAGTTCCGTGTGCGGGTCTGGATTCCAGGAAACTCCAGAGGGGAGAGATGATGGTCTCAGCAAGGGAAATGTCCATTGCAAAGTGGCCTAAAGGCCAGTCCTCAGGGGAGGGGGTGTCGAAGGGGTGTCGAAGGGTGTGGAGGAAGGAGCCTGGGTGAGGGTCCTGTTGCCGCTGACACCAAGGGCCGTGAACTGAGTGGTCGAAAACAACAGAAGCGCATGGACCGTTGTTGGGGAGTGGGGATTTTTGAGCGTGCTTCCAGAGAGGCCCTGGACTAGGCCCCAGATAGAGTTGTCTGTGCTGACACCGGGCCAGGCCTTGAGATACTCTCTCATAGCCCCTTCCCAGCACGTAGGCCTTCTTTCACAGAGCACGGTCAGCTTTCTGAAGAACAGGATGACCCTGTGAATAACATGGTTGTCAATGGCATGATCCTGACATGGCTTGGGGAAAAACTGGGTTGCTTGTTCTCCAAAAACAGGACGTGATTAATGGGCTTAAAAGCGGTCCCCCACAAAGGGTCACTGCTGCTCTCTGGACTCCCTGCGTGGAGAAAGGCAGAGCAGAATCCAGCCAGCTGGCTGGCTAATAAAGGCTCCCTAAATTTTAATTTGGTCTGGGCTCCAGTGGTCATTCACTCACATCTGCTCCACAACACCCTCTCCCCGCCTGGAGGCACTCCAGCGGCCAGCAGGGTCACAGTCTCCCTGCAGGCTCCAGACAGCCTGTGCCTGGCTCTTCCCGCTGCTGGTGGCCTCCACTCCCATCTCTGCCTCCACGTGGTCTCCTCACCTTCGCTCCTGCTCAGCCTTGGGTCTCCCGTTCGGCCTTGGGTCTCCCACTCGGCCTTGGGTCTCTCGCTAACCCCGCGCACAGACAAACCCCTCTGATTGCATTTAGGGTCCCCCTGGATAACCTCCCTCCTCGGGATCCTTCATTTAATCTGCAGAGTCCCTTTTGCTGTGTAAGTTCAAGCCACAGGCCCCAGGAGGCAGGATGTGGCTATCTGTGGGAAATCCTCTTCAGCCACCACAGTGAGCGTGGTCATGCAGACAGATACAGGCTTGTTTCCCCCCACACCCTCCTGCAACTTAGCAACGGGACACCCCCTCTTTCCTCCACCAACAGAATTTTTTTCTACAGCAACCTCTGATTTCTACAGATCTAGCTTTCTTTTCATTGAAAAGGGGGGGGGGGGGCAAAGGAAGCCGCACGCTAACCTGATTAACTCAGGGAAAGGCCTGCATGGTGGTCTTGCAAACTCAGAGACCTACAGTGACCGCAGAGGATGGTCTGACATGAAAACCATTTTATTAAAAAGAGTTTATAGCCGGGACCGGTTTGGCTCAGTGGTAGAGCGTCAGTCTGCGGACTAAAAGGTCCCGGGTTCGATTCCGGTCAAGGGCATGTAGGTTGGCTGAGGGCACATCCCCGGTAGGGGATGTGCAGGAGGTGGCTGGTTGATGTTTCTCTCTCATCGACATTTCTGGCTCTCTATCTCTCTGCTTTCCTCTCTAAAAAATCAATAAAATATATATTTTTTTTAAAAAAGAGTTTATAGTGGGTAGTCATTGAAGCATTCTGTGGGCAGGTCCGGAATCTCCATCTTGGGTAAAAAAAAAAACTGCTGTTTAGAACTTTACCTCTGCTATTCTGGCTTCTGTAAGCGTTTGCTTGCCTAAATAATATGGGGAAATGAGACCACTCCCATTCCAGAGAGGCCATAAACTACGCCCCAGACAGAGCTGTCAGAGCTGGCGCCAGGCCAGGCCGTGAGGTACTGTTACAGAAAACCAGAGAAGAACTGAGCAATACACAGAGAGATGAATTAGGTTTATTATGCGCGAGTCCAGAGGAAATTTTTTTTAAATATATTTTATTGATTTTTCACAGAGAGGAAAGGAGAGGGATAGAGAGTTAGAAACATCAATGGGAGAGAATTATTGATCAGCTGCCTCTTGCACACCCCCCACTGGGGATGTGCCCGCAACCCAGGTACATGCCCTTGACCGGAATCGAACCCGGGACCCTTCAGTCTGCAGGCTGACGCTCTATCCACTGAGCCAAACTGGCTTTGGCAAAATCGGGACTTTTTTAAAACGCTGTGGGATGCGGGACAAATTGTTAAAAATCGGGAATGTTTCACCAAAAGTGGGACGATCTAGTCACCTTAGTTTTTACCTTCTTTGTCTCCCAAATATGGGGTGTTCCCGGCCCCCTTTGCAACTTCTTAAAGAGCCCTCTGTGCTGGGGCCTTGAGACCTCAACCAAAGGCCTGGCCTGGTGCCAGCACTGATAACCTTGTCCGGGGAAGGTGTAATGGCCTCTCTGAAGTGGGAATAGTCTTATTTTCCTTATTATTTAAGCAAGCAAGCATTTACGGAAGCCAAATAGCAGGGTTAAAATTTCCAACAGCAGTTTTTATAGAAGACGGATGCTTCAATAATACAGACTCACGGCCCTGTCCCAGCACTCAGGACTCTTTCTCAGAAGGCCCGGAAGTCTCACTCCACATTTGGAAGGCAAAGAACTGAAAAAGGTACTATATATAGGAAAGACTTCCTCTATTTGGGGCCCCAGAATCTGAGAAGCAATTTTTCCTCTGGGCCCGCCAGCGCTAGGGAAATGAAGAAGGCTCCAGATAAACCTGGCGTATTGACTAAGGCGTCTTCTGAGTTACAATATAACATCACGGTCTCAGCCAGCATCTTCCCTGTTGGAGCTCGGCTTCGGTCTTTCCTGAGCCTCTGGTCTCTGTGCCCTGAGGGATGTCAGGGAAACCTGTAACCTCCATTTTTCCGGTCCCCTCGGGGCACAGCGCGTGGACCCAGGTTGCAGACCTGGGAATCCCTCATAGTTACTGGCATTGTGGTAACTGTCGCCTGTTAACTCTCCTGTACCCACCTATGTAAAAGGGGCGTGTGTCTTTATCATTTCACTTTTTATCCAATCCCAGAGGTTCCTCCCCGCCCCCCTTTGCTTTCTCCCCCCTCCCTAATCTGTGCCGCGCCAGCTCAGTCAGGTTCGGTGAGCTTGCGAAGGGGTGGTGAAGGACTGAGAAAAGACAGACTGGAGAGAAAAGCTGGGCCAGAGTAGGACACTGTCTGATAGAGAGTGGGGATTTTTGAGCGTGCTTCCAGAGAGGCCGGGAACTAGGCCCCGGATAGAGTTGTCCGTGCTGACACCGGGCCAGGCCTTGAGATACGGTCTCACGGCCCCTTCCCAGCACGCAGGCCTTCCTTCACAGAACACGGTCAGCTTTCTCAGGAACAGGATGACCCTGTGAACAGCATGGCCGTCAATGGCATGACCCTGATGTTGCTTGGGAAAAACTGTTCTGTCTTGGGTTGCTTGCTCTGCAAGAACAGGATGTGGTTAATGGGCTTAAAAGTGGTCCTGCCGGCCGAAACCGGTTTGGCTCAGTGGATAGGGAGTCAACCTGCGAACTGAAAGGTCCCAGGTTTGATTCCGGTCAAGGGCATACATCCCCACTGGGGGGGAGGGGGGCGCGCAGGAGGCAGCTGGTCGATGTTTCTCTCTCATAGATGTTTCTAGCTCTCTATCCCTAACCCTTCCTCTCTGTAAAAACAAAAAACAAAAAACCAATACAATATATATTTTTTTAAAATAAGGTTTCTTACTTTAAAAGATAATCTGTGCACCTTGCAAACATCTGAACAGCACACAAAACCTTCTGAAGACTCTTCCTCTTAGCAGTTGGGAGTGTATTCGCCCAGACTTTCCGAAATGTGGTTTGGTTTGCCCGGTTGGTATGGCTCGGCGGTTGAGTGTTGACCTATGAACCATGAGGTCACGACTGGATTCCCAGTCAGGGCACCTGTCCAGGTTGTGGGCTCGATCCCACAAAGAGGAAGGGAGAGGGGAAAAGAGATAGAAACATCAATGATGAGAAAGAATCCTTGGTTGGCTGCCCCCTACGCACCCCCTGCAGCCTGCAACTCAGGCATGTGTCCAGACAGGGAATCGAACCATGATCTCCCAGTTCCTAGGTTGATGCTCAACCACTTAGCCACCTGGCTTTATTGGTATACTGCTGCATAGTAAGTCTCACACAAAGGAGCTTTAAATGTTTTGTCTCTCGCGGTTCTGTGGCTGGACTGCTGGACAGCTCCCACCCAGGGCCTCTCTGTTGCAGTCAGATGCTGGCTGGGGCTGTCCTCACTCGAAGGCTCGACTGGGCTGGATGTCCCAGGCGGCGCTCACATGACGGGCGGTTGGTTCTGGTTGTCAAGTGGGAGCACAGGTGGCATTTTCAACAGAGCGCCTACACGTGGACTCTCTGTATGGTTTGGGCTGAGAAGCAAAATGAGGAGTGAGCCCTAACCAGTTTGGCTCAGTGGATAGAGCCTCGGTCTGCGGACTGGAAGGTCCCAGGTTTGATTCCGGAGAAGGGCATGTAATTTGGTTGTGGGCACGTACCCAGTAGAGGTTGTGCAAGAGGCAGCTGATCGATGTTCCTATTTTTTTTAAATATATTTTTATTGATTTTTTTACAGAGAGGAAAGGAGAGAGATAGAGATCTAGAAATGTCAATGAGAGAGAAACATCAACCAGCTCCCTCTTGCACACCCCCCACCAGGGACGTGCCCACAACCAAGGTACATGCCCCTGACCGGAATCAAACCTGGGACCCTTCAGTCCGCAGACCGATGCTCCACCACTGAGCCAAACCGGTTTCGGCTGATCGATGTTTCTACCTCTCTATCCCTCTCCCTTCCTCTCTGTAAAAAATCAATAAAATATTTATTTTAAAAAAAAAAAAGTTTTACCCAGAAGCAGATGTTAAATACAGATGACCTGGAAGGCTAAAGACAGTTTTGCAACCACATGAGTTTCAGGGTGATGTGGTTGGGGGATTAACAGGCTTGAAAAAATCCATGTTCATGACTCGGCTGGATTTCACCCAGATTTTCTCAGAGGCGAGATACCGTGTGACATTGCAACACAGCAAATGCAGAAGCCACTCTGAGAATGCACCTGTTGTCTATTGAGCCTATGGCAAGTATTCTCAAGAATGTGAAATGATGCTACTTTAAAAAAATGTTTTTATTCACTGGTTTAAAGAGAGAGAGAGAAACGTCGAGATGTTGCACTACTTATGTATGCATTCGTCGGTTGATTCTTGCATATGCCCTGACTGGGAATCGAACCCCAACTTCGCTGTATCAGGGTGAAGAAGCTCTCATCAACCAGGGACATACTGCCCCTTTTCTCATCCTATTTTTTTTATTTTGGAAAATACAACATTTCTCTATGTTATTTGTGTTCAAATACAATGAGGTTTTTTTTTGTTTTTTTTTAATCAACTGATGAACAGGTGAACAAAAAGTGGCATCCAGCCCTGGATGGTTTAGCTCAGTGGATAGAGCGTCAGCCTGCAGACTGAAGGGTCCCAGGTTCGATTCCTGTCAAGGGCATGTACCTTGGTTGCGAGCACATCCTCAGTAGGGTGTGCGCAAGAGGCAGCTGATCAACGTCTCTCTCTCATAGATGTTTCTAACTCTCTCTCCCTCTCCATCCCTCTCTGTAAAAAATCAATAAAATATATTTGGGGGGGGGGGGGAAAGGTGGCATCCATACAACGGAATATTAATCAGCCTTAAAAGGGAGGGAAATTCTGTCACGTGCTGTTCGGCAGGATAGATAGATACTAAGGCAGGGGAGATGGGGTTATTATCACACCCAAGCAGCTCCGAATCCTGCCAAGTTTAAATTATCAGCAGTTACGCCGAAACCGGTTTGGCTCAATGGATCGAGCATCGGCTTGGGGACTGAAAGGTCCCGGGTTCGATTCCGGTCAAGGGCATGTACCTTGGTTGCGGGCATATCCCCAGTAGGGGGTGTGCAAGAGGCAGCTAATCGATGACTCTCTCTCATCGATGTTTCTAACTCTCTATCTCTCTCCCTTCCTCTCTGTACAAAATCAATAAAATATATATTTAAAAAATAAAAATAAAAATAAAATAAATTATCAGCAGTTAAACTTCAGTGACAGCCGAAGCCGGTTTGGCTCAGTGGATAGAGCGTCGGCCTGTGGACCAAAGGGTCCAGGGTTCGATTCTGGTCAAGGGGACCTACCTGGGTTGGAGGCTCCTCCCTGGCCCGGTCCCTGGTCAGAGTCTGCAGGAGGCAACTAATCGATGTGTTTCTCTCAAATGGATGTTTCTCTCTGTCTTTCCTTCTCTCCTCCACTCTCTCTAAAAATCAATGGAATAATATCCTCTGGTGAGGATGAAAAAATAAATAAATAAAATGGTACATTTTATGTTATGTCTATTTTACCACAATAAAAGAATTACCAAAAGTGCAATTAATTTTAGTGGTTATTTTGAAATAAATTAATGAACAATTTTTACCTGCTCAATCTCAATTTAACATTTAAATATTGATTGATATAGCTCAACAACACAAAAACTCTTGAGGGTCCTCAATAATTTTTAAGAGTGTAAAAGAATCCTGAGCCCTAACCGGTGTGGCTCAGTGGATAGAGCGTCGGCTTGAGGACTCAAGGGTCCCAGATTCGATTCCAGTCAAGGGCATGTACCTTGGTTGCGGGCACATCCCCAGTGAGGAATGTACAGAAGGCAGCTGATCGATGTTTCTAACTCTATAACTCCCTTCATCTCTGGAAAAAATAAATAAATAAAATATATAAAATAAAAGAAAGAAACCTGAGACCAACAAGTCTGACAAGCGCTGTTCCATGTAAAGATGAGGTGAGCCTAAGCTAGCGGCCACTGGTATTTGTCTGCAAGGATGAAGCATGGAGCGAACTCCCAGGAATTAAATGGCAAAAATATAGTTTAAATTTTTTCTAGCCAAAGTAGACAGGCGGCCTCTAGTGGTATTGCTTGACATTGGAAATTTTCTAGACAGTAATTTACACTGACAAGTCCACTGAGATTCTAAGACGGAGGGAGAGGTAGTTGCCTGAAATGAGGTATTTATTTCAGGACTAGAAGCCCAGTGCACAAGATTCATGCACTTGGGGAGGTAGGGTCCCTCAGCCTGGCCTGCGCCCTCTTGTAATCCGGGAGCCCTTGGAGGATGTCTGAATGATGGCTTCGGCACACTCCCGGCCTAAGCCGTCAGTTGGACATCCTCAGTGCTGCTGTGGAGGGGGAGAGGCTCCTGCACTGCCCCCGTGCTCCCCAACTGTGAGCCCGGCAGTGCTCCCCCTGGGGGAATGCACTCACCACCAGGGGCGCAGCTCCTGCGTTGAGCATCTGCCCCCTGGTGGTCAGGGCATGTCACAGTGACTTGTTATTCCACCATTCAGTCTATTTGCAATATTAGCCTTTTATTATAGAGGATTTTTTTTATCCTTACCCACAGATACTTTTTTCCATTGATTTTTAGAGAGAGTGGGAGGGCGGAGAGAGACAGAGAGAGAAACATCCAAGTTTGAGAAAGACCACATCAATTGGTTGCCTCCCTCACATGGCCCAGGGCCGGGGATCGAGCTTGCAACCCAGGTACGTGCCCTTGACTGAACTCGAACCCGGGACCCTTCATTCCACGGGCTGAGGCTCCATCCACCGGCTAGGGCTCAGGATATTAAATTTAACCCTGAGTCATGACTCCTCTCACATTCACACAATTACACACAGACAAGCAGACATGATCAAACACACTCCCAGTCTCTCACACAGACCCACAGATGCACACACAGAGAGAGAGAAATATTGTCACACCCACAAAGAGACAATAGCCTCACACATTGACATTCACACAGTCACATATAGGTACACTTTACTTTCAAATGCACAGACACACAACAGTAAGAATAATGTAACATTGACTAAGGGACCTTAGTAAGTGAGCTTCATTTTCTATTTTGAAAACATTGTAATGAAAAAGGAGTTTCGGCCCGAAGCCATTAAATAAATGTTGAGCAAATAATTAAGATTAATCTAGTTTTGGCCGCGTGCCCAAGCGGAGGCCCATAATCTCTGAGCGGAAGTCCTTGGAGACAGATGCATCTCAGTACTCAGAATTGTTCCAATTTTAGAAAGGTGATTCTGATTCTGATTACGAATGCCCTGGATTAAGTAACACCCACAAGGGCTAAAGTCACCTCCTTCCCATCAGATATGTTAATATATTTGCAGCAAAATGTGTGAAAATTCACACTAAAGAAGATAAATAAGGACTGTAAATAACTCATATTAGTTGATTTGCCACCATATGAAACTGGGCCAACATTACGCCCCCCAAAAGAAATACTTTTTGGTTGTTGGAATTGCAGGTAAAGGATGTGAGATTCTACTGGCAGGCTCCTCACAGGTGCATCTACATATATTTCTGCTGTGATTGTAAATCTTTGATCCCAGGGGTGGGTGCTGGAGAAACCACAGGATCCAGGAGCACGGCGACTCTTCATCGCCCCCTCCTGGCAGTCCCAGCCCTGCAGCTGGGCTGCAGAGTTAGGATGCCTACTACCGTGTTTCCCTGAAAATAAGACATCCTCCGAAAATAAGACCTACTTACAGGTTTCCTTCTGAGTGAAATATAAGGCATCCCCCCGAAAATAAGGCCCCCCCCAGGCTAAACATGAGAGATTTGGCCCACTGATTCTGAAAGAAATGGAGTCACAAGAAATTCACCAGGAAATTCAGGAATTGGATTGTTATGATGATGTTCCAGAAGATGATGACATGATTGTCATTGAATAAGTGAGTAAATTCTTGATACTGTAGGATTCACAGTTTGTCTGGTTTGTGTTGACAACTACCGTACTACCGTACCGTATACAGGTAATAAATGTCCTTTATTTTCATTTAACAATTAATGTGTACCGTATTCTTCTTCATGGAAAAAATAAGACATCCCCTGAAAATAAGACCTAGCGCATCTTTGGGAGCAAAAATTAATTTAAGACACTGTCTTATTTTCGGAGAAACAGGGTAGCTTTGGTTAGATCCAACGGTGGGTCCTGATTGGTCAAAACCTTCAGAGTAATCACACCTTCCCAAGTCTTAACCAACCAGCGATAGCACAGGCGTTGATTCTGGGTTGTCAGGTTGAAGAAAAGCCCTTGGCTCATCAGCAGGGCAAAGCCTCCTTGCATTTGATGGATGGGAATGAGGGGTTCACAGGTGCCCGGATCTGTGGGGACCTGGTGAAACTGCCCGAGGTTGAGGTTGGTCCTGAGCACTGAAAGAACTAGAAATATTATAGGCCCCTGTGGTGGCCATGGAGGGACCCTGCTCAGATCCCTTTTTATTTTTATTTTTTTTAATATATTTTATTGATTTTGTACAGAGAGAAAGGGAGAGAGATAGAGAGTTAGAAACATCGATGAGAGAGAGTCATCGATCAGTTGCCTCTTGCACACCCCCTACTGGGGATATGCCCGCAACCAAGGTACATGCCCTTGACTGGAATCGAACCCGGGTCTCTTCAGTCCCCAAGCTGACGCTCTATCCATTGAGCTAAACTGGTCTCGGCTCAGATCCCTTTTTAGTACTTTCTGCTGTTTGGATTTGTACTTAACTACAGGAGTTCTTATTTAACTAGAGGCCTGGTGCATGAAATTCCCTCGGCCCAGCCTGCACCCTCTCCAATCTGGGACCTCTCAAGGGATGTCTGACCACCCATTTAGGCCCCGATCCCGGTGGGCAGTCAGACATCCCTCTCACAATCCAGGACTGCTGGCTCCCAACCGCTCGCCTGCCTGCCTTCCTGATTGCCCCTAACAGCTTCTGCCTGCCAGCCTGATCACCCCCTAACCACTCCCAATCAGATGCGAGTCTGATTGATGGCTGCTGAAAGCGGTTTGGCTCAGTGGGTAGAGCATTGGTCTACGGACTAAAAGGTCCCAAGTTTGATTCTAATCAAGGGCATGTACCTTGGTTGCGGGCACAACCCCAGTAGGGGGGCGAGCAAGAGGCAGCTGATCAATGTTTCTAGCTCTCTATCCCTCTCCCTTTCTCTCTAAAAAAATCAATTTTTTTTTTTTTAATAGAGAATAGACAGCTGATCTTCCCAGCACAGCATCCACAGAGGCGCCCGCCTGAGGGAGGAGTCTCAGTTCGAGGGAGAAGGAGGCTGGATGGGAAAGCCGCTCCCTGCCTGCGGGGCCGGTGCCCTGCCCGGAGCCAGGCCTCAGGCTGGTAGGGGGGACAGTGTGCTCAGCCACCTCCCTCAGCAGGACCGTGTCCCTGCCTCGGTTTGCCCGCAGCCCGCAGCCCAGGGAGGCTGCACACATCTCCGGAGGCAACTGGGGATTGGGCCTGAAACACAGTTCATCTTTGAGCACTTCCTTCCTGGTTTCCCCGGAGGCAGAGCAGCCACCACCTCCTGCCCATGGTCCCCTCTCAGACCCCAGGAGAAGCTGCCGTCCCCGCAGCATCCTGGCATCTCGGAGCGGCGTGGCCTCTGTCCCTGGCATTGTCATCACACTGAGCACAAACCCAGAACCCCAGCTCTTGCTTGACATTATCCCACCTCTCACCGGTCTCCTGGGCTGTGACAGGAAGGCGGACCCTCGGCTGTCGCCAAAGGCGCTGTCCTCTGCCCCAAGCATGCAAAAAGCCTGTGAAGTTCTCAGTCTGACCTTCAGCTGCCCTGTGGCAGATGAGCCTCTGTTTCCCACCCCACCCCAAAAACTGCATGAGGAGGATGCAAGAAAAGGGACCCCGTAGGAAGGGAGGAACACACCCAGCCCCTCCGAGCAAGACAGACAGAGACCAGACGCCAGGAAAAACCCTCACAAACTCGAGCAGACAAAGACCAGCAGCACCGGAGAGGAGGGCCTGGAGTTTATTGCAGGTGGACGTGGACGGAGGGACACGGAGAGCCAGAGAGGAGGGGGCCGTGGGCTCTGCGCTCAGGATCCTCTGGAGGGAGGGACGGGCGGTGGTCTGTCAGAGGGTGGGCGCCCCGAGCCAGCGCCCCTGCACCCCGTTCTTCAGGATGACAGCTCCACAAGCTCTAGGCTATTCCAGTGAGGACGGAATCCCGGCGGACGGGAACGGGCATCCTCGGCGGGGCATCCTCGCGGGCTCCGGAGGGCCTGCGGTGCGGCGTAGGGTCGGAAGGGGGGTTACCCTGGGCCTCGCCCCCCCGCGGCCTCCGGGGTCTCTCCGGGCATCTGGCGGCGGCGGCGGCGGCGGCTGCGCGGCAGCTCGAGCTGGGGTCGCGGCCCGCCGGCGGCTCCCCGGCGGCAGGGGACGGCGGCGGCGGCGGGCGCCGGGGCGGGCGGCGCGCCCGGGGGCGCAGCGCACGGAGGGGACGGCGCGCTCGGCGGCGGGCCGGCGGCGGCCGCGGGGGGCCGCGCGGGAGCCCAGATGAGACCGTAGTAGACGGCGAGCAGCACCGCGGCCAGCGACACGCAGAGGAAGTAGGCGCAGACCGGAGCCAGGCGCAGCCACCGGCCGCGCGGGCCTTCGCTCAGCCCAGCGCCGCCCGGGCTCTCGCCGCCGCCGCCCACGCAGCTCGTCCCCCGCATCGCCGCAGCCCGCTCGGCCCGCAGCGCCCGCACAGGCCCCGCCCCTCCGGCGGCCACCTCCGCGCCCCGCCAGCATGGCCACGCCCCCTCGCAAAAGGGCCGCCTCCGCTTCCTAGCCCCGCCCCCCTCAGCCTCCGGCCAACCATTACCAAGCTAAGACAACCGCGGCGCCCTAGCCCCGCCCCCCTCAGCCTCCGGCCAACCATTACCAAGCTAAGACAACCGCGGCGCCCTAGCCCCGCCCCCTGGCCTCTGGCCCCGCCCCAGAACGGTAACACCTGTTTCTTTTCCAAATACAGGTCTAGCCCGCGCTTCGGGGTCATACCCACGGCTCTTATTTCTTAGAAAAACTCCCCTACTTTATCTTTATTGACTTTTAGAGAGGGAGAGGGAGAAACAGCTGTGAGAATGAAATACGATTGGCCGCCTCCTGCACGCCCTCTGCCGGGGGAGAGAGTGCAGCCCGGGCAGGTGCGCTCACGGGCGATGGTGCGCGGAGGCCGCCCACCGGAGCCGCATCAGCCAGGGCTCCCACGCCTCCTAAATGCGAGGCCGCCCAGCGCTTAGCTCCTCCCCGCGCCTTAACCCTCTCCCCTTTAAGGGATTCAGGCTTCTTCCTGGCGTCTAGCCTCGCCTCCGAGCCCCGCCCCCTAGCCAGGCTCAGGCCACGCAAGCCCCCGTTCCAGCTTCATTTCCTCTGAATAAGACTATACTCCAGCATCCGATTCTGTCCTCTTCTGCCCTGGCTTCCCCTCCCTCTAGTCGCTTTTCTTCCCCGCACTCCACTCGTTCCAGCACCGAATTCTAGGCGGCTGCGCCCCACACCAGCGTTAGGAACTCCCATCTAAGCCGGCTCTGGAGGCCCCTCATATCCCGCTCTCCCTCCGCCCACCAGGACTCTGGCCCTCCCAGAACCCTAACCAGGCCCCACAAAGCCCCGTCTCCTCCATACTCTGCCCCAAGTTGCAGCTCAACCCCACGCCCCGATCGCGCCCCTGCCCGGCTCCTCCCCCTCCACCTGCATTTCCCCCTCCCTAAGCCAGGCTCCAGGAGGCACAGCCTGGACGGCAGACCACCCCTCCTGCCGCCCACCCCACCGAGGCAGGAAGCTCCAGCGCCCACCCAGCAGCGTCTTCAGGAATTCGGGGAGGCCTGTGGGAGGGGGGAAGGGGACAGGTGTCAGGGGGTGGAGAAAGACCCTTCCTCCCGCCTCTTCCGCCGCAGAGCAGCCTTGTGCCAAGCACCGCAGCCAGGCCGCCCCCGCCAGGAACACGGTGCAAAGGTTAGCGAAAGCGCTGCGTTTAATACACAACCGGGGGCCGAGCGGTTCAAGTCCTTGCAGAGTCGCCGCCAGCGGCCATGCCTTGGAAGGAATCTCCTGGCGGCGGGACACTCGGCCCGGGGACTAGCACCTACCCGCCGGGACCCCCGCGGGAGGGTCACTGGGAGACTCCCGGCCATCCGGGCGATGGCCTGGCGTCCCATTTGTGAACCTGGACTGAAGCCCGGGCCCCAGGCCGGCCGCGGCCGCGGGCTCCTCCCCCCTCGCGTTAACCCTCTCCTGGCCGGAGTGCGGCGGAAGCGAAAGGCAGGAGCGCGGCTGCGGGGAGTTAGTGCAGAGTCGGCGGGCGGGCGGGCGGCGGTCAGCGGGCGGCCCCCGGCGGCGGGGCGGCCGCCACCACCTTGCAGAAACGCACCCTCTGGAAGTCGGTGATCTCCGCAGTCTCCTGGCCCTCGGGGCCCACCTCTGGGGAGAAAAGGGGCGGTCAGCGGAGGGAAGTCCCCAAGACAGCCCGCTTGGCCCTGCCCCTCACCTCCACTGAGCTTGGCGACAGGCGCCCCCGTTCTAAGGGGTGTAGGGGCCTCGCACTAATCCTTGCAGCAGGACCCTCTTTACAATAAACAAACTGGAATGCAGTAGGGACATCACGGCCACTTGGCTAACAAGGCGCTAGGACACCTGGCCTCACCCACCACCCTAAACTCTGTCCTCAGACCCCAGCCCACCCGCCTCATGGGCTTAAACCTACAAGGCAACTGCCCTACTGTGCCTGCTCGCCCTTGTCCTTGCCCTAGCCCGCCTCCCGAGTTCTAACCAGACCTTCCCCGGCTCTGCCCCAAACCCTAACCCCACTCCTGCGGTTCAGTCTCAGACCCAACATTCTAATAGGGTGCGCATCTCTATCCTAATTTACCCCACTCAGTTAATATCTAATACCTCAAATATCTAATCCAGCTCACATCTAATCCATTAGACTGCCCTCCCCACTTTTTTTAATCTATTAAATTTCCTAATCCTGCCGGGACCGGTTTGGCTCAGTGGATAGAGCGTCGGCCTGGGGACTGAAAGGTCTGGGGTTCGATTCCGGTCAAGGGCATGTACCTTGGTTGCGGGCGCATCCCCAGTGGGGGGTGTGCAGGAGGCAGCTGATCGATGATTCTCTCTCATCGATGTTTCTAGCTCTCTATTCCTCTCTCTTCCTCTCTGTGAAAAATCAATAAAATATATTTTTTTAAAAAAATTTTTAATTCCTAATCCTGCCCTTAGCCCCACCCCTCTATTTCCAAACCCCCGAGGCCCACCTCTAAACCCTAACCCCATCCTGGCTCTGCCTGCTCATCCCCAGGCCCCTCCACTGGGTTCCTAGTAACTGGGCCCAGGAATCCTCCCCTGGGCTCCGCCCCCTCCCCTTCTCACTTCACCCCGGGTCCAGTGTTACCCACACACTGGTGATGGAGCCCAGCTCCCTCCATCACCCCCAAGCCCCTCCCCTCGCCCAGAGGAAGAGGAAGCAGCCACCTCCGGGGCCCTGGCTCCCCCACCTGGAGCGGCCTCACAGCCCTCCTCTTCAGCTTTCCGGGGTCCTCGGAGGCTGGGCCCGCTCCCCACGGAGGCAGGGGCTGGCTGGTCACCTCCTGGAGGAGCAGGAGGCCCGGTCAAGCCCCTCCCTGTCCGCGTAGCCCCCCAAGACAGAGGAGCCCGAGGAAAAGGGGGTCCAAGGACACAGCTTGGGAATGTCACCGAATGGGAATGTCACTGAACGGGAGCGCTTTATTAGAGGGACTCTGGCAGGACCCAGAGCGGGGGCAGTACCCGGGGTGGGCATTCCAGAGATCGACAAGGACAGTACACACATGGGCACAGACTGTCCTCCCAGGCCGCCAGGGCTGTGGGGCACACGGGATCCCGGGGCCCAGCCCCTGAGGGCCCCCTCACCCCCCCATGCACCCTTTGAACACACACACGGCAGCCAGCTTCATGCATTTCCAAAAGGCCAGGCCTCACCCGGAGAGAGGGCATCGGCCGGGTGGCTGGTCCGGGGAGAGTTCAGCTCCATCTCTTCGCCCCAGTCGGACACCGGCTGGTGGCCCCCGGCGGGGGAGAAGGGGCTGGCCGGGGTGGCGGGGGACTGGGGGCGTGGCGGGGGCTGCTCAGGGCTGGAGGGCTCACTGCCGGTGCTCCCCGTGGGCTCAGATTCTTGGGGTCGGTGGTCTTGGGCTGGTCCCTCCTCCTCCTCTTCCTCTCCTTCCTCCTCTTCCTCCTCCTCTTCATCATCAGCCTCTTCTTCCTCTTCAATCTCCTCCTCGCCCTCACTCACATCTTCCCATTCCTCATCCTCCCCTTCGTCCTCCTCCTCTTCGTCCTCCTCCCCCTGGTCCTCCTCCCCCTGGTCCTCAGGAGGCCGGTGAGCAGGGGCTGGGGTCTCGGGCAGCTGTGGGGAACACAAGGCAAGTCAGAGAGAGGGTGGGGGTCTGAGCACCCCCACCCCCCCGCCCAGAAACCACAGTCCGCCTCACCTGTGCGGGCGTCTCCTCGCGGGGAGCGGGCGGGGAGGCCTCAGGGGCCGGGGACTCCGCCTCCTTCGTCTCCCAGCGGTCATCGTGGTCGCTGGAAGGTCAGAGGGAAGGGTCGTGAGGCCTGCGGGGCACAGGAGGAAGGGGCTCCCGCTCCCGCTCCTCCCCAGAGGGTCAAAATTCAGCTAGGGGGAGAGAGAGGCTGGTTGTGTTAGAGCACTCAGGAGGAATGGCGGGTGCGTCTTCAGGTGTCAGGGACAGACAGACAATGGAGGGAGGACCAGGTGGCAGAAGCGGAGATGGGCGGAAGAGGAGGGGACAGATGAGTGACAAGTAGAGACAGGCCCCAACCCCTCCAAACGAAGGGCCTCACCCAGAGAGACAAGGGCCCTGAGACACACCGACCACAAGTAAACAAGCCAGAGAACAGGGTGGGGCCGCCGGCCCGCTGGGAGCGAGCACGTGCCCACCTGTAGGCACGGGCGGCTGCCTTGGCCTGGGGGCGGCTGCCCTTCCTCTTCCTGCGGCTGACCTCAGCTTTGTGCTGGGACAGGAACTCCCGGAAAGTGGGGGGCTTGGGGGGCCGGGCCCAGGCCTGCTCATCTGCAACGGAACCCGGGAGTTGTTGGGGTGGGGGGCACAGCACAAGCCCCCCACCGCCACACCTGGCCCAGCCAGCTGCCTCCCCCGCCCAGAACACCCCCCACTCACCATATCGGTGAGATGGCTCCAGGGCAGCAGGGGGGCCGTCCTTGAACCTGGGGAGAGAGAAGAGGGTGAGCAGGAACCGGGGACAGTGGAAGCGAGAGGCGTGGGAAGAGAAAAGAGGGAGGTGGCCATGGCCGCTGTGCTCAGTAATTAGTGTGTTGGCCTCACACCAAAGGATCATGGGTTCAATCCCTGGTCAAGGGCAAGGACCTGGGAGGCAACCAATGGATGTGTGTGTGTGTGTGTGTGTGTGTGTGTGTGTGTGTCTCTGCCCCGGCTCCCTCCCTCCCTCTCTCTAAATATCATGGAGAAAATGTCCTCCAGGTGAGGATTCACAAAACAAAAACAAACCAAGAGGGAGCTGGGGGCCAGAGGCAGAAATCAAGGTCATAGCAGGAGACACGGTCAACCAGAGAGGTTACTGATTAAGAGGGGGCAGGATCAGGTGATGGACAAGAGGCAAATGTGGCATCATATGACACACAGAGAAAGAAAACATTCAGTATTTGACCCCCTAGCACAAAACCTTGGGAAGTACATGATCCCTGGCTTCCTGCTGGTCTCACTTCCGGTTTCTGTCTGCCACCTGCCCAGCGACACAGGCTCGCCCACCACCTGGAGCTCCGCCTCAGGCCTCCGCCTGCTGCTCCCGACATCTTCCCCAGGTCTTGTGTGTGGTTTTGGTTTTGGTTTTTGTTTTTTAGAGAAATATTGATCTGCCGTTCTACCTATTCTTGGGTTGGTCCTTTTTTTTTTTTTTTTTTTTAAATTGACTTTTAGAAACACTGATGTGAGAGCAAACCGGGCTCAGTACAACTCCCAACCACGTGAACCACATCAGCCAGGCTCATTGGTTGACTCTGTTTTTTGTTGTTTTGTTTTTCAAATTTTCTTTATTGATTTCAGAGAGGGACAGGGAGAGGGAGATAGAAACATCAATGATGAGAAGCATCACTGATCAGCTACCTGCTGCACGACCCCTACTAAGGATGGAGCCCACAACCCGGGCATGTGCCCTTGACTGAAATTGAACCTGGGACCCTTCAGTCCACAGGCCGATACTTTATCCCCTGAACCAAACTGGCTAGGGCTAAAAAGATATTTTTTTTAAAAGGTGCAGTTAGATCCCCAGTCAAGGCAACCAATACATGTTTCTCTCTTCCTTCCTTCCTCTCTCTCTAAAATCAATTAAGCCGAAACCGATTTGGCTCAGTGGATAGAGCATCGGCCTGCGGACTCAAGGGACCCAGTCAAGGGCATGTACCTTGGTTGCGGGCACATCCCCAGTGGGGGGTGTGCAGGAGGCAGCTGATTGATGTTTCTCTCTCATCGATGTTTCTAACTCTATCCCTGTCCCTTCCTCTCTGTAAAAAATCAATAGATTAAAAAAAAAAAAAAAAAAAAAAAAAAGCAGCAGCCAAGCCGTGTCGAACCCACAGCTGACCCTGAACACAGGAGAAAGGGGTGCTTTTCCATGCCCCGGAGAGCTGGTGGTCACACGGCCCTGCCACTGCGATTACTGATACAGCGTAAGAAACCAGAGCCAGTCAAAGGAGTGCCAACGCCCAACCACTGAGCACCCCAGTCAGGGCCCAGGGCAGGGAGCCAAACGGCAGGCAGGGGCGAGACTCACATCCCCTCGGTCTTCTCGGCGTCCCACTCCCGCCGCCACTGGCCGGTGGGCTTGCGGTGTCTCTGCAGCCGCTCCTGGTCGATCTTCTCCCGCTCCTGCTTCCAGCGCAGGTACTCTGAGCGCTCCCGGCCCGTCATGGAGAGCGTCATGTCACTGGCACCGCCCAGGCCAGCCCGGCGGCCCTGCCACGGCAGACAGCAGTCAGGGCCTGTTCTGCCGCCCACCCCTCCACCCAGGTCCTCCGAGCTCAGAGACAGAGTCCCCTGCTCAAGGTCACACCGGAGGCGCCAGGGCAGAGGTTAGGACCAGGTCTGCTCCAGACACCTCCTCAGAGAGGGCACCCCGGATCTGTCCCTCACCCTGAGGATTCTTCTTCCTGACATGTGAATTACCTGCATCTCATGCCACAGGGTGTCCCAAAAACACGTATGCACACTTTCACAGCTGACAGCTCAATGGAGGGTTTTTTCTTTGCAGCCAGACTAAGCTTTAAGCAAAGGAACTTCATCCTAAAACACTACTGGAAGTTTGAAAATGCTGTTGCAGTACAAACACTGCCTCTATAATCATTCCAAGTGTGTGTACACACCTTAGCAGCTGATAACTCACTTAATTTTCACTCCTTTTCAGGTTTCACTTATTTGAAATGATGGGTGAAACCAGACTAAGCTTTGAACAAAGACAATGCATCCACTAGACTTTTTTATGAGGATGCATAAAAAATAAAGTTTACAACACCAGCAGCAACAGTTGACGAACTGAGGGCGCACAAGTACCAAACAAAATTATTCGTTATATATGCGATTCTGCTGCTTCGAGTTATCAGCAGTGCCTGGACCAGAATGGTCACCAGTTTGAAAACAGGCATTGATAAAAAATTATTCATTTCTGTAGATCCTTTTAAATTTTGAAAATGAACTGTATGTTAACAAACACTAACTTTATAATCATTCAAAATATGCATTTGGCCGAGACAGGTTTGGCTCAGTGGATAGAGCGTTGGTCTGTGGACTCAAAGGTCCCAGGTTCGATTCCAGTCAAGGGCATGACACTGGTTGCGGGCACATCCCCAGTGGGGGAGGTGCAGGAGGCAGCTGGTTGATGGTTTTCTCTCATCAATGTTTCTAGCTCTCTATCCCTCTCCCCTCCTCTCTGTAGAAAATCAATAAAATATATTATTATAAAAAATTTAAAAAAAAGTGTGCATACAGCTTTGTGAGAAGACACCTACATATCCATTCATTGAGCTCCCACCAGATAAACTTCAGGACGGGCTTTGTCTTGCTAACACTTGGCTGCAGCACCTCGGACAGCGCCCGGCACTCACTGGGCAGCAAACACCACTGACATTAGGAAGGGGACAGGAAGCGGGGTGGTCCTGGCACAGACCCAGCAGGTCACTTGGGACGAGAGCCAGCCATTCGCCAGCCTCTCCCTGCTCTGCCTCCCTGCTGTCTGGCTCCCGGCTGTGCCAAGGACGTCTGCCGGGGTGAGGTTCTGGCCCACCTGCCGCTCCTGCTCCAGGCCGCAGCGCACGCGCTCGAAGTCCGAGCCGCCCCAGTTGCGCCCGTGCCTGCGGCTGCCCTCCCGGCGGTCCCGCTCCGGCTCCTCCAGGGGCCCGCCGCGCCGCCGCGGGTCGTCCAGGAAGTTGCGCACGGGGTTGGGCTCCAGCACGCCCTCCTGCGGGCACAGGGATCGGGTTGGCGGGCTCACCCGGGCCTGGCAGCCTGCCTCACACCGGGCACACCCTGGCACTGACCCGCTGGTTGCGCTCATACTCTGCGATCTTCTCCATCTCTTCGTTCATCTTCTCGATGTTCTGCTTGCGCCGCTCCTCCCACTCCTGGGGGGGGGGGGGCGGTACAGAGACACCGATGTCAGCAAGAACCACTCAGTCACCATGACAGCCAAGTGTCTCCTCTGGACCGGTCTGCTCTAAGGCCAGCCCTCGGCGGGAATTTGGCTCCAGTGTGTTCCCGTCAGCATTCGTCAATAAGAAGACTCGCTGTGCCTCGGTTTGTGCCATCAATATGGTACATGCTGAATGCCATATTGGGATCAGGAATCTGGATACATACCTACATGGCTAGCCCCCAGTAGAAACCCTGGCCCGAGCCAGTTTTGCTCAGTGGGTAGTGTCAGCCTGCGGACTAAAGGATCCCAGATTCGATTCCGGCCAAGGGCATATCCCCAGGTTGTGGGCTTGAACCCCCCACCCCCGTAGGGGACATGCAAGAGGCAGCCAATCAATGATTTTCTCTCATCATTGATATTTCTACTTCTCTCTCTCCCTTCCTCTCTAAAATCAATTAAAAAAAAAAAAAAAATATATATATATATATATATATATATATATATATATATGTTAAAAAAACCTGGGCACTAGGTTTCTATTAGATTCCCTAGTAGGTGATCCTCAATGCTTGAGTACTTTTTAAAAATATTTTTTTTACTGATGAGAGAGAGAGAGAGAGAGAGAGAGAGAGAGGGAGAGGGAGAGGGAGAGGAACAGTGATGTGAGAGAGGAACACTGATCAGCTGCCTCCTGCACATCGCCTCCTAAGGACTAAGCCTGAGCCACACCGGCCAGGGCAATGCTGGAGGGATTGAGTGCAAACTGTATGACCCCACTGGGCAAGCTGGTCTCCGCCGGATTTCAGCCCACGCCTTTCCCTTCTGCTGATTCCGCTTTGAATTCTGTCACTGTAATGTATTTCAGTCAGGAATCTTTCTAGCGAAACTCTGAACCTGGGGGAGGGGTTGGGGACCCTTGAGACACCATGGTCGCCACAGAAATAATGACAACAACCTGGCAGATGGCTTGGTGACCCCCCCACTCCCCCTCAATCCATTCTCCCCTTCCTCCATGGTAACAACATTTTATATAAGCACACAGCCAAGCTGCTAGAGTTGACATTTTTATTCCCAAGGCATAGCATGTAAGAGAGAAATAAACTTCCACCTGACTTAAGTGGGGTCTTTTGGTTACAGCAGCTTAGCATAGCTATATATATAAAAGACTAATATGCAAAGTGTCCCCGTGGGAGTTCGACCAAGAGACTGGGAGTTCAATCGCTCGGTGTGACATGTGCTGACGACGTGGGGGTAGCGGGAACGAAGGAAGGCCCAGGCTGGCAGCCAGGGAAGGGAGGCCCCAGCTGGCAGCCAGAAGGCCCCGATCAGCCCTGATCGCTGGCCAGGACAAGGGACCCTACCCGTGCACAAATTTCGTGTACCAGGCCTCTCATACAAATAATAAACACCCATAGGTCATGTTCATTGAGCACTTACTTGGGGTTGACACGAATGTTTATAACCTTTAAACCAGATGTTCTTCCCAGTTAAGAGCAATAACCCAGAAGCTTCTAGAGGAGAACTGAGCTGCCCCAGGACAGGGAACAAATAGAACTAAGATGACCCCAAGTCCATGGCGGACTCTGAGCCACTATGCTAGACAGTCTCCACCCCGCTAACCTGAGTGTCAGGGCAGTGGCCGGAGTTACAGTAAGAACGTCACTGTTCCCCACAAACAAATCTAGAGGAGAAAGAGCGGAAGCACACGTACTGGACAGAGCCTGCCAGACTCACAGAGTTTATCAGAGACAGACAAACAGAGCCAGTGAGAGAAGAAAGAGACAGGCAAAGGCAGGCAGATGGGTGAGCACACACCTGACAGGAAAAAAAAGAGGAGGAGGAGGAGGAGGAAGAGGAGGAGGAGGAGAACAGAGACAGGGCGCATACACACAGGCACTGGTCAAGAGGGGGAGAGAGAGAGCCAGATTGAGGAGCTGAAAGAGAGAAAGACGCACAGAAAGATGGACAAACAGGCACACGGTCCATCTAAGGCAGGAGAGCCCTTCCCAGCTCCTACCTTGGACTTGCGGTCGGCAGCGGAGGAATCTCCAGCTCCAGAGAGATGAGGGGACCCTCTGCCCCGGCCCCGCCGGCCGCGGCTGCCAGCTCCTCCCCGAGGCTGCTCCCCAGGACCGTCCTCCCAGGAGCGGGAGGCCCGGCCCACGCCTGCCCGGCCTCCCTGCTGGGGGGGCGTCCGGCCGCCTCCCCTGCTGGTCCCCGGGGGCCGCGGCGTCCCGGGAGCCCTCCGGAAAGGACCCTGGTTCTTCTCCTGTGACGGGAGAAAGGAAACTTCCAGTCACCGGAGCGCGGAGACCAGGCGGCCCAGGGCGGCTGCCGGGCGAAGGCCCCCCACAGATCGGGGCCGTTAACGTGATCTCGGGTCTCAGCTCCCCGCTCCCCGTCCTCTGCTGTCCACAGATCGGGGCCGTTAACGTGATCTCGGGTCTCAGCTCCCCGCTCCCCGTCCTCTGCTGTCCACAGATCGGGGCCGTTAACGTGATCTCGGGTCTCAGCTCCCTGCTCCCTGTCCTCTGCTGTCCACAGATCGGGGCCGTTAACGTGACCTCGGGTCTCAGCTCCCCGCTCCCCGTCCTCTGCTGCCCACAGATCGGGGCCGTTAACGTGATCTCGGGTCTCAGCTCCCCCCTCCGTTCTCTGCTGTCCACAGATCAGGGCCGTTAACGTGATCTCGGGTCTCAGCTCCCCCCTCCGTTCTCTGCTGTCCACAGATCAGGGCCGTTAACGTGATCTCGGGTCTCAGCTCCCCCCTCCGTTCTCTGCTGTCCACAGATCAGGGCCGTTAACGTGATCTCGGGTCTCAGCTCCCCCCTCCGTTCTCTGCTGTCCACAGATCAGGGCCGTTAACGTGATCTCGGGTCTCAGCTCCCCCCTCCGTTCTCTGCTGTCCACAGATCGGGGCCGTTAACGTGATCTCGGGTCTCAGCTCCCTGCTCCCTGTCCTCTGCTGTCCACAGATCGGGGGCCGTTAACGTGATCTCGGGTCTCAGCTCCCCCCTCCCTGTCCTCTGCTGTCCACAGATCGGGGGGCCGTTAACCTGATCTCGGGTCTCAGCTCCCCCCTCCCCGTCCTCTGCTGTCCCCACCGCCGTGTGGGGCTCACCACGTCCACGGCCACATTCTCCTTCTCCAGCGAGCGGCCCTTCCGGGGAGCTGTCACGGCCACGCCCTCCAGCTCAGCTTTCTTCCGGTCCTCCTCGATCTCCTGGGAGCAAACAGCAGGGTGAGTGTGGGGGAGTGCACGGCCGAACTCCAAAGCCCCCTGCCCAGCCTCTCTCCTGAGCTCCAGGCGAGAACGCTGGTGACCTCAGCATCTTCCCCCAAACCGCGGCCACCGGCTCCGAGCCCTCCGCTGCTGCCCGTCTCTGCGTGAGGGACATCTGAGTGGAGCCTGAGGCGGTGAGGGACGGAGGGCCTCTGGGGAGACTGTTTCCAGGGGCGGAAAGAGCTCCACGCTGCTCTTGCCCTCCCCCCTCCTGTCCAGTGCGTGTGTGCCCTCCGTCTCTTCCTGTTTTCCTTACTTTTTGCCGTTGAGCGTGTGCTTGTCTACCTGTATTCCCTCCCGTCTCTTTCATCTCCTACTGGCTCTGTCTGTCTGTCTGTCTCTGACGGACTCTGTATGCTGGCAGGCTCCCTCACAGCCTGAGGTCTGACCTGCTCACCACTCCCCGCATCTCTCACCCTCACCCACCCTGGCTCCTCACTGCTCCGAGAACATAGCGGGCTCCGCCCGTTTCAGGGCCTTTGCACCTGCCGTTTCCTCAGCCAGAAACACTTCCCCTCCTTCAGGGCTCCGCTCAATGCTCCCCTCCCTAAGGAGGCCTTCCCTGCCCAGCTCAGAGAGACCCGCTCCCCTGCCATTCTCCGTCCCCTTCTCATCCCTGGCATTACATCTATTTTGCCTGTTGTCTGCCTCCCTCTGCAACAGAATCTGCCCGAGGGCAGGGACGTCTGTCTGCTTTGCGCTGATGTAGCCCAGAGCCTAGAACACTGCCTGGCACACAACGGAAACCCAATATGCTTTTGGTTTTCATGAATGGATGGAGAATGAATGAATGAAACCCCATCCTCCTCCCAGGCCCAGCTCTGGGACAGTCCCACCACCTCCTGTCACCTTTGACGGGGACTGGGACCTTGTCCTGGACTCTCCCCACTCCCCTCCACCTCACACCACTGTCCATCAGTCACTGTCCCAAGCCAAGCACCTCCTCTCTCCCCGAGGTCCCTGCCTCAGCTTCCTCCTTGGCCTCTGTCTCCGGCATCACCTTCTCCCATCCCCTACCACCTTCTCCCTCCACACACAGCAGCCAGAGGGGGTCTTCCTAAAAAGCTATGCTGACCTGGCCCCCCTCCTCTCAAAAGCCCTCCATGGCTCCCCAGTGCCCTCAGGAAGAAGTCCAAACTCTCAGTCTGGCCCCTGCTGACCTCTCCAGGCCAATAATCCCCATTGACCCTCTAGTTTTAAGTTCCAAGTTTTTACACAAACTGTTTCCTCTGCTTGAAACATGCTCTGCTCTACTTTCCAACGGGCTAATGTCTACTCACCCTTCAGGCCTCAGAACCCCCTCCTCCAGGAAGCCCTCCAGGATATCCTCCAGGCTGGGCTCCCAAAGACCCCCAAACATGCCAGCCTGCCTACTCTGGTCACACTGACTGAAGACAGTTCTGTGCCCCCACTGGGCTGTCGCCCCCGGAAGGGCAGACCCCGGGCTGTTTCCCCAGCACCACTCGGCACAGGGCCTGGGACAGCCAAGGCCTCGGTGAGCATTTGTGAATGAGCGATGGAATGATGGCATGGAGGAAGGAATGCCAGGCTAAGGCCTTGGGCTTTTATCCTGGGAGTGAAGGGGAGCCATGAAAAGGTTTTAAGAAAAGGAGAGGTGAGGGAAACTCACTGCAGGGAGGAGAGGGGATGGGGTCTCCCAGGGCAGGGCTAGGGCACCTGGTAGCGCCGGATGAGGGCCTCATTCTTCCGTCGAAGAGCCTCAATCCGCTTGTCCAGTTCAGCATCCTTCTCCTCCTTGGATTTCAGATCCAGCGTGGCTGACTGAGACAGGGAGGCAGTGGGGAGACAGTAAGAAAAACCACGGTCTGCGTCTGGCACCTGCACCCCCTCCTCCCAAGCCCCCTGCTGCGAAGCTCAGACTCAGAACCCGCCATCTCACCATTCTGCTGACTGCGTGGGGCCAGGGTCCCAGCAAACCTTCCCTGCAGAACGTGGATACAGCACTGGGGGTTCCTGAGAGCAGAAGACACGAAAGAACTAAGGCAATGCCCCCACCCAACCTGCTTCCTCTCCCCCAGCATAGTATACACACCCCTGCATCCCACAAGAATTCTAGTCCTCCCTCTCCCGTGCTCTTCTTGAAATACCAGCCCGCCCCTTCCCGGGAAAATGTTAAGCTCCGCCCCCTGTGACCATTTGGACCCACCATTTGTGACCCAACACCAGGGTCACACCCACCTCCGGAAAGTTCTGGCCCCACTCCACAGCTTAGGAGACCAGCTAACACCACTTTCCCGCCAAACGGAGTTCCCCAGTCCAGCCTCCACACGCTGTGCGGGGAGTTTTAACCGCGCCTCCATCTCAGGAGAGCTTCAGCTACATCCTCCTCCGGACCTGTCCCTGGAAGTTCCAGGCCCACCCCGCTGGGCCCATTGTGATGCCGCTCACATCCCAGTGAAGATTCTAAGCTCACTTCTATCCCAGGGAAGTTTCAGAAACATCCCGTAACTCCACACTCTTAAAAAAAAAAAAAAAAAAGGCTCCATCCCCACTCCCTCAGGCTGCCCCGACCCTCGGAGAACACACTAAACCCACACCTCCCTCAGGGTGGTCCCAGCCGCGCTCCCACCACCATCGCGAAATAAGGCAGCTGCCTCCCCGCAAAGGTCCCGAACACAGGCCCGGTACCCACTGGCGAGGCTTCCCGCGCCCAGCCCGATCTTCCTAGGCAACACTCGCCCCGACCGGACACGGAATTTCCCCGACCCGCCCGCGGCTTCACGGGAAAGAGCGCCAGCATCCGCCCCGCCGGGAACTCTGCGGCCCCGCCCCTCTGCCGGGGCAAACTTTCTGGCCCCGCCCACGCCCCATGTCATTCATCTGGCCCGGCTTCCGACTCCCCCCCCCCACCGACCTTCTGGCCCCGCCCCCCGGCCCCCAAGCAACCGCTGGGACCCGGCCCCTCCTTCTCGCGTTATTACGCCGGCCCCGCCCCCAGCCCGCCAGCTCTCATTGGCCACGCCTCCGGCTTAACCAACCGACCTTCTTAGTCACGCCCCCTCGGCCCCGCCCCTTCCAGGTCGAGTCAATATTTGCAACCCCCGCCCCCCGGTACCCCAACCACGGGGCGTCAGGCTTCCCCGCCGAAGCTCTGAACTTGCCCCCTCCCCACCCGGACTCCAGCAAAACTTTCTGGCTCCACCCCAGCATTCCCCCGGCCAGGACCCTGGCCCCGCCCCTTCATCCCCCGGCAACTTTTTGGTCCCGCCCTCGCCTGCACGTCAGCCTCTAGACCCGCCCCTGACTTCCCCGCCGAGGACCTGGACCCGCTCCCAGATCGGGCAAAACTTTCTGGCCCCGCCCCCAGCCCTGTCCAGCCAGCGCCCCGGCCCCGCCCCCGAGCTCCCCGGGTTACACATTGGCCCCGCCCCCCCCAGAGCGGGCGTAATAACTTTTCGGCCTCACCCCCCTGCTGCCCGTCCACGCCGGGGCCCTGCCCACTCGCCGACGTCCCGCCCCGCCAGCGCCCCACTAGCTAGCTCCCCATGTGGGCGTCCAGTCCCCGCCCCCCGCGGAGTGCTCCGATCCCGCCCCCGCGGGCGGCTCGCTCCCCTGCCCGCGCCGCCTGCCTCCACGTGGGGCGCCAGGCCACGCCCTCTCCGGGCGCGCTCCCGGCCCCCTCGCCCGGTCACCTGTCCCGG
Organism: Pipistrellus hanaki; assembly: GCF_964339955.1. Classification (NCBI taxonomy): domain Eukaryota; kingdom Metazoa; phylum Chordata; class Mammalia; order Chiroptera; family Vespertilionidae; genus Pipistrellus; species Pipistrellus hanaki. The sequence continues at coordinate 44,661,729 of NC_140517.1, read as the reverse complement.
AGACCCCGCGGCGTCCGTCCGCGACTCCCGCTCCGTCGGCCTCGGCGTCTGCAGCTCCCCGGGCCCCGCGCGTCACTTCCCGCCTGCACCACGTGAAGAGGGGAAATAAAGAGGGTCACTTCCGGTCCCACGGCCCGTTTCCGGGATCCTTAAAGGCGCCGCGCCCCCCCACGAGTGGACGCGGGAATGGGTCGAGCTGATGATCCGCAAGGGTGTTGTGCAAGTTTGTCCAACTTCCCTCTGCCTGGATCATCCTCTTCGAAGGAGGCAGACGCCGTCTCCTCTCTCTGGCCTTTCCATGCTCCCTTATTTCCTGGTTCCAATAAGTAGGCATTGGTCCATGACTCGTGAGGGAAGGCATGAGAAAATTTGAAATAATAAACAAATGTGGGAGCGGTCTCCCACAAATGTAAGAGGGGCGCAGGAGAGGCCTGAGGGTGAGGGGGTGGCCCTGCAGGCAGGAGACCCACCACCTGTGCAGAGGACCTGTGGCGAGTGAGCTGGAAGACGCTCAGAAGAGAATGAGCTGCATTTGGCTACAGAAGCCGGGGGATAATGCATTCACCAAAACTTAGGCAGGAACCAGTTGTTAGAAGCGATAATGCACCACCATTTGTCCACCAACCAGATCTGAAATACCATGGCTGACATGTACACATAAGGAACGGTTTGACATTGAAATGGGGACTCAAAAGAACTGTTGGCCCAGAAAGGAACTCACTACAGACTGATTCATTTGCCTCTCAGCATAACCATGATGGCCTGTCTCAGTTTTGATTCTTACAAGGGTTTTTCTTGGATCACAGGATCTCACGCATCTGGGGGAAATAATGAACAACATAAACTGATGAACATAAACAGTCCCAGAGGCAGAGAAGCAGCGATCAGACTGTCAAACCTCAGAGGGAAAGTAGGGGAGGGTGGGGGTAAGAGGGAGATATCAACCAAAGAACTTGTGTGCATGCATATAAGCCTAACCAGTGGTCACGGACAACAAGGGGGTGGGGGCATATGTGGGGAGGAGTTTGGGATGGGAATGGGGGGATGAGGACAATTATGTGATACCATAATCAATAAAGAATTTTTTAATATATATCTTATTGATTTTTTACAGAGAGGAAGGGAGAGAGATAGAAACATCGATGAGGGTCATCGATCAGCTGCCTCTTGCACGCCCCCTACTGGGAATGTGCCCGCAACCAAGGTACATGCCCTTGACTGGAATCGAACCTGGGACCTTTCAGTCCGCAGGCCGATGCTCTATCCACTGAGCCAAACCGGTTTCAGCAATAAATTTTTTAAAAAGCGATGACGAATGCTATGGAGTACCCTTACAGTAGGTGATGACAGTTAGAAGCAGGCAGACCAGAGTCCCTGAGGTTGCCAGTAATTGTATTTTGTGGTTGAAAACATTGCAAGTCCCTGGTAGTCCCTTGCCCTTTATGTGGCTACTGTGGACAGCTTTCCAACTCTTTATTCACATGTCACCTCCTCATGGTTCCTTGGAACAGCCCATTTAAACATTGCAATGCCGCCAAAGCCGGTTTGGCTCAGTGGTAGAGCGTCGGTCTGCGGACTGAAAGGTCCCGGGTCCGATTCCGGTCAGGGGTATGTACATTGGTTGCGGGCACATCCCCAGAAGGGGGTGTGCAAGAGGCAGCTGATCGATGGCTCTCTCTCATTGATGTTTCTAACTCTCTATCTCTCTCCCTTCCTCTTTGTAAAAAATCAATAAAATATATTTTAAAAATAAATAAATAAACATTGCAATGCCTCCCATCCCTTTTCCTCTTCCAGCTGTATTTCTCTATGTACTGTTCATCCTCTGAACTACTGTATCTCTCACTCACCTCGTCCACAGTCTGTCTTCTGTGCTGCCTCCTCTGTTTCACCGTGCTCTGTCCCAGTGCCTCCAACTGTGCCTTGTACATAGGCAGGCTCTCAACAAATGTTGGTTGAATAAGTAAATCTTTATTACTACTATTTTCTTGCCTTCCTAGTAAAACAAAAAGCAGATACACTGCATTGAAATTCTATATCTTTAACTTCACAAGGGGTGGTTAACCTTTTCAACTGCTGGGTAATATTCCATCCTGCAGATGGGCCAAAATTTGCCCCACCTGGTCTGGGCCTTTGAGCAGTTTCCAGTTTGGGGAGATTGCCCCAATATTGCATTGAACTAGAAGCACACATCTTTGTGGGCACAGGATCTGCAACTTTGCTCAAAAAGCACGGCATGGCTCAGTGGTTGAGCATCGACCTATGAACCAAGAGGTCAGGGTTTGATTCCTGGTCAGGGCACATGCCTGGATTGTGGGCTTGGTCCCCAGTAGGGGTCCTGCAGGAGGCAGCCAAGCAATGATTCTCTCTCATCACTGATGTTTCTCTCCATTCCTCTCTGAAATCAGTAAAAGCATTTTTAAATATATCTTATTGCCAAAACCGGTTTGGCTCAGTGGATAGAGCGTCCGCCTGCAGACTGAAAGGTCCCAGGTTCGATTCTGGTCAAGGGCATGTACCTTGGTTGTGGGCACGTCTCTCTCATGGATGTTTCTAACTCTCTATCCCTTTCTCTTCCTCTCTGTAAAAAAAATCAATAAAAATATATTTTAATAAATAAATAAATATATATATCTTATTGATTTTTTTTTTTTTTTCTGAGAGGAAAGGAGAGGGATAGAGAGCTAGAAACATCGATGAGAGAGAAACACCAATCAGCTGCCTCCTGCACACCCCCTACTGGGGATGTGCCTGCAACCAAGGTACGTGCCCTTGACCTGAATCAAACCCTGGCACCTTCAGTCCATAGGCCAACTCTCTATCCACTGAGCCAAACCAGCGAGGGCAAAAGCATATTAAAAATAATAATAATAATAACTCATAATGATATGAAAAGACTGGACTCTGAATCCAGAAGGCATGGGTTTGAATCCTGACTCTGCCATTTACTAACTGTGTGATTGGGGGGGGGGGGGGGGCGGAATATAGGAAAATTCTCTGGTTTCAGCGTTTTCATCTGTAAAATAGGGTTTGTGACCCTCCCTCCCAGGCTTGTTGTGCTGAATTCAGTGGATCGATGGATTAATACATATAAAGTGGTTGGCACAAGGCCCAAAATATTATAAGTTCTCAATAAATGAAGACCATTTATGACGTCTGAAAAGACAAATTACTGGATCTAAGATGAATTTACTCTCAAAAATGAACAGAGGTGGACCCAGGTTGTATAGGGCCTGAAGTTTACACAAGTAGGAAGCCCTCTTGAAAATGAATGAGAGCCGGGACCGGTTTGGCTCAGTGGATAGAACATCGGCCTGCGGACTGAAAGGTCCCGGGTTCGATTCCAGGCAAGGGCATGTACCTTGGTTGCAGGCACATCCCCAGTAGGGGGTGTGCAAGAGGCAGCTGATCGATGATTCTCTCTCATCGATGTTTCTAACTCTCTATCCTTCTCTCTTCCTCTCTGTGAAAAATCAATAAAATATATTTAAAAAAAAAAAAAAAAAGAAAATGAATGAGAGAACGCAAGACTTAGCCCTAGATGGTTCCGCTCAATGGTTAGAGTGTTGCTCTAGGCAACAAAGGGTTGTGGGTTCAATTCCCAGTCAGGAGCATGTACCTGGGTTGCAGATTCAATCCCAGCCCCTGCTAAAAGCAACAAATTCAATTGTCTCTTCTCTCTCTCTCACCCTTTCTCTCCCTCTCCCTCCCACTCAAAATCAATGGATTCCAGCCAGTTTTGTTCAGTGGTTAGGCATCAATTATGAACCAGAAGGTCGCAATTCGATTCCCCATCAGGGCACATGTCCTAGATCGGGAGACTTGATCCCAGTGGGGGGATATGCAGAAGACAGCAGATCGAAGATGCTCTCTCATCATTGATGTTTCTATCGCTCCTTCTCCCTTCCTCTCTGAAATCAATGTAAAAAATAAAACTCAATGGGGAAAATGTCTTCGGGTGATGATGAACAACAACAAAAAGTAAGATTCCAAGGGCACCTCCCAGGGAGTGGGCAGAGCCATGGGAGTGAGGGGCCAGAGCGTATACTTCGTCTGCCTCACTGTGCGGACACTACTGCAGACAGAGGCGCGCAGGCAGGACAGAGCCGGGTGAGAAACGCTTCTCTGGCCACATAACAAGCGTTCGGCTCCTTGAACAAACACATTTCCCCTTGTCTGGGCCTTGGCACCGGCTGTTCCTCCTGCTCGGAACGCCTTCCGAGCCTTTTTGTCGCGTTAAGTCCTCCTCATCCTCCAGGCTCCGCTCGGATATCACCTCTTCCAGGAAGCCCTCCCTGACCCCAGGCTGGCACAGGTGGCCCTCTCAGATTCCTTTTTTAAAAATATATATATTTTGCCGAAACCGGTTTGGCTCAGTGGATAGAGCGTCGGCCTGTGAACTGAAAGGTCCCAGGTTCGATTCCGGTCAAGGGCATGTACCTTGGTTGCGAGCACATCCCCAGTAGGGGGTGTGCAAGAGGCAGCTGATCGATGATTCTCTCTCATCGATGTTTCTCTCTATCCCTCTCTCTTCTTCTCTATAAAAAAATCAATAGAATATATTTAAAAAAATAGATAAAAATAAAAATATATATTTTATTGATTTCAGAGAAAAGAAGGGAGATGAAAGAGGTAGAAACACCAATGATGAGCCCAAACCGGTTTGATGCAGTGGACAGAGCATTGGCCTGTGACTGAAAGGTCCCAAGTTCAATTCCGGTCAAGGGCATGTACCCTGATTGTGGGCACATCCCCAGTAGGAGGTGTGCAAGAGGCAACTGATCGATGTTTCTCTCTCATCAATGTTTCTAGCTCTCTATCCCCCTCCCTTCCTCTCTATAAAAAAAATATAATAATAAAATATATTTTAAAAAAAGAAAAAGAAACACCAATGACGAGAGAGAATGATTGATTGACTGCTGCCTCCTGCATGAGCCCTACTGGGGACCCAGCCCGCAACCCGGGCCTGTGCCCTTCACTGGAATCGAACCCGGGACTCTTCAGACCGCAGGCCGACGCTCTATCTGTTGAGCCAAGCCAGTGAGTGCTCCCCTCAGATTCCTTCAGCCCAGCCCAGCCATCAGGGGCCTCACTGTCCCTGAGCGGGCCTGTTTCTCCCCAGACTCCCAGCTCTGTAGGGGCAGGGCTGGGGCCGTCTCTGTCGCCACTGCGTCCCCAGCATTACCCAGACAGGGCCACGCACACAGTTCTCAACACCCGCGGAACAAGAAAGCAGCCGATTCTCACAGAGCCTTCCCCGTCTCCCCAGCCCGTCAGACCCCCAGGTTTCCCAAACACTTTTTTAAAAATATATTTTATTGGCCAAAACCGGTTTGGCTCAGTGGTAGAGCGTCGGTCTGCGGACTGAAAGGTCCCATGTTCGATTTCGGTCAAGGGCATGTACATTGGTTGCAGGCACATCCCCAGTAGGGGGTGTGCAAGAGGCAGCTGGTTGATGTTACTCTCTCATCGACATTTCTAGCTCTTTATCTCTCTTCCTTCCTCTCTGTAAAAAATCAATAAAATATTTTTTTAAATATATATTTTTTATTGATTTCTTACAGAGAGGAAGGGAGAGGGATAGAGAGTCAGAAACATCGATGAGAGCCGAAACCGGTTTGGCTCAGTGGTAGAGCGTCGGCCTGCAGACTGAAGGATCCCAGGTTCAATTCCGGTCAAGGGCTTGTACCTTGGTTGTGGGCACATCCCCAGTAAGGGGTGTGCAAGAGGCAGCTGGTCGATGTTTCTCTCTCATTGACATTTCTAACTCTCTATCCCTCTCTCCTCCTCTCTGTAAAAAATCAATAAAATATATATATATTTTTTTTAAAAAAAAAGAAAGAATAAAAGAAACATCAATGAGAGAGAAAGATCTGAGAGAGAAACATCAACCAGCTGCCTCCCACACACCTCCCACCGGGGATGTGCCACAACCAAGGTACATGCCCCCGACCGGAATCGAACCTGGGACTCTTGAGTCCTCAAGCCGACATTCTATCCACTGAGCCAAACCGGCCAGGGCCCCAAACACTCTATATGGCAAATGCTTTTTCCATAACTTTTCCATCCTGAAATGAAATGCATAGATAGTTGCATACATCATTTTAAAAAATCAATATAATAACCTAACATAAAATAGAAATGAAGTAATTTATAATAAAGCAAAATCTAAAAATGCATTAGTACAACTCCGCTGGAAGACATAAACGGTCTAATGCTTTCACGTACTTATAACGAATGTATTTAAGTATAAGAGAATTAGGAAAATGGCCAATCGAATAGTGTCAATCCCTGTTGTTATGTTTGAGATGTTGAGAAAGGGCTAAGTATGCAAGAGACAGAGAGAGAGAGAGAGAGAGAGAGAGAGAGAGAGAGGGGGGGGGGGGAGAGAGAGAAGAGAAGAGAAGAGAAGAGAAGAGAAGAGAGAGACAGAGAGAGACAGAGAGAGACAGAGAGAGAGAGAGAGAGAGAGAGAGAGAGAGAGAGAGAGAGAGAGAGAGAAGAGACAGAGAAAGAGACAGACAGAGAGAGAGAGAGAGAGACAGAGAGACAGAGACAGAGAGAGAGAGAGAGAGAGAGAGAGAGAGAGAGAGAGAAGAGAGAGAAAAGAGGGGTGGGGGGATGCAGCAACTGGAACAACACTCTGATAGAGATGCTCTTTGATGTGACTTTGATGCCGGAAGTGGGGTTGCAGAGGGACGTGTTTATCAAGAATGGTGAATAACCCCTGGTTGATTTCTGAACAAAACATAAAACAGTATTTCCTAGGAAGTAGTCGTGCCCTAGCCGGGTAGCTCAGTTAGTTAGAGTCACCCCGATAAACCAAGGTTGTAGGTTCGATCACCCGTCAGGACACATACAAGAATTAACCAATGAGTGCATAAAGAAGTGGAACAACAAACCGATGTTTCTCCCTTTCTCTCTCTCCCTTCCTCTCTCGGATAGATAGATGATAGATAGATAGATAGATAGATAGATAGAGATATAGATATAAATTTACTAATAAAAGGGTAATATGCAAATTGGTCACAATGTTCTCACAGAAACCACCGAACAGCAGGCTGCACGGGGTGACCAGGCCAGCAGGAGGGGCAATTGGGGGCAACCAGGCCAGCAGGGGTAGGGGGCAGTTGGGGCAACCAAGCCAGCAGAGGGGGGAAGTGAGGGGCAGCCAGGCCAGCAAGGGGGTCAGTTGGGGGTGACCAGGCTAGGCGGGGCAGTTAGGGGCTATCAGGCTGGCAGGCAGGTGAGCAGTTAGGAGCTAGCAGTCGCAGATTGTGAGAGGGATGTCCCACTGCCGGTTTCGGCCTAATCCCTGGGATCAGGCTGAAACTGGTAGTAGGACCTCCCCACAGGGGTCCCGGATTGGAGAGGGTCATCATTGGAGAGGACACCCCCCCCCCAGGGCTGGACTGAGGGGACCTCCCCATGCACGAATTTAATGCACCAGGCCTCTAGAATATATATAAAGTGCCCACCTGGCATGGCTCAGTAGTTGAGCGTCAAACTATGAACCAGGAAGTCAGCATCAAACTATGAACCAGGGGTTCGATTCCTGGTCAGAACCCATGCCCGGGTTGCAGGCTCGATCCCCAGTGTGGGGCATGCAGGAGGCAGCTGATCCATGACTATCTCTCACCATGGATGTTTCTATCTCTCTCTCTCTCCCTCTCCCTTCCTCCTTGAAACCAATAAAATCTTTTCTTCTTTTTTTAAGTCATTGCTTCCATGGGAAATTCAGGCTGTATTAAAACCAGGCAAGCAGTATTCTGTTTACCAACCACAGGATGTCTCCAATTCAAGAGACTGACACCATGCAGAGCTGAGGAGGACTTGGGGCAGCCAGAAGGCTCTTCCATTTTGGGGCGGGGCGTCACATGCTCCAGCCACTTGGAGAACTCTGTGAGCCAGCCAGTCTGCTCGGAGGGCTGTGGTCAACGCAACCGCATGCACAGGTTCACAAAGAGGCGTGTCACAGCAGCTTTAACATAATCGCCCCTCTTAGGGGCTGACTTGTGTGTGTCGATAAAAATTATATGTTGAAGTCCTAACCCCCTGTGGAAACCACGCCAGAGTCCCCAGATAGTCAAGGCTGATTGGAGCGTAGAGACCTTGTTGATAGTACGCCGGACAGCCAAGGCCACTCTGAACATGGCAATCTTCATCACGCGTTCAAGGCTGGCCCTCGCCGGTTTGGCTCCGTGGTTGGAGCATTGGCCTGCAGACTGGGAGGTCCTGGGTTCAATCCCAGTCAAGGACACATGCCCGGGTTGCAGGCTCGATACCCAGCAGGGGACTTGCAGGAGGCAGCCGATCGAGGATTCTCTCTCAACATGGATGTTTCTCTCTCTCTCTCTCCCTTTCCCTTCCTCTCTGAAATCAATAAAAATATGTATATTTTTTTAAATGTCCAAGGCTGAGGTACCATACGCAGGTGGTGCAAGGCCCACAGTCATGGTGCTCTGCGCACGCCCGCCTTGCTGACGCCAAAGGATTGATGTCGCTGTTGGCAGCCAGCCTCCTTTGTGTGAGAAGTATTAAAGGTACGTGACTGAGGCTGGAGAGCTCAGACGGAGCGGAGAGCTGCTGCCGAGAGCAAAGCTCAGAGGCAGTCACCATGGGAGGCGAGAGCCCAGCCAGCGTGTGGGCACGGGGGACGGGAGAAGCTGCCGAGCCAGAGGCTGGAGAGGCCACTGAGGCTGCCGCCCGAAAGGAGAGCTAGGCTGCCGCTGCTCTGTAAAGCTCTGGGTCTGGAGGCAGCACGCGGCTGCTCGGATAATAGCTGTGGGAAAGGCATGTGTGTGCCAGCCGGGGTGCTGCTGCCTCCGTGGACTTCGCCGTGAAGCGCCGTTTTGTCTGATGGCGTGTGGCCACTGGCTCCTACAACCGAGACTCATCGTTAGCCCCGGCTGGTGTGGCTCAGTGGATAGAGCGCCAGCCTTCGGACTGAAGGGTCCAGGGTTCGATTCCAGCCAAGGGCGCGTGCCGGAGTTGCTGGATTGGTCCCCAGGAGGGGGCATGCAGGAGGCAGTCGATCAATGATTCTCTCTCCTCATGGATGTTTCTCTCCCTTCCTCTCTGAGATCAATAAAAAAAAAAAAAAAAAAAAAAATGGCTGAAACCGGTTTGGCTCAATGGATAGGGCGTCGGCTTGTGGACTGAAAGGTCCCTGGTTCGATTCTGGTCAAGGGCATGTACCTTGGTTGCGGGCACAGCCCCAGTGGGGGGTGTGCAAGAGGCAGCTGATGGATGACTCTCTCTCATCGATGTTTCTAACTCTCTATCTCTCTCCCTTCCTCTCTGTACAAAATCAATAAAATATATTTTAAAAAATTTTTGTTTAACACTCATCATTAGATACCCACCACTCCTCATGGCGTCTCTGTCATCCAAGAGGGTCCAGCCCTGGGCAGAGGGCTGGGACCCAACAGTTAGTCTAGCGGGCAGGGTTCGAGAAAGGATCTGCCCTGCTACTTAGCACAGTCGAGGGGGATGCAGAAGACCCTGTGGGCTCAGAGCAGCTCAGAGCAGCAGTGCTGTGCGATGCTCTAGCTCTCTGACACCCCCGCCCCTCAGGATGTGGCCTTCTTTGGACTCACGCCTTCTACAGAAGGAATTAAGTGAACATGAGGCTATTAGGGCGGGCCCTCATCTATAATAATAATAATAAAAGCATACTATGCTCATTAGGCCAGACGTCCTTCCTGGCTGAAGCTGGGGCTGCGAGAGGGAGGGATCCAGGCAGCTGCAGCTGCGAAGGCCTACTCCTGCATGAATTTTTTTAAAAAATATATTTTAAAATATATTTGACCGGAATCGAACCCGGGACCTTTCAGTCCCCAAGCCGCCGCTCTATCCATTGAGCCAAAGCGGTTTCGGCATCCTGCATGAATTTCAGACAGCGGGCCTCTACTCCACCATGAGAGGGGATGAGGCCCGGCCAGCGTGGCATACAGGCTGAGCATCGACCTATGAACCAGGAGGTCCCGGCTGGGTTCCCAGTCAGGGCTCATGTCCCGGCTTCAGGCTCGATCCCCAGCAGGCAGGGGTGCAGGAGGCAGCCAATCGATGTCGATGTTTCTCTCTCATCAATGTTTCTATCTCTCTCTTCCTCTCTCTCTAAAATTAAAAAAAAAAAGATTTTTTAATTTTCTTTTTTATTTTTTTGTTAATCCTCACATGACATTCCCCCCCCCCCCCGCCCCCATGCTTTTCAGAGGAAGTGAAAGGGAGAGAGGGAGGAGAGCGAGAGAAACAGCAATGTGAGAAAGAGACATAACTGGTTGCCTCCCACACGTGCCCTCGACCCTTCGGTGCATGGGCCAGGGCTTTAACCGCTTAGAAACACCGGCCATGACCATATACACATAAATATATCTTTTTTTAATCTAGAATTAGTCTATAGTTATCAGGCTACATGAAGATCTGGTAGAAATTGGATCGCCAAGCAGGCTGGTTTTCGCGGTTCAAGTTTTCCGTTCACCACCAGAGGGCGGCATGGCACACTCCCGGCCGCTTTAGCGGTGGGACAGGCATTCAAATCAACAACTAGTTCTTGAAACATGAAACCTGCTTCGTTTTGTACCGGGCCTCGTTCTAGTTTTCAGACGTGCGACATGGGGCTTCGAATGCAGAGCTGTGCCGGAGGGAAATGCTTTCTCCGAGAGGAGGCAGACCATGAACAGCTAAACAAATGAATACGTGATAGGAGTGCTGGGGAGGAGAATAAGGCAGGGTGAGGGGACAGAGTAATCCGGGGAGGCTTCTCCGAGGAGGTGGCATTTGAGCAAAGACCAGGGTGGAACGCAGGGGCAAGCTGGGTGAACATGGGGGTTTCCCCGGGGGGAGAAAGGGAATAGAATGGTTCCATTCACCAGCAGCTGTAAGATGGAAAGGGTGCCAAAACCGGTTTGGCTCGGTGGATAGAGCGTCGGCCTGCAGACTGGAAGGTCCCAGGTTCGATTCCAGTCAAGGGCACGTACCTTGGTTGCTGGCACATCCCCGGTAGGGGGTGTGCAGGAGGCACCTCGTTGATGTTTCTCTCTCATCAACGTTTCTAGCTCTCTATTCCTCTCCCTTTCTCTCTGTAAAAAATCAATAAACTTTATTTTTTTTTTTTAAAGATGGGAAGGGAGACTGAGGCAGGCCCAGCCAGGCCTGATCGGAGGCAAAGGACTGCACCTCTTCTGAGGCAAGCTGTGCAGGCTGAGTAAGGACAAGGTAACCTCCTATGGGGGAGAGGGGTAGACGGGGAGGCAATCAGGGGGTACTGCCTGGAGGAGGCGGCATAGGCATCACGTGAAGTGCTGAGTGATGGCAGGTAAAATGCTGAGAACAGGGCCAGACACACACTACATGTGTTTGCTATTATTGCCGCCATCCATTGACTCCATAAATAGCTACTGAGCAAATAAAAATAAATAAACAAATAATAAACCTAAATAAAATCCAGAATCCTGCCCGACCAGTGTAGCTCAATGATTGAGCGTGGACCTGTGAACCAATAGGGTACAGTTCGGTTCCCGGTAAGGATTTTGGGCTTAATCCCCAATGTGGGGCTCGCAGGATTGATGTTTCCAACTCCCTCTCCCTTCCTCTCTGAAATAATAAATTAGCGAAGTCAGACACACAGTAGGTGCACAGCATGTGAGAGCTGCCGTTTTTATTATTATTACCTCTTCATCCTTCCAGCTGCTTAGGTCAAACCTGGGAGTTCCTCAAACTCTTCTTGCCCCCGCCCACAGACACACCCAATGCCTCAACTACCGTGTTTCCCCAAAAATAAGACATTCTCCGAAAATAAGACCTTCTTACAGGTTTCCTTCTGAGTGAAATATAAGGCATCCCCCCGAAAATAAGAACCCCCTAGGCTCTGTCTCAGAATGAAAATTAATTTACCGTAAACTGGTCGCTAGGGTCGCTCCGACTGGCGTCTAGCAACCAGTGAAAATAGAATGGAGAGAAATCAGCGTGGAAACTTTGTGAAACCTAAACTGCAAGAAGTTGTGACTTGGGTGAAGAATTCACGGGAGAAAATCACTGACAGTTGCATTGCAAATGCACTGCGAGCAGGCTGCCTTGACAAGAAGTACTCATTTGAAGACAGTGCTATTGCTAAACAGGAGAGATTTGGTCCACTGATTCTGAAAGAAATGGAGGCACAAGAAATTCACCAGGAAATTCAGGAATTGGATTGTTATAATGATGTTCCAGAAGATGATGACATGATTGTCGTTGAATAAATGAGTAAATTCTTGATACTGTAGAATTCACAGTTTGTCTGGTTTGTGTTGACAACTACCGTACTACCGTACCGTATACAGGTAATAAATTTCCTTTATTTTCATTTAACAATCAATGTGTACCGTATTCTTCTTTATGGAAAAATAAGACATCCCCTGAAAATAAGACCTAGCGCATCTTTGGGAGCAAAAATTAATATAAGACACTGTCTTATTTTCGGGAAAACAGGGTAATCCCACCAACTCCACCTGCAATCCGGCCTCTCCTCCCTAATTGCCTCCCTGCCCTCTGCTCACAGTCTGTTTTCCACTTTGGCCGCCAGGGGGCGCGTTTTAGAACTGAATTATTAATAGTTCCCGTCCTTTCTCTGCTCAGAACCTTCCTGTGGCTCCCGCTTCGCTCAGGGTAAAAGTTAAAGTCCTCACCGTGATCTCACCTCCTCTCGGACCTCCTCTCCCACACCTTCTCCCTCCCCTTAGCCCCAGCTCTCCCCGCTGCTCACCAGGTCCTCTCTGTCCTGGACGGGCCTGCTCTGGCCTCAGGACCTTCGCACCTGCCCTTCCCTTTGTCGGGGCGCTCTTTGCTCCCTCGTCTCCTTTGGACCTTTCCTCCGCCGTCCCTTTCTCAGGAAGGACCTTCCTTGGACATCCACCCTCAACACTCTCCAGCCCCCTCCCCTGCTTCCTTTTTCTACTTCAAGACTCGCTTTGTATTATTTTTTAAATATATTTTTATTGATTTTTTACAGAGAGGAGTGGAGAGGGATAGACAGTCAGAAATACTGATGAGAGAGAAACATCCATCAGTTGCCTCCTGTACACTCCCCACTGGGGATGTGCCCGCAGCCAAGGTACATGCCCTTGACCGGAATCGAACACGGGACCTTTCAGTCTGCAGGGGCCGATGCTCTATCCGCTGGGCTATACCGGTTTGGGCTCACTTTGTATTGTTGCTTGTATCTTTCATGGTCTGTCTCCCCCAGACCAGAGTATTAGCCCCATGAGGACAGGGATTCCGTCTGTTTTGTTCATTGCCGTATCCCCAGTTCCCACAACAGCGCCTGGCACGGAGGACGCCCTGGTAAGTCTTTGAATGAATGAATGAATGACCGACCACTGGCATCTTGTTGTTTATTAACATCCCCATCTTTCCGCTTGGAAAGCCAGAAGCTCCATCCCCTTGCTATGTGACCTTAGGTGGCAGACCTCAATTTTCTGGCCTCAGTTTCCCCGTTGTAAGCAGGACTTAAAGTGGCCTCTACCTCATGGGGTTGTGGTGAAGGTTACATGGGTTCAGGCTGGCAGCATTCCTGAGCTGGCCCTGGGCAACGAACGCGGGCTTTTTTTCTTGGCGCCTGAGCTTCCGCCTTCTGCCACTGGGGGGCAGCAGGCGCCCGGCGGATCTCCCCGCGGCGGCGGCGCGGGCTGAGCGGAGCGGGGCGGCTCCGCGGAGGAAGCTGATGAAATCCCAGCCAATGCGGTGAGCTCATCCCGCCCGCCGGCTCCGCAGCCACGGGCCCGCCTGCGCCCAGTAAGCCCGGGCCCGGCCGAGGCGGGAAGTCCTCTCCCAAGTCTGCCTTGCGCGGGGCCTGCTGCCAGGATGAAGTAGAGAGGGGGTCCCCCTGGCTGTCTCCCCAGAATGAAAAGTGAATTCTGGGCGAGCATGGCTCTGTGTGTGTGTGTGTGTGTGTGTGTGTGTGGGAGGGAGAGAGAGAGAGAGAGAGAGAGAGAGAGAGAGAGAGAGAGAGAGAGAGAGAACGGGGGGGACAGAGGCAGGGAGGGAGAGACAGAGACCAGAGTGGGAAAGACAAAGAGGAGACAAGGATGGGGAAACTGAGGCAGAAGAAGGGGTGACAGACACCAAGGGGAGAGCCAGCCTGGGAAAGCGGATAGAAGGACCGAGATGGAGAGGCGGAGAAGGAGGAGAAAGTTGGTGGGGGGGCCAAGGGGGACAGGGATGGAGAAATGCAGACACAGGAAGAGAAAGTTAAGGGAGGCCAGAGGAACAGAGATGGTGGAGCAGAGACAGGAAGAGAAAGTTGGGGGACCAGGGGGACAGGGAGGGTGGAGGCGGAGAAGGAGGAGAAAGTTGGGGGACCAGGGGGACAGGGAGGGTGGAGGCGGAGAAGGAGGAGAAAGTTGGGGGACCAGGGGGACAGGGATGGAGAGGCGGAGAAAGAGAAAGTTGGGGGGACCAGGGGGACAGGGATGGAGAGAGGCGGAGAAGGAGGAGAAAGTTGGGGGGACCAGGGGGACAGGGATGGAGAGGCGGAGGAGGAGGAGAAAGTTGGGGGGACCAGGGGGACAGGGATGGCGGAGGCGGAGAAAGAGAAAGTTGGGGGGACCAGGGGGACAGGGATGGAGAGGCGGAGAAGGAGGAGAAAGTTGGGGGGACCAGGGGGACAGGGATGGAGAGGCGGAGGAGGAGGAGAAAGTTGGGGGGACCAGGGGGACAGGGATGGCGGAGGCGGAGAAGGAGGAGAAAGTTGGGGGACCAGGGGGACAGGGATGGAGAGGCGGAGAAAGAGAAAGTTGGGGGGACCAGGGGGACAGGGATGGCGGAGGCGGAGAAGGAGGAGAAAGTTGGGGGACCAGGGGGACAGGGATGGAGAGGCGGAGAAAGAGAAAGTTGGGGGGACCAGGGGGACAGGGATGGAGAGGCGGAGAAGGAGGAGAAAGTTGGGGGGACCAGGGGGACAGGGATGGAGAGGCGGAGGAGGAGGAGAAAGTTGGGGGGACCAGGGGGACAGGGATGGCGGAGGCGGAGAAGGAGGAGAAAGTTGGGGGACCAGGGGGACAGGGATGGAGAGGCGGAGAAAGAGAAAGTTGGGGGGACCAGGGGGACAGGGATGGCGGAGGCGGAGAAGGAGGAGAAAGTTGGGGGACCAGGGGGACAGGGATGGAGAGAGGCGGAGAAGGAGGAGAAAGTTGGGGGACCAGGGGGACAGGGATGGAGAGGCGGAGGAGGAGGAGAAAGTTGGGGGGACCAGGGGGACAGGGATGGAGAGGCGGAGAAGGAGGAGAAAGTTGGGGGGACCAGGGGGACAGGGATGGAGAGGCGGAGGAGGAGGAGAAAGTTGGGGGGACCAGGGGGACAGGGATGGCGGAGGCGGAGAAGGAGGAGAAAGTTGGGGGACCAGGGGGACAGGGATGGAGAGGCGGAGAAAGAGAAAGTTGGGGGACCAGGGGGACAGGGATGGCGGAGGCGGAGAAGGAGGAGAAAGTTGGGGGGACCAGGGGGACAGGGATGGAGAGGCGGAGAAGGAGGAGAAAGTTGGGGGACCAGGGGGACAGGGATGGCGGAGGCGGAGAAGGAGGAGAAAGTTGGGGGGACCAGGGGGACAGGGATGGAGAGGCGGAGAAAGAGAAAGTTGGGGGGACCAGGGGACAGGGGAGCAGAGACGGGAGAGACAAAGGAGGGAGGTGGCAGCAGAAACAGACGGAGAGGGCCGGGCCGCAGAGACGGGAGATGGCCATGCAGAGCAGGGACCGGCGGGGCAGAGGCGGGGCAGAGGCGGAGGGGCCCGGATGGGGTCCAGGGGCCGGGGCGGCAGGCCGGGCGGCAGGCAGGAGGGGAAGCCCGGGGGCGCCGGGGCTGGGGGCGCCCAGGAGCGGGAGATGGGGCGCCCAGCCCCCCCAGCCCAGCCCGCGGCGGGTCCGAGTTCCCAGTCACCGGGCTCCGCGCTCCTCACTGGCGCGGCCGCAGCCAATCAGCGCGCAGCGCCGCTTTCTCAGCCCGGAGCCTGGAGACCGCCCCCCCTCCGCTCTCACACACACACACACACACACACACACACACCACACTCACACATACACAACATATATACACAGACACAGACACCACACACACACACTCACATAACACTCATACATACACTCACACACACTCACACATACACAACATACACACACACACCCCCCATACACACACTCATACACACTCACAGAACACTCATACACTCACACACACACTCACACCACACACACATAACACCCACACATGCATTCACACACACTCACACACATACAGAGACACACATAACACACACATAACACACAAACACATAACACAACAGCACACAAAACACAACACACACTCACATAACACACAACACACATCACACACAACTCACACATACACATAACACACACAACTCACACACACAACACACACATAACGCACAACACATTCACAATACAACACACACAACACACACATTTGCTCACACACAACACACATAACATATATAACACACTCACACACATAGCACACGTGCTCTCACACACATAACGCACTCTAACACACACAACACGCATAACACATGTACACACATGCACACTCACACATGCGCGCACACGCGGTCTCAGACACACAGCATCGCCCCCCCATGCAATCACAGTGACACACTGAGTAACATACACACGGTCCCAGGAACACACAGACACACAGCATCACACGGACACCCCACGTTGGGGACACACACACAGTCCCAGACCCACCGTCACAATGGCCCACACGTGCAGCCTCAGTGATTTGTCCCTGGAGCTCACAGTGTCTGCTACAGACATGATCACAGCGACACCTCACACACCACAGTCCATCTGTCCCAACACACACACTGTCCAGTGACACACAGTCACAACCATGGCCTGCTCACGGTGACTCGCTACATTGCACAGACACACAATCTCATTAATATATATCCATAAAGCCGAAACCAGTTTGGCTCAGTGGGTAGAGCGTCGGCCTGCGGACTCAAGGGTCCCAGGTTCGATTCCGGTCAAGGGCATGCACCTTGGTTGCAGGCACATCCCCAGTGGGGGGTGTGCAGAAGGCAGCTGATTGATGATTCTCTCTCATCGATGTTTCTAACTCTCCCTCTCTGTAAAAAATCAATAAAAATACATTAATATATATATAGTTCTATGGACACAGAACATCACAGAAAAAGACAACCACAGTGACACACATTCACATGACACACAGCACTGCAAGATGCACAACCTAGTACTATATAACACAGTCCCACGGACACACAATATTTCTGATACAGTGACAGGTATGCACACAGTCCCACTACACACAGCATTGTCCAGACACACACAATAGCAGTGGCACATAGCACATTAACACACACCATCATACACACCATCATAGTGCACACAACATAACACAATTCCACTGACACCCACGGTGACACATAGACATACTGTACACACACACACACACACACCCCACCAGGGCATACACACACAACCCCACGGACACAGCATGACACAGACACCACCATAGTGATACACTCACATGGACACAGCATCACACCGGTTCATACAACCACACTGATACCACACAACGGTACCCCGTGCTCACAGACCTTCCTGATAGCACACCATCGCCACACGTACACCATCCCAGTGTCACACAAACACCATCATGTGGACACACAACGTCTCACTCATGCACATGGGCACACTGCACAAGACAGCATGCTGACACAAACAGCACATAGACAGACACACCATCCCACTCACACACAAGACACCAGACCATTGTGTGGCCACACATGGACACACAACCACACAGTCACAACCGCCCACGACACACGGGACACGTGTGTAACATGACACGTGGGATGCATGTAACATACTGGCACACACCACCACCCCACTGACACACACAAGCAACTGCTACACAACGACTCCACAAACTTCCGGAGGACTCTCCAGCACCAAACACAGTCACACACACACCCCCCCATCCCTGACCCCTGCCCAGTGAGAGGTGTGTGATGTGGAACGCTGTGGGAGGAGCTGCTGGGTAGGCGTGTGTGTGTGTGTGTGTGTGTGAGTGTGAGTGTATGTGTGTGTGAGTGTGTGTGTGAATGTATGTGTGAGTGTGTGTGTGAGTGTGTGTGTGTGTGTGAGTGTCTGTATGTGTGTGAGTGTGAGTGTGTGTGTGTGTATGTGTGTGTGTGAGAGTGTGTGTGAGTGAGAGTGTGTGTGTGTGTGAGTGAGAGTGTGTGAGAGTGTGTGTGAGTGTATGTGTGAGTGTGTGTGAGTGTGTGTGTGTCTGTATGTGTGAGTGTGTGTGAGTGTGTGTGTCTGTATGTGTGAGTGTGTGTGAGTGAGTGTGTGAGTGTGTGTGAGTGTATGTGTGAGTGTGTGTAAGTATGTGAGAGTGTGTGTGAGTCTGAGTGTGAGTGTGTGTGAGTGTGTGTGTGTGAGTGTTAGTGTGAGTGTGTGTGAGTGTGCGAGTGTGTATGAGTGTATGAGTGTGTGTGTGTGTGTGAGTGTATGTTTGAGTGTGAGAGTGTGTGTGTGTATGTTTGAGTGTGAGTGTGTGAGAATGTGTGTGTGTGTTTGTGTGTGTGAGAGTGTGTGTGAGTGTGTGAGAGTGTGTGAGTGTGTGTGTGTGAGTGTGTGTGTGAGTGTGTGAGTGTGTGTGAGTGTGTGTGAGTGTGTAAGTGTGTGTGTGTGAGTGTGTGTGAGTGTGTGTGTGAGTGTGAGTGTGTGAGTATATGAGTGTGTGTGTGTGTGTGTGTGAGTGTGTGTGTGTGTGAGTGTGAGAATGTGTGAGTGTGTGAGAGTGTATGTGTGAGTGTGTGTGTGAGTGTGAGAGTGTGTGTGTGAGTGTGTGTGAGTGTGTGTGAGTGTGAGAGTGTGTGAGTGTGTGAGTGTGTGTGAGTGTGTGAGAGTGTGTGAGTGTGTGAGTGTGTGAGTGTGTGTGAGAGTGTGTGAGTGTGTGTGAGTGTGAGTGTGTGTGTGTGTGAGTGTGTGTGTGTGTGTGAGAGTGTGTGTGTGTGTGTGAGATTGTGTGTGTGTGTGTGTGAGTGTGTGTGTGTGTGTGTGTGTGAGTGTGTGTGTGAGTGTGTGTGTGTGTGTGTGTGAGTGTGAGTGTGTGTGTGTGTGTGAGAGTGTGAGTGTGAGTGTGTGTGTGTGCTGGGCCTGCTCCTCTGCCCTCTGGGGCGGGCTGAGCGGCGCTGTTACCGGGTAAACTTCCCCGCCCCCCGCCGGGCCATCAGTCCCCGCCCGGATGATGTCATCGCCTCATTCCGGAGGCTGAGTAATCCGCTCCGCCCCCCGCAGGTACCGCGGCTGCACCTGAGCTCCGGCCGGCCGCGCTGGGTCTCCCCGGGATGGGGACCGAGGAGCCTGGGCCTGGAGCTCACACCGGGGACCCTTGGAGCTGGGGTCCCGCTGGCCAACCAAAGGCTCTGGGGCTGCACCTTCCGGACCAGGGTCCGGGCACCGGGACGCACGCCGGGCTTCTAGGAGAGGCTGGCCACCTGGCCCGGTGTCCGGAGGGGCGAGGGCCTCCCCACAGAAACACAGCCAGGCCTGGGGAGCCGCTGGGCCAGAGCCTGGGGACCCCGAGGCCCCAGTCCTGCTTCCGGTGGAGGCAGGGTGCTCAGTTCTAACTTTCAGAGCATCAGCCAGGCCTGGGCCCCTCCTGGGGGCACCCTCAGCCTGGCTTCCTGGGGCTGGGAAACCGGCACCTCCACGGGGGGAGGGAACTCCTGGCACAGGACAGGCAATGCCTGGGCTCTTTGGGGAGGGAGGGGGCACCCCTACTTTTATGGGGCCAGGACGCCTGGGCTCTTTTCGGGGGGAAAGGGAGGAATCCTCAGTTCCTGTTTTCAAAAGCCACGAAGCCTGAATCCTTTTGGGGGGTTCAGCCAGCTCCGGGCTCCATGGGGTCAGGATGCCCAGGCCTCCAGGGAGGGGTACGCCGGGTCCCCGCTTTCCCCAGGCCCACACCAGCGTTCCTTCTAGGGGAGAGGGATGGATGCAGAGCCCCCGTTTGCCACCATCCCAAGTGCCCATCCTGGTCCGGGGCGGAGGCAGGAGCACCGGAGCCGGGCCGGACCTCACTCGGGCCGGCCGCGGGCTGCAGGCTTGCAGGCCCTGCGCCCGGCAGCTCCCGGGGGCCCGGCCCCCCGCTCCCCCTCCCTCCCCGCGCCCAGGGCTCCCCCAGATCTGGGCATGCGGGCGGGCGCCGCAGCGACCAATGAGCGCGCTCGCCGTCTCCGGGAGCCGGGCCGGCTCTGCCCGCCTGGCATTGGGCACGCGGTGGGCAGCGGCGGGCGGGGCCTGGGGGGTCCTCGCGCCTGGTTGGGCCAGGCTTGTTGCTGGGTAACGGGGCGGCGAGTTTCCCCTGGCAACGGCGGCGGGTACCGCTCACTGGCTGGCCGCGGAGGAGGGGGGCGCGGCGCAGGCAGGCCCCGCAGACCCCAGCAACAGCGCGGCCCCCGCCCGCCCGAGCGGTAACCTTCACACCGCGGCCTCTCGGACCCCGCGGGCGCCGGCGCCCCGCCCAGCCCCCGTCCGGGCCTGCGGGCTGGCTGCACAGGGTGGGGTGAGGTGGGGTGAGGTGGGGTGAGGTGGGGTGAGGTGGGGTGGGTGGGATGGGGATGGACGCAGGAGGCCACCGCGGGGAGCCCGGACTCAGGCCCTGTCCAGTGAAAAGTTAAGTCCTTCCCAACTCCCTCTGGCCGAGCCCAGAAACCCGCTTTTCCAGGACGAGCCTGCGGAAGGGTGTGAGTCTGCAGTCAAGTCGCTGGGACACATTTCTTTTTTTAAATATATGTTGTTGGTTTTTTACAGAGAGGAAGGGAGAGGGATAGAGAGTCAGAAACATCAATGAGAGAGAAACACCCATCAGCTGCCCCCTGTACACTCCCCACGGGGGATGTGCCCCACAACCAAGGTACATGCCCTTGACCAGAATCAAACCTGAGACCCTTGGGTCCGCAGGCCGGCGCTCTACCCACTGAGCCACACCGGTCAGGGCTGGGACACATTTCTTTAACTCGCACTTCACACGGAAGAGGTACTCATTGAACCTCCCCATTTAACTGCTGGTCCCACAGTGACCCCCTTTGTACCGGGGGAGACACTGAGGCACAGGGCGGGGGGGCTGCTCGATCAAGAGCACCCGTTTGAACCCAGGTCGCCTGGCTCCAGTGTGGCGGTTTCGTCACTTCGCCATCCCTTTGAGAGGCGTTACTATTCCAAACGAGAAGCTGGGCACCTCGGGCCACTGGTTTGAAACCCCCGGCCCCGACCTAAGGGCCATAGTTTAACGTTCTTGTTTAGATTCTCAGAGCGTCAGGAGACCCCCTCACTGGCAGTAGGGATGCTGGGGAACGTGTATTAAAGTACCCGCTGTGCCCTGGTGCTTTATGTTTATGGACCTTCTCGCTGCAGAGTCCCCTTGATGGCCCCAACTCACAGATGGGGAAGTTGAGGCACAGAGATGTGGCCACTTGCTCGGGGTCACACAGCCAGTGGGTGGCAGAGCTGGGAATTCTAGCTCAGGCCTTCTAGACCCAGAACCCGCCTCGGGGAGCTCAGCCCGGAGGGTTTGGGGGTTGGGCCACAGCTGTGGGCCTGGTCTCAGAAGATAATGTGTCATCATTTGGAGCAGGATCTGGACTGCATGGTGGGGAGGATCTTGACTGGTGACACTGCTTATGGGCTGGTGACTCCTGGCCCTTTCCTGCTCTCCTCTCTGCACCCCCCCAGCCCCCCCTCCCACCCAGTCAAATTCCTCCAGTTCTTCCCACTCTTTTTTAATATATTTTTTTTATTGATTCTTTACAGAAAAGAAGAGAAAGGGATAAAGAGATAGAAACAACCATCAGCTGCCTCCTGCACACCCACCACTGGGGATGTGCCCGCAACCAGGGCACATGCCCTTGACCAGAATCGAACTTGGGACCCTTCAGTCGGCAGGCCGATGCTCTATCCACTGAGCCAAACCGGTTTCGGCCTTCATACACATTTTCTTCTCAGAAAATTATCCCAGCACATCTGGTCTACTGGTGTTTAGTCCAGACTGGGCAGCTTGAGGGAACGGACCCGTGAGTGGACTGGGAGCTAGCCCAGGGCTGGGGCCTGCCTCTCTCTTAGCTTCATCACCGCCAGGCACAGAGCAAACACAATACCCAGCGGCACAGGCGACAAATGCTAACACTTATTAGGCGCCTACTGCATGTCAGACGCTGCGCTCCGAGACTTCCATGCATGAGGTCAGTGGGCTGGGCATTGACCTTTGAACCAGGAAGTCCCAGTCCGGTCCCTGGTCAGGGCGCACGCCAGGGTTGCAGGCTCCAACCAATCAATGGTCCTCTTTCAGCATTGGTGTTTCCATCTCTCCCTCTCCCTTCCCCTCTGAAGTCAATAAAAATATCTTTAAAATAAATAAGTAAAGCCGCATTTCTCAAATGCCTTTAAACTCATTCGTTCAAGTCAGAAGTACACTTTCTTTGTGTTCTATTTCACAAAACAGTATTTTCCTTTGACTTCGTGATTTTTATATATTTTTTGATGATACTATTTTGTGTTGTTTTCAGCCTGGTCAAGAGCCGTTCGAGTTGCAGGTGGAAGGAACTATTACGGAGCACAGGGAAGTATGTGGGGTGATAGAAATGTTCTGAATCTTGATTGAGGTGATATACAAGAGCACATTTTTCACACCCACCAACGACCCTCTGAAAAAGTCAATTTCATTGTGTGTAAAAATCCTATATCATAAAAGGTTAATATGCAAAATGTCCCCATGGGCCGGAGTTCGACCCACCAGGAGTTAGACATGCACTGACCACCAGGGGGCAGCGTGGAACATGGCGGGCGTCAGTGACACAGCACTGGCAGCAGGTGGCAGTGTAGGGTAGGCACCGCTGGCCCTGACAAGAGTGGGACCTCGGTGGGATGGTGGAGCAGGTGAGCAGGCGGTGCCAGGCCAAGGCAGGGGCCCCCAATTTCCCTGGTGACTGGTGGCAGTGGGGGGGGCAGGTCAGAGAGCGGGCAGCACCAGACCAAGGAGGGTGTGAGGGGGTGACTCCAACCAGATCGGCCCTGATTGCTGGCCAGGCCTAGGGACTGTGCCCGTGCACCAATTTCATGCACCGGACCTCTAGGTTCTCAATAAACTTGTGCAAAAACAATAAGATCCACGAACGTGACTTCACACCCCACGGTTTGCTCACGGCCCACCCACCGTTTGAAAAGCACTGGAAGGAAGAGAAGAAGGAAGGGGGGTGGCCACGGATGGGGAAAGGGAGGGGAGGAGGGGGGCCGAGTCAGTCCCCCATATCTACAGCTGGGAGAGTTCAAGCGGGGTCCGCACTTCCTGCTTCTCTTGGGAAACTGTGGGGTCCGTGTGGAAGTGAGTCTGAGCGCCTGAGCAAGCCCACTACCGCTCAGACCTGGGACCTCTTCCTGGCCAGCTCGGTGCCAGGCACCATAGCTCGCCCCGTGGTGACGCGGTTCGGTTCGGGTGTGGCAGAGAGGGGATGGAGAGTTCAGAGGGACAGAGCCCGGGCCCCGGGGGGAGGAAGGACAGGGACGAGACCCTGGGAAACGGAGAAGGGAAAGGGGAATTGAAACCCACAAGCCAGGGTGAGTGGTGGTGCAGGGGCTGCCCGGGCATGTCCGTGCCTGGTGCCTGGGGTTCCATCTGGCCCCCGGTTTCCTGCCAGACGTGTGGCAACTGTGACCCGTTGCTCCAAAAGGGTGCCCCCTCGGTGGGTGAGCCCGTTAGCAGCAACTTGTCACGGGTACGATTGTGTGTTGGAGGCCAGCTTCTTTAATATATATATTTTTTTTATTGATTTCAGAGAGGAAGGCAGAGGGAGAGAGAGAGATAGAGAGAAACCTCGATGCTGAGATAGAATTATTGGTTGGGGCCTGCAACCCCGCATATGCCCTGACCAGAATCCAGCCATGACCTCCTGGTTCATAGGTCATGCTCAACCACTGAGCCACACTGGCCGGACATGGCCAGTTTCTTTATGTCTGACTTGATCTATGTCTGTAAGGGCCAACCTTTTTTAAAAATATGCGGTTTTTTTTAGTTGATTTCAGAGAGAAAGAGAGAGGGAGAGAGAGATAGAAACATCTGTGATGAGAGAGAATCACTGATCGGCTGCCTCCTGCACATCCCACACTGGGGATCGAGCCCGCAACCCGGGCATGTGCCCTCCCTGGGCCGGAATGGAACCAGATCCCGCAGGCCAGGCCCTGGCTCTATCCACTGAGCCGAACCAGCTAGGCCCGTGAGGGTCCATTTTTTGCCGGTGTCACTGTGTCAGCTGCGAGCCGGTGTGGCTGTGTGTGTGTGTCCCTGGGAGAGTGTCCTCCAGTTCACGCTGTGCGTGTGTCCAGGTATCCGCGACAGCTGTGGTGCGCGCACTCGCGGGCCTGCTCGGGGGGAATGTCTCGAATGTGACCTCGGTCAGTTTGGGGGTGTGGGTGCGCTCCTCCCCGTGGGTGTCTGTGCTCCTGTGTGTACCGGGTCCGTCTGCCTGTCCCGCAGGCACCCGTGCCCAGAGTCCGCCTGCCCAGGGGTCAGAGTGGGGACCTGCCCGGGGCGCTGGCATGTCCCCGGGCCCCTGGCCACGGTGCGCCTGGCCTGGGTGCGTCCGGCTGGGCTGCCTCCCGCGCCCCGGCCCCGCCGGCACCTGGCTGTGCCCCTGCAGCGCGGGCCCGGGTGTGTGTGTGTCGGGTGCGTGTCCGTGGGCGCCAGTCAGTGTGTCAGTGTGTCAGCGCCGTGTCCGGCCGTCCCGCGCCCGCCCCGGCCAGGCCCCGCCCCGCCCCCGCCGCAGGGAAACCCCCGCCCGAGTTCGGGGGCGCGGCCGCGCCAGCAAGTCCCGACTTGTCCGCGGGGGCGGGGCCTGGCGTCACGCGGGGGCGGAGCGTGGGAGCCGCGCGGCGGGCGGGGCGGGGCGGAGCAGCGAGCGGCCCGGGACCCGCCGGGCGGCCGGAGACGCGGCGCGAGCCACATGCGAGCGGGCGCCTGGCGGCCGCACAAACACGATCGGCGGCGGCCACGACGCGGACGCGCCCGCGGCGCGAGCGGCGGCGGCGACAGCGACAGCAGCGGCCACTGCGGTCCGAGCAGCAGCAGCAGCAGCAGCAGCCGCCGCGGGGAGCGGCTCTTCTTCGCGGGCGCGCCCTCCTGGAAGCAGCCGCCCGCCCCCATCGCCGCCCCCTCTGGCGTGTTCATGCCCCCGGGGTGAGTGTGCGCACCCCCGTCCCGCGGGCGCGATGGGCCAGGCCGGGCGGGCTCCCTGGAGGAGGCGGCGGGAGCGCACGCGGAGAGCACCGGGGGCGCCCTGCAGCCCCGCCGCGTGCCTCCCCCTCTCCGAACCCTCTGCCCCCGGGAGGGACTCGGGCTGGGCTGGGGTCGCGGGGCTGGGCTGGGGTCGCGGGGCGGGGCCGGGGTCGCGGGGCGGGAGGCGCCGAGGTCCGGGCGCGCAGGTGCCTGAGCGGTCTGGCGGGTTTGTTTACAAACAATGGGGTGCGGGCTCGACAGCGCCCCCTGGCGGCCAGCGCGGCCCCGGGGAAGTGAGTCGACCCCGACTCGCCCGGTCCCCCCGCAGTCCGCAGTCCGGGCGGGGCGGAGGCGGGGTGCGGGCGGAGGGGCGGCCACACCCCGGGCGCGCACCCGCGGGGGGCGGCGACAGGGGGCGGCTGCGGCCGCGGCGGCTGCGGCTCCCGCGGGCGGGGGCTGCGCCCCAGCAACAGCCGGTTATTGGCCCCGCGCTCGGCGGCGGGCGGGGCGGCGCACGTGGCGGCGGCGGGGCTGGGGCTG
Source organism: Pipistrellus hanaki (assembly GCF_964339955.1). Taxonomy (NCBI): domain Eukaryota; kingdom Metazoa; phylum Chordata; class Mammalia; order Chiroptera; family Vespertilionidae; genus Pipistrellus; species Pipistrellus hanaki. The sequence continues at coordinate 44,635,890 of NC_140517.1, read as the reverse complement.
ACAGCGCGGGGGGCGCCTGGTCCCGCCGTGGCCGCGGTGCGGGCTGTGAGCTGCAGGTGTCTCGCCTGGGTGTGTGCGTGCGGCTGGCTCCGAGTTCGCGCTGGGGTCCGCGGGGAGCGGGGTGTCCGGGGTGCGGGGGCATGCTGGGGCGGGTGTGAGTGTGAGTCCCTGTGGTGTGTGTGTGTGTGTGTGTGTGTGTGTGGAGTGCTGCCTGGGTCTGCCCTGCCTGCGGGGAGGGCTCTGTTTTTGTGGGGTGCGTGTGTGTGCTCTGGGAGAGTTGTCTGCGTGTGCTGTTTGGGGGTGATGCTGTTTGGGGGTGACTCTCTGGATCCGTGTTGGTGGGCGGGCTAGGCTGTAGTGTGTTGTTGGAGGGAGCTTCTGTGTGTGTGTGCGCGCGCTTCTGTGTGTATCCTGCCCGACGTGTTGTTTGTGTGTGCTCCTGTGTCTTGCCTGTGTGGACTGTCTGTGGCTGTGTCTGTCTCCAGGGCATGTGTCTCAGCGAAGCGTGTGTGACGGATGCCCGCTGGATGGATGCGATGCCAGGTGTCTGTGAGTTCTGCATGGTGTGTGTGTGTGTGTGTGTGTGTGTGTGTGTGTGTGTGGTGGGGGTTGTCTCAGGTTCTGTTTGGCTTGTGTGTCTGGGAACTGAGGACCGCGTCTCTGTGGGGTCTGTGCAGCGCCGTCAGTGGGTGTTGCTGGCAGCTTCTCTCTCTCTCTCTCTCTCTCTCTCTCTCTCTCTCTCTCTCTCTCGCACGGGGCTTGTCTGAGCCCGTGTGCGTGCGTGTGTGTGTGTGTGTGTGTGTGTGTGTGTTGGGTCTGAGGGGCTTGTCTCCGCGATCGGCTGGCTCATGTGTGTCATGTGGGCTGCGTGTGTGTAGTGTTTATGTCGGTCACGTGAGACCTCTGTTTTCTGTGGGAGCGGGAGGTGTGCGGGCCGCCAGGGCTGCGGGAGCGGAGTTGGCTGGCGTGTGCGGCGTGTGCCCGGGGCTGACAGTTGGGGACGGGGTTTGGAGGGGAGGGGAGGAGGGAGGAGGGTCGGTGTTCCCTTCTGCTGCGGGGTCTGTGTATGTGTCGTGGCTGGAGCGTGTGGTGATGCGTCTGGGTCTGAGGACATGTGTCTGTGTGTTGCCTGACGTACATGTGTCCTGGGGTCTAAGAGTTGGTGACACGCAGGCATGTTTCCGTGGTGTTGGTCCGCGCGAGTCCGTTCTGTGCTGATGTGTGTGTGAGTCCTGAGGTATGCGCGCCTTACCTCGTGGGTGTGTATGTGTTTGAGAAGTGTGTGGGTCTCTGTCTGTGCTCGTATTGGCTGGTAGTGTGTATGTCAGTGTGTGTGTGTGTGTGTGTGTGTGTGTGCATGGGCATATCCACTCTGGGTCAGTGTGTGAGATTCTGACTATTGGTGCATGGGGGGGATGGGTTGTGCCTGGCAGCATGCATTGTTTGTATAGCTCTTGTGATGGTCTGTGTGTTCACATTTGGTCAGTGTTCCTGTGTGTGTGTGTGTGTGTGTGTGTGTGTCCTGTGTAGCAATGTCCGACACTGGGACCATCTCAATGTTTCTGTGCCAATGGGAGATGAGGTGGGAGGGTGGTCGGGGGCTGGCCCGTCCTGTCCTGCCTGAGCCTTCGTGTGTGTGTGTGTGTGTGTGTGTGTGTGTGTGTGTTGGGGAGCCATCCCAATGCCTGGCTGCCCTCCGTGTGTGCCCATCACTGTGTCCTAAAAGTGACCCCCCCTGCCCATGCCCTGCTGGGTGAGTTTGTGTGGTGGGGCCATCAGCCCTCACACTCACACGCCTGACTCAGCCCCTTGAGCTCTTGAACTTGCCGAGAGCCAGGCTGTGCCCCCTGTCCCTCCTGTGTGCCCATCGCCCTGTGTTTGGGAGGCTGCCCCTGTGGAGCCCGGGTCCCTCGGGGGGGGTGCACCTCGTGTGACCATCACACAAGCCTCCGTCTGGGCCCAGGGTGCGTGGCAGGTGCCATCCCTGCCCTGTGTGTACTCAGGCTGTGTGCGGGAGTGGCGGTGCCTGTGGACCTGTGGGGGGGTGTATGGGGGGCCCCGGTGACCCCTGCACTCGCAGCTGACCCCCTTCTCTTCCTGTCCTGCAGGCCCCCCGGGAGCACCATGGCCCGAGCACGCCAGGAGGGCAGCTCCCCGGAGCCCGTAGAGGGCCTGGCCCGTGACGGCCCTCGTCCCTTCCCACTGAGCCGCCTTGTGCCCTCCGCTGTGTCCTGCGGCCTCTGTGAGCCCGGCCTGCCTCCTGCCCCTGCCACCCCCGCCCTGCTGCCAGCTGCCTACCTCTGCGCCCCCGCCGCCCTGCCCGCCGTCACTGCCGCCCTGGGGGCCCCCCGCTGGCCTGGGGGTCCCCGCAGCCGCCCCCGAGGCCCGCACCCCAACGGTGAGTGCCCACCCCGCACCGGGACGCACAGGGCTGGGAGCGAGACACTGAGGAACTGGCCCAGAGGGAGCGGGCGGGGGAGGTGGCGAGCTGGCCGGGCCACAGGGAGGGTGTGGCCAGTGTGGTCTTTGTGTTGCAAGAAGCAGGAAGACGGGGAGTAGGAGGCTGGGGGTGGGGACGGCCGAGTGGGAAGTCCCCCCTGGAATCTGACTGCAGTCCCCGAGTGGCTGGCGGCCTGTGGCCTCTTCCGGGCCCCGGGCGACAGCTGTGTCCCGGCCCCTGTCCCCTCGGCTGGGTGCCCCCGGTGCCCGGAGGCGGCAGTGAGGGAGAGGGTGGGCGGGGAGGGAGGACGGGCACTGCAGGGCTCTGGGGAGGGGTCCAGGGTGGCCTTCTGCCATTCTCCGGGTCTCTTGGGCCAGGGCCCGCCCTCTGCGGCCCAGGAGGAAGGAGCGGGAGGGGCCATTGTGCTGGGAAAGTGAGTCTGAGGGGGGAGGGGGGAGGCTTGGGGAGGGAAGGGTTAAAGGTCTCCTGCCTGATGGGCCTTTAACCCTGTGGTGCCCGGCCGCCCCATGGCCGGGGAGGACCGTCCTGGTTCCCTCCAGCCCCACCCTGTCCCCCAGGGGAGGCTGGGAGCGAGGAACTTCTCCAACTCAGCTCCCGGGCTCCATTTCCAGCCCAGAGTGTCAGGTGTGGAAACTGAGGCCCTGAGAGCTGGCTTAGGGATCCCCCAGGGCAGCCAGGACGGGGTGGTGACAGGAGGAAGAGAGGTCAGCGGAGGGGGCGGGGCAGGAAGGCCTGTCCTGCACCCCAGCCCCCCCCCCCCCAGCAGCCCGCCTGGCCTCTGGTCAGGCCCTGCCACTTCCGGGGGCGCGGCCTGCCTGTGGTTGGACACCAGCGGGCAGGAGACCTGAGGCTTGTGACTCTGGGTGTAGCCCGTGGCTGTGTCCCCGCGTGACCTTGGGCCGCTTCTCAGGATGGGCCTCAGTTAGTCCATCTGTGAAATGGGGCAGAAGCGCCTGGGCCTGTTTTGGAATAGAGGTCCTTAGGATAAGAGGGAGGTCCTCCAGGCCAACGGAAGCCGGACAGGCGACTCCCCAGTGGCCGCCCCGGGGCCGCCTCTAGCTTTAGGGTGCCCGGAAGGGGAGACACCTCTGGCTCCGAGAGGGGGGCATGGGGTCGCCTGAGACGAGGCGGGGGGCAGAGGAGAAGTCAGGCGCGTGGGAAGGGGCGGCGCAGGCCCCGGCTAGATAGCCCCCGGGGTGCACCCCGGGGCCCGTTGAGGTCATGGTGCTGACCCCCGCCCTCGGCTCTCCCCAGGTCCTCAGCCCGCACTGTCGCCCGCGGAGCAGCACCTGGAGTCGCCGGTGCCCAGCGCGCCGGGGGCCCTGGCGGGCGGCCCCACCCAGGCGGCCCCGGGCGTCCGCGGGGAGGAGGAGCAGTGGGCCCGGGAGATCGGGGCGCAGCTGCGGCGGATGGCGGACGACCTGGACGCGCAGTACGAGCGGCGGGTGAGTGCCGGGGGAGGGCAGACGGCAGGTGGGGCCTCCCGCCGGGAGGGGCGGCGGGCGGCCCCGCCAGATGTGCGGCAGCTGCTGCCCCGCGCGGCGGGGTCGCGCCGGGGACAGGCCGGGGGGCGGGGCGGGGCGGGCGGCCGCGGAGCACGGAGCGCGCGCGGCGGCGGGCACGGCCGGGCCGGGCCGGGCGGGCGGCGGGAGCCCCGCGGCGGCCCGGGCCGCGGCCGGGACTGCGGGCGGCGCTGGCGGAGCGGCTCATATACCCGGGCTATTTATAGCCGGTGAGTCAGCAGCGCCGGCGGCCGCGCCCGCCCCGCCCCCGCCGCCTGCGCGCGCCCCGCTCCTCGGCCGCTCGGGGGCGGGGCCTGTCCCCTCCCCGCCGGAGGCCACGCCCCACCGAGGCCACGCCCCCGAGCCGACAGCCCCGCCTCTGCTTAAAACAAAATAGTGGCAGCCTGCAGCGGGGAATGGACAACACCACGCATGGGGCGTCCACACGCCTCTGTCCAGCCCGAACCTGACGCCCGCACTGCTTGCTTATTCTAAGGAAAAGAAACACCGGGGACCCATCTCCTCCCGCTCCCACTCCCCCAGTTCCCAAGGAAAATCTTACAATGGGGGGCCCCGTTCCTCTGCAGGTGTTGATTTAAAAAAAAAAAAATATATATATATATATATATATTTTATTGATTTTTTTTTAGAGAGGAAGGGAGAGGGATAGCTAGAAAGATTGATGAGAGAGAAACATTGATCAGCTGCCTCCTGAACACCCCACACTAAGAGATGTGCCTGCAACCAAGGTACATGCCCTTGACCGGAATCAAACCCCGGACCCTTCAGTCCGCAGGCTGACGCTCTATCCACTGGGCCAAACCAGTTTCAGCTGGTGTTGATTCTTTTACTCCATATTTACCAGGCCACAAAGCCATGTTTAGGGCCGTGGGGCGTTTTTGGCGTAATATACGGGGTGTCCCCCAAAAGTGTATGCACACTTTCGCTGTCCCCTCTCTCCATTCATACCTGAGCTTCATCCGTATGGGCAGGAGAGCTCTGAGCCCCCCATTTTCCCAGGATCAACATCCAGTGCCCGTGTTCATTTACCCGTTGTTGGATCTTTGGGAATTTTTTTTCTTTTAGGCATTTTTTTTTTTTTTACATGTTTCAAATTTGATGTATTGGCTTTCTCTTAGGCCCCTCCAAATGGTGCCCTCCTGTGTCCCCACGGGACCTGCCTTAGGGGTCTGCCACCCTCAGCCTTGGGAAATGGCTGCTTACTTTGTCACCAGAGTGGCTGTGGCACAGAGCGCCTGGCAGCTGAGTAATGGTGGCAGGCCCTTTAGCTTCCTTCTTTCCTGACACGACAAGGGGGGGTCCTAGAGGCACCCCGAGTCCTCATGCTCTCTCTGGAGAGAAGGGCAGGGGCCAGCTCTGCCTGGACATGCCTCCGCGCAGCCTCAGCGCAGGTGGTGAACGGTTCCCAGTTCTCCTCCGTCCACGGATCGTTCTAGAATCGCTGGCTGTGGGCTCCCTCCTCCCTTCTCTCCAGCCAGCCAGCCAGCCAGCCTCTGAGGGGAGGGCAGGACGGGCTGCAGTCCAGCCCCACCCCTCGGCCCCGTGGTCCTTTGGGTGACGAGATCCCAGCTCACAGGCACCCAACACTCGCTGTCCTTCCTGGCCCAGATGGGCAGAGGAGCTGGGATGTGGGCCCGGCTGACGATGACAGCAGCTGCCTGGCAGGGCTGTGTGAGGATGTAGCTGCCCCTCGCTGCCCTCGGACCTGACGGCCTCCTGACGCCCTCTCTCTCTCTCTCTCCCCGCAGAGGCTGGAGGCACAGCAGCGACACGGCCCCTCGCCCTGGAGGGTCCTGTACAACCTCCTCCTGGGACTGCTGCCCTTGCCCCGGGGCCGCGGGGCCCCCGAGATGGAGCCCAACTAGGTGCCTGCACCCGCCTGGCAGACGTCGGGGCCTCGGGGGGCAGGACCCCCCCGCACCCTGACGCCCTGGCCAGCGCCGGGGACGTTTTCTGCACCATGTAGCATACCGGACTGCGGCCCTGCCTGGCCCAGGGGCGGGCCGGGCAGCCACTCCAGACCCAGCCCGGCCCGGCCTGGGTGCACTGTCGGAGACGCGGACTCCGGGCCCCCGGCCGCGAAGCCAGGGGAGAGAGGGCTGATGGACCGACTCCGCGTCCGACGGCGGCGGGGCCCGAGCCGCCCACCACCATCTCAGGAAAGGCTGCTGGTGCTGGCTGCCCGTTCCAGCTGCAGGGGTGACTGGGGGGGCGGTGACCCCTCTCCCCAGGGCCCCTTCACTTTGGGCCTGGCCTCAGGCCCCCGGTGCTTCCCCCCCTCCTCCTGGGGAGGGGGCCCGTGAAGAACAAATGAGCCAAACGTGACCACTAGCCTCCTGGAGCCAGAGAATGGGGCGTGTCCGACGGCTGCCCCGGCCCAGCGCCCAGCCGTCTTCCCTGAGCCGGCCGGCTGGCGGGTGGTGGGCATGCCTGCCTCACCTCCACCGGGGGTGGCCGGGGGGCCCAGACTGTGAATCCTGTGCTCTGCCCGCGCCCACCCCTCCCCCATCCATCCATCCATAGGTTTAGAGAGCGCACGCGTGACCACTGGCATTCATTGGGGGGGTGGGATGTGTTGGCGGAGACCGCCCCAGCCTTAGTCCCCGGGGCGAAGCGCTGGGGGGCAGAGGGGAGTCAGGGAGGGGGAGTCTCAGCTGAGGGAGGAGTCTGGGAGCGGGGAGGGACGGCCCAGCCTGTAAATTACTGTACATGCACTGCTGTAGATACCGGAATGAATTTTCTGTACATGTTTGGTTAATTTTTTTTGTACATGATTTTTGTATGTTTCCTTTTCAATAAAATCAGATTGGAACAGTGGACCCTCTCTCTGCTCTCCTTCCCCGCCTGCGACCGGGGCCCTCGGCCACACCTGTCCCCCTCCCACTAGAAGCAGAGTCCCGGGAGGTGTGGTTTCGGTGCCTTCCCAGTGTTCGCCCCCTGGATAAAGTAGGTCATGGGGGCCCTGAATTTCCTGAGTGAAAATGTGACCTGCAGCCCAGACCAGTTTGGCTCAGTGGATGGAGTGTTGGCCTGCGGACTGAAAGGTCCCAGGTTCGATTCCGGTCAAGGGCATGTACCTTGGTTGTGGGCACATCCCTGGTGGGGGATGTGCAAGAGGCAGCTGATCGATGATTCTCTCTCATCGGTGTTTCTAACTATCCCTCTCCCTTCCTCTCTGTAAAAAATCAATAAAATATTTTTTTTAAAAAGAAGAAGAAAAAAAAGAAAGTGTGACCTGCAGCTTATTCGGCAGCACCAGCATGAGGGGGCCTGGGGAGCTTGTCAGGAACGAGACGCCTGTCCCTGCTCCCATGAAGGCACCCGGTGACATGGGAGCAGAGACACAGCAAGACTTCACTGCTGCCTGAGGCCCAGCACACGGCCCGGCACCAGGAGCTGGTGTGGACTTCACATGAGAAGGCGACCTGTGCTTCTCTTCCCAACAACGGCGCTGGCTCTTCTGGGTCCTCTCCCTGCGGGACTGGCTGACACATCAGTGATGAGAGAGAATCGCTGATCGGCTGCCCTGCAAACCCCACACTGGGGATCAAGCCTGCAACCTGGGCAAGTGCCCTGACCGAGATCAAACCGTGACCTCTGTGACGTTGTTCATAGGTCAACAATGCTCAACCACTGAGCCATGTGGCCAGGCAACATTAGCATTTCTTATCATGTATTTCTGCTGGTGGCATAGTCTCTTAGCTTTATCTGAAAATACCTATTTTCACTGGTTGTAGACTTCTACAATGGACTGTTTCCTTTCAGCATTTAAAAAAATATATATATATTTGTATTGGTTTCAGGGAGAAAGGGAGAGGGAAAGAGAGGGAAACATCAATGATGAGAATCATTGATTGGCTGCCTCCTGCACGCCCCCCCACTGGGGATCAAGCCCACAACCCCAGGCATGTGCTCTTGACCGGAATTGAACCTGGGACCCTTCAGTCCACGGACTGATGCTCTATCCACTGAGCCACCAGCTAGGGCCTTTCAGCATTTTTAAAATATTGTTTTGGATCATGGCCAGGCAGCTCAGTTGGACGGAACATCATCTTGCTCTGCCAAGGTTGTGGGTTTGATTCCTGGTCGAAGCACAATCAAGAATCAACCAAGGGCCCTAGCTGGTTTGGCTCAGTGGAGAGCGTCTGGAGGGAAACGCGCACACACACACACACACACACACACACACACACCAGAAAACTCACCTTGTGGCCTTCTTGCAACTTTCAATTCCCTTCAATTACCCTCTCAAACCCACTTGCCTCGGTTCTCTCTTCAGAACCCTCTCACAGTTGCTCTTTGGTGGGGTTTCTGTTTTTTGCTTTGTATTGTCTGGAATTTAGTTACTCACAGGGGGGTTATAAACTTACTCCACCACACAACAAACAAAACTTAGGTATCTTGACTAGAACCAAATCTATCATATTTTGCCAAAACCGGTTTGGCTCAGTGGATAGAGCGTCGGCCTGCGGACTGAAAGGTCCCAGGTTCGATTCCAGTCAAGGGCATGTACCTTGGTTGCAGGCACATCCCCGGTGGAGATGTGCAGGAGGCAGCTGGTCGATGTTTCTCTCTCATCGATGTTTCTAGCTCTCTGTCCCTCTCCCTTCCACTCTGTAAAAAATCAATAAAAAAAAAATATTTTTTAAATCTGTCATATTTAGAGGGGAAGTGGAGACTGGTGGATGGAAAGAGCAGACACCCAGGGGTGGTCAAGGGCAGAGGCCACATTCGGTGGGCCAGGTCCGAATGGATGGGGTGCCCCAGGCTGTGCAGCTTTCTGCCTTGGAACCAAGGTGCAGACCAGCCCTGCAACTGGGCGGAGCGGAGGCTCAGAGGACCTGGCAGCGAGGCCCTCAGCTAAACCCTGCCCCCTGCCCACTGCCCCCTCCAGCAAGCTGACCCCTCGCCACCTCCGAATGCCCCCTCCTGCTATGGTTGCTTCTCGAGATTTACTTTTCATTGTCCCATTTTTTTTTCTTCCATAAAAAAAACACACAAAAAAACACACGTCTGTGTGTCTTTGTAAAACTTTCAATCCTGTACTACACGCATGTACTATCTATGCAAACAACAAATGAGCTGTACAATGCAGCCAGCCTACAGCCTTTTGGAAAGAATCACCATCTCAAATGCATTTATATACCCTGTAACCTGAGCGCCGGGCTTCGGGGAGTCTGCCAAGTGCGTACAATGAAAACAGGCTCAATGTCACTCACCAGCAGCCTGATTACATAGCTTATGGCTCATCTGTGGTTTTGGAATTCGATGCCTGATGCACTGACAAGGATCTCCAAGGCAATGAGGGAAAGCAAGTTGCAGAAAAGTTATTTATAAATAACAGCATAATAGCAGGTAACATAGGGCAGCTTCTACTCAGAGAACACAGTCATTCATTTAATTCCCAAGTGTCAGAGGAATATACTATTATCCCGTTTTACAGATGGGGCAACTGAGGTACACAAAGGTCACTCGCCCAAGGTCACGCAGCTGAGTGGTAGAGGCTGGACTTGAACCTGACAGCCAGCCCGTAAGGATTCTCTCAATGGCTGTGAGGTGTGACCTCTGGGAGCTAGGGGTGACATCCCCAACCGACACAAAAAGCAGCTCACGTTTCTCTCCGAAATCCTGAGTTTAGCTGTAAGTCAGCTGCTCCCGCTGCATGGCCAACACTGAGCTGACAGGCTGTGACGCAGTGGGGAGGAATCTTTTTATTCTTATGCTGACTCTATATTTATTTCTATTGATTTCAGAGAGAAAGGCATAGAAATGATGAGAGAATTATCAATTGGCTGCCTCCTGCAGGCCCCCCACTAGGGATCGAGCCTGAAACCCAGGCATGTGTCCTGACGGGGAATGGAACCGTGACCCCCTGGGGTTCACAGACCAATGCTCAACCGCTGAGCCACACGCAGACAGGCTTACGCTGGTATATTGCTTGACAGGTTTTTTGTTTTTTTAAATATATTTTATTGAGTTTTTACAGAGAGGAAGAGAAGGATAGTGAGTTATAGAATCATCGATCAGCTGCCTCCCCCACTGGGGATGTGCCCGAAACCAAGGTACATGCCCTTGACCGGAATCGAACTTGGGACCTTTCAGTCTGCAGACCGACGCTCTATCCACTGAGCCAAACCGGTTTCGGCTGGTTGACAGTTTTATACAAAAAAAACCCCACCTGCCCTTCTGGACCCAGCTGAAGGTCCTCCCCTCGATCCTGGGGCTGCCCAGGGGTTCTCAGTGGAGACCGATAGGCCTCAGGACCTTGCGAAGGCAGAGCCGTCTCCTCATCCTCACCGAGACCTTAAGCGATCTGAAGTGGTGCCACTACGTGCACGTTTCCTAAACGTCCCGCACGAGAGCCGTTTGGTGAAGCCATTTCCTCATCTGCAATCTTGTCACAACAGCACCTGCCCCCACGGGGCTGCTGTGAGGACTCCATGCAGCTAACGTGCAAGCGTTCTGGAAACGCAGGGAGGTAGCGTGCCACCCCAGCATTAACATCAAACTCTTTGCCCTGAAAACTGCCACCCAAGCTTCCATTCCGCCACCTGTACAAGGGCAAATGGGACACAGCCAGCAGATAAGCACATGTTTACAAAAGAAACCGACTCTGATCGGCCTTGCAAGAACGTGGGGCTGTGGCGAAACCCAGAGCTTCTTGCGGTCATTTTTCACCTATTCCGCCCGAGCCTGCGGCACAGGGAGCACTGGCCCGAGTTTGGCAGCTGCACAGACAGCAGATCGGGGCATGCAATGGAGACCGGGCCGCCCCGAAGCCAGCCGTTTCCTTCACCCGGTAACTCCAGCACCCCAGCATACGGCACTTCCGACGGCAGATCCTCCTTCCCACGAGGCCACGCGTCCCGGAGGAATTGGAAAGCACAGGAGAACCGCTGTGCACTTCCTGGAGACTCAGGGAAACCCGATTTATGATAACACTGCCGTGTACCATGGCGAATATGGAATATGAAGAAAGGAGGAGAGAGACATTTCTCGCCCGGGGCTGGCAGCTCCCAGCACCACCGCCCTGATTCCCGAGGGCCCCTCTCTGGATGACTCAATCTCACCACGAGAGGTGCAGGGCGGAAAAGTTCGAGCCTCAAAGGTTCTGCAATGACAATTTTGTTTTTATCCATCCAGACCCGCCTGCTCCCCCTTGTGACCAAGGCCCCGCATTGCAAAGTGAAGGAAATAATTAGCTCATCTCTAAAACGGTGTGAAATTCCTGCCTCAATAAAGCACTGACCTCAGTACCCCGCAGGAATGGGGCCCACGATGGGCCCCCCCAGAAACGCAGCCTTCGCCTCACCCAGGGCAGGAGCGAAGGCTCAGGACTGAGCTCTTCCTCCCAGAGACCCGTGCAACAGGATTAAAACAGAAAGGAGCCCTGGCTGGTGTGGCTCAGTGGGTAGAGCGTTGGCCCATGGACTGAAGGGTCCTGGGTTCAATACTGGACCAGGGCAGGTATCCCACCCAGTTGCAGGCTTGATCCCCGGCCCTGGTCAGGGAACGTGTGGGTGGCAACCAATTGGTGTTTCTGTGTCTCCCCCTCTCCACTCCTCTCTAAAAATCATTGGAAAAATATCCTTGGGTGAGGACTGACGACAATGGAAAAGGCAAGGCGCCGACTTATCCATTCAAACTGGCCAGGCCCAACCCTCACAGCTTTACATCAGGAGGAACCCACGCAGACCTGGTGTTCCGCTGACAGCTTTGACTTGTACCAACCGTGGGGCACGTTACTAAAGTGTCAGTTTCAAAATGAGGCCGTCGCCATGTTTACTGTGCCAATGCCTGGCACAGAGGAGCTACAATCGAGATGGCATCCGCATCACGTCTTACTCCTTTCCCACTGTCATGGTACTTGTGCCCGGCCCAGCCACCAGTTCAGATTCCCCAGCACACCGCAGGAACCAGAGGCTCCTGTGCATTTGCTGCATTCCCCAGAGAAAAGGGTGCAGGAAGCGAGTCAGAGGGGAGAAACCTTAGAGTCAGGTTAGAGTCCAGCAGAAGAAGCAGGTTTAAAAAGGCAATTGAGGGGATCACTCCCTGTCACAGGAAGTTTCAAACGTGGAAGAAAAACACACAGATCCTAAAGCAAATAACTTTATTTCTACCACTCCTTTTCAAAGGAGCCCGGGAATCTAGAAAATATAAAACACACAAACAGCTGCCATTCAGGGGTAACGAAGGACCGACACAGCCTTAAACGCAACAGGCTCCTCCCCCCAGCGTGGCCCGATGGGAGTCCCCGGGGGTGGGACGCTGGCCTCTGCCTTTAGTTTTCCTAACATTTCCCTAATATCCCACTTGCAAGGTCTCGCCGAATGCCTGGAGGACCAGCACTGTTTCCTCCGCCCGTGGCCCCGGCTGGATGGCTAATCCTCCGCTAACACCGGGCCGGCACACCAGATGCCACCTGTTGTTTTGCAGGATTTCGAACTCCGGAGGAAACACATCCCGCCTGCCATGTTTTTCCTCTCAGGCACCTGTCTGCGTTTGGACTGCGGTTCCACTCGTGTTTCATCGGCCCGGGCCCCCCTCCCCCGAGGCCGGGCTCCCCTCGGGTGACAGCAGGCGGAGAGGTCCGAGGAGGTGGCGAGAGGCTCCGGGCGGGCATCCCTGGCGGTACCCAGAGGTGTGGTGATGCCAGGACGGCACCAGGACAGAGAGGCATCGGAGGACGCTGGCAGGTGCTGCCCGCTCGGCGGAGCTGGGAACAGTCCTGCGCAGGGAGGAGGGAGGAGGGAGGCGGCCGGCCCCCGCCCCTCGTGTGCAGCAGCTGCCGGTGCTCGCAAGCAGCACCTCTGCACGGCCTCATTGTTCACGGGAAGGGTCTGCGTTGGTGCAATGACTTCACTCTTCTCTCGCCGGGAGATGCCTGAGCGGGGGAGGGCACGGGAAGGCACGCGGGCACGCGGGGGGCCGGCATCTTCAGGGCTGCCATGTTGGGGTTCACTTGGGGCCGAGGCACTCCACAATCCCGCTTCCCTTCATGCCGTCAAAGAAGAAGAAGTTGTTGTGAGGCGGGTCCCTCTGAGACAGGGCCTGGGAGGAAAACAAGAGGAGGGCTCGGCTCACGTGCGTTCAAAGGGACAAAGTGGAGGGAAGAGTCCCAGGCAGCTCCTCCCCGAGCAGCTGGGCAGTGGTTTCTCACTAGAGGCCGATGCTCTCCCCAGGGGCCACTTGGCCACAACTGGAAACTTTTTTAAACACAAGCGAAAGTTTCTTTAGAAAGTCACAGAGGTAGAAAAGGGAGCAGCTGGGCTGCACGGGCTAGGAAACAGGTTTCAGAGGCCAAGAAAGGGCCCGTGGAGCTCGGAGAAGAGAGAGGCAGAGAGAAGACGCCTGGGGGGAGGAACTGGGAGGGGCGTGGGTGCGGGGCGTTTCTGTGGTCATGTCTCTGGCTAGCCCTTGCCAGCTGTGTGCCCTCGGACAGATCCCTCAGCTTCTCTGAGCCTACTTTCCCCAGGCAGAGCAAACATCAGATGTGTGGTCCTAGGCATGCAGAGATGAGCCCTGCCAGTGTGGCTGAGCGTCAACTCAGGCACCAGGAGGTCCTCAGTTGGATTCCTGGTCAGGGCACATGCCCGGGTTGCAGGTTCGATCCCCAGTAGGAGACAATCGATCAATGAGTCTCCCTCTCTCTAAAAAAAAAAATCAGTAAAAACATTTTTTTTTTAAAGAGAGATGAGATCAATCAAAGAACTTTTATGCATATGTGGAAACAGACAATAGTGTGGTGAAGGCCTGGGTCAGAGATGGTCTAGATGGGGTCAACGGGGAAAAAACAAGACATGTGTAACACTTTCAACAATAAAGATTAAAGCAAGGAAAGCGAGATGATGTACCTAAATACCGTCACCAGTGCCTGCACGAGGAGCAGCGCCTGGCAAACCTGGGGTGATTATGGCTGTGCCGGGAAAGACCCCACACCCCGCTGTGGCCTCGGAGACCTGCCCGCCGGCCACAAGACACGATGACTGTCCCGTGGGGTTAACAGGAGGACACAGCCCTTTTTCTAATCCTCACCCGATTTTTAGAGAGCGGCAGGGAGGGACACGGCACTTTTAAGGACAGGGTTAGACCATCTGAAACCACAAGCTGAGTCACGTACACAGGACGGGCTCATACGTGCCGGTGATTTTTCTAGGAGGCTCTGAACCGAACAGGGATACCATGTGAAGTGGCCACCACCTAGGCCAGCTTCTGGCAGTGCTTGGAGATTCCAGGGGGCTCCAAGCTGTCCCTCAGGAGGCACGCTCTCATTACAAGGCTGAAATTGCTCTAAACATCCCGAACTTCTCCTTGAACTGCACACCAATCCCAATCCATTTCCTCATCTGCCAATGGGGACAATTTACCTACTTTCGGTGGCTATCCAGCCACTTGTCCAAGGAACTGTTCTAGCATTTACTGTGTCAGGTACAGTGCTAGATCCTAAGGAGGAGCTCGGATCTGACAGGCTGGCTCCTGGCGCGAATATGAAAAGGCACCTGCCCACCAGGGTTTCTGGTGAGAATGAAATGCGATCTGTCTGTAACGGGCCCAGCTCAGGCAGATGCTCAGTAAGCAGGAGCTGCTACTGCTACGGGGCCAGCACCCCTTCCCAGCGGCTGAGGATCCCCAGCACTCGGCCGGGGGAGGCCCAGAGCCCACAGCTGGGACTCTGAGAGCCCGCAAGCAGCTCTAACGGGAGAGGAGATGGCCGCGCCGTCCCCACGGTGACGGGAAAGGAAGGACAACTCCCCCTAAGGGAGCATGACAAGTGGGATGTGGGCAGAACACATGGTGTGAAATGAAAAGGGAGGGAAATAAAGATTCCAAGGGGACAGGTTTTTCATGTGTCCCCCGCCTCCCAGGGCTCACTTTCTACGGTCAGATGGTCTCTCGGGAGAGCAGGGCAGGTCTGTGGCCCTGAGGCGGGACCCTCCCGCCAGCTGACTGCAGGCTGACCCTGTGAAGCAGGAGTGTGGAGTGGTGGGGACGAGACAGCAGGGCATGGGGTGAACATGGGGCAAAAGGTAAAGTGCTTCCCAAGCCAGATGGGGGTAGGAGGAGATTCCAGACACGCCCAGCAACCGAGAATGCGGAGTGCTCTGGCTATCCGGGATAAACAGAAATAAGATGCTGGCAACAGCTGTCCCCAGCAGGCGGCCAGGAGGGGCCGCCTTAGAGGTTAGGACTGCGATGCGGAGAAGCTGCTGCAAACAATGGGGTCAAGGCAGGTGGCCTTGACCCCAAATCTCCATCGCATATGAAGAATCCAGGGAGCGGCTTCTCAATGGAGGCACAGAAGTGAGCCTGGGGGTGCGAGGACAGCGGCCCTGGGTCCACGCAGAAGCAGAGCCGCTGGGCCGAGTCAGTTTGGGACAGGGCCTGAGGCATGATGACCAAGTGGTAAAGAGCACAGGCCAGAGACCAGACTGCCTAGGCTGGAATCCTGGCTCCCCACTTCCCCGTGCCTCCACCCGCTTTATACATCAGGGGTCACCACACCTGTACCTCTGTGGCTGCTGGAGGATAAATTAGTTCATCCATGTAAAGAGCAGTCTCTGTCCGGCCCTTGTCATCTGTTACTAGAGGCCCGGTGCGCTAAATTTCCTGCTCTGGGGCCTGGCGTCCCCCAGCCCAGCCTGCGCCCTCTCAGTCTGGGACCCCTGGCTCCTTACTGCCCGCCTCCACTGCAGGCGGGAGAGGCTCCCATGAGCCCAGCTTCTGGCTGAGCGGTGCACCCCCTGTGGGAGCGCACTGACCACCAGGGGCAGCTCCTGCATTGAGTGTCTGCCCCCTGGTGGTCAGTGCACATCACAGTGACTGGTGGTTCTGCCACCTGATTCTCCGTCACTGCGCTCTGTCAGGGACCAGCACAGCGCGGCCCACAGAGAGGACAGAGCACCACTGCGAGTCCTAGACCCTGACAAAGGCCACTCTGACGGCTTCGGGCAAATACCAAAGTTCCCAGAGGAAGTAAAACTCTGAGGGTATGCTATGGCTTTAGCAACCCAATGTCCTCCCAGGAGAAAAGTAAAATGCTGACCGAGCTCCTGGTTCCATGCCCCAGGTACGACACTGCCCCTCGGAGAGTGCCAAGGGCAGCTGCCCGGCACATCACAGGCCCCTTCCGGAGCCGTGGGCGCCTGCACGGGCACTGCCACTGACGGTCCCCCCCTCGGGGGTGAAGAAGGAACTCTGAGGCCACGGTGACGGACAGAGAAACCCTGTCGAGGAGAAGAGCACGACTGGAGTCCCTTGTCAGGGCCTCAGTGGTGTCCTTAAAAGGGCACCATGACAGCACCCACTTCCTGGAGCCGGGAGAAGCAGAATGCTCGGCGAACAGCGTCAGCACCAGCTCCCTGGCCGGGTGAGCTGGGAGGGCAGGCAGCACTGTGCCCAGCTCTGGGCTCAGCACGGAGGGCCTCAGAGGTCATTTGCTGAACGCCCAGCGGGATGGGCTGGAGAGAATGGGATGGGCTGGGAAAGGAAGGAAGGGGGAGGGTGGGGTGTGAAACAAGGACGAGCGGGTCAGAGAAAGCAGGGCGCACTCTGGGCACGTCCACAAGGTGTGCGGGGGGAGGGGTGGTGGTGGGGGTGAACCGTCCTCTCCACAGCGGCTGTTTACCTTCACGATCTCCTGGGCCAAGATGCCTCCAACCACCGCACACACGGGAGCCATCTCGGAGAAGCAGAGCCTGGAAGGGAAGACAAGTGAAATGGACACAGAGGAACAGAAAGGGGTAGGGCACGGAGAAGGGCCGGCAAAGGGCTGCCTGAATGAAACGTCTCCTGCCAGGGAGTCAATTCCGACAGCAACGCTAATAGGCGTGAAAGTTAGAGCCGACCCGGGGGTTAGGAGGCGGCTGGGAAAGACCTTTGAACCTCGGCAGCAGAACTGTTTCACAGCACTTCCTTTTTAAGTTAAAGGAAAGACTATATCTGTGCCTCCTAAAAATAAGGCCCCACAAATATCAGATGTGTCAGTGCCCGGTCACATTCTAGCAATTCTATCCTTACCCGTAAGGGGCGGTGGGTTCGATATGCTATTCCCAGACCAGTGTCAGGGGGAAGGCCTGTGTTAACATGCAGGAGGCATGGGAAATTTGGGATCTGATGTGAAAGTATGGGGATAGAAAAGTCTTCACTACCCACATAGATACCAGCCCTTCCTGGCCAGAGGACACATGTTAGCTGATACTGTCACCAACCCCTTAAATCACTCATCCTGGGTAGCCAAACCCTATCTCTCACTACTTCCCCCGTTCCCAGCCCTAAATTCAAAGGTATTTCTTTCTTAAAAATATATTTTATTGATTTCTTAAGGAAGAGAGAGGGATAGACAGTTAGAAACATCGATGAGAGAGAAACATCGATCAGCTGCCTCCTGCACACCCCCGACTGGGGGTGTGCCCGCAACCACAGTACATGCCCTTGACCGGAATTGACCCGGGACCCTTCAGTCCGCAGGCCGATGCTCTATCCACTGAGCCACACCGGTCCCGGCTCAAAGACATTTCTTAAACGAGCAAACTGAGACAAGTTGCAGCTTCCCAAATGAACCCTATGATAAAGAGACCACCTCCAGCCGAAGCCGGTTTGGCTCAGTGGATAGAGCGTCGGCCTGAAGACTGAAGGGTCCCAGGTTCAATTCCAGTCAGGGGCATGTACCTTGGTTGCAGGCACACCCCCAGTGGGGGGTGTGCAGGAGGCAGCTGATTGATGTTTCTCTCATTGATGTTTCTAGCTCTCTATCCCTTTACCTTTCTGTAAAAAAAAAAAAAAAAAATAATATATATATGTATATATATATATATATATATATATTTTTTTTTTTAAAAAGCACTAAAAATGGTTAAGATGTTACATTTTATGTTGTGTATACTTAACCACAATAAAATTTTTAAACAGTAAAAATGTTATATTTACATATACAAATTATGAACGTTTGTCAGAAACATATATAATAGTGAAAAGCTATAAACAACTTAAATACCCACTGATAAGGTGATAGTTGAATATATAACCATGTGTCAGACAAGGAAATGGATCTGTATTTTGACATAAATAGGCCTATGACATGCTGAAAAAAAGAGAAGGTGATTGTATAGCAAATAGGATCTCATTTTGACATTAAGAAGGAGAACACATGTGGGCAAATACACACAGAAGTCTGAGAGTCTAAACCCCAAAGCGTTAGCTGTGACTGCTTCTCAATGGCGGGACAGTGGTGATCCTTTTCTTCTCTCTGCATTTCCTGGCAACAGGCACTGCTACTTTCCTAATCAGAAAAGCAATAAGCTCTCTGAGAAGAGAATAAATAAGGTCACACGAAGAGCAGAGCGAGCACCGGGGCAGATGAGGGAAACGGAGGCTTGTGCACAGCCTTCCCTCCTCAAGTGCGCGGCCCTGCTCCGAGCTGGCGGCGGGCAATCTGTGCGGTGCCTGAACGGCCAGACATCCCATCCCCTATCGGGCCCCGGAGAGCCCCGAACCCCTCTCACTTAAAGGCCAATAGCGCGGGAACACCTGAGCACACGAGGACCCAACCGGGAAAGTGGTTTCTGCCGAGCAGGCGGAGGGGAGGGACACACTGGCTGCTGGCATTGGCTGGTGGCTTTCTCCTGCGAAGCGGGGCCTCGGCCACTCTTCCCTCTAAATGCCCAAATCAGTCAGCCGGCTGCACGCTCACGCCAGGCACGGGTCTGCTTGGCGGCCTGGTCTAGCTGGAGCGTCTGCTGGGGATGCAGGCCTGCATGAGCCAGAGCAGGGACCACTTGCTTTCCACACACGGTCTTCCCTTTACTAAGACATGTGTGCGTGCTGTGAGCCCAGCCTGCAGTGTCATCAGCCCTGAGCTCCCCGAACCAACTCACCAAAGCACCTCAAAGGCCACTGACTGCTGGTCCTACCCCTGGTGGGTCTGCTGCTGTCTAAACACGGGCCCGGACGTGAGGAAGAAAGGACTGGAGAAGGGAGGGACTGTAATTCCCGTCATCGCCGGAGAAAACCAGAGGCGCGCTACCACCAGAGATTATGTGGTGAGACTTGGGTGAGGTCTTGGTTGGCTACTTACTGAAACTGTGAGCAAGTGATAGAAAAACCTTTCTGAGCCTCAGTGTCTTCATTTAAATAATGGGAAAATAATCACACCTCAAGGGAATATTGTGGCAATTAATTAAATATGGTAACGCATAGAACATCTTCAATACATGCTACAGTTGCCATTAGCTATATATACATATATACATATAAACCTTGGATTAGGCACTTAACGTTCCTGAACTTTAACTTTTCCTCACCTATAAAAAGAATTGTTGTGAAGAGATAACACGTACATAATAAATGCTCAGTAAATGGCAGCCATTATTACACTGCTACAAGCTAGAGGCACAGCAAAGCAATTTAGGACCCCCCTCCCCGCCCCCATGAAATAAAACAAGAGTGCGCTGATGACCCCAGAGCTGCCTGGAAGGGGTTCCTGATCTCTCTGTTTGGACTTCTCCAATCAGACCCTAAACCTGTAAGAGCCAAGACTGGTCACCCAGGGCGAAAACACCCCAGTGCCCGAGAGAGAGGAGGCAGGGAACACACTGCCCGTGCTGCTGGAGCAGACACGAGCGCCATCCATGGGGGCCTGTCTACCAAGTAAATCATGCTTCTGACCGGCCACTCCCCACCTGTCCTTCACCCTGAGGGGCGCCTGCACACACAGGCCATACACTGCAGCGCGTGTGGTAACAAAGGCCTGGCCACAACCCGAGGCCACAGGGGACTGGTTCGGGGACCGCTCCTGCTCCCGCTCCTGCGCTGGAATACTACACAGAGCTGGGAAACGAGGGGGAAACATCCCCAGAAGACACTGTGAAGTGAAAAAGGCACACAGTAGTGCATACAGATTTTACACTACTTTTTTATTTAAAAAAATTATATATATATAATATATTAAAGTTTGATAATTTTTAAAAATATATTTTATTGATTTTTTTTTTTTTTTACAGAGAGGAAGGGAGAGGGATAGAAAGTCAGAAACATCGATGAGAGAGAAACATCGATCAGCTTCCAAGGTACATGCCTTGACCAGAATCGAACCCAGGGCCTTTCAGTCCACAGGCCGACGCTATATCCACTGAGCCAAACCGGTTTCGGCTTAAAATATATTTTTATTCATTTTTTACAGAGAGGGAGAGAGATAGAGAGTTAGAAACATCAATAAGAGAGAACATGGATCAGCTGCCTCCTGCACAACCCCTATTGGGAATGTGTCCGCAACCAAGGTACATGCCCTTGACCGGGATCGAACCTGGGACCCCTCAGTCCACAGGCTGACGCTCTATCCACTGAGCCAAACCGGTTTTGGCAATTTTACACTAGCTTGAGATTTGAACCATACAGCTATGAACAGCTATGGACAAACAACCTGCACGTCTCCTCCTCACACGCTGCGGCCACACCGCGGAGGCGGAGGCCTGCAAAGTTGGCAGAAGGCGGCCAGGAGGCTCCCTCAGGGCTCCTGGTCTCAGTAAGCACCCCCCCACTGAAGGCAAACACGCAGATGTGCATCATCCAGGCCAAACTAATGAACGCGGAGACCAACCTGGCAAAGTCTTCGGGAAGCAGGTCAGGATTCACACCCAGGGAGTCGAGCACATCGTTCCGAATCTGGAGCAGTAGCTCGGAATCTTCCCCGAAGGTATCGCAGCTGGGGTCTCTCCCCTTATCCGTGCGGAACTTCAGGAGCACTGGCGGAGGAAGAGGGAGGAGGTTAAGAAGCAAGTCCTTCCACATAAATGCTTGTAGATGTGGAGAATTCCGTTTTCTTTTTCATTCTCTAGGAATTACACATGAATTAAAACGTGGGCCAAGGGAAAGGTAATACGCTTTTCATTTATTCACAAGTGCAGTCAGAAAGGCAATCAAAAAATTACAGAGGCAACTACAATGACGGTGACGAGTGCCAGGATAGTGCGGCAGAGGGTCTGTGCCACCCACGTGGTGGTGCGGGCAAGGCTCCCCGAGGAAGCAGTGACTGAGTGAGCGTGTTCGGGGAGAAGGGGGGCTCCAGCAGAGGGAAAAGGCCCAGGCTGACCCAGACGAGGGGTCAGGCGCGGGAGGCATGCATTCTAGGCATCAGTTCAAAGGGCTGCCCCAGCAGAGGCCAGCCAAATGCTCAGACTCCCCAGACAAGCGAGTCATTTCAAACAAAACCTCCCCTAGTACAACAATTCGTCAACCTCCAGAAATGAGTGTTTAGTTTTGCTTTTGAACCCGAGAAAGGTTGAGATGATGGCAGCAAATCAGAGCTACTGTGAAACAAGACCCTAATACGGCTTGAACTTTTACCCCAACCAAACATACAAAGGCGGGAGCGTGAGATCCATCAATACAAACCCCTCTGCCGCCACCACACCGCCCACAACGTCCACTGCGTGCTGGGCAGGTGGCGGTCTTGTTCCCCACCTGCTCTGAGGCAGGCCACAGCAGTCTCCGGGGCACTCCTCCTCCTCCTCACAAGCCTGTGCATCAGGGGAGACACAGACAAGTGGATCCCTGGGTGCTATGAGGCAGCACCTCATACTTGGAGGGGGCTTGACAGTTTACAAAGTGCTTCCATTTAAGTTTCATCATTATTTGCTGACCGAGAAAGAGAACTGATTCGTCAAATTGTACTCTCTATCAGTACAAGGGGCTCTTCCCCCCAAATAAAGGTGGATTAAAACTCAGGCAATTGCTGTGGGGCTCTTTAAAAATGCATTTGGAACTCCCCCAGACTAAGAAATGAGCTCCTCTTTCTACTTGCTTTCTAAGACGGAGCTTTGGTGATGAGCAGCCTGGGTTGAGAACCACTCTCCACGAAAGAGTTCAAATTCACTCAGCCCGCCAGCAAGACCCAGCGCTCACCGGGAGCCGGCAGACTCAGGCTCTGAAGGTGCAGGGAAGGCGAGTGAGTCTCAATCTGCACGTGTGAAGGCGATGGGGAGAGAAGAGAGAATTTAGGAGTCACGGCAGATGGTCTAAGCCTGAGAAGTTCATAAATGGATTAAAAAGTATTCCAGTGGGGGTAGGGTGGGGATTGGTAAGGTATGTACACATATAATACCTTAATAAAAGAGAGAGAAAAAAAAGTATTCCAAGAAGACCCCAAACCACAGAGGCCCAGGCAGAAGACGAAGCCTGCTCTGGGCTGGGCTGCTCTCGGTGCCACTGCCAGAGAAAGGCCCCGATTGCTTCTCTGGCAACTTCCAAATGCCCAGTTAGGGCTCCGCGCTTCGCAGGTTTAAGAACAGGGGTGTGTATGTGTGCCCGTGGCACCTGTTTTAAACACAGTTCGCCTCCTGGAAACTGAGTGAATTTGTACTCTCCTCTTTTTAAGAACAGCTACCAGAACCCTGATTGTACCAAATCACTTGGCAGTCAAGGCCAATGACCATTTGGATGCTACTAAACTGATCTGCCTTCCCCTGAGCTTAGTGTCTATCTCTGCAGATGTGCTGCTGGAATTCCATCTTGGAGTAAATAAATGCAACCACAGAAGCATTTGGGGCAGGCGGAGAAGAGGCTGCAGGAGAGGCAGCTAATCCCTGTTTAGATCAACCCTCTTTTCCAACACTGTCCTGAGAAGACAAAGGAATCTGGAAACCTGCTAGGCCAGCCAACGCAGAGCATACTCTGAGCGAGCTGCACTGACTGTCAGCGCTGCTCCCATCAACCGCTTCCGAGAGGACAGGACACAAACCCAGAACGAGTGTCAGTGCTGCCTGAGCAAGTGACGGGCGCAATGCCAAGTACAGCCACTCCTACTGCACAATTCCAGACTCAGCGACAACCACGTGGACAGTGAGTGAGGTGGTGGACAGCAGTGGGGGCCCCACACGGAGCCACCCACGTGACGCTCTCATTTCTGTGTCACTGGGACAGAAGCACCAACTGTCACATGGAAGGAAGGAGAGAGGGTCATTTTCTCAGCTCTCACCACAGAGCTCTCGTTTTTTGGTTAAATATAAGCCCTTGGAGAAAGCTCAAACCACCCTAATAGCAAAACCAACAGTGCCTAGTATGTGCCAAGCGTTTTACATACAGTAACACTCATCCGCAGTAACCCGGAGAGGTAGGCAGGCCCTATTCCTGTCTGTACTTTATAGATGGGAAGGTGAAGTTCAGAGAGAGTAAGGGGCTTGTTCAAGGTTAGCTGTCAATAAGCAATAGTGCAGAAATGCCAACTCTGGCGTTTGGACTCTGCTTCTTAACCCTAATCGCATCCCGGAGAAACGGCGGACCATCGGGAATGTAGCCCCAAGGGTTCCAAGCGGCCTGGCGCTTTGCCCCTCACCTCAGAGGACTCCCATTCAACCAGTTTTATGCGTTTTCCAGATAGGCCCTGCCCTCTCTCAGCTGGTCCATTAATTCTAGGTTACTAATTCGGTGGGTGAGAGTGGAGGTGGAGGCTGTCCATCTTCAGAGAGTGAGACCAGTTTCATCTCAGAGAGAAGATGGCACCAAGGGGGAGTGGAGGCAGCCAGCAGCTGGCCCGCTGTTTCTCTGGTGCAGGCCGCCTGGATGAGGGCCGGCAGGCTGGCACCAGCCAGATACCTCGCTGACCACATCTGAAGTCCTCTCAGGGCCTCTGGGAAGGAGGCCAGTCAGAAGGCCACTTATTTGTAGCAAAGCAAACAGAAGCTGTATTTTTCACTCTTTTTCGAATGTCAGCACTCCAGTTAGCGGGGGTGGAAAGAGGCCCATGTCCTAGACAGGCAGCAGTCTCAGAACTGACCCTAGCCCCGGACGGGTTCTTGCTTATTAAATTCTCCTTTGTTCTGCCCTCCACCCTCCCAAATAGCCAGACACACACACATCACTGTTGACTCTGCATTTCTGAGGAGCACCTCCCCGCCGGCTTCCAGATTATGAAACTGTCCCATTAAGATCAAACTCAGGAATGGAGAGCTGCTTTGCCAAAAGATGACTCATGGAATTGCATCAAAACAGTGCACAAAATGAGTCCCAAACTTGATTAACTTCATCTGAACCTTTTAATTAACTCGGGATGCTGAGGTCCAGGAAAATGACATTTATTGCTACAGACGACAGGTTGTGTCTCTGCTGAAGTTTAGGTCTTGCCCATGTACTGAGAGGAAAACTGTGTACATGTGATTAATACTAATTCTGCAAAAAGAAATGAACTCAAGTTTATTTCTTTCGGCAACTATCTTATTGCATTTAAATAGTGTGATTATATTTAGCATAATCACTAAGGTCATCGGAAAAAATAGTATTTTTATAGGAAATAAAGTCAATGTTGCAAATAAGCCCCAACTCTATTTCTGTCCCCCAAAACAGCTCAATTAAAGGGGAAAGCCAAATTTATATAAAACCTCATTTGCCTGACAACTAAAGCTTGGGGGTCAGATACCGCTGCCTCAGCCTCTGGTGCTCCTCAACCTACCCATAACCTTCTCCCCAGGCCGGCTGACTCAGTGAGGCCGTTCACTGGAGACCAGCTCCATTCCTGTGTTACAGAAACTTCCAAGAAGTAAGAGCAGTTATCCTCTTAGACAACTGCCTATCTCCTCAGGCAGTGGTCAGCAAACGCATTAGTCAACAGAGCCAAATATCAACAGAACGACGATTGAAATTTCTTTGGAGAGCCACATTTTTTACACGTAAACTTCTTCTAATGCCACTTCAAAACAGACTCGCCCAGGCCATGGTATTTTGTGGAAGAGCCACACTCAAGGGGCCAAAGAGCCACAGTTTGCCGACCATGGTCCTAAGGCAAAACACTAGGTCTGACATTTAGTTAATCGTTAATTCAGTAAGTATGAACTGAGTGCTGGCTTTGTGCCAGGCCCTGAGCTGGGCAGGTGAGAGTACACTGCACGCTCTCCCCCACAGAGCTCTTAGTGAGGGTGGCAAATCCAAGCTACTTCTAAGTTAGTAAAAGGCGGGAACCAGAAAAGGAGCTCTGAGTGATGAGGGTGGAAGGGGGCAGCCATTGAGCAGCCGGCCCCGGCCATGGGGCAGGACCACCTGCGGGCACAGGCTCCCCTACTGCTGCCTTCTCTCTGCGAGCCGCCCCTAGGAGCTGGTAGGCAGCGGAGTGCAGTGGTGAGGAGCCCGGCTCCGGAGCCAGACTGACTGCCTTGGCTGGGTCCCCTATGTTTCCACTTTCTGTCACCTTGGACAAGTGACAATGTCCCCGAGCTTCTTCTATAAAGTAAGAATCGTAAGAGCACTTACCTTGCAGGGTTTACGGATTAAGTGTACTAATCCACATAAAGCACCTAGGACAACGCCAGGCGGAGGGTAAGAATTCAGGAAATGCCAACTCTCCGGGATTGTGGCTAGTCTTCCCCAGTGGCCATCAACCCAGTTTGCCTGCCCCTTGGAGCTGACATGCTTGTGTACGAGGAACTTCCTGGTTTAACTGAGTTACCACGCTAAGGCAGCTGTGAGCTCTGGAGATTACAGGGACTCTTATCTTACAATCATCCGTGTAAATTCTCTTGTACAAGGACTGGCTTGCCTTCCCCCCAGATGCTTGCTGTGTGGGGCAGAGAACATCTCCATTTTGCTCACTACTATTTGATTAATGCCTAACATGAGCGTGGCCCCTGGTAGGCACCAAGAAATAGGCTTCATGGGAAGCCTGAATGTTGGGGAAGGAAGGCAGTCACACAAGAGGAGAGAGGGCTCTCAACAAGTGACACCGGGTCCTCACAGATCCTAAGCTGGCCTGCTCTTTCATTAATAAAACCGAATCGTTTTTGCCGAAACCGGTTTAGCTCCGTGGATAGAGCGTCGGCTTGCGGACTGAAAGGTCCCGGGTTTGATTCCGGTCAAGGGTATGTACACTGGTTTCGGGCACATCCCCAGTGCGGGGTGTGCAGGAGGCAGCTGATCAGTGTTTCTCTCTCATTGATGTTTCTAACTCTCTATCCCTTTCCCTTCCTCTCTGTAAAAAATAAAATAAAATATATATATTTTTAAAAACTGAATAGTTTTCAGGATACCCAAGATGGATTTTAAAAAAATATATGTTTTATTGATTTTTTTTACAGAGAAGAAGGGAGAGAGATAGAGAGTTAGAAACATCGATGAGAGAGAAACATCGATCAGCTGCCTCCTGCACATGCCCTTGACCGGAATCGAACCTCGGACCTTTCAGTTTGCAGGCTGACACTCTATCCACTGAGCCAAACCAGTTTCGGCACCCAAGATGGATTTCTTTTTCTTTTTTCTTAAAATTTATTTTATTGATTTTTTTAGAGAGAGGAAGAGAAAAGGATAGAGAGTTAGAAACATCAATGAGAGAGAATCATCGATCAGCTGCACCACCCCTACTGGGGATGTGCCCTCAACCAAGGTACATGCCCTTTACTGGAATCAAACCTGGGACCTTTCAGTCCGCAGGCCGATGCTCTATCCACTGAGCCAAACCGGTCTCAGCCCAAGATGGATTTCTTATCAAATATTTACAAACATGCTAGACATGGAATACTCACTGAGAAACCAAAAAAGATACACAGTACACCACGTCTGCC
Organism: Pipistrellus hanaki; assembly: GCF_964339955.1. Lineage (NCBI taxonomy): Eukaryota > Metazoa > Chordata > Mammalia > Chiroptera > Vespertilionidae > Pipistrellus > Pipistrellus hanaki. The sequence goes on along the minus strand of NC_140517.1, from coordinate 44,609,368 downwards.
CTCAGGAGGGAAACGAGATAAGAGTCCAGCTTTCAAGGCCATGCCTGAGGTGTAAAGGTGCAGCCAGCCCCGGGCGTGAGCTCAGGGCAGGGACAGGGCTGACTGGGAAGGCAGGAGCACCTCAGGAAGCCGCCTGTTCACTTCGGCTACACAAAACTCCCCACTTCATTTGCCTCCCCCTTAGTTTTTCTCTAAAAAGTATGTGTGTGGCCTGGCCAGGTGGCTCAGTTGGTTGGAGTATTATCTACTACACTGAAAGGTTGCAGATTTGATTCCCAAGAGGGGAGCATATGGGAAGGCAACTGATCTATGTTTCTCTCTCTCTCTCTCTCTCTGTCTTTCTCTCCCCCCCCCCCTTCCCCTTCCACTCTCTCTAAATTCAATGAGCATGTCCATGGGCAAGGATTTAAAAAAAAAAAAAAATGCCCAAAGTATCTGTGTGTATTCATTCATTCACTTTTCTTTCTTTCTTTCTTTCTTTCTTTCTTTCTTTCTTTCTTTCTTTCTTTCAAAATATATTTTATTGATTTTTTACAGAGAGGAAGGGAGAGAGATAGAGAGCTAGAAATGTCGATGAGAGAGAAATATCAACCAGCTGCCTCTTGCACACCCCCTAGCGGGGATGTGCCCGCAACCAAGGTACATGCCCTTGACTGGAATCGAACCCGGGACCTTTCAGTCCGCAGACCGACGCTCTACCACTGAGCCAAACTGGTTTCGGCTCATTCATTCACTTTTCATCCACAAACATGTCTTGAGCACCTGCCCTCCACCCCCACCTTCTGTACAGACTGTGCTGGGGACCCAAAGGGCACCAGGCCCTGCCCTTGAACGCAGAGCTCAGAACCACAGGGAGCACACTCAGAACCACAGGGAGCACACTCAGAAGTGCCCGCATCATGGGCACACAGCACTGTGATCTCTTTCTCCAGAGTGGCTCCCCCAAAACTTACTCTGAAATGCCTGCTTGGGCTCCACGTCCTGGCCGCCCTCCTACCTCTCCAATGCACCCAGTCTATGACTTCATCCCTTATCAGCTCAAAGCAGAGAAAGCAGGCTGCCGCTGGTTATTTACATCTCACTCTCTTCGGAAAAGAATTTGAGGCAGCCAGATGAAGTTGTTGATGGGGGAAAGGAGAGTACTTTTTCTCAGAAATGACCTGAAAACACGATGCCATTTTTTGCCTACCAAATTAGAGACCAAGATTACTCAACCTAAGCAAGGCCGGGTTCGGCTCTGCCACCAGAGCTGGTGGGAGTGTGAGTGCTCCGCAAACACGTCTTGAGAATGACATGAGGGTGTGGTATGGAGGATCTTTATAAAAGGTCATTGCCACCCTGGCTGGTTTGGCTAATTGGATAGAGTGTCAGCCTGTGGACTCAAGGGTCCTGGGTTCAATCCCCAGTGGGGGGCATGCAGGAGGCAGCCAAACAATGATTCTCATCATTGATGTTCCTCTCTCCCTCTCCTTTTCCCTCTGAAATCAATAAAAATATATTTTTAAAAAAGGTTATTGCCATGTTATTTATACTAGAGAAAATATGAAAATAATCTCACATCTAATAATAGGGTGGTTACATATGATATACTGACAGAATGAATATTATTCAGCTACTAAAATTATGCCTAAGCAGTTTTTAGTCAAGATTTTTGCAACATTTAGTTTCTTAAAAAGGCATATGATACCCTACATTCAGAATACTCCTCTCTGTAAAAATAAAATAGAGTAAGATAGGTATAACCGTCACCATTCCCATTTTAACGGTGGGAAACTTGAGGCTTTGGAGAGGCTCAGGATCACAATGGATTCAAAAGTCACTGCACTGGCCCTAACCAGTGTGGCTCAGTGGATAGAGCGTCGGCCTGCGGACTGAAAGGTCCCAGGTTCGATTCCGGCCAAGGGCATGTATACTATCCCTGGTAGAGGATGTGCAGGAGGCACCTCATTGCTGTTTCTCTCTCACTGATGTTTCTAACTCTCTATCCCTCTCCCTTCCTCTCTGTAAATAATCAATAAAATGTATTTTTTTTAAAAAGTCACTGCATTGGCAACCTCTGTTATACTGTCTCCCTAGGATAGAGACAAGACAGAAAACATGCTTATTGTTAAAAATCACTTCAAATAGGTTTGGCTCTCCTACAGCCCACCAGTTTGGAATAACGCAAACTACCCATTAAGACTCTGCAGCCAAATGTTCTATTTCTCCTCTTAAAGAGTGACCAGTGATTCCTGAGCCTGACTCGCACCTTTCAAGTGGAACATTCTGAGTAAGAAAATGATGTAATCTACAGAAGAAGGGGACAAAAAGATCTAAAATGCAGAGGTCACTTACGGAGAGAAATACCGAGCTCCGTGCCCAGGGCAGGCCCCTCACTGGCCAGCCTGGCCAGCCGCACCCCCTCCTCAAACAACGCGTCGGCCAGCGCCCTCTCCATTCAGACCCTGCCCGGTCACAAGCAGCGGGGAGACAGGACCTTTTCTCCAGCCGGCACTTGAGCGGCACATGACCTTGACTCTGGGCATCTGCTGCTCTCTGCCAACCACGCTCACCGAGGGAAGATGGCACAGGACATTCCCGTGACTGTTGTCTGACAGACAGAGAAAAGATGTGAGGCTTTAAACAAGAATCGCAGCTGGGCTTGGGGCCCGGGAGCTGCTCAAACAGGCTAGAGCGGGGGCGGTAGACGGGGGCTTGCAAAGAAAAAACAAGGCAGGTTGCTGACAATGTTGCCCATTATTGCAATCTGGTCTCCGTGGGCCTTGGTTTCCCATCTGCAAAAGTGGATTAAGGAAATGTCACAAGGCTCTGGTGAAGTTCAGATTTCAAAAATGGACACAATGCCGTTATTGGTGATGCTAATGATTCAAATCTGACTGAGCGCTCTGAAATACGCAGTGTTCGGTGATGCTTAAGCATTTTCTAGGGGTGGCGAACTTGGCCAAATGACTTAACCTCTCCAAAACTCAATTTCTTCTTGTGAAAATGGGATGATCACAATAAAATCTGTTCTCTTGAGGGTGCTGCGAAGATTTAATGTGATCGTGGTGCATATAAAGCGCTAATCAACAATTATCAATACACAATGGCCAGATCTTCGTTCATTCTGTGTGCTGAGTCTGTTCTCTCACCGCTCTACCCGCTGCTGCCTGAGCAGCACTGTGGGTCCCCTCTACCCCCCCCCCCCCAATGACAGCGCCTCCTTCCTTTCTGAATGACTGTGGTCTGCCTTCTCTCTACCACTGATAAGGCAGTGGCACCAAACAAAAAAAAACAAAACCACTGTTTTTTCTTCCTCCCTCCCTACAAATTATTTTTAAACATTTGTGGTCATGACAGCAGCAAATCAACAAGTGCTCAGCTGCTGCCCCATTATCGGAACCCATTTCCCTGTGGCTGCTCCTCCTCAGTGGCTCTTGTCATTGCTGGGACCAAACAGCCCCTGGGGAACACTGGGTCCAAACGGTGAAGGCTGCCTTCGGCCTGGTTTACCAAGGTTACAAGTTCTAAAATAAGTTTCTTCTAAAGAGAGCTGATCAGCAAATCAAGCTGAGGTCTGGGGACAAAGTCAATTAAAAAACCATGAAAACAGGGAAGTGGGGAGTGTACTGGGGGCAGGGAGATTTGAGGAAGGAGACCTTAAGGGAAGGGTTCCCTAAAGTCTACCTACAACAATTAAAAAAGTACAAAGTGTCCTTCGAAAGGAAACCTTGCAAAAGGACCCATGCAGCGATGAGGTATAAAATGCTAGAAAGTTCTGAAGAATATGCAAGAAATGGCAGTTTCCTGAGGTATCTGAATATTTTACTAAGTTGCCTTCCCTTTACTTACAACTTAGAAAAGGAAAAATGGACCTATTTCTAAGGCTCTCCTGTACGTGACCGTTGTGAAGAGAGGACCGTCCCAAATCTCCATTTCTATGAGAAAACGGAAGCCATGAAGTGGAGGGACTTGCTCAAGGCCAGGAAGTATATGGCAGAGGTGAGACCTAACTTCTTTCTTCCAAATCCAAATCTGGAGACCTCAAGGCTCGGGTGACAAAGCAGACGTGAACCCCAAACTCACTGGCTAGATTGATGAACCAAGAACAACCGGTCATCTCAGAAAAGATACAAATTCGCCCAAGGAGGGCCTACGCCTGACCTCGCCAACTCCAGCAGAGACAGGAGCTGCTGGCTGGTGATGGCCCTCGCTGCCTGGAGACAAGGAGTTAAAGGAGAGCACAAGTGCTCCCCAAGCCCGTGGATGGTGTATAGGCCTAGTCCTGCAACTAGGCCTGGGGTTTAGAGATAGTTCCTGTCTTTCAAATGTGGCACAGTGGGAAAAGGTCATGGCCAACTATGCAAATTAGCAGCACCTAGATGGTTTTACATAGGCCTCAAATCCTATCCTATATAATAAAAGCTTAGTATGCTAAGTGTCTGAACGTTAGTTCGACCATTTGATTTCACTATTACGTGCACTGACCACCAGGGCAGACGCTCTGATGGGTAGGTTAGCTTGTTGCTGGGGTCCGGCCGATTGGGACTGGAGTCTCCCAAGGTCCCTCCCCAGCCCCGATTGTGCACTGGGCCTCTAGTTAATTAATAAAGCCTTAAGTTAAGAACTGGCAAGATTCATCCTGGCCAATGCTGCCTAATGGTTAGTGTCTGCCCAGGCACCAAACACGTCCCTGGGTTGTGGGTTCAGCCCCTTCCCCAGTTGGGGCATATGCAGAAGACAACTAGTCAATGTGTCTCTCTCATATCAATGCTTCTCTCTCCCACTCTCTCTGAAAAGCCATGGAAAATTTTGATTAAAAAAAAAATTGGCAAGATTCTCCATACAGGACAGGTGATTGCAGCAATCAACCAATCTACACTTACCAAGCCCTGTTCCGCGTCAGGCCTGCACTGGACAGTCAAGAGATGAGGAGCTATGGTCCCTCCCCTCAAGTCAGTCCCGTTGTCCAGAGGGAGGGGTGGGATTACAGAGGAAGAAAGGCCAACTCAGATAGTGAGTTAAGTCTTGGAGGTAACACCAGAGCGATAAAGATAAGACGAAAGGCCAGATCAGGTATTCTGGGGAGGAGGAATATAATGTGTATAGAAATGAGACTGACAGCATGTGATGACAGAGGTTTGGGGGATAACAAGTGGTTCCACATGAGTGTGGGGTGCAAGGAGGGCAGAAGAGATGGAATGAGAAGAAAAGGTCAGCTGGCCCTAGGTCTGGGATGTTAAGCCAGGAAGTCTACATTGTGTTCTGAAGCAAAATACAATCACGGGAGGGTTTTAGTTTTTCAGTAGACTAGTCTGGTAACCGAAAACGGATAAGGAGGAAGAGCTCTGAAGGCAGCGGGCAGCTGGGAGGCAATCTCCTCTGGAAGATCTCCTGGCACATGGAGAGGAAGGACGGAGGGGTTAGGCTGAACTTCACAGAGTGCACAGAGGGTACTGGCCTGGGACTCTCATGGTCTATATAAGAGAAAATGGCCAATGGGTTGGAAGAAAACTAAGTAACAGCTCAACTTGGAGCACCGGTCCAACAGACTCATTCCAGCCCCAGATGTCCATAGGCGACCCATTAGAACATTTTCTGGTTTATCTTTTTTTTTTTTTTTTAAATATATTTTATTAATTTTTTACAGAGAGGAAGGGAGAGGGATAGAAAGTCAGAAACATCGATGAGAGAGAAACATCGATCAGCTGCCTCTTGCACACCCCCACTAGGGATGTGCCCACAACCGAGGTACATGCCCTTGACCGGAATCAAACTCAGGACCCTTGAGTCTGCAAGCCAACGCTCTATCCACTGAGCCAAACTGGTTTCGGCTTCTGGTTTACCTTTAATCCTTGTTCTTATTCCAACCCACAGCCAACTACAGGAGAAAGTGACTCACCAAAGGCCACCACGGGATGGCCTCTGCCCCTCTGGGACCTGCCTCCATGCCACTGCTTGTATTCCTAGCAGGGTCTTACACAGCTCCAGACAAAACTGAAAGGCCGTGTGCAGTTGGAAAATTGTTTATATGCAAATACACCCCCTACAGCGGGCCCAACACTTCTGCATGCCAAAGGGAATACTTTTTGCAGAGCAAGGGGCCGAGGTGGAGGCCATCTTCCTTGCTTAGCAGTGGGGCCGCACTCACTGCACCTGGCAAATCCGCGGGCTTTCCGGAACGCACACAAAGAACACCAGGTTAAGACCACCCACCCTCTGCAGAGATGATGGGGATACAATGCTAAATGAGGCCCCTCCCATGGACCCAGGACAGATCGGAAAGCCCTTTGCAGGTATTATCCAACCGGCAACAAATATCAGGCTTGTTCCAGGTGGTGAGAACCGGCTTTTTTGGTTATTTTAAATTTAATGTTGAATAATTGTAGAATCACAGAAAAATTGTACAGAATTCCCGAATAACTGCATTTAGATTCCCCAAATGTACATATGCTACACTTGTCATTATTCCTTTTTATTTTTATCTATACACTAGGAATGTTCCTGCAAGATTTCTGGAGGGCTTCCCTCCCCCACCGCCACCTCTCCTGCCCCCCCCCCACTCCCGAGAGGTGGGCGGGTGGGACACCCAACCCACTGCACCCGTGGGCACCACCGCCACGCGCACCACTGTGCACCTCGTCCTGCCCCACACACTGCCAGTGCTTTCCCTCCAGCAGCTGCGGCCGCCTTGCTTTCCACTTTCCCTCTCTTCCTTCTAGGCTGTCTTCAGTCTTCACCCCTCCCTCCCTCCGTGTATGCAAATTAACTACCATCTTTGTTGGGTTAATTTGTATACTCATTCTGACTGGCTGGTGGGCATGGCTTGTGTGGCAATGATGGTTAATTTGCATATTACTCTGTTATTAGGTTAGATACCCATTTTTTCCTGAATAATTTGAAATTCACCCCTTAATACAAGAACACTCTTACATAACCATAAAACAATTATCAAAATTACAAAATCAACACTGATAGGAGTATTCTCATCTAATCTACAGACCTTCATCACATTTGACCGACTGTCGCATTAATGCCCTTGAGAGCATAAAGAAAAGTCTTCCACGCTCTCAGATCCACTCGGGGATTCTACATGCCATTTCATCATCATGTCTCTTCATTTGCCTTTAATCTGGAATGGGTTCCTCGGTTCTTTAGGATACTTTGAAAAGAACCATGTTGTGTATTTTTTTTACAGGATATTCTTCAATTCGAGTTTGTGTGATGTCTCTTCATTAAGAAATTCTGACTACCAGCCCTGGACAAGAATTCCTGCGTGGTGCTGTGTCCTTACACACTCTGGACAGGAAACCCTGTGTGTGTCTCTCAGTGCATACTATCAGCAGGCATGAGATCTATTTGTCCTGTTCTTAGAATGCTAACTTTGATCTCTTGGTTGAGGAACAATCTGCCAGTGTTCTCTAAAGTAGTGGTCACCAACCTTTCAGACCTCACAGACCACCAATTGGTGACCACTGCTCTAATGTGTCTCTCAGTATTAAAAAGCATCTTGGGCCTGGCCAGTGTGGCTCAGTGGTCGAGCAACAACCTATGAACCAGGAGGTCACAGCTAGATTCCCCATCAGGGCATGTGCCAAGGTTTCGGGCTTGATCCCCAGTAGGGGGCGTGCAGGAGGCAGTTGATGGATGATTCTCTCATTGATGTCTCTCTCTCTCCCTCCTCCTCATTCTCTGAAATCAATAAAAAAAAATATATGCCCTAGCTGGCTTGGCTCAGTGGATAGTGTTGGCCTGCGGACTAAAGGGCCCCAGGTTCAATTCCATTCACGGGCACATGACTGGGTTATGGGCTCCATCCACAGTGTGAGGCATGCAGGAGGCAGTCGATCAATGATTCTCTCTCATCATTAATGTTTCTTTTTTTTCTTTAAATCTTTTTTAAAAAATATATATTTTATTGATTTTTTATAGAGAGGAAGAAAGAGGGATAGAGTTAGAAACATTGATCAGCTGCCTCCTACAAACCCCTACTGCGGATGTGCCCGCAACCAAGGTACATGCCCTTGACCGGAATCGAACCTGGGACCCTTGAGTCTGTAGGCTGATCCTCTCTCCACTGAGCCAAACCGGTCAGGGCTAATGTTTCTTATCTCTCCCTCTCTGAAATCAAGAAAAAGTATATTTTAAAAAGAAATATAAAATAAATACATACATTTTCTTAGCGCTAGCTGGTTCGGGTCAGTGGAGAGCACTGCCTGCAGACCGAAGGTAAGCTGCAGGTTCCGATGAAGGGCAAGTGCCTTGGTTGCAGGCTCCTCCCCAGTCCAGGCCCGGTCAGGGCTCATGCAGGTGGCAACCAATCGATGTCTCTCTCTCTCATGCTGATGTTTCTCTCTTTTCCATCCACCTCCTTCCCTTCTACTCTGAAAATCAATGGAAACAATATCCTCGGTGAGGATTAAAAACAATAAACAAACAAACAAACAAACAAACATCGTGGGAGGCGACAACCAACCCATTTACAGCACACTTTCCCGTTACTTTTAGCATTTATCAATGACTCTTGACAATTTTTAACACTACAGTGAAAATACAGAGATTTTATCTTTATTCCTGCTTAATTTATTGTTATTCTACTATAAAACAAAAAAACTTTCTTCTTTCCTCTATTTATTTACTTGTCAGTGTAGACTCATGGGTTCTTATTTTATTCTATGGGTTATAAACTATTACTACCATTATTTATTTGATCCTTTAATTGGCCCAAAAAGCTGACTCCTGGGTCCGGTTGACATGACCCATCACTCTTTGAGCATTTCCTTATTTTCTGGCATAGCAGATATTCCAAGCTCACCTATAATTTTCTTACCCCAGCCCCAGAATCAGCCATTTCTCCAAGTATCCCTGTTTTCTTGGAATAAAACAATTATAACCTGGGTATGAAGTGTGTTCATTGCTACTGGAGTTTCTTTGCTTCTAAGCTCTCTCAGCAAACGGTAGAAAACATGTATGCATAAATATGAAAACATACATACACACATCTATTTCTATAGCTACAAATAAAACACCATGGCTTCACCTGATGACTCAAATTCCAATCCAATCCCACAGGGTTCCTTCTAGCCTTTCCCACCTTCCATATTTACAGAAACTCCCTTTTCTGGCAATAACAAAAAAAATATTATCCACAATACACAGGATGAGGCAAAAGTAGGTTTACAGTTGTTCATATGGAAAATAATCATAATTAAAAGAAGAATAAACTGCATTTTACATTTCATAATTGTAAACCTACTTCTGCCCCACCCTGTACTTACCTATTTATTTGCTCAATTCTAGAATACATAGTTTCAGAATTACTAACCCATATCACTGTGAAAAACAAACCTACTAACCAGAATTCAATATTTGTTTACAGATTTTTCTTTAGAACATGTGTTAGTTCCTTTTTTTCCTATAGTAATGCCCCCATTTGACACGCTGGACTTAATCAGCCCTGGCCAGGAAGCTCAGTTGGTTAGAGCATCGTCCCAATACACCGATGTGGTAGATTCCAGTCAGGGCATATAGAAGAATTAACTAACGAATGCATAAGTAGAACAATAAATCGATGTTTCTCTCTATCAAATTAATTAAAAACAAAATGTTTTATTGTTTAAAGTATTACATGTGTCTTCTTTTTCCCTGATTGACACCCCCCGGCCACTCCCACCCCCGAGGGCAAGCCCTGACCGTCCCAGTGTCTGTGTCCACAAAATTTTTTAAAATAGTGAATCAAGGCTTTGACACTGGACATGAGTTCCCATTCTTCTGTGGCAATGGACTCCCTCTAGAAACGTGAGGCTTTACAGAAATGCGGCGATGCCAGCCAATCCTAGGTATTCTGATTCAGTCAATCGGAGCTGGAACCAGGGAACCTGTACTTCACAGATGTTCCCAGAGAAGCACTGGCTGTAATATAAAAAGCCTAAAGAGCAGGGCCCCGATTTCTCCTCTGGCCCGTTCCAGCCTCATGGGGACATGGTCCTGGCGGTGCTGCCTGCCTTGTCTACACGCCTGCTCCTCTGCCTGCGACAGTCTCGCCTCTCTTCACCAGAGAGCAAACACCAAGCCTTTAAAATCCAGCTCAGAAGCCTCCTCCTCTTTGAGGACTATCCAACTTCCCAAACATGGCCACACCCTCCGTTCCCTGAGCTCCCGTGGTTTGCCTTGGATTATGAAACAATGCGCACACACTGAAAAACAGACCAGCACAACATGACAGCTTTGTCCACTGCCCTGTTACAGCTCTCCTCCAGAGAAGTAGAATTATCTGTTTGTCTTTTCTACTGGCAATAAGACTTCCTCTTCCTCCTCTGATGATTCCCAGGCACGGGATCTGGCACACAGCAGGTGCTCAAAAAAAGGTTTGGTCTTAAGATTATTTGCAGCTTTAACCCTGTGGCTCAAAGATGGTCTAAGTGCTTTTCCATGAGTCTTCAGAAAGGATTCTGTGCTAAGCAGTTCTCGTTCTGAGATGAAGTCCGTTTCTTCCTGCTCTGGACTAAACCTGCCTGTTATTGTTCATGCTGCTAAGTGAATGCTGTTTCCATACTAGACCTGATATTTTTAGCACTCCTGTTATGATAAACTCACACTAACCTCAAAAAGAACAAATCAAAGTCAACTTTTTGCCACAGGAAACCAGCTCATGCTTAATGTTTTGCAACATGCCATGGGAGAATAATAAAAAGATGAGACCTTTTGCTCACAGATGGCGAGGCCAACGTTCAAGATAGTGGAAAAATGCAGCAGGAAGCGTTCAGTCTGGCCACTATCTTATTAAGTAAACTGGAAAAACACCCAGCACCCAAACAAGGCAAACACACGCACATGAACGGCGGGCAGCCCCTTTCCCAGACGCTGACTTGAGCATGGGGCAGTAAGAACCATCTACATGTGAGGGCGGGCCGGGGCCAGGACGGCACTGGAATCAAAAGCCTGCTGGGTGCCCAGAGAAGCAGACAGGTGAGAGGACCCTGCGGGGTCACCATGGGCTGGCTGCGCTCCCTCTAGGGTGGAGTAAAGGACCAGATAAGCACCAGCCAGCCCCTCATGACAAAATATTCATCAAGCACCTACTATGCCCGCCAATGGGTGAAATCAAATCAGGTGCCCTGCAAGGTGTCCTCAGGCGTGCATCACAGCCAAACACCTTGTTCTCTAGGAATTCCTTAGGCAGGTGGATCAGTCACATTCCTAGAAGGGTCTAGGGAACAAATTCCAAGGACTGGGAAAAACTAAAAGCTATTTATTTACGTGACTTTCAGGATGAGACTGGTCAGAAAAATCTGTCTGTATACTTAAAATAGGTAAACTTTCTGTTACAAATCATACCTCAATAAAGTTTTTAAAGCACAAAAATAAATAATACAGAACAAGACGACACATTTTCACTGACTATTTAGAATAAGAAGAGATTTCAGAGAGAGGCTGGCTAACATAGTCGTCCCATTTCTATAGACGAGGAAATAAAATCCTAAAGCGGCAAACTGACTTATCTATGCCCAAGGTCACACAGACAGAGGATGGCGAGTGTGTTTGGCAGAAGGCAAGTTCACCTGTGGAAGCTGCTATGTTCTCCTGGGTAAGTCCAACAAGGTCAATTACAGGAGAACCTCAGTTCTATGGATGGCTGAGTAGAAAACGGAAATAAGTATTTCTCTGAATATAAGAATAAGGTGCCCCGCCAGCGTGGCACATTGGTTGAGTGTCAACCCATGAATCAGGAGGTCATGGTTTGATTCCTGGTCAGGATACATGCCTGTGTTTTGGGCTTGATCCCCAGTGTGAGATGTGCATGAGGCAGCTGATCAATGATTCTCCCCTCATTAATGTTTCTCTCTCTCCCCCTCTCTTTTCTGCTCTGAAATTAGCAAAAATTAAAAAGAGGTTTGTTTTTCTTCTTCTTTGTTTTTGTTTTTTTGCAGCTCAAGGAACCATGAGCAGCAAAGTCCTCTGCGACACCCTTACAGAGGCAGTGCCAGAGGTCCTGCCGGGAACCAGCGTAAGCGCCAGAAGTGTTCGGAGACGGTGGAGCTGCAGATCAGCCTGAAGAACCAGGACCCTCAGAAGGACAAATGCTTCTCAGGCACCGTCAGGCTAAGTCCATGCCACCCCAACTTCTCCGTGCGCGCGCTGGGGGACCAGCAGCACTGCGATGAGGCCGAGGCCATGGACCTCGGGGCACTGAAGAAACTCAACAAGAATAAGAGACTGCTCAAGACAAGAATAAGAGACTGCTCAAGAAGCTGGCCAAGAAGTACGATGCCTTTTTGGTTTCAGAGTCATGCTAAATGAACATACGTCTCAATTCTAATAGGTTCACTCTCTCTTTTTAGGATGGAATGAGGCCTCGAAGGGGTGTGACTTGGCCATGATCATGCAACGCATTAGTGGTGGTCTTACCTTTTAAAATTCTATGACTATTATAGGATTGTACATGTAAAAATGGTTAAGATGCTACATTGTATGGTATTTTTTTTTTACCATAATAAAAACATCCTGTGACTATTAACTAATAACATAGTTTTTAATCACCAAATCCAAAGTGCTGAAACTTAAAACTGAAAAGAACTAGTACTGTTTAGAAGAGAGAAGTAACCATCTGAATTTATATAAGGCGGGGCAAGAGTTTGCAATTGTTTGATTGGAAAAGAATATAATAATTAATAAATAGTAATACAAGAATAAACTGTGTTTTGCATACTCACAAGCGTAAACGTACTTTTGTCCCATCCTGTATTATCTAACAAAGTATCACAGGCAGAAAATAAAACTCAACAGGATTGCTATGATACTATTACAGTACTCAGGAATTAAGGGTAAACTGAGTCAACTCCCAAACTTCTACACGTAAAACAAACAAACAAACCAAAAAGCACACAACTTCATGAACACAGGTCTGTGGGACTTGATGTTGTAATCACCCAGCCTCCCAAGGCCCCTGGGCAGCCCCGTGCTAGAGAGGAATCAGTGAGCTCCGGGAATGTGAGGCTGTGGTTCAACATCACCCATCGGAAAAACTGGTGGAGCTAGGTCTGAAAGCCAAGTCCGTTTTAATTCCAAAGCTCAAGCCCTGAACAACCACACAGCAAGGCTGGCCGTTCCGCCATAATGTTAAAACTCCTGCTTCTTCATCTGTTTCCTCATCTGGAGAAACCAAACTGGGGAGATTCTCACCCTGCTGACTTCATGTGGTGTGTGATGATGACTTGGATACATGAAAACTGTAAAAGGCTAGACTAGGGTTCCTCAACGATGGGGAGCTGTCCTATGATACTTAGCAGCATCCCTGCCCTCTCCCCGCTAGATGCCAGCAACCTCTCCCCTCCCACTCCCCCCACAACTGGAACAGCCCAGAAATGTCCCCAGACACTGCTAATGTACTACTCTGGCAGGCAAACTGCCCCTGGTTGGAAATCACCACATCGTGGTAATCTCCAATACCAGTTGACCAATGTGACTAATTTATAAGCAGCAGCTACACCCAAAACCTTTGCAAAAGGACAACTACTATTTATGAGGGACTTTTCTATGCTCCAGGCACTGAGCAATCAGCTTCCCCCAAAGGGCGGACCCCATGCTCTCTCTGCACTGCAGGCAGGAGGGTGCTGCTGGGACTCCAGTTAGCACTTCCTGCTGAACTGCCCAGTCCTTAAGAGGGGCTGTTTTCTGAGTCCTACTCACAGGCAGAAGACTCATTCCTACTTAGCCCATTTCATTATTGCTATACAAATGGATATTACGCACTTCAAAATAGTTCATCCCCAACCTTTCCTTGTCCCCCATGGGGTCAACACCATTAATTACTATGGGAAGAGCTTTACTCGTAGATAATGTAAAGATAGACTTGAGCCCTGTCTGATCTTCTTGTTTACTAAGGAGGCTTTATCCAGCTTTCTGTATTTCCCTTTGGAGAACTAGCACGCACAGCCTTCATCCGTGCCGGCTTTGGGGGAGTTCCTGGAGTCTGCACAGATGAAGGGAAGGAAGGAGGAGGGGTGCAGCTCTCCTCTCTTCCCTGGGAAAGAAGACCAAATACTGTCTAAATGCAACCAAAAATGCCTGGTAAATTGTGTAAAGAAAAGCCACATCTCCACCTGATAGGAAGGATGATGCTTCTGCAGAGACACTGGCTCTTGCAGGCCTGGGTGAACACGTGGCGCCTGGGACAGGTGACTGGGGCCTTCAGTACATCTGTGCTGCATGGAAGCACATCCCCTAAAGTACAAAAATGTCAAGGGAATTTTTTCTCTCTCTTCTTTTCTGGCACTTAAATATGCGTTATTTTTATACTAATTAACAAACTTGTATTTTTACATGTGCTTGCAGTATAGCTGAGAATATGAGTCACCTTTATCTCTCTGTGCCTCAGTTTCTCTGTCTGTAAAAATGGGTTAGTAACAGTATCTATCCCCAACACTTGATGTTAGGGATTATTATTTTTTAAATAATATTAAAAAACTAAAAGTGCTAGGCAGAAGGAGCCAAACAATACTTAGCTAACAGCCCTTGCTACCCCCCTACCCCCCACCCCAGGAAGGAGGGAGGAAAGGAGAGAGGGAGGGACTTTTCAGGAGAGGAAAACTGGTTTGGGAGCCAAGGAAGAACTCTGCAGAGGGGAAAAATGGTGCTGAGAAAATGTTTGATTTATGACACTGTTATCTCAGGCTCAACTTTAGAGGGTAGGTCATTTCAACAAATAAACAAAGAAATTTAAAAAAGCAAAAATCGTTAGGAAACCAGAGCTCAGTGATGGTCCTCATCTCCGTTCACTCAGATGTGTGGCCACTGAGAATCAACTACTGAGGAACCTGACTCAGGGGAACACCAAGAAGCCATCGGACTCCGCAGCCACAGGTGCAGAAACCAAAGCCCGAGCGCCCCTGCCTCCCCGGAAGCCCCGGGCCCTCCCCGGAAGCCCCGGCCCTCACCTTGGAGGAGAAAGTAATCCGGAGTGGTGCGCTTCAGAGCGGCCTTGGCTTTGTCGCTGCTCCAGTCCACTTCCAGAGCCTCTTTAAGGGAGCAGAAGACCACTTTCTGTTGGGGGAAAAAAAGGCGAAACTGCTTAGGGGTAAGCTATGCTTGGTTTTAAATCACAAGGCAGTGTAGCTCTTCGCCATTTGGAGAAATGTCATTATCTAAGGTCTACTGTTCATTAAAAGAAGCTGAGGCCCCTCAAATCCAATAAACGTTTATTAAGCACTCACTGAGTGCTCCTCTGGGCACCGGGACACGGCAGTGAATAACACACTCCCTGCCTCGAAGGAAGACGGAGCAAAGCTGAAGTCCTAATACCTTTCTGGTTCTTTCTTTAACTGGGTGTATTTACACAGCAGAAATATTTGCACAAGCGAAGAAAAATATGTGTCTAGAGATATTCAATAAACTTTTTTTTAAATATATTTTATTGGTTTTGTACAGAGAGGAAGGGAGAGAGATAGAGTTAGAAACATTGATGAGTGAAAGTCATCGACCAGCTACCTCTTGCACACCCCCTACTGGGTATGTGCCCGCAACCAAGGTACATGCCCTTGACTGGAATTGAACCCGGGACCTTCAGTCCCCAAGCCGACGCTCTATCCATTGAGCCAAACCGGTTTCGGCTTCAATAAAGTTTTTTTAATAGTAAATAAAAACAAACAAAAATAAATGTTTCTCAGTAGAGGCACGCTTACTGCTGCTGATGGATGACAATACTAATAAATAACAGCAAGAAAAAGAGTAACGGGATGAAATGAGAGCTGCAGGCCATGGAAATGGAAATGGCATTTGCAAAAGCCCTGTGGTAGAAGTATGGCTAAAACCTATGAGACTAAACCAATAATCTTGGGAAATGCCGTAACATATATTTTAAAATATAGACAATTAAACATGAATGAGAAAATGGTTTCCCTTTTCGGAACAATTCCATCCAGTAGTTTCCTGGCACTGGGAAGGGCAGGAAAGAGCGCATGCGTGGAGGAGCTGGGGGCTGGCTGGAGGAGACAGCACTGAGAGAAGGACTATATCCACAGACTGGATGCAACTAGTAAATACTCTGATAATCTGGGAAGCCAGGCTTCTCAATGTCAGAGAAGAGAATTGGAAATATGGGGAGAAAACTAGAATGAAGTCTGTGGTTTTTGGTATAAACTCATTTTCAATATATGGACAGATAAAGAAATAAATGTAGATGTAAAACTCCTTTTGACCTGAGACCCCTTTGGAAGCCAAAACAAAAAACAAAAACCAAACCAAGGGAATTAAAATGCTGATGAGCTGAAACTGGTTTGGCTCAGTGGTAGAGCGTCGGTCTGCAGACTGAAGGGTCCCGGGTTCGATTCCGGTCCAGGGCATGTACATTGGTTGCGGGCACATCCCCAGTGGGAGGGGTGCAAAAGGCAGCTGGTCGATGTTTCTCTCTCATTGATGTTTCTAGCTCTTTATCTCTCTCCCTTCCTCTCTGTAAGAAAATCAATAAAATATGATCCTTTCGGAGTTCATAAGCGTGATGATTGGGTGTTCACGTGGCTGTGTGAGATGTGCCGCCCATTAACCTTGTTCCGCCTTTGGCACATGACCCGTCTGATGGGGGAGGGGGGTGTCAATAAAATATATTTTTTAAAAAAACACAAAAAAAACCCTGATGAACAATATTAACTGTTGAATATAATAGAATCAGAGGTATAGAAGGGGACTGATGATTCTCAGGGAAAAGAGGAGTGGGAGGTGAGGGAAGAGACTGAACATAAACTGTGCACCTATGGATGAGGACAATGGGGGGTGGGGAAGGGGCAGAGGGTGGGGTAGGAACCTGGTGGGTTTATTAAAAATTATTAAAAAATAATAATAAAAAATAAATGTAGATGCAATACCATGAAACAAGGAAGTGCTCAAAAAATGACAAGGACATGAAACAGAAAACAGGACACAACTTAAAGAAGTGCCCACTGGTCAAATCTGGAACATTTTGAGGATAAAAAGAAATAATACTAGATTGCAACACTTTAAATAAACTAGCATCCATTAGTCCACACACCTAAAATTAATCAAGTTTAATGAGGAATGGGATATTTACATATTTTCAAAATACCTCTCTATAAAATACATATTAGTCACAGAGGGAAAAGAGGAATTGTATTCAAAGAAGTCTGGCAGACATAATCTCACGCAAATGCTGAGAGTGAACATCAGCAGTAAAAGGCATATGGAAATCATGCACAGACCACAGAACGTGACGAGAAGCATCCGTACCGTGATATCTGTGCCAGAATGTGTAGCTGCAATCTAATCACGAGGGAACATCAGATGAACCCAAACTAAGGGACATTTTACAGACTAACTGGCTCGTAATCTTCAAAATTGCCATAAAAATCTAGATGCACGCTTGATCCTGAACTGGACCCTTTTGCCAAGGGGACATGATTGGGGCAACTGGCAACAGTTGAATGGAGTCTGAGGATTAGTGGCAATGATGTAACTGGAGGAGTTTCCTGGTTTTAATGGCTGGTCTGTGGTTATGAAGGAGGACTTGTTTGAGAAAATACAAACTGAAATACCTGGCATGATGGTGGGGGCATTGTGTTGGCATCTTCCTCTCTGACAGTTCAGGAAAAAATGCTTCTCAGTACTAGTTACTTTTCCTGGGTTTAAGATGGGTGTGTATAAATAATTTCAAAACTTGCGGAAGTATGGGTCCTCTCTCTCTTCTCTTTCTCTCTACACACACACACACAGAGGCATCATACAAATCTCTTCCCCCTCCCGCCGATATTTAAAAACAGAAAAAGAGCAAGAGAGAGGGAGAGAAAGAGAGAGACTCAAAACAAGAAGAATATAATTTAGGAGGCTTGCTGAACCAAGATCTATCAGCTACCAGGCAATTTACACAGCTTATTAAGGACCAAAATGGATATTATAAATGAAATTCCAAATTGTTAATGAAGATTAAACACACTCAAAGTTTAATTTTTCTTTTAATCCTCACACGAGGACATGCTTAAAGAGGAAGGGGGGAGGAGGAGGAGGGAGGAGAAAGGGAAGGAGGGGGGAAATGGGAGGGAGGTAGGGATAGATATGGGCTGCCTTCCGTATATGCCTGACCTGGGATGGAACCCACAATCCAAGTACGTGCCCCAACTGGGAACCTAACCAACAACTTTTCAGTGCACTGAGCCACATCAGCCAGGGCAAAACAGTCAAGGTTTTTTTAAAATATGTTTTTATTGATTTCAGAGAGAAGGAAGAGCGTGAGAATCACTGATTGGCTGCCTCTTGTACGCCCCCTACTAGGGATCAAGCCCAAACCTGGGCATGTGCCCAGACCAGGAATTGAACCATGACCTCCTGGTTCATGGATCCATGCTCAACCACTGAGCCACACTGGCCAGGCAATAGTCAAGGTTTCCAAGGTGGCTTTCTGCCTCTGGGCTGGTATACAAGATGTCTACAGTGCCCTCAAACTGTTGGGTCGCCGGGTCTGTTTGGCCTCAAAAGATAAGGCTAGTGCCATTTAGTGCCTTCAACAGGCTGCCAGACCTTCCAATGAGTCTTCAACACAGACCACGCCAGCAGCAGTATGCTGGGAATGCTATCATAATGAGGAAGCAAAGCTTTATCAGATTTTTAAAACTACCAAGACCTTCATTCAGAGGTTCTGTAGTTTGCTTCACTAAGAACAATGCTAAGAATCCACTGGTCTGCCGAAACCGGTTTGGCTCAGTGGATAGAGCGTCAGCCTGAGGACTAAGAGGTCCCAGGTTCGATTCCAGTCAAGGGCATGTACCTTGGTTGTGGGCACATCCCCAGTAGGGGTTGTGCAAGAGGCAGCTTATCGATGATTCTCTCTCATCAATGTTTCTAACTCTCTATCCCTCTCTCTTCCTCTCTGTAAAAGATCAATAAAATATATTTAAAAAAAAAAAAAAAAAAAAAAAGAATCCACTGGTCTGTTAAGCCACTATCTGATGATGAGAAAAAAAAGTTGCGTTTTAGTCTCAGTCCCACCTCTAACACTGGGACCAGAGTACAATGAAAACCCATCCATCACGTCTACATGTTTAGTTATAAATCAAACTAGCAAGCTACTAAGTAAGAGATATTGTATTCTCCTGCCTTAACAAATATACCTTCTCCACAGCCAGCCACCTGGAAGATCAGGCTCAGATTTGGAAATCTCACGCTCCTTGGAGTTCTCTGCCTGAACGAGGTGCACGGGAAAGCTGTCCCCGTTTTCCCTTCTCTTGTCGCTTTGTCCCCTCAGCTCGTCCTTTCCCACCAAATCCTGCTCTCCCCTCCTGTCTCCCCCCGCCCCCCTCCCCGCCGGGGGCACAGGCCTGCAGACAGTGATGAGGCCTGCACTCCAGAGGCAGGTCAGCGAGGAAGCCCCAAAACGCCTAGGAAGTAAGCCTGGGTTGTCTGGATGGGAAATTCTGGGGACCCAGCATCCAGAATGTGGTCTAGAACCGAGGGCAAAGGGTATGGGATGGAATCCTCACCCTGAGAGGGATGGCTGGAGGGAGGGCAGACTGGGACCTTCTAGAGCACTAGGGCCAAGAACAGAGGCCTTTTTCTCCCCCGAGTCTAAGGGCAGAACCATCCCAGTTTTGCACTAAGTTGTGGTCTCAGACAAATGAATTTACCCCTCAGCCTGACTGTGGCAGACAACTTTCAGGAAGGTCCCTGGCATCTGGGGAGGAGGTCCCCAGCGGCCCTCTCTGTGATATGTACTAGCCCTCCAGCCACAGGTGACAGAGCCAGGGGAGGGCGCATGGCCCAAGACTGACCAATCAGATCCTTTATCTTGGGAAGTGAAAATTTGAAAGTTGGAAGCGGAGCCATGTTAACCGCAGGGCTCATAAGAGAAGGGCCAAATTCCTACCACCAGCTGCCTGGTTTTTTGACCCTTTCCAGATCACAACAGGTACTCAATGCTTCTTGTGTTACTCCAGCCTGCCTCCAAGTAATGTGTCTCTCTCCCCACCTCTTTGTTGTTAATCCTCACCTGAGAATATTTTTTCCACTGTTTTTCAGAGTGGAAAGGAGAGAGGGGAGAAGGGAGAGAGACAAACATTGACATACAGATATGAGAGACACACTGACCGGCTGCCTCCTGCAGGCACACTTACTGGGGGTGGGAAGGGAACCTGCAACCCAGGTATGTGCCCTTTACCGTGCATCGAATCTGCAACCCTTCGGTGCATGGGCTGACACTCTAACCGAGCACTAAACACACCGGCCATGGCTAATGTCCTTTTTTGTTGTCCAAACTACCAAAGTCTACTATCGACTTTCACAATTAAAAATAAAGCAAAACCGCTGAGACCGGTTTGACAGAGTGGATAGTGTCAGCCTGCGGACTGAAAGGTCCCAGGTTCGATTCCGGTCAAGGGCATGTACCTTGCTTGCGGGCACATCCCCAGTGGGGGGTGTTCGGGAGGCAACTGATCGGTGTTTCTCATCGATGTTTCTAACTATCTCTCTCCCTTCCTCTTTGTAAAATCAATAAAAATATATTTAAAAATAAAAAATAAATAAAAACAAAGCAAAAACTTAACCAAGTCACCTACTCTGTCGTAGGACAGGTGCAAGAAGTGGTGCCTGTCTCACTCAGCTCACCAGCTCTGAGTTTATAAAGAGAAAACACACTGGACAGTGCTCTCAGGCAGTGTTTCCCAAACTTTTGACATATGGGTACCCCTTCTATAATTTCCGTAACGCTGAGTACCCCTCGTCCTCATGAGAACGTAGAATTAGGAGCAGCTAAGCACGGTGCAGCGCATATCCCCACCGAACTCCGGTGCAACGCGTACCCCCACCTAACTCTTCCCGCACCCCTGGGGGGACGCGGACCGCACTTTGGGAAACACTGCTCTAAGGGAATGACGATCTTTCAGGTAAAGCACCCAGGACGGTGTCTGCCGAGCAGTAGCACCCACCATCCACCTGAATGAGCGCGCTCAGGCGGGTACCGTTCACATCTCACCTGCCCCTTCCACTGCTCACTCCTTGGCTCCCGGACCCTCTGTCTAGAAAGCTTAACGCGTTCTCCTCTGCTACCCACTTCTTCACGGGCAATCCTGAGCCTTAAGGATTTCAAGCTCATAGTTCAGTGAAGACTATACTCACTCTTATAGCTCCCAGAGGTAGGGACCACAGTAAAAGGCACAGCACCGAACAGACTAGATTTTCAATAAATACTTGTGAGCTGCCAAAAATCCCAAAAGTAAATATAGAAGTTGAATTCTCCACATGGTCAATCAGCCATCAGGTGGTGGGGTTGTGCTAGGCCGTTTAGAAGTGTGGGAGACCGCAGTGACCTTGCCAATGTAAAAGGAGACTGGGTCAATAGATTACAGCAAGGCAGTGTAAACCTGCTCTCCAAAGGAGATAAAAGTCTGGGAGTGCTTCCAAAAACACACTGAATAAAAACCAAAACACAATACATGTCATATACATTAGGTCATTATATGTCTTATAAGTATTCATATATATATTAATTAGTACTACAACTTTATTATGTACAAAGTATTCTAAAAAGAAACATCGACCAGCTGCCTCCTGCACACCCTCTACTGGGGATGTGCCGATCTTTCAGTCCGCAGGCCAATGCTCTATCCATTGAGCCAAACCAATTTTGGCGAGACTAGTTTTTTGTTTGTTTGTTTTTTTAAACATATTTTATTGATTTTTTTACAGAGAGGAAGGGAGAGGGCTAGAGAGTTAGAAACATCGATGAGAGAGAAACATCGACCATCTGCCTCCTGCACACTGGGGATATGCCCGCAACTAAGGTACATGCTCTTGACCGGAACTGAACCTGGGACCCTTCAGTCTGCAGGCCGACGCTCTATCCACTGAGCCAAACCAGCCAGGGCTGTTTTTGTTTTTAAATTGAATAGTATTTCATTGTTATGTCCCAAAACTTGCATTGATGTGGCATTATTTTTGTGCATCAAATATCTCACATACACACACACACACACACACACACACACACACTGGATTGTGCTGTGATTCTAGGAAGGACCCCCTCTCGTCACTCTTAGAGCCAGAAACGTTCCCCTGTGAGACAGGGCACCACCGGCACCCACCCCACACTTCCCGACCACCAGTCTCATAAAACCGTTATCGGAATTCCACCACCCTTTCTGCAGTTTGCTCCCTGCATTTCCCTGCCACCCCTCCCCCAAATCAAGTGATTCTGACAATGAGCAGCGCTGGGGCCTGACAGCTTGGGTCTAGGCGACTCAATGACTTCTACCTATTTCCAGCCTACTCCCTTGTCGTGTTTGGAATTTTGTTCTTGGCTTAGCTCAAAAACCTAAACTGAGGCCTAAGGGACTACAAAGTTAATCCATTTAGTGGATCACAAAGAAAGTTCATTCAATAATTCTTTTTTAAATGACAACAATCTGCTCTAAAGCTAACATATTATACTGCAGGCGCAGCCACAACTACACTGCCCAGACATTTCCTGAATGTGACTGTGCCGGGCACTGTCTCGGAGGACAGCAGTGGACAAACTGCCCCTATGGAGCTTAAACTCTAATGGAGAGACGCTGACAAGTGACCTGAAGGGGAATCATGGTTACCAATCAAGATGCCACATAAAAGAGGAATGAAACTAGTCAGTCATGAGGAATGTTTCTTTAAGGACGGCAGGGAGAGGAGGACGACTGAGCTGTCAACAAACTGCGCAGGAAGGGGGAATCATAATAATGAATCACTGCTCCACCGTGGAATTTCACAACTAATTCATGAGAAGAGTATTAGCAGCGCCCAAATTTGGCACCTACTATTTTCAGAAGCAGAGGTAAAATTAAGTCTGCATTTCTTAGCACGTTATGAACAAACCCTACTTCATGATTCGTTTTTAAAGTGCGACCAGGGCAAGTAACCACCATTGGGCATCTACTCATGTCTGGCAGCGCCGAACAATAAAGAAACAGGAGCAGCAAATGGGAATGCGATCATGGCTTCTCCCAAAGGCTTCTCCGAAACGATCCCCATGTTAACGATACTGTATCCCACATTTCCCCATAACAGTTCAAATTATCCTGCAACTCCCAGGGGAACCACCTTGTAAGTCATAGGGTGAGCCAGTGCCCTTAGTCTGTGCTTTCCCACCTGCTGCTTCTTTTCTTTTTTCTTTTTTTATATATTTTATTGAATTTTTTTTTTTTTTTTTTACAGAGAGTAAGAGAGAGAGATAGAGAGTTAGAAACATCGATGAGAGAGAATCATCGATCAACTGCCTCCTGCCCACTCCCCACTGGGGATGTGCTCGCAACCAATGTACATGCCCTTGGCCGGAATCGAACCGGGACCTTTCAGGCCGACGCTCTATCCACTGAGCCACACCGGTTTCGGCCATCTGCTGCTTCTTAGAGCTGTGTGACCTTGGCAGGTCACTGGACTACTCTTAGCTTCAGCGTCATCTGTAAATGGTGACAACAGGACTGTATGTGATTCCCTGCGCCCAAAGCACTGCCTTGAACACAGTAGGCACTTTGCGACTTAAAGAGACAGAAAGAGCTGGCTGTCCTGGAGGAGAGCCAGACTCACTCAGTCTCACAGCTGTGCTTTTGGTCGATGCTGCTTCCTGGAACTGGTCCTGGCTTCAGTGCCTGACAAACTGGCCCTCACATGCCAACTCTAACTCTTTCTCTGGGAAACGTGAACACTTCCTCGCCACAAAACCATCACTGTGCTCTCTCCTTCAGCCACCGTGCATCCACTGTCCATCAGGTTTGTGCCCAAGGCCCAATCCCGATGGAACCTGTGGCCCGACTTCTCCTGGGCAGCAAGGGAAGCAAACAAACTACTGAGCACCTGCCTCTGGGCCCTGCACGTCCCGCGGCTGTATTTATCACGGTGGCACGTGTGCTAGAAAGGCCTCGTGTCTTCCTAGACTGTGTGAAAACCACAGCCTCTGTTTTCCCTCTTGTTTTTGAACTGTTTCTAATTTAGGAGCACAATGCGTACCTTGAAGCAAAAGTGGCTTTACAACACTTGGACCCGAACCAGAAGCCTTTCACAGGAAACAGGAAGTGGCTGCTTCCCCACCCCCATCCTGCACTCTGAGCATAACCCGACTAGTTATTCCATACAATTTAGGCAAAGGGACAGAATCTGAATCAAAGGATTTCTGAGTTGGAGGAAAACCTCCACGCCTCAGAGCGGGCTCTGCCAAAACGGAGGACAAGTCTGAGTACCAGGTGGCGAGTCCTGGCCTGGATCCGTGCAGCCCACACTTCCACAGCCCTGGGGAGGCCGCACAAAGGCAAGGTCTGGAATCCCGGGGATTGTCATCAGGAATGCACTGAATGCCTCGCAACCTTAAGGGCCCGGGGTTGGAATCCCGGCCTGAATTGTCCAAGGGAAACAGCTGACTAACAATGTCAGCTGGGCATATTTGATACCTTCGACTCCGGTCCCATGTCGGAAGGGGCTGCACACAGAGCTCTGCGGCCGAGGAGCCCTCGGAATGGTACGAGGGCCTCCGGGGCCTGCCAGGGCTGCCACATTCTCCTCATAGCTGGCTCCCAAGAGGGGTTTCCAGATCAGCCCAGGGGGCACCGGCAGAAGTGACTCGGGGAGACTTCCAGCTGTGAGGGGCTAACAAAGCTAGGCACTCTCTATTTGAATGTGAAAGACCCGCCTCAATCAAAGGAGCCCTTAAGCCATAAAACCCTTCACACCAAGGCCAAGTGTCACACTTGTAAGAGGGTGTGATTTATAAATTGACAGCACCCACAAAGCTGCTTTTGTGCGCCTCCGTTAGTTAACAATTTATCTCCCCCACCGAACTCACGGGCTATTCAGACAAGGCTCATTGGGCCTCAAGAAGAAAGGAAGGAAGGAAAAAAAAGGACCCAAGTTTTGGCCAAAACACCAATGTTCACTCAAAATAATCATGGTCCTGTGAATAGACACTAAAATTAGGCCTAATAATTCCTCTGTATCACACGCACCGCATCAGACTCTTCCAGCACAAACATAAAGAGCGAGAGAGAGAAAATCTCCAGCGCAGCCTTGCTGGAGACTTGAAGAGTTCCACTTCTGTGGTTTCTGCAGTCTCTTTTGTGGTTTCCCCGCTCTGAGAATCCCCCCTTTAGAGCAATTTTAACTCAATGCTCTGACCAGCTGTTTTTCTTTCTCAACATTTAAACCTACAAAGCAAAGAGTAAATATGGGCTTGGTCGTATCTTTCCTCTCAGTTCGACCAAACCAATTCTGGCCACTTCACCTGGTTTTCCCCACCACAAGATTCCTTTTCTGATTCCACCACCAACTAGAAACCGGCGTCTCTGATTCCCTTTCCACTCCTCTTTTTAGAAAATGAATTTAAATTACGGCACCAATTCCAAGTAGAATCTAATTATAAACTTAAAAATATACACCTGATAACATTTGCCAACCTTGAGGTCTTTGTTCTTGAAAGATTTGGTGAAACCAAAACTTTAAGGAAACAAAACAATTCAAGTTTTAACTGTCTCCTGCCCACTTAGGACCTTACTAAATTGTCTACCAATCTCACTTTCCTTTAAAATAAAAAAACAAATAAAAGTAATGCTCTTGGGCCATGGCTGGGTAGCTCAGTTGGTTGGAGGGCTGTCCAGACACACCAAGGTTGTAGGTTCCATCCGCAGTCAGGGCACATATAAGAATCAACCAGCCAAAACCGGTTTGGCTCAGTGGATAGAGCGTCAGCCTGCAGACTGAGGGGTCCCAGGTTTGATTCCGGTCAAGGGCATGTACCTTGATTTCGGGCACATCCCCAATGGGGGGTGTGCAGGAGGCAACTGATCGATAATTCTCTCATCCATGTTTCTAACTATCCATCCCTCTCTCTTCCTCTCTGTAAAAAAAAAAAAAATCAATAAAATAATAAAATATATATATATAAAAAGAGAATCAACTAATGAATGCATAAATAAGTGGAACAACAAACTGATGTTTCTTCTCTAAAATCAATTTAAAAAAATTCATGATTTTTGCTCAAAAACAGTCTTTCTAACACTACTTCATATACCAGGGTTCAGATCAGTGGCTCACAGACCATGCCAGTCCTCAAACATGTTCTCTTCAGCCTCTGCTACTGACAAGAACAGTACTGGTGAGTAGGTTGCCAGTATTACAAAGTTTGGGACAGAGCATTAAAAAACCCACTACGTTTCTTTCTTTCTTTTTTTTTAAAGTATATTTTTATTCATTTCAAAGAGGGAGAAGGAGAGAGATACAGAAACATCAATGATGAGAGATAATCATTGATTGGCTGCCTCCTGCACACCCCACACTGGGTGGTGATCAAGTCCACAACCTGGGCATGTGCCCTAACCAGGAATTGAACCTTGATCTCCTGATTCATAGGTCGATGCTCAACTATTGAGCCATGCCCTAACTGGTTTGGCTCAGTGGATAGAGCGTCAGCCCGCGGACTAAAAGGTCCTTCAGGTTCAATTCCGATCAAGGGCATGTATAATACCTTGGTTGCGGGCACATCCAAGTAAGAGGTACGCAGGAAGCAGCTGATCGATGTTCTCTCTATCCCTCTCCCTTCCTCTGTAAAAAAAAAAAAAAATCAATAAAATATATCTTTAAAAAAAACCACACACACCAAAAAACTCCTGAGACATTTCTGATTGTCTTAAAAATCACATCTGGCATCCTAGAGCCACACATTCCCTCACAGCTCAGCTGGCTGGCACCAAGCAGCAGCTACCCCCCTTTAAGTGGAACAAGCACTGACCCAGTCTATCCAGACCCTCCCTTCAAGCCCACCATGCTGGTTCCCTCCTCGGCCATTGTAACTGCCAGTCCCGGGAGGAGCGGGGTTCCGGCCCCTCCCCCCCAGTACACATACCTTCTTGACCATAGTTGTCTCAGATGAATCCAGTTTCGCTCTCTTGGTGTCAGGGCCATCTTCTACTCCTTGGTTAACCTTGGCAACTTTGGTCTTCTCCCTGGACGGTGACAGGGAGGGAATCCAGTTCTACTCTAGGAATCATGCCATTAGCACAAATAAAGCACTACCAGCTCCAGAATGGGATGTGGGTTAAGAGCCAAAGTTTTGGAGTCAAACAAATCTGAGCTCAAATCCTAGCTTGGCCACCGATTACCTGACCAGTCAGTCACCCACTAGTAACAACTGTTAACAAAAGATTCTTGTAAGAAGAGAAGTAACATACATTTCTTAGCACACTGCCGAGTAAGCTCTCAATAAACTGTGAACGTACCACTTGAATCATGAATTACTCTAACTAAATTCCTCCCCTCTGCATGGAGAACTCATGTTAAAATAATTTGAACTGCCCTGGCTGGTTTGGCTCAGTGGATAGAGCGTCGGCCTGCGGGCTGAGGAGTCCCAGGTTCGATTCTAGTCAAGGGCCCATGCCCGGGTTGTGGGCTCGATCTCCAGTGGGGGGAAAGGCAGCCGAACAATGATTCTCGTTGCTATTTCTAACTTTCTCTCTTTCTTCCCCTCTCTCCCTCTCTTTTCTGAAATCAATAAAAATATTTTTTAAATAATAATCTGGACTGCTTTCCTCTATGTGCTCAAAGAACTAGATTTCCTAAAGCCACAAAACGCTGGAGTTATGGGAGATCCTGAACATGTCTGTACTCCCCCCATGTCAATCTTACAGGCAAGAAACTTGCAGACCAGAGAAATCTCAGTGACTTGCCTGAGAAGCTGAAATAAAGGAAGTTCTTGACTTGTAGGAAGCTCACCTGCCACACAGCAAGGTCTCTTTACCGCTCATGGGGGACAAGGGGGTGCTAGCAGTCAGAAAATTACAACCAAAAACAGCCCAACTCATGTAGCTTTACAATACTGGTATCATCTTTCATCTACGGGCTACAAGTTCGAAACCCTGCAGGTCCCATCATGTGAGAATCACCACGGTCTGCAACCGCAATGTCCAAACGGAAAGGATCAGGGCTGCTGGCTGCACAGAGCAGTCTTTGGGCCATGGAGCTTTTTATTTCCAAGGTAGATGTTGGCTGAGTGTGCCTCCAGAGTTGCCCATCTAACTTATTTTGTAACCTGAAAAGTTTGACCTGCTAAGCTGGGCAAAAATGTTTACAATCCAAACAAGTCTTCCCTAAAAGCATGTTTCGCCCCCTGAAATCCAGAGTGATCAAATCCCCAGGTGATGTACTTTAATTGCCTAGAACACTGCTTTCTTTATGCTTTAAATTAGACCATCATTGTGGAAGGCAAGGTCCCCGTCTCCTGCAATTCTGAACACAAAACCTATGTATTGGAAGCTGTTAATGAATTGGTTTCCCAATATTCTAAGTGTTAGAGAAAAAGACTTTCCTTAATGGTTCAATCCCTATCAGTGAGTAAAATTACACTTTGAGAACGTTCTATTCACTCCTCCTCCCCCAACACTTACTCTACAAATTCATGCTCTCCGAGATTGGCAAATGTGTATCCGTGGTAGCCAAAAACATCTCCTGTAAAGAACTTGATGCTGTTTTTGTGACAAATCTGGTCGATTTTAATTATGACATCCCTGGAGCAGCAAGTCAGACATACCTGCAGAAAGAAAGAAATTGGCTGGGTGTGAGTTCCGCAAACTGTGAATCATTGTCCTGATGTCTAAATAAATCTTAATGAACAGTCTCACTAGGCATGTCTACAGCCAGTTTCAAACTGGTACAACAGGTTCCTTGGGTCCTATGGCTAGAAGACAAAAGAAAAGTTGCAGGTTTCAGTGCGTAGAAAATGTAAATTATGAGACGTTACATTCTGCCACCCAAATGAAATGTGTTTAACTAGAAAGTAAAAGCCATTTAATGAATTTGTTTCCCCTGATCCATGAACACATATAAGCCACATTTCATGGTTTTCATGAAAAGAAAAAGACACTAATAACTTAAGGGTAAGCTATTTCTAAGTGATTAAATATATTGAAATCTGAATAAGCTACAACTTGGAACAAAACCAGTTTTTAAAATTGACCCCTAGTCACGTTTAAATACAGGGGCACTTTCCCCCTTCTTTTGATTGATGCGTTCAGATAAAAAAGATAAACAAGTCCTGTTGAGATTAGTTTCCAGTTTTCCATGTGAAAACTTTATCTCAATTTAAGGACAAAAACAACAACAACAAAAACCGGTTACAGACCAAGTGACCTTCCATTCAGGCTTAGACAATGAACTCAGTGGAATTATCAATGCTGCTGTGAGGCCTAGAGGTTCTATTCCAATAAGTTAAAGGATTGGGAATGTTTAAATTTCATGGCATAAAACACCGTCTTTTCTGGAGAGGCTTTGTAATCATGGCCAAGAAGATAAGTTCTAATGCAGACATTTTTCATCTGAACATAGAAAGTTGGGGAATAAATTACAAAAGGATATTTTCATTTGATAGAACCTCTCTGCTCTTGTCTGGCAGGCAGACTACTGAAATAACACTCATGGAGAAATATGTGCATCTGGTGTCATTCAGAGGACACAGCCTCCCAAGGAAAAAGCAAATCTAAAAAGGTGAGACAACTACAACTGAACATGCAATCAACTGACCGAATGGAAACGTGCAGTCACAGTAACTGAACCCAATTCACGGCCAGGCAAACGGCCTGCGCGACAGTCACGCCTGCCCCGCGCTCATGCGTTATACAAGCACTGGCCCCACGCTTCAGTTCTAACAAAGCTTCTAGTTGCTAAAAGGTTGAGGGACACACAGAATCAATCAAATGTGGTTACTATGAATAAAGGAATGAAGACCTTCATCCACATGGAAAATGTTCCAGTATCTGGAGTTACGAAACAGAATGAATTAAAAAGGAAAAAAAAGGACAAAATGCACAGATGATCCATCATTTCAAACCCATATTTGAACAGATGCGCATATGAAATATAAGCGTGAAAAACAAACTACTCAACCCGAATTCTAACCTCTCGTATAATGGGCCTTTCATTTAAAAAACAAGTAGATCATCTGTGACTTTCGCGATTATTCAAGCTTCTTGCAGGGTACAAGGAACCATGTATGAAAGGTCACAGGCGCCGAAACAGAATTTCACTTATCCCTTCACCTCTGCGGAGATTTGGCAAAGAAACCAAGTGAGGTTGGATATGCCTCATTTGGCTTATGACTATAGAGATTTTGTCTAGTTATCCATGGCAACATGGTCAAAGTGGCTGAGCGAGAGAGACAGACCAAGATCAGGTGTGCTCTTTTTAAAGACAAAACACAAGCTGTAGTTTGATATTTCTAACAAAAAAAAAAAAAAATGACTGCTACAGAAATTAATCACCAACTTGTTAAGTTCTCAGGAGAAAACATTTGCAGTAATATGTAGCAAAGCCATGTGCAAAGATTCTGGAAGACAAACACCATGGATGAAACCTGGTCTAAGGGAACATATGCCCAAAGAATTAATCAACAGACAGCGACTCACAGCTCTAGCAGACCCAACATGCTGGATCCACCGACCAACTCGTTCAATCTACTAAGGCAGAATAGTAAACCTAAAGAGCAATACAACTAATCAACTGACTTGGGAAAAAGCTCAGAATTCGAGATTCTAATGCTTTAGTTTAGTGTATCTAGAGCACACACAATTAGTGCTTTAATCCCCCCAGATCAGACACTATAAACAAACTCACAGCATCAAACTGAGTGAAAAACGACTCGGGTTTCTTTTCTATATCCTCAGTGTCCGCCTTCACTTCCACCATGGGGTTGAGATTCTGAGCTCGCTCCAAAGAGGCTTCGGCCCTGTTTCGGCCAACAGATCCAGTACGGATCAGGAACTGAGCTTCGGGGTCTTCTGGAGATACCTAGGAAGAGATTGTTCTTAAACACTTGATTTTGGAGAAAATCGTATCTCAAAGACAATGAACCTTTCCATTTTAAAGGATAACTAAAATACCTACCATTTGATTGCATTACTGTCCCTGCAGGAATCATGCCTAGTGCAGACGCCCTATACTCTTTCCTTCTGAGGCTTTAAAATAGACGTTTAACTTCTACTGGGCATTGATGGTTAAAGAGCACCCCCTTGTGTTTATAAAGAAAATTCACTCTAAACAGGAAAAGTCCATGCTTTCTTCTTCAATTTAAGTTTGTAACTGCTATCAAATGATATGATTATTAGTGGTAAGCATTTACCAGATACCTACTCATGTGCCCAACTCTAGCCATTCGGAAAGAAACAAAAGTAGTTTAAAGGATGAAGTCCTTTCTACAGTGGTTTAAAATTAGACCAGTGCAAATTTCAGTATTTTTGAAATGAAGAATGCTTAAAATGAACTCTTAAATTCAATGAAAACTTGGAGGAGAAAAGATGATTGGGGACTGGAGTAGAGAGACGATTTCACCTATAAGGCTGGATTATCACCGAGAGCCTCAAAGACAGGTAACATAATCACATGACAGTCCCCCGCAGGGCTACAGACTTCATACTGTTCCCCCCACATCAAACATCTCATTTAACCATTAATCTCTAGGTGTGACTTCGTCACCTTCACCAAGACTGGGGTCACCAGGAATAATCTTCCCTCCCCCTCTCCTTCCAAGTACCCACAGCACTACCTCACTACACTGCTTTCAAAAAAATGAGCTGGTCCTTCTCCCATTCAAGGCCAACCCTCTAACAGGATCCTTGACCCATCCCATCCCGTTTCTTCAGAGATCTCATTATACTAGTATTATACGCCAGGGATAGGAAACCGTTTTTCTGCCAAGGGCCATTTGGATATTTATAAAACCATTCACGGGCCACACAAAATTATCAACTTAAAAATCAGCCTACTCTATTTGGTCAAACATTTAAATAACTCACCCATAATGCTTGGCAGGGCCAGACCAAATGACTTTGAGGGCCTTATACGGCCCACAGGCCAGAAGTTCCCCACCCCTGCTCTACACCATAGTGGTTAAGAGCAAGGTTCTGACTTAATTCAGGCAGGATTCAATCAAATGTGACTCAACCACTTACTGTGTGACCTTGAGCAAGTATGAGGGAATCACATGTAAAATGCAGATGTTAATAAAAACAATGCACTTACTAATTACTCCATCAATGCTAATTATTAATTATTACTATCCATGCTCTGCTCCCTTGGCCTCTCAGACCCTGGCTCTCCTCTTCATGTAAACAGCCTAGCCTCTACATGGGCCCCAAGATTCCATCTCAGAATCTTTCATCTTTTCACTCTGTATACCAGCATAAGCCAACTCAATGATTCTTTTAATTCCTACCAGAATTCCTGGTATTCTTAAATTGCTCTCACTGTACAGATTTCTTCCTGATCTGAGCCTTGTATTAAACTAACTGCCCACCAGATACTTCCTCCCGGATATCCCAAAGGCCCTTCATATTTGACTCTTGTATTTGTCGCTGTTGATAAGCCCACCAAACTGCCCAGCCAGTCACCCGAACCAGAAACCTGATGTTCAAATCCTTGGTATTTCCTCGATAGCAGTCACCTGCTAAGGTGGCTAAAGCATGGGCTCTGCCACGAGTCAAAATGATTGAGTCGTTGTCTCCCACTAGCTACTGTTAAATGGGCCAGTACTTCACTTCCTTTTCTCAGTTTTCTTATCTGTAAAATAGGGATAAGTCAGAGTTGTGAGAACTAAATGATACTACAGCCACAGCTCTTAAAACAGTGTCCGGCACTTTCAGTGTCAGTTGTTGTAAGATATTCTCCCATCCAAGTATCAATACTAACCAGGCCCGACCCTGCTTAGCTTCCGAGATCAGACGAGATCAGGCGCGTTCAGGGTGGTATGGCCGTAGACTGTTGTAAGATATTCTTTGTTTTCCTCACGAGCCCATTTACATTCCTATCAGTTCTTCTACCTAAGTTTTTCTACCTGTGTGATTCCTGCCCTATCACAGTATCATCACTCATATCCTTTTCATCTCACCAAAACTACTAAAGCAGCCTTCTAAGCGGTCTACTACCCTGTATCTTTGCCAACCATAGCGGATACAGTAATTAGCCATCTACCCAAAGTCCAGAGCTGACCGGTCACTCTCCGCATGGGAAACTCTTCAGTGAATCCTCCCCACCCAGGGGTCTAATAAGAGCTTACAGCGGGGCTTGCCAGCAGGCTCTTCAGGACTTGGACCTTACCTGCACCCTCCTCCCGCCTCCCACTACTTTGAGCTTCACACTCCAAACATTGCACACTGCCTTCTATGTTCCATTTCTCCCTGCTGTCCTGTGCCACTGCTATGGCCCCCGGCTGAAATACAGCCCTCGGCTTGATCAATCTCTACTTCTTCTTTAATATTCAGCTCAGATCTGAACTCCAGGAAGACTTTTATGTCCCCCTATCACACCCCGAGTCAGGGAGCCCACTCTGGTTTCGGGGGGGGGGGGAGACACACACGGATGACTGAGAATGGAAAAATACTTCAGGGTAGCAGAAGGTGATCGTGGATGCTTATTGATGTAAATGAAATGAAAACCTCTACGGAACAGAAGATAACATCCTCATTTTATAGGTGAGCAAACTGAGGCTCTGAAAGGTTAAGTCCTTTGCTCACCTTGAGGAGGGAGGATCTGAACTCAGGCCTGCACGATTCCAAAGCGTTTGCACTATGGAGCACTGTCTGCCTGGGATTTTTCTCGTTATGGGGAGGGGGGAAGGAAAGGACACAAGCAAACTGCAAAGGGCAGAGGAACCACGGTGTTCATGAGCTACTAGATTTATGAGATGGGGGCCAGGGAGGGTAACTTGACTGGGACCAGGCTACATGAAGCCAGAGGTTCTCTACCCTCCCTGACTGTCAGAATGACCTGGAGAACTTTTATTTTAAAATAACTCCCCAGCCGAAACCAGATAGAGCGTCTGCCTGCGGACTGAAAGGTCCCAGGTTCGATTCTGCTCAAGGGCATGTACATTGGTTGGGGCACATCCCCAGTAGGGGATGTGCAAGAGGCAGCTGATCTATGATTCTCTCTCATTGATGTTTTTAACTCTCTCTTCCTCTCTGTAAAAAATCAATAAAATATATTAAAAATATACATATATATATATATATATATATATATATATATATATATATATACACACACACACACACACATATATATATCCCCAAAGATTCTAAAGCACAGATGGGGCTGAGAACCTCTGTGCAAAGCCTTGAAACCAGTCAGAGGAGTCAGGCCTTGCGTCGGAAGACAGTAGAAGGCTCTCTAAATCCTCAAAGTGAAGAGGTAAGGGATGGCAATCAGCCTGTTCACTTCAACACTGGTTGGCATTCATCACTGGACTGAGGCGGTGACAGAACCATATCACACGCCCCTCCCTGTTAAAGTATCGTTTCCCATTCTTGGATTTCTCCAATCAGATGAGAAACCAGCACCCCTGTGTGGTTTCATTTATTCCACCAAGGCTCCCAGTTGAGGAACCATCCTTCCTTGAGACTCTAACTCAGGGGTCCTCAAACTTTTTAAAGTGGGGGCCAGATCACGGTCCCTCAGAGAGCTGGAGGGCCGGACTATATGAACTACTAATCCCTACTGTAACACCTTGGCTGCGCTCACTGCCCAAAAAACCTGGCGGGCCGGATCAGACTCCTCTGCGGGCTGCATGTGGCCCGCGGGCCGTAGTTTGAAGACCCCTGCCTAACTCTTAACCTCTCTCTACATTACAAATTCTTCCTCTAGGTGGGGTGTTCCTTCCTCTAGGGGGCACTGTAATTGGGGAGATGTCAAAGCAGCAGGTACTCCGACTGTTAAATTGCTTGCTGGAATTTTCCTTTCTTAGAAGGTTGTCTATTTATTTATTTATTTTTAATCCACATCTGAGGATATTTTCCCACTGATTTTTAGAGACAGTGGAAGATAAGGGGAAAGACAGAAATATCGATGTGAGAGAAACACATCAATTGATTATCTCCAGCACTTGCCTCGACCAGGGCTGGGGCTGGGGAGGAGCCTGCAACCAAGGTACCTTTGGTTTCCCCTGATCCAATCGAACCCAGGACCCTTTGGTTGGCAGGCCAACTCTCTATCCAAACTGGCTAGGGCTTAAAAGATTTTAAATTCAAGTAAAAACTCAATATATGACTGTGATATTAAGAAAAATTCATATTGCAGTAAAATTTTTAAAAATTAATGATTGTAGCCCTGGTCTGGTGGCTAAATTGACTGAAGCATCATCCAGTGCACAAAAAAGTTGCAGATTCCATTCCCAGTCAGGGCACATACCCAGGTTTTGGGTTCAATCCCCCGTCAGGGAGTGTACAGGAGCCAATTGATCAGTTTCTCTCACATCAATGTTTCTTTCTCTCCTTTCCTCTCTCCCTAAAATCAATAAAATCAGCACTAGCTGGTTTGGCTCAGTGAAAAGAGCATTGGCCTGTGGACTGAAGGGTCCCAGGTTCAATTCCGGTCAAGGGCACATGCCTGGGTTTCGGGCTTGATCCCCAGTGGGGAGCATCAGGAGGCAGCCAATGATTATCATTAATATTTCCACCTCTCTCCCTCTCCCTTCCTCTCTGAAGTCAATAAAAAAAAATTTTTAAATCAATAAAAACATACCTGTAGGTGAGGATTAAAAAAAAAAAAAATACTTGAAAAAAGTTAAAAAATCTTTAAAGTATTTAACCTAAAAAGACATGATTCCTAGAATTTGCTTTAAAATACTGTCCAAAGCCCAGCCTGTGTGGTTCAGTGGTTGAGCATTGACCTATGAACCAGGAGGCATAGGTTTGATTCCCAGGGAGGCACATGCCCGGATTGCTGATTCAATCTCCAGTATGGGGCATGCAGGAGGCAGATCAGTCAATGATTCTCTCATCAATGTTTCTGTCTCTCCCTCTCCCTTCCTCTCTGAAAGCAATAAAAATATCTTTAAAATATATATATAAAATAACAACATACTGTCAAAAAATAGAGAGGGTAAAAGATCAATCTCTTTAAAAATCAACAAAATATTGCTGGAGAAGCCAGGTAGATGGTATGTCAAATATTATTCTACTTTTTTTTTTTTTTTTTTTTAATATATTTTATTGATTTTTTACAGAGAGGAGGAGAGGGATAGAGTTAGAAACATCGATGAGGGAGAATCATCGATCAGCTGCCTCCTGCACACCCCCCACCGGGGATGTGCCCGCAACCAATGTACATGTCCTTGACCGGAATCGAACCTGGGACCCTTCAGTCCGCAGACCAATGCTCTACCACTGAGCCAAACCGGTTTCGGCAATTCTCTCTACTTTTATATATATTTGAAAATGTCTATTTTAAAAAAACTAAAATGCCATTGAGGCATGAGACTGTAGAGTAAGAAGCAGTTATTTTCACTTTAGATAAAAGACAAGTCAGATGAAAGCTACACTGGAGCTGGACACTATCATTATATCACCAATTAAATCATTATATCATACTAAAGTCCTGGTGCAGGATCAGGCCAGCAGGCAGGGGAAGGGACCGTGGAGGTTGGTGAGCCACAGGAGGCTGGCTGTGGGAGCACACTCAACACCACGGGGCAGCTCCTGCATTGAGCATCTGCCCCCTGGTGGTCAGTGCACATAATAGCTAATGGCTAGTCATCTGGTAGTAATGGCTTAGGCTTTTATATCATATCTAATAACCCTATCTGATAAACAGGGAATATGCTAATTGACCGTCACTCCATCACAAAAGAGGGCTGCACCCACAGCTGAAGCCAAGTTCCCATAAGGAGCCTTAACAAGCAATCAGCAGGGAGGCTATGTCCTCCCCTGCCTCCGTGGGGCTTGACAGGGGACCTTAGGCTATGCCCCCCACCTGGCAGGGCTTGACAAGGATGGGACTGGCCAGGTCTGGATCTAGCCCAATGCGGGGGTAGGGGTTAGGGGTGGCTCCTCAGGGGGGGCGGCCGGGTCTGGGTCTCATGCGATTTTGAGGCACATGTGGGTGGTCAGGGACTTGACTCTGGGTCCGATGGTGTGCCCCGGACTCTGACAGGAGGAAGGTTTTCGTATACATTTTACTAATGTTCTTTCATCTCTGACACTTCTATTATAGAGAACGGGCAAATAGCAATATTAAATTATTTCCTCTAATTAATCCCCTTTTAATGTGCACGAATTTCATACACTGAGCCACTAGTATATAGATAATTACCAATTATTGGATGTTTTGCTTATTATGTGTAGGCACTATGCTAAGCAGTCCAAATACATCCTCTCTTGATCCAATGTTTTCCAAAGTAATGTCTGCAAACCATCTACAACAGTATCTCCTAGGATAACATTATTTTTTTAATTTAAAAAAAAAAGTATTTTTATAGATTTCAGAGAGGAGAACAGGAGATAAAAACATCAGTAAAGAGCCTCTAGCTGATTTGGCTCAGTGGATGAAGCATCAGCCCATGGACTGAAGGGTCCTGGGTTTGATTCTGGTCAGAAATACATGCTTAGGTTGTGGGCTTGATCCCCAGTGGATGGCATGCAGAAGGCAGCCAATCGATGATTCTCTTTTATCATTAATGTTTCCATCTCTCTCTCCCTCTCTGAAATCAATAAAAATATAATAATACTTGTCTGTCAAAAAAAGAAGAAAAGATAAGATCACTAATGAGAGAATATTATCTATTGGCTGCCTCTTACATGCCCCCTACTGGGGATCAAGTTCACAACCAGGAATGTGCAATGACTGGGAATTAAACCTTGACCTCCTGGTTCATAGGTTGACACTCAACCACTAAGCCATACTGGCAGGGCTATTTTGACCAGCTTGGCTCAGTGGATAGAGTGTCAGCCTGTGGAATGAAGGGTTCTAGGCTTGATCCAGTCAGGAGCATGTACCTTGGTTTCGGGCACATCCGCAGTGGGGTTGTGCAAGAGGGGGCTGATTGATGTTTCTCTCATCACTATTTCTGACTCTCTGTCCCTCTCCCTTCCTCTGTCTGTGGAAAATCATTAGAATGTATTTTAAAAAATTGAGTTGAGATACCTTTTAAATATATTTATTCCTGAGCCACATCTCAGACTTTCTAAAGTAGAAAACTTGGAGGGTGAAGGACTATCCCATGACAAAACCCCAAGGCAATTCCACATTTTTTAATTAGTCAGGTGATTTATAAACACAAATTAGAAGCCATTCCTCTACCCCTCAGGATCACCCTCCAAGAGAGAAGTTAGCTCCACCTGCAGATAAACAAGCTCAACAAGAGAGCAGGAGCGGTGGTACTGAAATAAAACGCAGAGCTAGCAGCATTAGTCTCCAAAGGCTGCAGTTCCCTGAAAGCCAGCCCTCCGCTCACAGCCCTGAAGGGGCAAGTAGGAACTCCCCAAACCCCTCGGTGTTTATAGCTCAGAGGGCAGCCTGCTTTGGAGAGCGATGAGGTTGGTGGCTGCACATCTCACCTGTTCGTGATCCAGCATGGTCAGTCCTTTCACTCCTGCCAGGATGAGGTTCTTGGCAATCTCAGCCCCAAGCCCTTTCATGCCGACAAGAAGCACCCGGGAGGCCCGCAGCCTGTAAAGCAAACGTCGTTAACTGGACGGCAGGACAGCAGAGACTTGCCACATCACTGAAGAGCAAAACGACAGGGCAGTAATTTCAGTTTTCACTCACTGCACTGAAGCAGCACGGCCTCAAAGCTAGAAAAGAGATGCTGCAACCCATCATGCAGAGTACATTCATTCAACAAATATTTGTCGAGCACCTATGTCAAGCACCTCTCTAAGGTGGAAATAAACATAATCCTTTATCTTCTGTAACTTATACTTTGTGAAAAAAGCAGATAAATAACAGTATATAGGGTGGGACAAAAGTAGGTTTTACAGTTGTTCATATAGAACAGTGTTTCCCAAACTTCTCTCATGATGAGAATCACCTGGTGGAGTTGTTAAAACACAGATTCCTGAATCCCAACTAAGAAGTGCTAAACTAGAATTTTTGGGAACATATAGGTAAAATTGTATACTTAACTAGTGCTCTAAGACAGATTTTATATACAGAGCACTAAGTTAGGTATGCAATTTTACCTATATGTTCTCAAAAATTCTAGTTTAGCACTTCTTAGTTGGAATTCAGGAATCTGTGTTTTAACAACTCCACCAGGTGATTCTCATCATGAGAGAAGTTTGGGAAACACTGATATAGAAAATAATACAAAATTAATAAATAATACAAGAATAAACTGTTTCAGGTATTCACACTGTAAATGTACTCTTGCCTCACCCTGTATAGTATGCCAAAAATGGTGAAAATCAAGCATGATGTGATCAAGACTGGTGGAGGATGTTCTTTTAGTCAAACTCATTGAAAAGGCCTGCCTGAGGAGGTGTTGAGCACAAATAAAAATGAAGTAAATGATGAATACACAGATATTTGGGGGAAGAGCATCCCAGACAGAGAAAACAGCAAGAGCAGAAGCCCCGAGGCAGGAGTTTGTGGCCTGTCTCCGGGAGAGGAAAGAGCGGTGAGCGAAGGGGGAACTGGTAGGAAGTTAGGTTGTAGACAGAACCAGAGCTACCTCATGAAGGCTCTCACAGGCATTGTAAGGTTTCTGGGTTTGATTCTAAGCACGATGAAAAGCCATGGGTAGTGGGGTCTGCAGGGAAGAGTATCACAGTTAAGGTGAGAGGATGATGGCTTAGACTGGTATGTTAGCCGAAGAAGAGGTGGCAAGGGGAACTGTTTAAGCTATAACACGCAAACAAAAGCGTGGCAGCATGAAAGAGGGTGGACCGAAGAAATGTTTGAATCATTGCAAGTATAACGTGATAGAAGACGCGGCTGACAGAAGGTAGTCAGAGGCTGGACTTAACTCTGAGGTCAGTCGGAGATAGGATATAGGTCTACAGCATCTTACTTGAATTCCATTGGAAGGGAGGAAAAACATACAAAATTCCCATACATAGTGACAAAATAAAGGCACGAGTTCTTTTCAATGAGAAAAGAAAGAAAAAAATTCCTTGAAACCGTGTTTCAAGAGTCACAATTTTTTATTTGAAAAAGGAATAAATTGTATGATATAAGTACTAAACTCAAGGAGTCATTACTTTGTAAGATATATAAATGTCTAGTCACTGTTATATACACCTGAGACTAACAAAATATTTTTTAAATATTTTTTTATTGATTTTTTTTACAGAGAGGAAGGGAGATAATTAGGAACATTAATCAGCTGCCTCCTGCACACCCCCCTACTGGGGATGTGCCCACAACCAAGGAAAATGC
The DNA here is from genome assembly GCF_964339955.1 of Pipistrellus hanaki. Lineage (NCBI taxonomy): Eukaryota > Metazoa > Chordata > Mammalia > Chiroptera > Vespertilionidae > Pipistrellus > Pipistrellus hanaki. Next base: position 44,569,246 of record NC_140517.1, on the reverse strand, counting down.
CTTAACTGGAATTGAACTTGGGACCCTTCAATCCGCAGGGTGACGCTCTATCCACTGAGCCAAATAGGTTAGGGCTAACATAAACTTTTATGTCAACTGTAATTGAACACTAAATTTTTTAAAACTACAAAATAAAAAAATTAAGTGCTCATTCATTGACATTATAAAAAGGAAATAAAAGAGTTTATATCATGAAACAACCCCATCAGGATCTCAGACAGTGCCCTGTAATTAAACTCCTTAATATTTCTGCAGCGAATATATGATTATTCACACTGAAAAGGATAAGTAAGAACTAAGAACAGCCTCACATAAATTCAAGTTCTGCTGGACACTGAGTTTGCTCTTAATTTATGAAATGAGTCAATTCTCAATAAGTACCAGTATTGGGAAGAACATGCAGAAACTATTTTCCAATGCTTCTAATAATTATGGATGTTGTATGTAGACTAGAAATCTTTCATGAGAATGGTGGCCGAGTCCTGTGCTGATTCTTGGTGCTAGCAGATTTTGGATTTTCTTCACTGATACAGTCAAAGAATAAGTTGGGGAAAGAGGGTGAATATTGACAATATTTCCCTCAAAGGGATATGTCTGGGTCTCAGTTTCTCCATTATTGCTTTCAATCCATGGGCCCTTTCACTATCAATGACAGGATAGCAGGCACAAGCCTTTCAAGTGATAATTCCACTTCATCAAAACAGGGGGAAACTGAGAAGAGGGCTTATAAGACACAATGAGCAAGTCCTTTATCAGAGATGTAGAGCATCACACCAATGGGTGGGAGGACGAAGGAAAACTACTTGGCTTTCCAGAGGAGCCTTAATCCCTCAAGAATCAGCAAATATACCGTAATAAGCAATGTTTCCTAAAATAATATAGTACAAATATCAAACCAGCCTTCTACCTGGCCTCCTCACTCAGAAAGGTGAGCACCCTTGCATTTAGCTGTATCTCCCAAGTCTCTGCTGTCATAGTGAGTCTATGAGCCCTCCCAGCACCTGGAACTCCAGGTTTTAAATTCCCATTCCGTCTGAGTGACTGGATTTTCTGCTGACTGCTCCAGTACCTTAAAGATACAGTCCTGCTTGCGTCTAGGAATCCCTATCTTCAATATTACCAACGGCCTCCTAATCTCCACGCCCACTAACTTCTCAGGCTGTTCTCCTTGATATTTCCTCAGCAACAGGCACTACCCACCACTCATGCCTCTATGTCTGAAGACTTGGGTTTGAATTCTGGCTCTGCCACTTCCTACTTGGCTGACCTAGAGAATCTCCCTAAACTTCGGTTTATCCACCTGTAAAATGGGGATACTAATTCTGACTTAATAGTTTTTAATCTCAACAACCTGGTAAAATGTGTATACAAAGCCATCTAGCATAATCCTTTGCATGTAACAGATGCTCAGTATATGTTACTTGAGTTTAACTTCTCCCAATCCCATTGCCTTAATTACAAATGGCTCAGTAAAGGGTTCATTCTGATTAAAAACAAACCAACACAGCCGAAACCGGTTTGGCTCAGTGGATAGAGCATCGGCCTGCTGACTGAAGGACCCTGGGTTCGATTCGATCAAGGGCATGTACCTTGGTTGCAGGCACATCCCCAGTAGGGGGCGTGCAAGAGGCAGCTGATTGATAACTCTCATCGATGTTTCTCCCTTTCTCTCTGTGAAAAATCAATAAAATATATTTTTTTTAAAAAACATACCAACACAAACAAATGACCAAAAAAATCTAAAGCTGGCATTTAAAGCCACTCAGTATTCCCTCTCTCCGACTTCCCCAGCCTTACCTCCCACTACTACCAAATTACTTTACTCAATCCCAAACTTGCCCTCAGTTTTCCACCTGCAAACTTTTTTATTTGCCTATATTTTTATTGATTTCAGAGAGGAAGAAAGGAGAGATAGAAACTTCAATGAGAGAGAATCACTGATTGACTGCCTCCTGCATACCCCTCCACTGGGGATCCAGCCCCAACCTGGGCATGTGCCCTGACCGGGAATTGAACCGTGACCTCCTGGTTCATAGGTCTATGCTCAACCACTGACCCACACCGGTCAGGCCACCAACTGCAAACTTTATTTTATTTCCCCCCTATTTTTTTAATTAAGGTATTATATGTGTACATATCTTACCATTGTCCCCCTCCCAACTGCAAACTTTAAATCACAATATTCCACACACCTTGAAATGCACCTGTTCTTCCTCTCAAGCCTTACCTCAGACTTCAAACCCCAACTGAGTCTGCCATAAGAAAAGCCATTTCCTCAGCGAGTCTTTTCTTATGGCAGACTCGAGTACTCTGTCCTCTGACTTCAGAGCAAATGCCACATATAAATGCCTCGGATAAATCACATATAGCCACGTGTCCTCTCCATGATTCCTACATCCTGTGGAGCTCTTCAAACTCTGCGAGTTTTTTTTGGTTTTGTTTTTTTTAATTCAAGTGGCATCACCACTGGCCTTCATGTTTATGTTGTTAATCCTTAACCATGCCGGGGCCCCGAGATTACACCTTACTTATGGCTCAATTACATGAAAAGCATTTAAAATAGTACCTGGCATTGAGTCAGCATTTAATGGATGTCAGCTATTACTATTCATACTCTGACACAGCGATTTCCCTTCTAGGAATCAATCCTACAGAAATGTTCAAGTGGTCACAAAAGTCATTACAAATATATTCACAGCAACATCGTCCACTTGCTTCCCTCTACCTCCAGTGTCTGGGCTGAGCCACCATCCTTTCTCGCCTACAGAACTCAAGTCTCCTACCTGGCCTCCCTGTTTACACTGTCCCCGTCTCAGGCAAAGAGATAGGACTCTGGCATTAGTTGTTCTCTCCAAACTTTTCACATGACCCATCCTTGGTTTCAGCTCAACTGTCACTGGCCACCTAATCCAAAATATGTCCACTCCCTCTTCTATCTGGAATTATGCTAATTGCTTGTGTTCATTGCCTGTTCCTCCATTAAAATGTTAACTCCAGATGATAGTGATGATTATAAAATGTAAACTCCAGAAACCACTACATCCCTAGCAGTTATGACTGTGCTTGGCGCTTATACTGTTACTCAAATAGCTGTTGAATTAATAAATATATCAAAACAAGGCCAAGTGTCCATCAGCAGGAATAATCACCTGGCATGTGACGGAACACTCACTGTGGGCCAAGCACTGTTCCAAACTCTTTATATCGTTTAATCCTCATGACAATCTTATCAGCTGGTACTCTGTTATCCCATTTTACAGCTGAGAAAATAGACACAAAGTCAACTAGCTTAACCAAGGGTATACAACTAGAAGTGGCTAATATGAGCTAGCAGATAAGGGCAACAATAAGGTAGATCGATTAAGATGGTAGCTCTGGATAGACTAAGATGGTGGCACAGGTAAACACCTATACTTGCCTCCTCTCACAACGCATCAAAATTACAACTAAAAGGCAGAACAACTATCAACCAGAACCACGGGGAAGCTGGCTGAGTGGAAGTTCCACAGCTAGAGAGGTGAGGAAAGCACACCGAGACTGGTAGGAGGTGTGGAGGTACAGAAAGGGCTGGCACCCGGGTGTGCCGCTTTTTTAATCGGGAGGGAAATACACAAGCTCCCGCTTGTTCTGAACTCCAGTTCCGGGCAAACTCTGGGGACCCAGACACATACGTGGAGAAACTGGACTGTCTGGCATCGGACAGGAATGGGAGGGAGGCTTTCTTTCAGAGGTGCTTGCAGCAATCATTGTTCCTGAGCGGGAGGCAGGGGGCTGACTGGCAGCCATTGCTGTTTGCTCCACCCTGGTGATTCCCTGAGACTACCCCCCCACCCAATTTACACCTCCACCCAAGCTGTGGGCAGCAGCTGTTGCATATGAATGGCCTGTCATTTCCCAGCCTAAAACCTGTCAAATAGGCAGCAGCTGGGTCAGGGAGCCCCACAGCCTGCCTTGCTACACAGCTGGGCCTGGTCTGGGCAAGGCCTGATACAAAGAGGAGGAATCTGCAGATCTCTCGGTAGCTCCTGCTGGGCGGCTCCAGGCACTGGCTGACTTTGCACCTTCTTGGAGATCCAAGAGCCAGTGTACCCAGTGGTCAGTGTAAAACCATACAGGATTACAACTCTTCACATCCATAAGAGACATGCTTAAGGGGCAGACTCAGTGAGCATCAAAGCCCACTGAAGCAAGTCCTGCCCCATAAGGGTGTCACCTGCAGAGCAGCTCTTCCATTGTAGATATGGCTGGTCCTCACAGCCAATTGACCTGGAGGGTAAATTCCTCCCAGTGATATCAACGGCAATCAAAGTTTAACTACAACAAGACTGTGCACACAGCCCACAAACGGGTGCACCAAGAGTGTCCACCTCAGGTGACTGGGGAGGCTGAGCCACTGGGCCCTCCCTATAGGACACCTACCACACAAGGCCACTCAATCAACTCAAAGAGACTTAGCAGCTACCCAGTACATAAAAAGAAGCACAAGGAAGCAGCAAAAATGCAGAAACAAAGAAACAGGTCACAAATGAAAGAAATGGATGAAAGCAAACACTGGATATGGAGTTCAAAACCACAGTTATAAGCCTTTATATATAATCTTTGAATTCACAATATGCACTTCAAGTTAAGTCAAGTAAATCAATCCATTCATGATTAAAAACTCTTAAGACTACTGCTGAGCCAGAACTGGTTTGGCTCAGTGGATAGAGCGTTGGCCTATGGACTGAAAGGTCTCAGGTTCGATTCCAGTCAAGGGCATGTACCTTGGTTGCGGGCACATCCGGGGGGGGGAGGGGGGGGGCGGGTGGGGGATATGTAGGAGGCAGCTGATATGTTTCTCTCATTGATGTTTCTAACTATCCCTCTCCCTCTCTGTAAAAAAATCAATAAAATATATATTTTAAAAACTCTTAAGACTACCAAATTCACATTCAAACCACCCTTATTGAGAGTCTAGTATGTGAGTGAGTCACGCAAAGACCTGGTAGAATGAGGCTATTTCAAACAGGGTAAGCACAAAGCCCCTGAGGACATAAAGAATTCTAGCATATTTAAGGAACAGAAAGACTCAGTAGCTTTCATGGAATTTAGACAAGGTCTGACAAGCCAGAGCATGAAAGGCAATGAATTTTTTTAAAGCTTTGGATTTTATTCTGAGTGTGCCAGGAAATATCACCGGAAGGTTTTAAGCAGAACCCCTAATTTAAATTCATTTGGCAGCTGTGTGAAGAATACATTATAGCCCTTGTTGGTTTGGCTCTGTGGATAGAACAGGGGTCTTCAAACTACGGCCCGCGGGCCACATGCGGCCCGCAGAGGAGTCTGATCTGGCCCGCCAGGTTTTTTGGGCAGTGAGCGCAGCCGAGGTGTTACAGTAGGAATTAGTAGTTCATATAGTCCGGCCCTCCAGCTCTCTGAGGGACCGTGATCTGGCCCCCACTTTAAAAAGTTTGAGGACCCCTGGGATAGAATGTTGGTCTGCAGACTGAAGGGTCCCGGGTTCGATTTCAGTCAAGGGCACATACCCAAGTTGCATGCAGGATTCGCTCTCATCATTGATGTTTCTCTCTCTCTCTCCCTCTCCCTTATTCTCTGAAATCAATAAAATAAAATAAAAGAGTACATTATAAAGAATCAAGAGTAGAACAGAGAGACCAATAAAGAGAATGCTGAGGTGATCTGAGATGATGGGTGTGGCATAGACTAAAAATTGAAGGGCCCTGGCTGGTGTTACTCAGTGGTTAGAGTGTTGACCTACACACCAAAGGGTCTCAGATTCGATTCCCGATCGAGGGCTCATGCTGGGGTTGCAGGTTCAATTCTGTGTGCGGGAGACAACCAATTGCTGTGTCTCTCTCCCACTGATGTCTCTTGCTTTCTCTCTCTCTCTTTCAACACCCCCTGCCTCCTTCCCTTTCACTCTCTCTAAAAATCAATGGAAAAATATCCTCAGGTGAGGATTAAGCAAAAAAATAAAAGGAGAAAAAGTTAAGAAAGGTACATGAGATAAAGTTTGAAGCAGAGCCAGCAGGACTTCCCAATAGATTGGATGTGGGTATAAGGGACAGCGAGAAACAAAGTAGATTTCTGGTCTGTGCAATAGGAAATGGTGGAGCCATCGGCATCTGGCAAATTTGACCACTTTCTCCTTCTAAAAATAGCCCCCTCTTCATTTAACAGTATGATACTTTTCATTTAAATCTACAATCCTGCTCCATCCAACTGCCCATTCATTGTATGTACTTAGATGTCTTGCCATAATCCACAACATAACTGAAGACTGCTCCCCACTGTTATCTGCTTAAGCAAATACGTCCCTCAGTCTTCCTCATCCTTCTGAAGTCCCCACTCAACCCACTGACTCCTGCTTTACATTTGCCCTATCATCTCAAGCTATTTCCTATGTAGTTTCCCTTCTTTTGTTGCTGGTGATTTATACTTGTCAAGTAACGGTAGCTATAATTTACTAACTCCTTTCTGTGCTTAGGCACTACTCATGCATTATTTCATTTAGTTCTCCATACCTTATAAAGTAGATTATATTCTCTCTCCTTGACAAATGAGAAAACTGAAGCATAGAGAAGTTAAGAGATGTATCCAAGGTTACCTAGGGGGACCTGGGGCGGGGGCGCTAGGAGGAGGAGGTAAAGGGTGGTAAGATGGGAGATATCTGTAATATTATCCCATATAATAAATGCCCAATATGCAAATTGTCCCCTCAACTGGGAGTTGACCAGGAATTCCACGGCTCGCTATGACGTGTGCTGACCACCAGGTGGCAGTGCAAAACATGTCAGTGATACAGAAGTCACTACCTGCGCTGATGGGCACCAAGGAGAGAGTGGGCCGTGATGGGATGGTGGAGCAGGTGAGCTGGTGCTGCCATGCCAAGGCAGGTGTGAGCAGGGGCCAGCAGATGGCCCCGCAGACGGCTCCCAGTGGCAGTGGCGGTGGCCGGGATGGCATCGACCAACCTCTTGCTGTACCCGGATGGGGGACTGCGACCTCTCGTCAACTACCTGGGGGCAGGGGTGACTGGAAGGGTGGTGTGGTGAGAATGCAGGGTGTCATTGCTCTCACTCCCCTACTCCCTCCCCCAGGATGCTCAGGTGCCAGGCGCCCATGAGGAGCCTGGCCCACACCCACGAACCTCTTCGAGTGAGCTGGGCCGCAATCACTGATTGGCTGCCTCCTGCACCCTCCCCTACTGGGGATCTAGCCGCCAACCTGGGCGTGTGCCCTTGACCAGAAATGAACCCAGGACCCTTCAATCCGCAGGCGGACACTCTATCCATGGAGCCAAACCAGCTGGGGCTACAGCCAGTTTTTAACCTCTAGACCAGGGGTCCTCAAACTTTTTAAAGTGGGGGCCAGATCACGGTCCCTCAGAGAGCTGGAGGGCCGGACTATATGAACTACTAATTCCTACTGTAACACCTCGGCTGCGCTCACTGCCCAAAAAACCTGGCGGGCCGGATCAGACTCCTCTGCGGGCCGCATGTGGCCCGCGGGCCGTAGTTTGAAGACCCCTGCCTAGACTGTGTAAGTTCCCGGGAAAGGTCCTTTTTGGTATTATCGCTCTCCCTCTTACAGTTCCCGCCAGCCTTGGTCCAACATCACAGTCAGAAGCAAAACCAGAGCCAGAACGCAGTTTGGCGATGCCCAGGCCACCTTCCATTTCACAAAGGAGCCCCAGGCCCCAGAGTTTGTTTTCCTGTCCCACCTGGAGTTCCCTTAGAGGCAAGTCAATCTGCTTCGTGGAGCATCCTTCCTTCTATACAGGGCCCTTTCCACTCCAGAGCCGGGCTACGAGACTCAGTTGAAAAATGGCCACAAGAACACTTTAATAAGATTGTCTACAGCCCTGACCGGCTTGGCTCAGTGGATAGAGCATCGGCCTGCGGACTGAAAGGTCCCGGGTTCGATTTTGGTTAAGGGCATATTCGTTGGTTTCGGGCACATTCCCAGTAGAAGGTGTACAGGAGCCAAAACTGGTTTGGCTCAATGGATAGAGCGTCGGCTTGGGGACTGAAGGGTCCCAGGTTCGATTCCGGTTCTCCCTTCCTCTCTGTATAAAATCAATAAAATCGCCGGGACCGGTTTGGCTCAGTGGATAGAGCGTCGGCCTGCGGACTGAAAGGTCCCGGGTTCGATTCCGGGCAAGGGCATGTACCTTGGTTGCGGGCACATCCCCGGTAGGGGGTGTGCAAGAGGCAGCTGATCGATGATTCTCTCTCATCGATGTTTCTAACTCTCTATCTCTCTCTTCCTCTCTGTGAAAAATCAATAAAATATATTTAAAAAAAATTAAAAAAAAAATAAAAATAAAAAAAAAAAATAAAATCAATAAAATCAATATTTTTTTAAAAGATCTTAAATGCAGGAGAATTACGGTTTAAAAAAAAAAAAAAAAAAAGACTCCCACTAAAAATCACCCAAACGCTCAAAAACCCTCATTCTTTCAGACCGGCCCACCCCTCAGAAGCCACAAGAATATAAGGTGTGCCGGGACCGGTTTGGCTCAGTGGATAGAGCGTCGGCCTGCGGACTGAAAGGTCCCGGGTTCGATTCCGGGCAAGGGCATGTACCTTAGTTGCGGGCACATCCCCAGTGGGGGGTGTGCAAGAGGCAGCTGATCGATGATTCTCTCTCATCGATGTTTCTAACTATCTCTCTCTTCCTCTCTGTGAAAAATCAATAAAATATCTTTAAAAAAATAAATAAATAAATAAAATAATAAATTACTCTGAGTATACTTTAAAAAAAAAAAAAGAATATAAGGTGCATGTGAGGTTCGCCAGCCTCCCCAGAACAGGCCCCCACCCTCTGGTAATGAATGAACTGCGCCGCCCCTTCCATCCTTTCTAGGGCTTCCCGGGCCCTCCTACTTCCCAGCCCCCACCCCCTTCCCAAACTCCAGCATCACCCCCTTTCGGGCTTCTGAGTCCCCAAGTTCGAATCCTCCTCCCCCCCCGCAAGGCCTCCAATCACTCAGGACCTGGGGGGTCCTGCTTCCCACACTCCCAGTAATACCCCAAATCGACCCTCCCAGCCCTCTCAGGCCGGCTACCATGCCCGGGCGCAGAGTTCCCGCCTCCTCTCTTCAAATCAGACCCTCCCTCACCCCCGAGGGCCGCGGACGCCGCAGGCCGGCCGCCCCCTCCCGCCCCTCAGCCCCGCAGGCTGCACCGCTCTCACCGTTTCTGGGCCTCCAGTCCCCAGAGACGGATCTGCCGGTCATACTGCGCCGCCTCCTCCTCGCTGATGCCGCCGCCGGCCTCCTCCTTCTCCACCATGGCGCCGGCTCTCTCCGCCCGACCGAGCTCCGGGCCCGCGCTCGCCAACCGCCGGCCGCCGCGCGCCCGGGACGCGTCTGCGCCTGCGCCGGGGATCGCGCCTGCGCAGTGGCTCCTCCCCGCCGGCCCGCCTCCGCAGCCGGGGACCACGTGGGCCCTTCCCCCTCCGGCTTCAAAGGCGGGCCGGCGAGGGCCGGTCACGTGACCGAGCCTCCAGCCCGTCCAGGCCAAACTGTAGCGGGGCCTATGGCCCCCACGAGGGAAGGAGATTGCTCTGAGATTATTCATTCAACAGATATTTCTGGAGTGCCTGCTGCAAACCCGGCAGCGGGTTTGTGAAACAGAATGGCGAATACAATAGACAAGCCCTGCCCTCATGGAGCTTATCTTATGTTGAGAAGGGCCCAAGATAAAAATCACTGTAAGTCAGGCCATGCTAAATGCTTTTGGAGAAAAATAAAGCCGGGTATGGAACTACAGGAGGACAGGAATGGCCAGGGAGGGGCTCTCAGAGAAGGAGACCCTGAGCAGAGATCTGAAGAAACAAGCCTTACAATTAACTGGGAGAAGGCACATTTCCTGGCAGAGGAAACAGCTAGTGCAAAGTGTTGTGGGGTCGAACCCTGGGTCCAGAATAAGACCACCGGAGGCTGATGATTGATTGATTTTTTAAAATATATTTTATTGACTTTTTACAGAGAGGAAGGGAGAGAGAGATAGAGAGCTAGAAACATCGATGAGAGAGAAACATTGACCAGCTGCCTCTTGCACACCCCCTACCAGGGATGTGCCTGCAACCAATGTACATGCCCTTGACCGGAATCGAACCTGGGACCTTTCAGTCCGCCGACCGACGCTCTACCACTGAGCCAAACCCGCTTCGGCTGATGATTGATTTAAAAAAAGCAGGCAAGGATTTATTTAACTGGCCAGGATGGCTGCGAGAGCATCACACGCAGGTGGAGTCCACAAGACAGCACCGTTCCAGGGGTAGGCAGTCCTTTTAAAGGTCTAAACCACAAAAATTTTCCTTTGTTCTAAATTCTAAATTCTAAAGGCTGGGAACAGCCCACAGGGTCGGGTTGTCCCCAGCCACATCCTGCTGGACATTGGAATGTGGCCCTGTCTTGCGAAAGCAGATAGTACAGAAGCAGAGCTGAGCGGTTAATCTCTAAAGGTTATCTGCAGTTTCTACTCCTGGAGCCACCGAGTCCGTGGGAATCCATCTCCTGTGGTCCTGGCCCACAGGCACAGGAAAACTGCCTTAGCCTCCAGGTCTCCATCTGGAAGCTGAGGCAACTACCCTATGTTTAAGCAAGTGAGTGAGTGCCGAAGCCAGAATAGCAGAGTTAAAATTCAAACAGCAGTTTTTATCTAAGTATGGTTGCTATCATACTTCACAAAGGCCCTGAAGATGAAGCGTGCTCTCATGATTTAACTGTGGAGGAGGCATGGTGCTGGAGGAAAGTGAGAGGGGCAAATGGTAAAGGATTAACACATAGAGGAAGCAGGTGGGGGATCATGTAGGGCCTTGTAGGCTGGTAATAGCTAATATGTATTTCTCCTTAGGCAGGATGCCTTTTTATTATTACTTCAATAAATACGTGGAGGAAAGGGGCCACATGCTGACCTGACCAGCTCAGGGGAGGCCTGCGTAGCCGTCTTGCAAACTCAGAGACCTAAAGGAACCACAGAGGATGGCCTGAAATTGAACTTTAACTAAAAGCAGTTATGGCCGAAACCGGTTTGGCTCAGTGGATAGAGCGTCGGTCTGCAGACTGAAAGGTCCCAGGTTCGATTCCGGTCAAGGGCATGTGCCTTGGTTGCGGGCACATCCCCAGTAGGGGGTGTACAAGAGGCAGCTGATCCATGATTCTCTCTCAGCAATGTTTCTAACTCTCTATCCCTCTCTCTTCCTCTCTGTAAAAAATCAATAAAATATATTTTAAAATAAATAAATAAAATAAAATAAAATAAAATAAAAGCAGTTATGGTGGGGAGTTAAGTCTTAGGCCTGTATCTTCACTGACAAGGTCAACTTTTACCTTAACTGAGCCTGTCTGTCTTTTTGCATCTATGACAACATAAATATGAAATGTCTGGGTAACTTGTAACTTTCTGGAGCCCCTGGGGCACAACCTAATGTGCTGTGCACTAGGACAGATACCACATATCACTTCTTTATGGCGTTGTTTCTGCTCCCACCTAAGTATGCGTCCATCATTTTACTTTCTATCCAATCGCAGGGGTTTCCCCCTCGCGCACCCCTTTGCTTTATCCCACCTCCTTAATCTATCACCAATCAATTTCACATAACCCACCTACGTCCCTCCTTTGATTGCAATGTATAAATACAATGTAACCTGCCATTCTCCAGAACATTATCTCAATTCCTTGAGGTTCTGCTTCCTGGCATATGTAGATAATTTGGCTCAAATAAACTCATAAAAGTTCTTTACAGGTTTCAATGTTGTTGTTTTTTATGTGAACAAATATTTATTAATTAAAAACTTGTTCTGGCCGAAACCGGTTTGGCTCAGTGGATAGAGCATCAGCCTGAGGACTGAAAGGTCCCAGGTTCGATTCTGGTCAAGGGCATGTACCTTGGTTGCGGGCACATCCCCAGTAGGGGGTGTGCAAGAGGCAACTGATCCATGATTCTCTCTCATCGATGCTTCTAACTCTCTATCCCTCTCTCTTCCTCTCTGTAAAAAATCAATAAAATAAAATAAAAAAATAAAGGTTTTCATTGACGGGCCAGTGTCACTTAGCGGTTGAACATCAACCTATGAACCAGAAGGTCACGGTTCAATTTCCAGTCAAGGCCTGTGCCCAGGTTGTGAGCTCAGTCCCCAATGGGGGGATACAGGAAGCAACCAATCAATGATTCTCTCTCATCATTAATGTTTCTATCTCTCCCTCTCCCTTCCTCTCTGAAATCAATTAAAAAAAAGTATTTTAAAAAATAAAAATATTTATTATCTCATAGTTTCTGTGGGTCAGAATTTCAGGAGCAGTTTGGCTGGGAAGTTCTAATTCAAGGCCTCTCAGGGGGGGGCAGTCAGATGCACACGTTGGCTGCAGTCATCTGATGGCATGGGGGAGAAGAGCCCCTTCCGAGGTGACTCACTCACAGGGTTGGCAAGGTGATGTTGGCTGATGGCTACGGACCTCAACTCCCCTGGCCAATTTCTGGGTCCAGGCCTTTAGAAATAGGCAGGCTCCCCTTAAAAAGGCTATGTGGCCGAAACTGGTTTGGCTCAATGGATAGAGCATCGGCTTGGGGACTGAAGGGTCCCAGGTTCGATTCCGGTCAAGGGCATGTACCTTGGTTGCAGGCATATCCCCAGTAGGGGGTGTGCAAGAGGCAGCTGATCGATGACTCTCTCTCATCGATGTTTCTAACTCTCTATCTCCCTTCCTCTCTGTAAAAAATCAATAAAATATAAAAAATGATAATAATTAAAAAAAAGCTATGTGGCCGAAACCGGTTTGGCTCAGTGGATAGAGCATCGGCCTGCAGACTGAAAGGTTGCAGGTTCGATTCTGGTCAAGGGTATGTACTTTGGTTGCGGGCACATCCTCAGTAAGGGATGTGCAAGAGGCAGCTGATCGATGTTTCTAGCTCTCTATTCCCTTCCCTTCCTCTCTGTATGAAAATCAATAAAATATATATTTTTAAAAACCTTAAAAAAAAAAAAAAAAAAAAAGCTATGTGAACCAGCAATTCCACTCTTAGATATATACCCAGAGAAATTGGAACAGGGACCCAAACAGATACTTGTATGCCAAGCTTCATGGCAGTATTCTTCACAACTAGAGGCATGAAAATTCATGCAAGAGAAGGCCTTCCTTCCCCGGCTGCTGGCACAGGCTGCCCTCTGGCACTCTGACCCAGGCGGGACCCGGGCTTTCCTCCTCCGGCCACCAGCAGGCACCCTGACCCAGGCTGGCTTCCCTCCCACCTGGCTTCGTCAGGAAGGACGTCCAAAATGACACGGGAAGATGTCCAGTCTAATTAGCATATTACCCTTTTTTTAGTATGGATAGCCAAAGGTGGAATAACCCAACCCATTCACCAATTGATGAATGAATGAACAAAATGGGATCTATCCGGACAATGGACTATTATTCAGCCATAAAGAGGAATGAAGCACTGGCACATGCTGTAGCATCCATGACCCTTCCAAACATATGGAAAGTGAAAAGCCCAGACAAAATAGGTGACAAGAAGAGAAATAGGCAGTGATGATGGTTGCATAATATTGTGAATGTGCCGAAACCGGTTTGGCTCAGTGGATAGAGCGTCAGCCTGCAGACTGAAAGGTCCCAGATTCGATTCCGGTCAAGGGCATGTACCTTGGTTGTAGGCACATCCTCAGTGGGGGGGGGTGCAGGAGGCAGCTGATTGATGATTCTCTCTTAGATGTTTCTAACTCTCTGTCCTCTCTCCTCCTCTCTGTAAAAAATCAATAAAACATATTTTATAAAAATAAAATATTGTGAATGTATCAATGCCACTGAATTGTACACTTGAAAATGGTTAAAATAGTGGATTTTATGTTATATCTATTTTTTAAATATATTTTTTATTGATTTTTCACAGAGAGGAAGGGAGAGGGATACAGAGCTAGAAACATCGATGAGAGAGAAACATCGACCAGCTGCCTCCTGCACACCCCCCACCGGGGATGTGCCAGCAACCAATGTACATGCCCTTGACCGGAATCGAACCCGGAACCCTTCAGTTCACAGATGGACGCTCTATCCACTGAGCCAAACCGGTTTCGGCTGTTATATCTATTTTTATTTTTTTTTATTTTTCATAAACCTTTATTGTTGAAGTATTACGCATGTCCCCGTTTATGTTATACATTTATTACTATATTTTTTTTATTTTTTAGTTTTAAAAGGCTTTTAAATTGATTTTTAGAGAGAAAGAAACATCAATGTGAGAGGGAAACATGGATTAGCTACTCCTGCACGCCCCCTACTGGGGATCAAGTCCACAGCAGGAAATCAACCAGCAACCTCTCCTGTGCATGGACAATGCCCAACCAACTGAACCACACCTGCCAGGGCTCACTAAGTGCCCTCTCTCTCTCTCTCTCTCTCTCTCTCTCTCTCTCTCTCTCTAAATATATTTTATTGATTTTTTTTTACAGAGAGGAAGGGAGAGGGATAGAGAGTTAGAAACATCGATGAGAGAGAAACATCGACCAGCTGCCCCCTGCACACCCCTTACTGGGGATGTGCCCACAACCAAGGTACATGCCCTTGACCAGAATTGAACCCGGGACCCTTCAGTTTGCTAGCCGATGCTCTCTCCACTGAGCTAAACCGGTCAGAGCCTCACTAAGTTCTCTTGATCATTGTTGTGGATGACTGCATTTTGCAAAAATGGATATGACAGCCTTAGATGGTTTGACTCAGAATGAAGGGTCCCACGTTCGATTCCAGTTAAGAGCATGTACCTAGGTTGCAGGCTCCATCCCCGGCCCTGGTCAGAGCACATGCAGGGGCAACCTATGAATGTGTCTCTCTCACATCACATCAATGTTTCTCTCTCTCTGCTTCTCTCCCTCCCTTCCACTCTAAAAATGAATGGGAAAATATACTCAGGTGAGGATTAACAACAATAACCAAAAAATGGCTAAGACATGCCAAAACCGGTTTGGCTCAATGGATAGAGCATCGGCCTGCAGACTGAAAGGTCCCAGGTTCGATTCCCGTCAAAGGCATGTACCTTGGTTGCGGGCACATCCCCAGTAGGGGGTGTGCAAGAGGCAGCTGATTGATGTTTCTCATCGATATTTCTAACTATCCCTCTTCCTCTCTGTAAAAGATCAATAAAATGTATTTTTTTAAGAATGGCTAAGACAATATCTCCCATCCTACATACTCTTGTAACATTCCTTTGAACCTTCTCCCATAGAGGGGATGGGTGGGTCTAAGTTCATTTCCTTCAAAATTGACTGGCTTTGGTGACTGACCAAAAGAATGAGGCAATTGCTTCTCCACCTCAACTGTAGTATCTGTTCTTATCAGTTTAATATCTGATACGTCCTCTATCTGAGGACACTATATTAAGTTACAATCTTAAAAGGGCAGATATTCTTTTTAAAAATGAATGTAAACCTTACCCATTTAAAAGTTTCATGCTTGCCGAGACTGGTTTGGCTCAGTGGATAGAGCGTCGGCCTACGGACTAAAAGGTCCCAGGTTCGATTCCCGTCAAAGGCATGTACCTTGGTTGCGGGCACATCCCCAGTAGGGGGTGTGCAGGAGGCGGCTGATAGATGTTTCTCTCTCATCGATGTTTCTAACTCTCTATCCCTCTCCCTTCCTCTCTGTAAAAAATCAATAAAAATATATTTACAAAAAAAAAAAAAGAAAAAGAAAAAAAAGTTTCATGCTTGCCTTAGCCAGCTTGGCTTAGTGGAAAGTTTCATGCCTGCATGCCAGAGGCAGCAGCCAATCAATGATTCTCTCTCATCATTGATGTTTCTCTTTCTCTCTCTCTTTCTCCTTCTTCCTACCTCTCTGAAATCAATAAAGAAATATACTTAAAAAAAAGCTTTATGCTCACTGTAAGTGAAAATTTTTATCTTTATTCACAACATCCTTCTTATAAATCATCCATTTAATAAATATTGTAAGAGTTTTAAAAAAAGAATGTGGGCCAGGACCGGTTTGGCTCAGTGGATAGAGCGTCGGCTTGGGGACTGAAGGGTCTCAGGTTCGATTCCGGTCAAGGGCATGTACCTTGGTTGCGGGCACATCCCCAGTAGGGGGTTTGCAGGAGGCAGCTGATCGAGAACTCTCTCTCATTGATGTTTCTAACTATCTCTCTCCCATCCTCTCTGTACAAAATCAATAAAATATATTAAAAAAAAAAAAAAAAAAAAAAAAAAGAATGTGGCAGAAGGGACCCTGCTTAACTTCTGAGCTAAGTCCGTAAAGGGGAGGCTGTTTTCATTCTGTTCAATGGGAACACGTGACGTTGAGGCCTGCCGAGGATAAGCAGTCCCACTCCCCTGAGGCTGCATGGTGAGAGGACACTGGACCGCACCTGGCTCTCCAGCCTCTTACTGTCCCAATTCCAGCCATTTAAATAAATACATAAATAAATAAAACGTCGTAAAATACACATACTATAAAATGTACCATTTTACCAATTTCTAACTGTACAGTTCAGTAGTGTTAAGTATATTTATTTATTTATTAATACATATTTTGTTGATTTCAGAGCAGAAGGGAGATGGAGAGAGATAGAACATCAATGATGAGAGGGTTAATAAAAAAAATTTTTTTTTTAAATGATGAGAGGGAATCATTGATGGGCTGCCTCCTACACGGCTCTCTACTGGGGATCGAGCCCGTAACTCAGGCATGTGCCCTTGGCTGGAATTGAACCAGGGACCCTTCAGACCGCAGGCTGATGCTCTATCAACTGAGCCAAACCAGCTAGGATAGTCTTAAATATACTTAAGATGGTGTGAGACCAATCTCTAGAACGTTTTCATCTTGCAAAACTGAAATTTTTTACCCACTAAACATCTCCCCATTCTGCCCTTCACCCAGCCCTGGAAACCACCATTCTACTTCTGCTTCCATGAGTTTCACTATTCTAGGTACTTCATCTTCATTAAATCGTACAGTATTTGTCTTTTTTTTAAAAAATACATTTTATTGACTTTGTACATAGAGGAAGGGAGAGAGAGAGTTAGAAACATCAATGAGAGAGTCATCGATCAGCTGCCTCTTGCACACCCCCTTCTGGGGATGTGCCCGCAACCAAGGTACATGCCCTTGCCCGGAATCGAACCCGGGACCTTTCAGTCCCCAAGCCGACGCTCTATCCATTGAGCCAAACTGGTTTCGGCAGTATTTATCTTTTGGTGACTGTCTTATTTTACTTAGCATAATGTCCATAAGGTTCATTCATGTGTAGCATGTATCAGGTATTTCCTTCCTTCCTTTTTTTTTTTTTTTTTTTTCTTCTTTCTTTTTTTTTTACAGAGAGGAAGGGAGAAGGATAGAGGGTTAGAAACATGGATGAGAGAGAAACAGATCAGCTGCCTCCTGCACACTCCCTACTGGGGATGTGCCCGCAAGCAAGGTACATGCCCTTGACTGGAATCGAACCTGGGACCCTTAAGTCCGCAGGCTCAACACTCTATCCACTGAGCCAAACCTGTTAGGGCGATATTTCCTTCCTTTTTAAGGCTGAATGTATTCCATTGTAAGTATAGACCACATGCTGTTTCTGTTCATCCATCGATAGGCACTTGGGTTGTTTCTACCTCTGACCATCATCAATAATCCTATGAACATAAAAGCACCAATCTCATTGAGCTCCTGTATTCAATTCTCGTGGGTATGTAGCCGCACGGCAGTTCGTTTTCCAGCGACAGCTAATCAGAACAGCTGCCGGAAGTGAGAGCTTGGAAGTCAAAGGAGTGGAAAGCAGTTGTTCGGTAGATGAGGCTCCTGGGTTTAAGGATTACATAATTACCCCCACCCAGGTGCCTGCTCACCAGGAGCCAGGTAGCAGTTCTCAATCCCATCTGCACATTAGAATTACCTGGGGAGCTATTCAGCAGACAGGGTGCCCAGGCCCCACCTTCAGAGACTCTACTAATTGGTTCGGGGTGGAGCTGAGACATTGGGATTGTTCTAAAATGCTCCCCAGGTGATTCTAAAATGCAGTCAGGGGGAGAACCATGGAGCAAAGATCTGTGTGCCACTTCATTCTAGTCTC
This sequence comes from Pipistrellus hanaki, assembly GCF_964339955.1. NCBI lineage: Eukaryota > Metazoa > Chordata > Mammalia > Chiroptera > Vespertilionidae > Pipistrellus > Pipistrellus hanaki. Next base: position 44,551,186 of record NC_140517.1, on the reverse strand, counting down.
AAATCTTTTTCTGTTCTTCCTGTTAGGACCACATCATTCTTAGGGCTGCTTAAAAGACATCAGCTTGAGCTGAAGCCGGTTTGGCTCAGTGGATCGAACGTTGGTCTGTGGACTGAGGGGTCCCAGGTTCGATTCTGGTCAAGGGCATGTACCTTGGTTGCGGGCACACACCCAGTAGGGGGTGTGCAAGAGGTAGCTGATTGATGATTCAATCTCATCTATGTTTTTAACTTTCTATCACTCTCCCTTCTTCTCTGTAAAAAATCAATAAAATAGCAGAGGCCGGTTTGGCTCAGTGGATGGAGCGTCAGTCTGCGGACCAAAGGGTCCCGGGTTCAATTCCGGTCAAGGGGATGTACATTGGTTGCAGGCACATCCCCAGTAGGGGGAGTGCAGGAGGCGGCTGGTCGATGATTCTCTCTCATCGATGTTTCTAGCTATCTATCCCTCTCCCTTCCTCTCTGTGAAAAATCAATAAAATATATATATTTTAAAAATCAATAAAATATATTAAATATATATATATATATTTTTTAAAAAGACATCAGATTGAGCTCTGGATACCGCTTATGGCTCTGTACCACTTTTAGTCACACTTTCTTCTTATTGATTTTGAGACACACACACACACACACACACACACACACACACACACGGCTAGGGCCGATCACACTTTCTAAGTCATTCTGTAGACATGGTCTGCCAGTTAGAGTAGGGGCTTATGTTAAGTATATTTACTTAGATGGTGTGAGACCAATCTCTAGAAGGTTTTTGTCTTGCAAAACTGAAACTCTAGACCCACTAAGCAACTCCCCATTTCACCCTTCACCCAGCCCTGGAAACCACCATTCTACTTCTGCTTCCATGAGTTTCACTATTCTAGATACCTCATCTTCATGCAACCATACATTTGACAAATGGAGATTTAAAAACTAATCATTTTTAATAAAAATGCAATACCTATAGTAACTTACATTTTATTACACAGATATATGGGTTTTCACCCATACAGGTGTTAAGGGTAGAACTATGGCCCTCAAAAAAAAAAAAAAAAAAAAAAAAAAAAAAGTTCAAATTTTAATCTCTGCTGCCTACAAATGTGACCTTATTCGGAAATTAGGTCCTTGCAAATGTATTCAAGTTAAAATTAGATCATTAGGGTGGCTCCTAATCTGAAGCCTCGTAATGATCCCTCCTTAGGGAAAACTGCTGTTTGAAACTGCTGTTTTGAAGTTCTCTGCTATTTCTTGCTAGTCCCTTGTTCCATAAGTCAACTCTGTTATTTTTAGATGGCCTCTTATTCTGTAAAAATAACTTTGTTTTTTAGCTTGAATAATAGAAAAGATAAAGTTAACTGTGTGACCTTGTAAGCTAGCCATCGAACATACGCCGATACTGATGCCAGGTGTCTGTATAGATAGGTACCCAAGGTTACAGGTGTCTGTATAGATATGTACTCAAGGTTACAAGTTGTCTGTATAGATATGACAGGTGTCTGTATAAATATAATATGTACTCAAGGTCATAGGTGTTTGTTAGATATAATATGTACTCAAGGGTACAAATTGTCAGTAAGAATAACTTACACAAGGACCTGAAAATATATAAAAAAGAGAATGCTTCCTCTTTTGGGTGTTCAGAATTTCACAGAGGTAATCTGCTCTGAACCTGAGTGAAATAAAGATAACTTCTAACTAGTAATTAGCTCATTAAGGCGTCTTGTCTAGCTCACTGATTTTTGATACAACAATCCAATATGACTGGCATATTTTTTAAAAATTTATTGATTTTAGAGAGAGAGGAAGAGAGAGAGACATTGGTTTGTTGTTCCACTTATTTATGCATTAATCAATATGTTCTTGTATGTACTCTGACAGAGGATCAAACCTGCAACCTTGGGGTATCAGGGTGACACTAATCAACTGAGCTACCTATCCAGGGCATGTCTGGTGTTTGTTCGTTGTTTGTTTGTTTTTTATAGTAAAGGTGGAAATTTATTGAAGAATCAGTACAGATTCCCATGTGAGAAGAGGGAAAGAGTCCCACCGACTTCCTGTTTCCATGGTTTACAAAGGCTGCAGTTCCGGTGTCCTGACATCCCCTCTGATAGGTCAATATTCCCTTTCGAATTGGTTACTATAGTGACTGTTGAGGCCCTCCTCCCTCATTGTCCTCCTATTCCTTCTGAGCGTTCATCCTTCTTCTTTGTTTTGTAAATATAGACCTTTCTTGGCTACTCCCTCTTCCCTTGTCTTATGAAAATGAAACTGCACCAGACTTTCTATTTTTATTTTTTTTATTTTAAATATATTTTATTGATTTTGTACAGAGAGGAAAGGAGAGAGATAGAGAGTTAGAAACATCGATGAGAGTGAGTCATCGATCAGCTGCCTCTTGCACACCCCCTACTGGGGATATGCCCGCAACCAAGGTACATGCCCTTGACCGGAATCGAACCCGGGACCCTTCAGTTCCCAAGCCGACACTCTATCCATTGAGCCAAACCGGTCTCGGCTATTTTTATTTTTTTAAATTTATTTTATCTATTTTTTACAGAGAGGAAGAGAGAGGGATAAAGAGTTAGAAACATCGATGAGAGAGAAACATCAATGAGCTGCCTCCTACACACCTCCTACTGGGGATGTGCTCAGAACCAAGGTACATGTCCTTGACCGGAATTGAACCTGGGACCCTTCAGTTGGCAGGCCGACACTCTATCTACTGAGCCAAACCGGTTAGGGCTGCACCAGGCCTTCTTGTGTTATGGAAATGTACCTTCTCCCAGTCTGTAGCTCTGTGTTTTTTTTCCCTGGACCCCAATTCTAAAAATTCCCTAAACATGCTTATATTCCCCTAAAATTCCAGTTTCAGTGCCTCCTCCCATTAGGAAACCCCAACTGCTGCTGAGGACGTCAATCTGTTTGGCTGTTTCCTGCTGGCAAAGGGGTCGTAGTTTGGGGGGAGGGAGGCAGCAGTCAGGGTCCCACAGGAAGTGGGCTAACTAAGGGTCCACGAGGGTGGATGCAGTGGCCTTCGTCTGTGGTTCTATGTGGAGGACCATTTGTAGGTTTAGGGCTTCTAAATGGGAGGATATGAAACCTAATAAGAAATGGTTAAAGATGAGTAATAATAAAACAGTATAAACCAAGAGCTGAGAAGCGGAGCTAGCTAATAGGGATGCATTATATCTTTAACTAGAGGCCTGTTGCACAAAATTCATGCATGGGGCGGGGGGGTCCCCTCATCCCAGCCTGCACCGGCTCCAATCTGGGACCCCCAAGAGGGATGCCCGACTGCCCATTTAGGCCCAATCCCCCCTAAACAGGCAGTTGGACATCCCTCTCACAATCCATGACTGCTGGCTCCCAACCGCTTGCCTGCCTGCCTGCCTGTCTGATTGTCCCTAACTGCTTCTGTCTGCCACCCTGATCACCCCCTAACCACTCCCCTGCCAGCCTGATTGATGCCTGACTGCTCCCCTGCCAGCCCAAGTGCCCCTAACTGCCCTCTCCTGCTGGCCTGGTCACCCCTAACTGCCCTCCCTTGACAGCCTGGTCACCCCTAACTGTCCTTCCCTACAGGCCTTATCCCCCCCAACTGCCCTCCCCTGCAGGCCTGGTTGACCCTGCCTGCCCTCCCTTGCTGGCCAAGTCTCCAATAACTGCCCTCCGCTGCTGGCCTGGTTGCCCCAAACTGCCCTCCCCTGCAGTCCTGGTTCCCCCAACTGCCATCCCCTGCCAGCCTGGTCCCCACTAACTTCCCTCCCCTGCAGGCATGGTCACCACCATCTGCCCTCCCCTGTAGACCTGGTCACCTCCAGCTGCCCTTCCTTGCAGGCCTGGTCCATCCCAACTACCCTGCACTGCTGGCCTGATTGATCCCAACTGCCCTCCCCTGCTGGCCATCTTGTGGTGTCCATCTTGTGTCCACATGGGGGCAGCCATCTTGTGTGTTGAAGTGACAGTCAATGTGCACGTTACTCTTTTATTAGATAGGATTGGTGCTCAGTCTTTTTTTAAAATAGATTTCAGAGAGAATGGAGAGGGAGAGAGAGAGAGAAAGAGAGAGAGAGAGAGAGAGAGAGAGAGAGAGAGAGAGAGAGAGAGAAATATCAATGATGAGAGAGAATCATTGATCGACTACCTCCTTCACCCCCCTTGCTGGGGATCGAGCCCACAACCCAGGCATGTGTCCTCACCAGGAATGGAATCGTGACCTCTTGGTTCATGGGTCAATGCTCAACCACTGAGCCACACTCTCTGGGCATGGCTGGTGTGTTTATAAGAAAAGGGAAATTTGGCCGACATCGCTTTGGCTCAGCGATAGAGCGTCGGTCTGTGGACTGAAGGGTCCCAAGTTCGATTCCGGTCAAGGGCATGTACATTGGTTGCGGGCACATGCCCAGTAGGGGGTGTCCAAGGGGCAGCTGGTCGATGTTTCTCTCTCATCGATGTTTCTAGCTCTCTAGCTCTCTCCCTTCCTCTCTGAAAAAAAAATCAATAAAATACTTTTAAAAAAGAAAAAAAAGAAAAGGGAAATTTGGATGCAGACACACAGGGCAAAGGCCGTGTGAAAGCGAAGGTACAGACTGGAATGGTAGATCTACAAGATAAAGAATGCCAAGGCTTTCCAGAAGCTAGGGGAGAGGGGCATGGAACAGATTCTCCCTTCCAGCCCTCAGAAGGAACTAACCTTGCCAACACCTTCATCTTGGACTTCTAATCTCCAAATCTGTGAGACAACACGGAACTTGTTTTAAGCCGTCCTGTTTGTAGTACTTTCAGTCTGTTGTGGGGATAAGATTAATCCATAGATGGAGAATAAGGGATGTCAGGTTGTCCTAATGTTGGAAAAGGTACAAATAAAAAAAAGGTGGAGGCTGGAATGAATCCTGTAGCATTGTTGGAATTAGATATGAGTGTGTCTTAGATTCCTAGGGCTGAAATAACAAAGTACCAGAAGCAAGGGGGTTTAAAACAACATAAATTCAGAGACAGCGAAGCATCAAATAGACTGTCAAATGACAGCAGGAAGGTTAGGGAGAGGTTGGGGAGAAAAGAGATCAATAGAAGGACTTGTACACATGCACATAAGCATAACCAATGGACACAAAACTCTGGGGGGTGAGGGCATGTATTGTTGTGGGGTCGAACCCTGGGTTCAAAATAAGACCACCAGAGGCTGATGATTGATTTAAAAAAAAAGCAGCCAAGGATTTATGGAAAAACTGGCCAGGACGGCCGCCAGAGCACCACATGCAGGTGGAGTCCACATGACCGCACTGTTCCAGGGGTAGGCAGTCTTTTTAAAGGTCCAGACCACAGGAATGTTCTTTTGTTCTGAATTCTAAATTCTAAAGGCTGGGAACAGCCCACAGGGGACAATGGAATGTAGCCCTATATTGCCATAGCGGATAATACAGAAGTAGAGCTGAGCAGTTACTCTCTAAAGGTTATCTACAGTTTCTACCCCTGCAGCCACTGAGTCAGCGGGAATCCATCTCCTGTGGTCCTGGCCCACGGGCACAGGAAAATTGCCTTAGCCTCCAGGTCTCCATCCGGAAGCTGAGGCAACTACCCTATTGTTTAAGCAAGTGAGCGAGTGCCGAAGCCGGAATAGCAGGGTTAAAATTCAAACAGCAGTTTTTACCTAAGTATGGTTGCTACCATACTTCAGTATGGGAGTGGGGTGGAGGGGCAATGGTAAGATATGTACACATATAACACTTGAATAAAAAAAAATGAAAAATAAATAAATCAAACATAAATTGGTTGTCTGAGGTCTGGGCTGGGGACTTAGAAAGGAAGATCGGAGCTCTCTAAAGGCCCTGGGGAATGAATCCTGCCCTGCCTCTTGTAGCTTCCGGTGGTTGCCAACAATCTTGGCATTCCTTGGCTCTTACATGCATCCAAACTCAGCCTCTGCCGTCACATGGTGTTCTCCCCATGTGTGTACCTCCTTGTCTTATGACACTAGTCATATTGGATTACAGGCTGGGCCTACCCTACTTCACTGTGACCTCATCTTAATCTAACTAATGACATCTTCAGTGCTTCTATTTCCAAGTGAAGTCACATTCTGAGATTCCAGGAAGGCCATGAATTTGTGGGAAGGAGACACTATTCAACCCAGTACAGCTGCAAGGATATATTTTATTTTAATATATTTTATTGATTTTTTACAGAGAGGAAGAGAGAGGGATAGAGAGTTAGAAACATCCATGAGAGAGAATCATCGATCAGCTGCCTCCTGCACACCCCCTACTGGGGATGTGCCCGCAACCCAGGTACATGCCCTTGACTGGAATCGAACCCGGGACCCTTGAGTCCACAGGCAGACGCTCTACCACTGAGCCAAACCGGTTTCGGCAGCTCGGGTATATTTTAAATATATAATGAGCCCGGTCAGTGTGGCTTAGTGGTTGAGTATCGACCTATGAACCAGGAGGTCAGAGTTCAATTTCCAGGTTGTGGGCTCCATCCCCAATAGGAGGTGTGCTGGAGGCAGCAGATCCATGATTCTATCTCATCATTGATGTTTCTCTCTCCCTCTCTGAAATAAGTAAAATAAATAAGTATATGATATATGTAGAAATAATTATTATATCTGCATATGTGGGACTTAGCTAGCTAGATGGGAGAAGTCTGAGATTGAGGTTAAATCTAGAGGGTGGCCAGTGGATGGGAGTAGGAACTGAGTCTGGCTGTGCATTTATTATTGTGGAAGTTGGGTGATAGGTACATGAAGGTTCATTTTATTAAACTCTCATTTTAAAGTTTTGAATTCAAAGCTGTCGCACTATGCTGTGACACTTCCTGATCTCAGGGGGAAAGGCCAATGACAAGATCAAATAACCTCTTTGGGCAGGGAAGATGTTCAGAAGTCATGAAATGACTGGGCAGCAGAGGGTTATATTAAATATCTTTTGCATAAGCCTCTGGAAATAAACACTTAGGCTGAGTTACCTTGTATTAGTAAAGTGAAGTGTACGTGGACCATAGAAAGAAAAATAAAGGAGGTCTAACTATTCTGAAGAGCTAGAGTAGATCTGAAGCATTAAAGGATTAATTAATTAATTAATAGATTGACCTTGAAAGTGATCCTGAGGATGCATGGCATGTAGTCATCTGTGATTGGTCAGGGAGTGACCGGAGCCACTTCCTGTCAGCATGCAGTAATTCATGTAAAATGATCACTTTGTGAAAGAGCCCTGAAAATATAGCTTCCTGCTTGTCTAGCTCTGAGGTTGGCAAACTGCGGCTCGAGAGCCACATGCGGCTCTTTGGTCCCTTGAGTGTGGCTCTTCCACAAAATACCACGGCCCGGGCGAGTCTATGTTGAAGAAGTGGCATTAGGAGGAGTTTAAATTTTTAAAAATGTGGCTCTCAAAAGAAATTTCAGTCGTTGTCCTGTTGACAGTTGGCTCTGTTGACGAATGAGTTTGCCGACCACTGGTCTAGCTCATTAAACGTCTAAAAGTGTCCTTTCTTTTTTTCTTTTTTCTTTTTTTTAAAAATATATTTTATTGATTTTTTTACAGAGAGGAAGGGAGAGAGATAGAGAGCTAGAAACATCGATGAGAGAGAAACATCGACTTGCACACCCCCCCACCGGGAATGTGCCCACAACCAACGTACATGCCCCTGACTGGAATCGAACCTGGGACCTTTCTGTCTGCAGACCAACGCTCCACCACTGAGCCAAACCGGTCTCGGCAAAGTGTCCTTTCTTGGCACTTCCTTCCAGGAGCATTCCTGCACCTTTCCCCCCCTCTCCCCCTCCTCTTTTCCCTCCCTTTCCCTCCAGGCACCTTACCATTACCTTCCTCACTCCCTAGCTCCAAGGATCCTTCCTTTGCGTGTATAACTTGTTTCCTCAGCCCATTTCATCTATGAATTACTTCTTCCACCTCTGTAATTTTATAAGTAAATGTTCTCTAAACAATATGCCCTGGCGGGTTGGGCTCAGGGGATAGAGCGTCAGCCTGCGGACTGAAAGGTCCCAGGTTAAATTCGGGTCAAAGGCATGTAAATACCTTGGTTGGGGGCACATCCGCAGGGGGGGGTGTGCAGGAGGCAGCTGATCGATGATTCTCTCATTGATGTTTCTAACTCTCTATCCCTCTCTCTTCCTCTCTGTAAAAAAATCAATAAAAATATATAAAATGAACAATTCAGCCACAACCAATTTGGCTCCGTGGATAGAGAGTCGGCCTGCGGGCTGAAAGGTCCAGGTTCAATTCCGGTCAAGGGCATGTATCTTGGTTGCGGGCCCATCCCCAGTTGTGGCTGTGCAAGAGGCAGCTGATTAATGATTCTCCCTCATCGATGTTTCTAACTCTCTATTCCTCTCTCTTCCTTTCTGTAAAAAATCAATAAAATATATTTTAAAAAATAAAATAAATAAATAAATAAATAAAATGAACAATTCAGCGGCATTTAGTGCACTCACCATGGGCAACCACCACCTCTATCTAGTTCCAGAACATTCCCCCCCAAAGGTGATGATATACATCTGTAAATTCCCAAGAACCTGACCATGACTTTATGTGCATCCAATCCCAAAAGAACTGGGGAAGTTCAGCATTACAGATCACTCTAACTTAGCATAAACAGTTATTTCCTTTATTGAAGAACTATCGTTAACTTCGGTCATTAGGTGACCATTAAATACCATCCTCACATTGCAGGACATTCTGTTATCCCAGGTACCTGTTCTCTCATGCCAACAACAACCCACTCAAGATGGCGATGCCCAGAAACGCCCCCTGAAATTTCCTAAACGCCCCCGAGGGAGCACTACTGTCCCCCTTGAGAACCAGTGGAGAAGCAAGATTCATTTCCCTCAGCAATTTCCCGAATGCACTCTAGGGGGCACCATCATCTCCTTAAGAATCGGGTAGAATGATCATGGAGCCTGACTCCCCAGATCATTGGATCCGCAAGGAAGAAGGGAGAGGTAATCTTACACCTATGGATGAAGACAGAGGCGAGGGTGGGGTGTGGGGGGGATATTAAGGGCATCCTAACCGGTTTGGCTCAGTGGATAGAGCGTCGGCCTGCGGACTGAAGGGTCCCAGGTTCGATTCCGGTCAGGGGCATGTATATTGGTTGGGGGCAGATCCCCAGTGGGGGGTGTGCAGGAGGCAGCTGATTGATGTTTGGTTTCTAACTCTATCCCTCTCCCTTCCTCTCTGTAAAAAAATCAATAAAATATATATTTTTTAAAAATCAGTAAAATATATATATATTTTAAAAAGAGCATTCCTGCCGGGACCGGTTTGGCTCAGTGGATAGAGCGTCGGCCTGCGGACTGAAAGGTCCCGGGTTCAATTCCGGTCAAGGGCATGTACCTTGGTTGCGGGCAAGTCCCCAGTGGGGGGTGTGCAAGAGGCAGCTGATCAATGATTCTCTCATTGATGTTTCTAACTCTCTATCCCTCTCTCTTCCCCTCTGTGAAAAATCAATAAAATATATATTAAAAAAAATAATAAAAAAAATAAAAAGAAAAAGAACATTCCTGTCCATTTCTATTAGGTATGCATTTTGGGCGGAGTGGTTGAATCAGTGTAGATGTATGTTCAGCTGTAGTTGCTGTGGCCAGGCTATGTTCCAAAGCGGTTCTAAGGGAATTTCTGTATTTCATCTCTCCTCTGGTCACTTTCCTCCCACACCAGGCAATCCTCCAACTGGCAGATACCAGCCTTGGCTATTCTCTCTGAAAACTCTTGGAAATAGCCACCTGGAAGTTAATTCAAAATTTCAATGTACATTCGGGAATGTAAGCAGTCTTTTGTTGGTTTTGCCCTGCAGCTGTTAACTGATTGACCCTCTTATCTCTTCCTTCCACCTGCTGGCCTGCTTATTTTAATACTAGAGGCTCGGTGCAGGGCACTCGCGCACTGGAGTGTGTGTGTGTGTGTGTGTGTGTGTGTGTGTGTGTGTGGTGTGTGTGTGTGTGTGGTGTGTGTGTGTGTGTCCCTCAGCCCGGCCTGCATCCTCTCACAGTCCGGGATCCAATGAGGGGTCCTTAGAGCTGCTGTGAAGGCAGGGGCTGCTTTGCTCACCAACCATGAGCCCAACTTCTGGCTGAGCGGCACTCCCCCATGGCGGCACACTGACCACCAGGGGGCAGCTTCTGCCTTGAGCATTTGCCCCCTGGTGGTCAGTGAACATCATAGCGACTGGTCATTCCACTGTTTGGTTGGTTCGCATATTACCCTTTATTATATAGGATAAGACATCTTGGAATTTTTTTTGGTCACATAAAATGTCCCTAGCAAGAGCAAATCTTCTTTTTTTTCTTTTATTTAAATCCTTACCTGAGGAGTGAAGATATTTTTTCCATTGATTTTTAGAGAGAGTGGAAGGGAAGAGAGAGAGAAATGAAAATATGTACTTGAGAGACATTGACTGGTTGCCTCCTGCTTGTGCCCCCACTGGCCCTGGGGATTAAAACTTGAGGAGAAATCAAAACCTTGATCTTTGTTCCATGGGCCAACACTCTAACCACTGAGCAAACCGGCCAAGGCCTTTTTTTTTTTTTTTTTTTTTTTTTTTTAAGTGGGAATTGAATCTGCAAACTTTTGGTATGTAGGATCATGCTCCACCCAACTGAGCTACCTGGACAGAGCAAGAGCAAATCTTTTTCTTTAGAGAGAGAAAAAGGGAGAGATAAGAAACATGGATGAGAGGAAAACATTGATTTGGCTGCCTCCTGCACACCTCCTACTGGGGATTGAGCCCGAAACCCAGGCATGGCCCCTGACAGGGAATTAAACCATCAACTTTTTGGTGCATAGGCCAACGCTCAACCAGATAAGAGCAAATCTTTTAATTAGCCTGTGAGAGAGAACTTTTCCTTGCATGCATGATTGTAATAAAATGTTGGCTCATAACTAAATTGTCCAAAAAAGGTTTCTTTTTTTTGGTAATGCATTTTTTATTTCAGAGAAGAAGGTAGAGGGAGAGAGAGATAGAAACATCAATGATGAGTGGGAATCATTGACTGGCTGCCTCCTGCACTCCTTCTATACGAGACTGAGCCTGCAACTTGGGCATGTGCCCTTGGCCAGAGTCAAACGTGGGACCCTCCAGTTCACAGGTGACGCTCTATCCACTGAGCCAAACCAGCTAGGGCCAAAAGAAAAGTTTTCTTTAACACACCAAGAGCTAGTAGATCAGGGTTATGGGAATATAAAGGAAAAATACTGTAAATGGGTCATTATGGATACATTTTTAAAAACAATTTTTATTTTATTTATTTATTTATTTTTAAAATATATTTTATTGATTTTTTACAGATAGCTAGAAACGTCGATGAGAGAGAAACATCGACCAGCTGCCTCTTGCACACCCCCTACTGGGGATGTGCCCGCAACCAAGGTACATGCCTTTGACCGGAATGGAACCTGGGACCCTTCAGTCTGCAGGCTGACGCTCTACCACTGAGCCAAACCGGTTTCGGCCATTATGGATAATTTTAAAAGTTGTCATTCTATGCTTTCTAAACCCCATGTATTCTAGTCATGGGCCAAACAACACTGGTTGAGACCACAGGCTCCATCGATGAGGACAGCACCCTATCCTTTCAAGATGTGGTCTCCAGTGGGTGCCATCTCTCCAGCTCCATCCGGGAATCCTGCAGTTCTGGAGGGCCGCCGCTTTTAGGTAGTGAGAAAAATTAAAAGACCAGCAAATCCCATCCTGCTTTGATAATACCAAGTCCTTCTGACATTGAAGATGTTACTTCGACTTACCATTTAATTGTTGATTAGGATTTAGATTTGGTAGAGTTATGGGAGATTCTCAAGTTTTAAATGATTTTTGTCTGGCAGAAAACACAACCTTGAAAGACATTAACCATTAAAAAAATATATTTTATTAAAAATATATTTTATTGATTTTTACAGGGAGGAAGGGAGACGGATAGAGAGTTAGAAACATCGATGAGAGAGAAACATTGATCAGCTAGTTGCCTTCTCCACATCCCCTACTGGGGATGTGCCCGCAACCAAAGTACATGCCCCTGACCGGAATTGAACCTGGGACCCCTCAGTCTGCAGGTTGACGCTCTATCCACTGAGCCAAACCGGCCAGGGCGTCATTAACCACTTTTGTATCAAACTTCCCAACCCAATTCCTGCATTCTTTCCCCCTCAGTCTATACATACTCATTCCTCAAGTTCCTCCCGTGAACAAGCTTTATTTTTCTGTTGTTTCTCTCATTAATGGGAATAACATCATTGATTGATGCACGCTGACAATGTTTTAGTGTGAAGGGTACATTTTCAACTTTTAAAAAGTTATACTATGACGCCGAAACCGGTTTGGCTCAGTGGATAGAGCATCAGCCTGCGGACTGAAAGGTCCCAGGTTCAATTCCGGTCAAGGGCATGTATCTTGGTTGCGGGCACATCCCTGGCGGGGGATGTGCAGGAGGCAGCTGATCGATGATTCTCTCTCATAGATGTTTCTAGCTCTCTATCCTTCTTCCTTCCTCTCTGTGGAAAATTAATAAAAGATATTAAAAATAATAATAATACAAAAAAAGTTATACTATGAAAATATTAAAGTCCAGGGATGTAATTACTGGCAGAAATAGGGCAGGGGGTGGGGATAACACCAATTCCCAACAAATTATTATTCTAATGAAGGTGAATTGGTGACCTTTCCCAAGAAAAGGATCCATTGTAATCAACCTATGACCAGGGTTGGGGAGTGGGACACAGGATGCAGACCTTATTCACAGTACCTGCCCGAGTTCAGTCTCAAATACCAGTTCCAGATGATGATTAAGTGAAACTGGGTCTGCCCACTTCATCATTTGGTGGGTCCCATAACACATCATCACCTGGGACTGTGGCCAATCAGTCTTCATAGAGTCCACGAATAATCCAAGAGCTAATTCTCAGAACAAGAGGTCATGAGTTTCTATAAACCCCCAGGGGTGTATGCTTCCTATTGTTTACCAGAGGTCCATAGACTACCCATTAGAGGCAATGGAATGCCAGCGCTGATTCAAAAAAAAAAAAATTGTGGCTGAAACCGGTTTGGCTCAATGGATAGAGCGTTGGCTTGGGGACTGAAGGGTCTCAGGTTCGATTCTGGTCAAGGGCATGTACCTTGGTTGCGGGCACATCCCCAGTAGGGGGTGTGCAAGAGGCAGCTGATGGTTGTTTCTCTTTCATAGATGTTTCTAACTTTCTATCCGTCTCCCTTCCTCTCTGTAAAAAATCAATAAAATATATTAAAAAAACAATATATAAACTTTAAAAAATAAAAATAAATAAATAAAAAATTGTGATGCCTAGGCCTAATCCTATAACCTGAACCAGGTTCAATCTGTATCCATTAAATGGGAATAGCAGTATCTGTCCTGAGTATAGTTATGAGGGTGAAAGAATTTTACGTTCTTACACTGTTCCCGAATCCGTTTAGTACTTCCAAGCCTAGCATTGGAAAGCCTTCTATCTACTAAGCAGGTTGTAAAACTCCACCAAAGCCCGCCCCTCTTGCACCGCCCAGGGATGACGTCATTGACCGAGGTCCCTAATGACATCACCTCCCGGCTTGCCTGGCTCCATCCTCCCATTCTCCGGAAACCTACAACTCCAGCACCCGGCCTCCGGCTTTAGGTTATTTTTTTCCTCTCCGTAGCCCGATTTCCTTCCCTCCCATCCTCCCACCTAAAACTTTCTACTCTCCCCGCTTTCCCTCAAGCTAGCCATTTTCGGTTCTTCCTGCTGCTTCTCGGGCGAATTACTCAAAATCGTTTACTCTCTTAATTAATCGCCTCCCTTAGCCAGCCCTTCAACTCCTTCCTTCTAAATCTCATTATCCGCGCACGGCCTTTTTCGGCTGTTTCCGTCTCCTGTCACCCACCCAGACGCCGCCTTCGGCTCTTTCCGGATCGCCTCAGTTCCTTGTTTCCCAGCTCCGATCCGCTTCGGCTATTTCCGGCTCTCAGGGACCGCCCACTTCCCCTCTAGCCCCGCCCCCACGACCGCCTTCGGCACTTTCCGCCTCTCCCCAGGCTCCCGCTCAGCGCCGTTCGGCTCTTTCCGCCTCCCCTCGGCCTCCCTCGGCTCTTTCCGCCGCCCTTCGGGGACTGCGGCCCGTGCCCGCCCCCCTCCGCTACGTGCCACGGCCTCCGCCTCCCGGTGCCCCCTCCCACCTCGCCCTTCCTCCCGCCTCAGCCTCTCAGTCTGTCCCGGCCACGCCGCCATTTTGTGTGAATTTCTGACTGCGGCGGGGGCCGGACGGCCGGGGCACCGAGGGCGGGCAGACAGACAGACAGTCGGCCCGTCTCCGCGGCCCCGTTTCTCTCTCCCTTGAAACCCTTTTCTTCTTAACCCCCCCTCGCTCGCTCTTCCTCCTCCCCCCACCCCTCGCTTGCTCAATCGCGCGCGGCCCGCGCTAATTACACCCAACCACCCACCAGTCTCCCGTACTCCGGCGTCCCACTCCCGGGCCCGCGGGTGTGTGTGTGTGTGTGCGCGCGCGTGTTTTGGGGGGCGGGTGGGGTGGGGGGACTCTCGCCCAGATGAGGGCTCCGCGCCCGTGAGCGAGTGCGACCCTGGGACGCGCCGCGGAGAAAGCAGGCGGCGAGCGGCCCGCCGAGGCCTAGGCCGCGCGGCCCACGCGGAGGTCGGCGCCGAGGTGATTCCGAAATCGAAAAAGAAAAAATTATATATATATATATCGCCCCCCATTCCCGCCAGGAGCCTTCCGAGCTGAAGTGTGCCCCGCTCCCGCCACGCCCAAGCAGTCCTTCTTCGTGCATTAACATCCCCTCCCCCCCACCCCCAAAGGAACGATGGAGGCCGCGCCCGGGACCCCCCCGCCGCCGCCATCAGCATCGCCGCCGCCGCCGCCATCGCCGCCGTCAACGCCTTCGCCTCCTCCGTGCTCCCCCGACGCCTGCCCGGCCGCCCCGCACCTCCTCCACCGCCTCCCGCTCCCTGACGACAGGTCAGGCCCCCGGCCCGGCCGGGGCGGCTCCCCGGGGGGAGGAGGAGGAGGAGGAAGGGGGGCGGCCGCCATGTTGGGCCGGGCCGCGGAGCAGGAGGAGGAGGAGGAGGAGGAAGGGCGGGGTCGGTGGGTGTCTCTCGCTCGCTCGCTCTTTCTCGCTTGCTTTCTCTCCCGGCCTCATGCGTGTCCCCCCCCTCGCGGCGTTCGCCCGCTCTCCCTCGCTCTCGCTCTGTCTTTTTTGGGCGCCATGCTGAGGGGAAGGTGAGGAGGCGCCCCCCGGACCCCCCGCCCCGGGGAGGGGGCGCCGGCGGCCCGCGGGGGGCCCAGGCTGCCCTTGCGCCCGGGGCCGCCGCCATGGGCCCGCCCGCCGGCCGCCCGGCTTCAGGGAAGGGGATGGGGGAGGGGCCCCCCGGACCCCCCTTTTCGGGGGGGCAGATCTCGAGCCACAGCCCCGCTCTTAGGGGTCTGGAGTTGGGGGGCCCCCAGCCCCCGGCAGTATCCTTTCTCCTGGGGGAGGTGCGCCCTGCCCTCCTTGGAAAGGCACCCCAGCTTGCTTAGGAGGCAGAAAGTGGGGGTTCGCTCAGTCCTCTCCCCATCCTCCTCCTGGGGAAGGGGGGGTCCTTACGTGGGGGCTCCCTTGCACTATTTCCCCCCCCCCTTTTTGGCGGGCGGTGTTCCCTAGAGGGCAAAGAAGGTGGGGGGACCTCTAGGAGCCCCTTGGATGGAAGTCCCTGCCCGTTTTTTGGGGGAAGAGGGACCCCCATGCTTTTCTCTAAAAGGAGGGGGTCCTCTCGCTTTTTTATCCTTTTAGGTAGGTGATGCGGGCTTTTTGGGGGGCCGAGGGAGAGGTCTCTTGGTTCCCCTGCCCTTGGAGGGAAGAGGAAGTCAGCCGGCCCCCTCTTTGGGGTTCTCGCCTCTTTTGGGACTGAAAAGCGGCGCCATCCCTTCCGGGAGAGAGAACGAGGGCGCCGTGCGCCGTGGCCCGGGGCGCAGGGGGCGCCCCCCGCCCGGGCACTCAGTGCGGACCGGGCTCGCCCCGCGCCCTTCTCCGGAGGGAGGGGAAGGGCGGGCGCCGCGCGACCCAGGGCCCCCCTGCCCCCTGCCCCAGGGTTCGCCCACCCTTCCCCGGCGGGGCAGGGAGTGGATTTGGAGGTGGAAGGAGGGTTTCAGCTGGCAGGACAGCGAGCCTGGGAGGGGTTGGGGTGGGGGGAGGGCAAGAGCGCGCCCTGGGCAGATGCTGTCCAGGCGCTGCCCGGCTGGGGGTCACCGGGCCCCCCCACCAGGCAGGGGGGGTCTTCGCTAGGGCTTCCCTGCCAGACTCCATCGCCCCTGCTCCCCACTCCCACCTCCCCCCTCTCCCTTTCTCCTTCACAGACCCTCCTTTGCCTTTTAAAAGAAATGCCACCCACATTCAGAGACACAAGTGCAGCAGTTTGGTGAGCTTTTTACAACCATGTTTTTTTTTTTTTTTTTCTTCCGTTTTGTTCTGTTTTGTTCTAATTAAATGTATCGTCCTGGGAATCGCAGCCCATCGCAGCCTGACTCCAGTTCCAGGAAATAGATTAGCAAAAGGTCTGTTCCGCTCAGCCCGCGTCGGGCTTCCGGGGCCCCCCTCGGGGGCAGGTGCATTACCCAGAGGTGCTTTACACGCTTTATTCGACCTCTAAGGAGTTCTCTTATGTCAGAAGTGTATGTCTTACAATGGGTTGGGATGGTAAGTAGCCTCTTTTATTGAGTAATTCAATTATCTCCCTCTTTTTGTCCCTTTTCCTGCCTGCCTTCCTCCTCGCCTTTAGATCAAAGTGATGCTTGAGAGAGTGAGTTTCTATGTTCAAATCAGGATTCTAACCCTGTTGAGCCCTTTTATAGTTGCACATCCTTTCGATGTTTAAATTTTTTTTTTTAAAATATGACGTACACAGTTTTCTTTAAAAAAAAAAAAAAAAAGTATTACTGTAACATGACAAAAACTTAAGTAAAAGGCCCGTATGTTTTCAAGCCCTTGGTATATACCTCTTGTCATTTCAATTCATGCTTGGTCTCCAGCCCTCAAGTCCATTTGTAGGAGACAAAGTTACTGAATTTGGTTTATGAGACCTGCACTCCACTTAATGCTCTCCCTTCCTTTCGCCCCACTCCCCCCCCCCCCCCCCGAAAGATTGTGGTTCAAGTAGATCCGATTTTCTCATTTGACTCCACTGTCTCTTGTGATGGATGTTTAAATTAAGCAAGTCATTTGTAAAGTACAGTTGAAGCACCAGATCTCTAAAGTGTCAATACCCAGTCTCCTCTCCTTGCCTCCACTGTCCTTTGTTCGAAAGCACATGCCTGATCGTGAGAAGTCGATGCAAACGTGTTACACGCCCAGTCCTGGTGGAGGGCACACTTCCCTCGGCCCCCAGTCCCCCTCCTACATGTACAAGGCAAAAAAACAGCGGCAGAAATGACTTGCAGAACCAAACACTGTACTTCTGATGTGTTTTACAAGCATAAGTCCTGTTAAAAGACAAAACACGTTGAAGTTCTCTTTTCCCTCTTGTCCACTCCTGGTCCCTGACATACTTCGGTAGAGAAAGCTTTTTAACACACAGCCCTCTTCCAGCCCGAAAGATCAGGTTTCCTTTTTTTCCGTTCCTGGGAGAAAGGAAAGTTCCCTGCCTTCAGATGAGGAAACGTAAATTGCAATTCCGCGGGCCGCTTGTGCTTCCTCTTACTGTGTGCGCCACCTCGCTGCTGGGCAGTGGTGGTCTTAGGTGTGTGTCCACACTACAGTGTCCTGCAAAAAAAAAGACCAAAAAAAAAGACGTCTGAAGCACAAACTGAACACACTCAGCCGAAAATGTGACAATTCTCCGCCAAGTGCAGACACCAGGTGCTGAGATGATCCTTCCCAGGTCCAGGAGCTAAGTTGCAGAGGGATGCTGATGGAACTTTCCTTGGAAGCATTAAGGAAATAGGACTTCTTCTCGCAGAAGTTGAGCAATCCTATATCGGATTTAAAAACATTTCCCTAAACATGGAAAGAGCGCTCAGGCATAGCCACACGAGGGTTTGTTGTTTTTACATCCTCAGAGGAATCTCATGTATCCAGTCCCAAGAAACCCCAGTAATTACGTCAAACTAGGTTGGTAAGCCTTTGTTTTTGAAATGTCACAGTACTGCCTTTTTTTTTTTTTTTTTTTTTTCCTTCCCAAAACTGATGTACTGGTATTAGTTAAAATTCAGATTAATGGATGTTGCAAAAAAAAAGAGAGAAAAAAGAAGGGTGTCACTCAGAATACCTGATTAAATAGCAACTCTCGTATACTTGTAAAATTTTATATTCTCTGGGGAGAGGTTTACTCTGAAAGCAATTAAAATCTCCCTGTAGAAACCAAATCATTGTGACCAGGAACACGTGGATATTCTGGTCCTTAAAGCCCCTATTTTTCTTAATTGCCCTCAGATCTGCTCTTCAGGAGGAAAATAATAGGATTACCCCAAAAGGGCTTTCTGTTTCACGATCTGTCCTATCTCCCAGCTAGGGTCTCGTTAAGTTTTTGATCTTGAGAAGCCAGCATTTTGTTTTTGCATAGAGCTGCTTTCTGGAGCCACACAGGTGGCTTTTCCTTGGCCAGGAAGGCCGTTCCCAGGGGAAAACTTGGCACCTGCGGAAAGGAAGGCTTTCCCAGCTGTGGAGATGAGTGGGTTGACTTTGAACTTGGATGCTCCTGTCCAGTTGAACGTGGACAGTTTCGTATGGGGCTAGCTTATCTTTAATAACGCGTCCACCTCTGCTCCTTTCCCTCAGATCCTTTCCCTTTGCTGATAGAAGGGCCATGGGCGTCTCGGGATTGCCTTATTCCGTTAACTTTTCGTGGCTGTTGAGTCCCAGAACCATCTTGGATAGGCCAGATCCAGTCGATTCTTCTATGGTGAACATTGCTACTGAGAACTATGGTCAGGCCTCTGCGAGTACCCTGTCCCAGACAACCTGATTCTGGTCCCTGTGGACACCTTCCAGGACCAGACTGAGCGGTTCTGACCCAGGTCAGGGGGTTGAGTGACAGGAATTAATGAGATTGCTACGTTTCCAAGCGAGCTAGGCGTTTGCATGGACTGCGGCAACATTTCTGACATAATAAGGAGAGGAGAGGATGGATTCTGAGATCTCTGGCGGTTGGTATTTAATAAGCTGATTCAAGGACCCGTAGCGGCAGTGTGCGTGTAGGTGGAGGGGATCCTGTCAGAATAAGGTTTGAGGCTGGTTTCCTAATTAAAACCTAATGGAAAGAGCGGAAACGCTGCCTCGTTGTCTGGGCGGCATATGAAGTTCATTTGGATAAATTAAGACATCGGGGAGGGGTGGGGGGAGCCAGGTTTCATGGATTTTGCTTTCTAAATGCCGGCCTCGTCTTTGCTGCAGACCTGTTTTGCTTTTGGTAGTTCACAAAGATGCCGTTTTGAAGACTGTGAGGTGTTTTGTTTTTTTATTTAGCAACGATACGAGGTCACCTGGGCAGTTTTTAGAGTAGTTTCTGAACCGGTCAGTTGATGGCAAGATGAAGGTGGAGTAATTTTTTAGCAGGACAGAGGTTATTTGCTCAGAGCAGTTTCCTCCTGGCCAAATTGCTCTGGATAGAGAGGATCTTGTATTTCTTGTCATTTCATGTGTGTCTGAATCGGTGAGTCAGCTCTCTGATGTGTAAGGCGAGTGGTGACACCTTCCAATCGCCGAGGGGCAGCAGGACATGGAAGAACAGTGTGGGCTCGGGCGGCAGATAAGCTTGCGCTCGGGCCTGGCCCTGCCTGCCGTGGACAGTGGGCACAGATGATAACGCCCGTTTCTCAGGGTCGTTGCAGGCAAACGGGCGTACACAGGGCACCCACACAAGGCCTGGCATCCAGCGAGCCTCGGTTCCTTTCTCTCCCTGCTGCGCCTACTAGAGAAAAATAGTAAATAGCATTTACAGTCCGACGTGTTAACGGAAGTCAGAATAACATCTGTATTCTTGAGGGAACTCTCTCTTCCTCTTTGTAGGTTTCTGGCCAGTTTATTCAGCTGCAAGGAGCTGATTGGGGCGGAAACTAAGTGGGAGCCATCTTAAGGCGTTTCTTGCTTGCATAATGTCCTTATTATAGATGCTAGAACAGTCATGCTGCCTAAGCGTATGCTGACTACCTTCCTGTGTTCCTCTTGTGGGCCTCCTGAGAGTGCCTCTAGCGCCTCACCCACTGCTAGGCGGTCACATCACCCTGAGCGAGTCCTTTCCCCTCTCCAGGGTCTCCAGAGCAGTGAGCCCGGCCTGTCCCAGCTCTCGGGTTCTCCCACCCGTGGGAATTTGGCTGAGTCAGTTAAGGTTTTGTTCTTCCATTCTGCAGCCAGGCTTGTCCCGTGCTTTTCTTGGAGCAGAAAAGTTTTTGGCAGGTGCAAGGAGCCCTTCTCTCCTTTGGACTTTATTTAGAGTCGGGCAGAGGTTGGTACTGCCTCTAACAGGCCTCATGTTTCCTTGTCGTGTCTGACCTGCCTTCTGCAGCTTCTGTAGCAGCTACTGCTACTTCTGTAGCTCCCATACCCAGCTGCGAGGTACATGCCTTAAACATGAGGTGGAAAGTCGGACACTAAGTGTCTAGGTCACTGGCAGGCCCATCAGAGAAACCTTAGCTCAGCAGCAAGCTCAGCACCTGGTTCCCTTGTCCCAGAAACTCCAAGGCCATAAAGCTTAAGACAGCATGGCGCTGCCTCTTCCCTCCTCCCCAGAGTGGGTCTCCTTCTGGTGGAGAGAGGGTGGGAAGTGGTGAGAGGCCAGGAGTGTGGGAGTCAGACTGGAAGAGACTCCCCATTCGGCCAGTTTTCTGGCTTTCCCGAATGTGTGGCAGTGCCAAAGTGTCACATGAAGATCCTCATGTCCTGCCGGGGGCCTTCTTGGTGCATCTGCATTGCTCACAGCAGCTGTGTGCTGAGAAACTGAAACAGAGCTGACGTCCAAGGTCACAGAGCTAGTGGGTGTGGAGGCGGTTAGAACCCTGCAGCCTGTACTGAGCTCTGTACGCAACATGGATCCTGGATCTTGTATGGTATTTTCCCAACTGTCAGTGGATGCGATATCCATTTATTGATTTGTCTCCAAACTTGAAAAATAAAGAAATAGAAGAGGATAGACAAAGCAGAGTACAGCAAAGATTCAAGGTGACTTTGTGAAACTTGAGAGATGTAGAGGAGGAGATACGGGTCAAGGTCAAGGTGTGAGAACCACTCTGCACATAGAATAGGGTGGGGCAAACTATGGCTCCCTGGCCAAAGCCAGCCCACCCACCCTGTTGTAAGTAAAGTTTTATTGGAACACAGCTACACCTATTCGTTTCTGTCTTCTGCGGCTGCTTCTGTTCTAAACAGCAGAATTGAGTAGTTGGGACAGAAACTGTCAGACCTAAAGTATTTATTCAATCTCTGGCCCTTTAAAGAAAAAGATTGCTGGCCCCTGCGCTGGTATAATGTGCCTCGTGCCTGGAACGTGTGCACAGCAGCTGTGGTCCTCATTTTTGTGGTGGTGTGAGGTGGTGGGGAGGAATGGGAGGGAATACAGATATTCCCTTTAAAGTTGGCCCCCGAGAGAATGGGGTGCGCTCCTGTCCCTCTGGGACCTGCTGTGGCTCCCGCATCCACGTTCCTCCTTCCAGTGGATGTAGACACCCAAGCTGGGCTTCGAGCCTTTAACTCGAAAGGATTTTCATTCATTAGAAGTAACGGGAGACTCGAAGCCCAGTGTAGACGTGGATCGCAACTAACATTCCCGCATAGCCTGACCCGAGGGCGCTGCACCCAGATGCCAGTGTCACTTGGCTAAATGTCCGTTGCAGGTGGCTTGGAGGATTGCCCTCCTCATTTTCCTAACAGACACTGGGGCTTAGGTTTCCTTGGGATTCCGGGCCCTGCCACTGCTCAGGACAGCAAAACCGTCCTGGGAACCGCAGCCTCAGCAGCAGAGGCCGGCCGGATCCCTGGGGTGGGGGGCTGCTGGCGGCCACTTTTATCTGTTCCCTTGGTACACCCATCACGGATGGTTTATCATTACTCACTCTGGCCTATCAGGAAGCTCCACTAAACGCTTGGTGAATGAGTTTGCAACTAAAGACAACCCGTCAACGACTTCGGGAGAGTTCTAAGTGATCCAGGTTGCTGCCTGGGACATGACCCAGTGTCTATGTTGCGGAAGAGGGTGTGGGATTCTTAGATTGACACTGTGTGTGTGTAGAATCTATTCCCAGCACCTGCCCACTCTGTACCTGGCCCTGTGCTGGGCTTAGGAAACTTGGGAGTGACTGCCGGCCTCCAGGAACCCACAGGTGACCAGAAGTTAATGGTTGTATACAGTTAATTGCAGTTAACCTTTTTTTAATCGTTTCAAATGTACTAAATTTCTGTAATCACCCCCTATTTTAATGGGCACACAGTACTTTCACTTGGCGTCAGTTAGGAGTTGGTCTTGAGACAATTCATTATTACCCCAGCTGGGGTGCTTCCAGATGTCTCCACTCCTTTGGGGTGACTCTGCCAACAGGGACAGGTTCCTTCTGTTCCAGTTTGTGTGGCTGTATATGGCCATGAGGCAACACAGAGCGGCTCCCCTGGCTAACACATTGTTACCATATTTGTCATGGGAATCTGGTATTCGCTTCTGGTGGAGCTGCTGGCCATTACCTGCTGAATGCTTCGAACCGGGAGACAATTTAGCGCCTTTTTGGCCAATGGGATCATCATGGAGCTGAGTCAGAACCAGGTTGTTGGGAATTCACTTCAGGTAGCCTTGCCAAGAACCAATCACAGTCCTTTGGTGGTGTATGAAGTCATAGGCCAGGTACTTATTAATAGAAAAATGTTAATACTTTGTCTTGGTTGAATGAAACCACATTGATTCCTCTGAAAAGATTATAAACAAGGCCCTAACCGGGTTTGCTCAGTGGATAGAGCGTCGGCCTGCGGACCAAAAGGTCCCAGGTTCGATTCCGGTCAAGGGCATGTACCTTGGTTGTGGGCACATCCCCGGTGGGAGGTGTGCAGGAGGCAGCTGATCGATGTTTCTCTCTCATCAAAGTTTCTAACTCTCTATCCCTCTCCCTCTCTGTAAAAAAATCAATAAAATATAGCCGGGACCGGTTTGGCTCAGTGGATAGAGCGTCGGCCTGCGGACTGAAAGGTCCCGGGTTCGATTCCGGTCAAGGGCATGTACCTTGGTTGCGGGCGCATCCCCAGTAGGGGGTGTGCAAGAGGCAGCTGATTGATGATTCTCTCTCATCGATGTTTCTAGCTCTCTATCCCTCTCTCTTCCTCTCTGTGAAAAATCAATAAAATATATTTTTAAAAAAATCAATAAAATATATATTTTTAAAAAGACTATAAACAAGGAGAAGTCTTAGTTCCCAGATAAACTGATTAGACTTTCCTCTCTGGAATGATAGACATCGCTTGTCCTTGGACACCAACCAGTATCTCTCCAGCTTTAAGCAATCTGAAGCATAGTTGGCGTGAGGAGGTTAAACTCTGTTGCTGAGAAGCAGATTTCAGAGGTTGATTGTCAGGAGAAACTTGGACCAGAGAGACCTTTATCAAGCACGGGAGCTGTTTTCAGAACGAGTGGGAGAGGAAAAATAGCTACTGAGACGGCGACACTGACTAATCCTGTGGCTGGCCGGCCATTTCCTTGGTCAGCTTGTTGGAAGCTCTGCAGGAATGTTCCGTGTAAGTGGGTTGTGTGCTCTGATGAACCCCAGTGTGGACACCCACTTGGGGGTGAAGCATTCCTTTTAGCGTTGAGGGGACTTTGCATTTCTTTCCCTGGGATTCTCATTGCTTCCTGTCTGTCTTTGGTAAGTCCCATTTGGTTTTTCACTAGGATTCCTTGGGCCTTGCTGTGTACTTCTCATTTATTCCCTTAACTATCCCAGCGTCTCCGATCAGATTTCTTAATGTCCCAATTCCCCGCCTTGGATGTTGCAAGGACCTTATTGGCCTCATGTCAAGCATTTGTTCTGGGTTAGATTAGTGGTAAGTAAGCACTTGATTTCACGTGGAATCAGGGAATTCTTGGCATAAGAATTCCGTCCACCCTGAGATGCCACCCCTGCCTTCCCTTCACGGTTGGAATGCGGGCAACATAAGGGACTTGCCCAATGTCTTGCTTAGTACCTCCCTTCGGCATTTATTGGGACACTTTTATTTAGGGTGTTTTCTGTCTTATTTTTTTCAACTCAATTATAAACTTTAGGGGAGGAGTTGTTTTATCAGTTGGCCTGATTAATAAGTTACTCTTCCTCAGGTAATTTCTAATTGTTTCAAGGTAGCAGTTAAGAACAGGGCCTGGCTGAAACCGGTTTGGCTCAGCGGTAGAGCGTCAGTCTGTGGACTGAAAGGTCCCAGGTTCGATTCCGGCCAAGGACATGTACATTGGTTGCGGGCACATCCCCGGTAGGGAGTGTGCAAGAGGCAGCTGGTCGATGTTTCTCTCTCATTGACGTTTCTAGCTCTTTCTCTCTCCCTTCCTCTCTGTAAGAAATCAATAAAATATATTAAAAAAAGAAAGAAAAAAGTATAGGGCCTGGAGTTAGAAAGTCCTAGATTCTGGCTCCGGTTCTGCCGCTTCCTTCTTTGATCCTACGGGTGAATTTTTTCCCCATCTCTGAGCCTCAGCTTTTCTGTAAACCAGACAACTAAATGAGTCACCGTGGAATAGGTCTGTGAATGGATTTCAGAGAGAGCTCAGTAAAGAGGGGGGGAGCTCAGCAGCCTGGTGCCTGCATGGAAGTTGATGCTACAGAATGTTTGGAATATTCTGCACTAATGCATCCAGGCATTCATTCAGCAAATGTTTACCCAGATCCTGTCATGGATTAGGCAGGATTTAGGCACTGGACTTCATAAGACTCCGAGGAACCCAGGCAGGCGTAGTTAAGGAAACGAGGGCAGAGAGGTGAGGCTCACAGCTCTCTGTTGGAAAGTTAACTTCTTAGGACCTTGACACTCTCATTACCTGGCTGAGATTGTCCCTACTTAGGGCATCTTTTCAAGCTTTTTATTATGGCCATTTTCTAACATTCAAGAGAAAAGAAACTAGTATCATAGATCACCATATACCCATCACCCAGTTTGACTGGTCATGTACATTCTGCCAGTTTTGATTCATCTCACCTACGTACCTCCATCTCCCTTACATAGTTTAAAGCAGATACCAGATCTTACCTGGTTTCACCATAATCATACCTAACAAAATTAACATTAATTAATATTTCAAATACCCAGTCCGGGGTCAGATTTCTCCATCTCTCCCACATGGGCTTTTGGCAGCAGGTGTGCTCCGATCTGGGTCCTGGCCCCGGGCATTCAGCGAGCTGGTGACCCAGGGTGCTGGTGGTTGGGCTTCTGTTCTGTCATTGGTCTGTGCTTGCGCCTCAGGGGCATCCGTGATGTGAGCATGTTACCATGGAAATAGTGCGATGTCACAGAGCCAGTTATGACCGCTACTGGGAATGTTGGAGGAAAGAGGAACAGAGCCCATTTGCTCTTGATTTCTGGTCGATGAACCTAGGTTGTAAGGATACTGAAAAACATGTGCAAGACCCAAAGGTTTATTTCAAGAATTTCCTGCCTCTGAAAATCCCTCAGTGAGGTTCCCCTCCCAAGGGCTGTTTCACGTCTTACGTCAAGGGAAGGTCTCCGCCTTCTGAGGTCTCAGGCCCGAGCCCTGAGCCAATTTTCCAAAGGAAAGCCTTTCGTCCCAGTAAACGACTGCCCCCAGGGTCGGATTTGGGGCTCTGGGGCTCTGGACTCCTGCATTAGGCCTGTCTGTAATCATTTGAAGAGGCAGAGCTTCCTTGTAATTTTTGTAATTTTGTCCCTAGTTAACGGGTCATTCAGAGCCTACCCAGGCAATTTGTTGAGAGTTTGGGCAGTTAATGATCATAACCCTGACCTTCACATTAACCTAGCCGTCTCTTGTCAAGGGTTCTCATGGTCTTCAGGTA
This sequence comes from Pipistrellus hanaki, assembly GCF_964339955.1. Classification (NCBI taxonomy): domain Eukaryota; kingdom Metazoa; phylum Chordata; class Mammalia; order Chiroptera; family Vespertilionidae; genus Pipistrellus; species Pipistrellus hanaki. The sequence goes on along the minus strand of NC_140517.1, from coordinate 44,525,216 downwards.
ATAGCCACTGCTCCCATGGGTTTCCATCTTTGTTGTTTTCTCCCCTCCCTTCCTCCTTCCCTCTCTCTCTTTCTCTCTCTCTCTCAACCAGGTGGATTCACAAGCCCAAGCCCCTTTGAACTTCCATCCCTCTCTCGTTCAGAGAATTTCCATGTTGCCAAGCTTTGTGTGTGAGCACCTTTGTCCCTTCTCGCTAGAGCTCAGCTCAGTTTCACCAGGATTTGTTAGCACAGGATGGTATTGGGTCCAGAGGAGTCTGGACCTTGTTGGCCAGCAGTTAGCTGTGGTCCCAAAGGGAAGTTGCCCGTAGCTTTTCCTTAGAGAAATGCTTTCCAGTGAGCATTCAGCCAGTAATGTAGAGGTATGTCCATGCTAGCTGGTTCTTAAAACAGGAGCTACTATTTGTCTGATGCTTGCTTTGTGCCTGCCACCATGTCCAGGGCTTTGGTCCACATTATCTCCTTTAACCCCTTGAGGTGGGTACTGTAGTTATCCCATTCTACAGATGGGAAAACCAAGGCTGGGGTTATGGGAACCAAAAGCATACTCTAGGGAAGAGGAAGAGCCAGTTGAGTTACTCGGTCTGCAGAAAAAAGCCAGATGCCCAAATCTGTAGGCTGGTAGGTGGGGCTAGCGTACTTGGAAACTTGGAAAAAGTACTGTCTGCTAAGCCCATGGTATGTGATTGAACCCAACACGATTCTCCGTCCTGTAGAGATATATTCTTTAACTTGAGAGGAGGAGCTGCTGTCACCAGCTCTGCTAATGGAAACTTAAAGGCCCCGGAAGTTTAGTCCAGGAGTCGAAAGGCAGATCTGACTCTAGGCAAGGTGTTGACTTCTTCCCAGTTCCTCCCAGGCGCCTGTTCCAGGCTTGGCTGGTTTCCCGTCCCCTTGGCTCTGGCATCCGGGGACCTTGCTCTGGGAACCGGTGGTCTCTGCCCAGGCTGGATGCTGCAGGGTGCCTCCTGCGTGCCGGTCTCGAGAGAGCTCGGCAGGTCTTGATTGAAATGATTAGCGCAGTGGAGCTCCCCCCACTTTTCTTGGGGGGATTATGTCACCGGCTATTAAGCGCGCTTCCTCCCTCGGCATTTAATCCCACTCCGACATGGATTTTGCCGGCAGCCTGTGAAGTGGCGCCGCTGAACCCTGGTTGCTGCGTTGTGGAGCCTGCCCTTGTGCAGTCCCTCCTGTGGCCCTCAGGGCTTCTGCCTGTCCCAGTTAGTTTGACTTTCCTTCTGATGAACAGTCCGGAGGAAATGGACCCCATGTTCACGCAGGACCGTTAGCTGGGACTCCCCGTTGTTAGCAGAGGGCATCCTCTCGGGTGAATAGAAGTTTGCCTGGGGCTCTGAGAGCCGGTGCGGCCACCTGGCACTGAGAAGGCCCAGTGGTCAATCGACTGTGATTGCCCCAGTGTCCTGTTCCCCTTCATAAGTCACCAGAGATTTTTTTATTTATTTTTAAAACATATTTTATTGATTTTTTACAGAGAGGAAGAGAGAGGGATAGAGAGCTAGAAACATCGAGGAGAGAGAAACATCCACCAGCTGCCTCTTGCACACCCCCTACTGGGGATGTGCCCGTAACCACAGTACATGCCCTTGACCGGAATCGAACCTGGGACCTTTCAGTCCACAGACTGACGCTCTATCCACTGAGCCAAACCGGTTTCGGCACCAGAGATTTTTTTAAATCCTATTTATTTTTCAGCTTCTCCCAAATCTAAGGAAACAAAGTTTCAAGTACTCACTACCCGGTTGGTAAAACATTGTGTGAAATGGTCTGATGGCAGGTTCTCTCTCAGCCCAGATATGACGGGGCTGTACATATAGATAATGCTGGTAACCCTTTGGCTGAAAGTCTTTGTAGCGTGGACCTGTCTCGGTAAGACCTTTGGCATTTGAAAGGCTTTCTTCTGCAATCGTTCCTGATGATGGCGGAGGCTTTGGAGCTGCTTGGGGTGGTCTCTGTGGTCCCACCCCGGTGTCAGATGTGGAGCAGCCGGTGCCTCCGTCTGAATCAGCCTGCAGCAGCTGGAGAGGGATGGAGGCCTAAGCTGATCTTGGGCAAGACCTCTGCCTGCTGTGCCCAGGGTTCTGGCCCAGGAGTGGGCGCAGGTGAGGGAGCGTTGGGAGGTGCCAGCCACCCTGGCTCAGCTGCCGGAGCCCTGCGGCACAGAGGCTCCTTTGTGGACTGGGTTTCTTGCAATTTGTATCTTTTTCTATTCGGACAGTGCAGGAAAGGAGGTGCTCAGGGGCCTGGCACAGAGGAGGCGCTCAGAAACGTTTGTGGCATCAAGTAGGCGGTGGAGGAGAGGTCTCCCCCTTCCGTTTCTGCTCACTGATCAGGGAGAACAGTGGGCTTAGGGGCGGGAAACAAGTCAGTTCTGGTGCTTTTCCTGTCACCCCTGGCTGTCTGACCTCCACTCGTCCCTTCACCTGCTCTCCCTCCTGTTTGAAATGAAAGGGTGATGGCGTCCCACTAGCCCTTCTGCTCTGAGGCTTTCTCCTGGTCCAGAGGCTCTTTTGCTGTTGGCAGTCTTGGGCTTTATGTCTTTTATCTGGACTTCTAGGAGCCTAGGCACTTCCTGTGGAACTGTGTTCCCTCCATCCCTGTCCTGGGATCCGGGTACTTTATGCCCATGTCCCTCTCACCTTCTTCCCTTCCAGACTAAAATGAGAAGGGATGCTCTTTACAGCTTTTCTTCCTGGAGACTAGCCTCTCTCTCCGAATGCCTCTGGGCCTTCCCCTGCTCCACCGTGTGTCTGCCTGTCTAGTCTGTCTGACTCTCCCAGTATTCCTCCTGGCCCGCCCAGTGTTCCCCTCAGGCACACATCTTCTTGTCTCCAGAAACCACTCTCCCAGTGCCCTCCCAACACCAGACAGCAGGAACCGGCCGTGCCAATGAATAACAGCATCTCCCTGGGGTTGGTGAGCTGGCCAAAACCAGTTTGCCCAGTCAAGTGGCACTTTGACTGTGGGCGAGGCCATTCCAGCAGAACTGCCTTCGTCCCACGAGAGGTGCCACCCCTCCTTCTGCGGGCCACACCCGGCCCGGAAGGCAAGGCGCCTCACTTGTCAGGAATGCTGCCTTCTCCACAGTTTACCGGGCGTCTTCCTGTGGGCAGCCCGGGCAGCCTGGCCCTCACAGGAAACAGCAGGAGAGCACATGGGTCATGGCTCTGTGTGTTTCCTTTGAAACACTCAAGTCTTGTGTCCAGCATTCTGTGTTTGAGAGCGGCCCTTGACCTCTGCTTGGGTGTCTTTGGGGCTGGGCCACTTGTTTTAAGCTGATCTGACCCCTCTGAACCGGGAATGAGTGTACCCAGCCCTTCTGGAAGGTTTTGATGTTTAGGGAGCAGCACCAGGCAGACAAAGGGAGGGAGTGACGGTCCTGGGAGGAGTCAGTTTGTTTGCCCAGGAGCCCCGGGCCAGCTGCCTGTGAGCACGTTCCCGCCCGACCCTGGGCCGGCTGAGCGGCCAGGCTGCTCCTGCGCAGATGGGTTCCCTGGGCAGCCTTCCGGGTCGCCTCGTTACTCTGTTCCCTCCATTTGGTCTGGGTCCTGTTTGACTGGGGAAGTCATTTTTTATGCCTCATACATACTTCTCTATGTCATGCATGAAGAACTTTGAGAACATTTTTAAAATGTTTAAATTTTTATTTTTTTAAAACCGGCTGCTGTGCTTGTGCGTATTGTGTCTGTGGGTTTGGCTCAAAAACTGGATTCTTTTCCCAGCTATTACTTTCTTAACCCTATTTATCCCCAACCCTCCCCCCTCCCTTCACATCCTACCCCCCTCCCCCATAGATATTTACACATTTAGAATCCTATTCCCAGCATCTGTCATGTCAGGGGAGCGCTTCTGTTTTTTAACAACTAGGGGTAGGAAGGTATGGGGGGGGGGGGGCGTGAAAAGTTAGGAAATCTAGACTGGAGGGCCAGAAGGATACCCAGAGTGAGGCAAGTCAGGTGGGAGACAGGGTGAGCTGAGGTGGGGCTGTCAGGAGGACCTCACAAGGGGTCTGGGGCCTCTTAACCCCCCTTGCCTCCAGCCCAGGGCCACGGAGCTGAGGGTGTGGCTCAGACCCCACAGCCTGTTCACGGTGTGTCCTCTGGCCTGCCTGCGGGGAGGGCCTGGGAATCTGCAGGCCACCCCTGGTTCAGAAGCACAGCTACCGCCCTCAGCTCACAGGGCACGTCCACAGCTCGGGGGCCCAGTGGCGACCCCAGGCCACTGCGCCTGGGAGGGCTGCTGGTCCGTGTTCCCTGAGAGAACAGCTTCTGCGGTCAGGTGCATCTCAGAAGTGCTCGGAAGCCAGGTTGTGCAGGTGTCTTGACTGTAGGACTTCTGGGAACTTCTGTTCCAGCATTAAGATGGTGGTTCCCCAAGGCGGGGATTCCCTCAACTCACTGGACCACAGAACCTCGTCACTTTTCTTCTTAGAATTCGAGTCCCAGGGAAGGAACAGTTTGGGAACTGCTGCTCCAGCCTTGCCGGTCCCTGTCCCCTCCCCCAGCTCCAGCCCCGGCCCTGCCCCCAGCCAGGACAGCTGGGAGCGGATGCAGTCCTTTGGGAGGAGGGTGGGGTGGGATGGGGGGCGGTGGACCCCAGGTCCCTCCGAGGCCTCTGGCAGGGGTTCCAGGTCTCTCTCACCGCAGTCTGGCCCGCCCTTCCCGCCAGCCTCGGCCAGCCCAGAGCCCTCGGCCCGGTGTTCCCCTCCAACCTGTGTTCATGCGGCTTTGGGGTTGGTTTGTAGGGAAGATGGTGAGTTGGAAGAAGGTGAACTGGAGGATGATGGGGCAGAGGAGACCCAGGGCACCTCCGGAGGCCCTGAGAGGAGCCGGAAAGAGAAGGGGGAGAAGCGCCACAGCGATTCCGACGAGGAGAAGTCTCACCGGAGACTGAAGCGGAAGCGGAAGAAAGAGCGGGAGAAAGAGAAGAGAAGATCGAAAAAGAGGAGGAAATCGAAGCACAAGGTAGGTGCGGAGGGTTGCTGGCCTGGACAGGCGGAGAGCCCCAGGGGCCTAGCTTGTCTTATCAGGCCAGAGAGCGCTCCTAATAGTGCTGTTTTCTCCTTCCTCAAATTGGTCAGTAGCCCATGCTCCGTTGCCGCCAAATGCCCGTGGGTAGGTGTTTCTCAGAGAGCACCGAGCCACGTTCCGGCAGTGCTGCCCCGGGGCTGGCCGCCCGAGTGGCCTGCCAGCGGCAGATCACTGAGTCCGCTGCTTCTGTCCTTGCAGCGACATGCGTCTTCCAGCGATGATTTCTCCGACTTCTCCGACGACTCCGATTTCAGCCCCAGCGAGAAGGGGCACCGCAAGTACCGAGAGTACAGCCCGCCGTACGTGCCGGTGAGTGACTGCTGGTCCGGGGCTCCGTGGAGTAAAACCGCTGCGCTTACTGCGCACCGTACCCTCTGCTGAGCATTCTTGCATGGCATTTGACGCGGATTTTAATATTGCAAGATTAGGTGTTGTCTGTATATATAAAATTATTTTTATTGGTTTTAGAGAGGAAAGGAAAGAGAGAGAGAGAATCATCAATAATGAGAATCATCGATCTGCTGCCTCCTGCACATCCCCTACTGGGGATCAAACCTGCATCGTGGGCATGTGCCCTGGCTTGGATATGAACTATGACCTGGTTCATAGGTCAATGCTCAACCACTGAGCACACCAGCTGGGCAGATTAGGTGTTGTCTTTATCCGCATTTTATAGGTGAGAAAGCTGAGACGTAGAAAACTGCAAGCAGGTCTCACAGCTCTGAAGTGCAGGAATGGGGGTTTGAACCCCGTTAGTGACCCAACTCTATAAGCCATGCCGCCAGCACTTCTGGATGCCACTCTTCCTGTGGCCTGGCCGTGTGTCTCCTGTTCCCGAGAGAGATGCTGCGTGTCCCTGTCATAGCTGACTGTTTTACGCCGTTCAGAAAGGACCTTTGTGGAAAATTAGCAAGAGAATGAAGTGGTTATAGGAATAAATTATATCTCTGACCTTACGCAAACATAAAGTTATCTGTTCAATTAGTATGCTATTACCCCTACCTTCCAGCAAAATTGATAAGAAAAAACATCAACATAGCTTTCTGAGTTTTGATTTTTAAAAAAATGTATTTTATTGATTTTTTTTTTTTTTTTTTTTTTTTTTTTTTTTACAGAGAGGAAGGGAGAGGGATAGAGATCCAGAAACATTGATGAGAGAGAAACATCGACCAGCTGCCTCCTGTACACCCCCCATCAGGGATGTGCCTGCAACCAAGGTACATGCCCCTGACCGGAACCGAACCCGTTACCCATCAGTCTGTAGGCCGACGCTCTACCCACTGAGCCAAACCGGTTTGGGCGAGTTTTGATTTTTAAAAATACTTTTAAAGCTAGTAGCTCTTAAAGGTGTCCCAGTTATCATATGACTCAGCACCATCCATTATTACAGATAATTTATTGTAAGGCATAGTTGACATTGATCTAATTCAATGTCAGATTCAGACTAAACCTGAGGGAGGCAGGGAAAGAGGAAACACCGTGAGCTTTCATTGGGAACTGGTGTCGGGCATTTTAAGATCTGCTAAAGTAGTTGTGTATGTCTATCTACTTTTTTTTTTTTTTTTAATATATTTTATTGATTTTTCAGAGAGAGGAAGAGAGAGGGATAGAGAGTTAGAAACGTCAATGAGAGAGAATCATCGACCAGCTGCCTCTTGCACACCCCCTACTGGAGGTGTGCCCGCAACCAAGGTACATGCCCTTGACCGGAATCGAACCCGGGACCTTTCAGTCCGCAGGCCGACGCTCTATCCACTGAGCCAAACCGGTGCCTGCTATCTACTTATGTTTTGTATTTTCTCCTTTTTTAAAATTTTTATAATGAGTGTGGGTTATTTTAAATTAATAGACTAATTTTAGAGCAGTTTTAAGTTCATAGGAAATTAAGCAGATAGTACAGCTCCCTCCTTACCCCACCCCGTTTCTTCTGTTTGTAACATCTCGCATTAATGTGGCTGATACATTTGTTGTAATTGATGAGCCAATATTGATTCATTATTAGAGTTCAGACCTTTACATGAGGGTTTTACAGTTCTCTGGGTTTTAACAAACGCATAAAGTATGCATTCCCCATGCACTATCATATAAAATAGCTCAGATCCCTGACAGTCCCCTCTGCTTCACTCCTCCCTGAGCCCCTGGCAGCCACCAGTCCTTCACAGTCTCTAGTTTTGCCTTTCCCAGAATGTCAGTCAGGCTCATACAGTTTGTAGCCTTTTCAGATTGGCTTTTTCAGTTAGCAGCATAGTTTACGGTTCCTCCGTTTTTCATAGCTCCACGGCTCATTTTGTAAAATTGCTGAATAATAAATGCTCCCTTGCCCGGATGTGCCGCAGTTGGTTTATCCACTCATTGCCTGAGGACGTTTTGGTGGCTTCCATTTGTGTGTGTGTGATAGATTTATAAAACATATTTAACTCGATCCAGTATCTCCTGGCAGTTGGGAAAGCATCATTTGAAATGGCTTTCTAGTTTGAATTCCAAGACCTCAGGAAAACTTTGCCCTGGAAGCACCCCTTCTGCCTACCAGGCCGCCCCCCCAGTGAGATTGCTCTGTAGCCCTGGGAATTCCCCCTCCCCCCATGCCCCAATACTTCTCCCTTGTTCCTCAGGGATTGTGGGCTCTGTTCTCCATTTTCTCTTAAGCCGTAGCCCTTTCTGAAGAACAGAAACACCTGGGCCTACTGCTTAGATCTCACTCCGGTGGGGACCGGTCCCCGGTGGCTTGAGGATGGACCTCTCCAGGGACAGTGAGGGTCTTGGTGGTCTGCACCCGAGGCCCTGGGGCCTGCTCACCCTCCTCTCCCTGGCAGTCCCACCAGCAGTACCCCTCGTCACACAGCACGTCCCTGCCCAAGAAGTCCTACTCTAAGCTGGACAGCAAAGGCTACGGCATGTACGACGACTATGACAACGAGCAGTACGGGGAGTACGAGGGCGACGAGGAAGAGGACATGGGCAAGGAGGACTACGACGACTTCACCAAAGAGCTGAACCAGTACCGGCGGGCCAAGGAGGGCAGCAGCCGGGGCCGAGGTGAGGCCTTCTGCTCCGGGGTGTCTGAGCAGACCTAGGGGCGGGGCTGGAGGGGCGGTGCAGTGGGCAGGCCTGGTTGTCTCCATGCTCCAGGAGGAGAGACAGGCAGCCATTTAGGGCTGAGATAAGTAGGAAGGAGAGACTTGGGGAGTCAGCCTCTGAGAAGAGGGCCAGGCTGAGGCCCTGGTTGGGATGGAGCCAGGCTGGTAGGCAGAGAGAGGGAAAGTTCACTTCCTGGTCAGTGAGGGGAAAGAAAAGAGACAGCTTCTCTCATCTGTCCCAGGGTGGCTGCCCCACCCCTCGGTGGCCCCCTCCCCCATCCTCAGCCCATATCACCTGACCAGGTGTGACTGCAGCCTGCGGGCCTGCCACACCCTGGACCTTGAACCCGGGCCCGCCACACCCTGGACCTTGAACCCTGGCCGTTAGAAGGGTGGTGGGGGAGGGCAGACCCATCTCCTGCCAGTGAGATTTTCCACCTTAAGGGGGGGGCGGGGGGGGCGGGGGGCGGGGGGGGGGGGCTTCCAGAACCTTCCAGATCAGAGGTTCGTATCCCCACCTAAGGCCCAGCTTGTTTGAGTGGCCGTCTCCCTTCTTTTTTGCAGCAGTCTCTCACGGCACCTCCCTGGACAGGCCTTGCTCTGTGCAGACATTCTAGGCTAGTGCTGTCCTGTGGAAGCAGAATGCAAGCCACCATGTGACTTGCTTTTTCTAGCAGTCACCGTTAAAAAGCTAACAGATGAAATGAATTTTTTTTTTTTTAAATATATATATTTTTTTATTGATTTTGTACAGAGAGGAAGGGAGAGAGATAGAGAGTTAGAAACATCGATGAGAGAGAGTCATCGATCAGCTGCCTCTTGCACACCCCCTACTGGGGATATGCCCGCAACCAAGGTACATGCCCTTGACCGGAATCGAACCTGGGTCCCTTCAGTCCCCAAGCCGACGCTCTATCCATTGAGCCAAACCGGTTTCGGCTGAAATGAATTTTTAACAATATATTTTATTTACCTTATACATTCAAAGCCTTATTTCAACACGTTTGCAAACTAGGCAGATGTGATATTTTACATCCCCCCTTTTCCCCACCGAGTCTTTGCCGTTCAGACGGACTTTATCCTCACAGCATCCCTTGGTTTGGTCAGCCACGTTGCCGGTGCTCGGTAGCCACGTGTGGCTGGTGGCTGCCACATGGTGCAGTGCAGCGTTCAGTGTAGTGAGTGCTGGAGCGGCCATGTGCCCACGATGCTGAGGCTCCCCAACGAGGGCACCGGGGGACCTCTGGCCTGCCTGGGGGGCCGGGAAGGCTTCCTGGAGGAGGAGGAAATGGTGGGCCTCAGGGCAAACAATGGGTTAACATCTCTTGTTGGTGGGGTCTACTCCCGCCCAGGCGTTCACTTTCTGAATCACCGTGCAGGCAGCCGAGGCCGTGGCAGGGGCTACCGGGGCCGAGGAAGCCGCGGAGGGTCCCGGGGCCGAGGCATGGGCCGGGGCGGCCGAGGCCGGGGCAGAGGCTCCATGGGAGACCACCCAGAGGACGAAGATGACTATTATGAAGATGAGATGGATGTAAGGTTTTCTGCTGCCCGGGAATGGGGGCATGGGGGAACGGGATGGCTGGCGGGCTGCATGTACTGTTGGGGTGGCCTGTAAAACTCACTGCACTGGAGGAAAGCAAGCATCAGATGGCAGGCAGGTTCATGTGTTTTAAATGTGCATGTGTGATTTCGAAATGGAAAAAACTTTCATAGGATTCAAACTGAACAGAGACCAAAGGATGAGCTGTGAACATTACATTTTCTTCCCGCTGATTTCCCAGCGACTTAGTTCCCGGCCCTGGAGAAAGGTTCCCGAGCGGCTCTGGGGACGTTTTAGATTTTGGGCCTTTGCAGTCGGGGCTTATTTACTCACTGCGCCTCGTGCTCTCTCTCGGCACTGGGCACACTCCTCTCTCTCAGAGACTGCCACACTCACTGCCGTGACCCTGCCGAGGCCTTCTGTGCAGTCTGTTCCAGCGGCACAGCTGCCCATTGCGTACAGAGGTGCCCTGATGGGTCTGCCCCGGGGGTGGGCTTTAAGGCTGATGGCTGCACGGAAAGGAGTAAGACCACCCGTGCTCAGGCTGGGTCACGTGAGGAGGGGACACAGGCCCGGGGCCCACATTTCTCACCTGCTCTTCTGAGCCTGAAGTTGTGGCAAAGGGGCAAAATGTACAGTTAGGGACAGTGTTCGTCGTTCCATGTGACACCGTTCTGCTCTCTGAAATTCCAGTATGGAGAAAGTGAGGAGCCGATGGGCGATGAGGATTATGACGACTATTCCAAGGAGCTAAACCAGTACCGCCGGTCCAAGGACAGCCGAGGACGAGGTGGGCAGGGGCCCCGGAAGGTGGGGGGCTCCTTCTGGCCGCTGTCAGCGTTGGGTTCTGGGGACGGGCAGTGGCTGACGCCATTTCTCTCCTCCGCAGGGTTAAATCGAGGCCGTGGCCGGGGTTCCCGAGGCCGAGGCAAAGGGATGGGCCGGGGCCGAGGTCGAGGTGGCAGCCGAGGAGGGATGAACAAGGGTGGAATGAATGATGACGACGACTTCTATGACGATGACATGGGCGTGAGTCAACTCTTCATCTGGTCTGATGTGCTCTGCCAAGGCCCCTCCTTGGGTTTTGTTCCCTTTAATGAGTTGTCCGCTAAGGCTGACCCTGGCCTCCGACTCCCGGTGGCCGTTCCCGTAGGGCCAGTAAGCACTGATCATCTCATAGGGATGCACTGCTGGCGAGACCCTCTCTTGTGTTTTGTTGTGTGTGTGTGTGTTTTATGTTAATCTCACCCTGGGATATTTTCCCCCATTGATTTTTAGAGAGGTGGAGGGAGAAACATCGATGTGAGAGAGACATATTGGTTGGTTGCCTCCCACACGCACTCCAACCAGGTCCTGGGGATTGAACCTGCAGCCCTGGTATATGCCCTTGACTGGGAATCAAACTGGCAACCTTTCCGTGTGCTTGTCAGTGCTCCAACCATTGAGCATCACTGGCCAGGGTAAAAGACCCTCTTTCTTTCTTTCTTTCTTTCTTTCTTTCTTTCTTTCTTTCTTTTAAAATATACTTATTGATTTTTTAGAGAGGAAGAGAGAGGGACAGAGAGTTAGAAACATTGATGAGAGAGAAACATCGATTAGCTGCCTCCTGCACAACCCCTACTGGGGATGCACCCGCAACCAAGGCACATGTCCCTGATCGGAATCGAACCTGGGACCCTTCAGCCCGCAGGCCGACGCTCAATCCATTGAGCCAAACCAGTTTCGGCCCCTCTTTTTTAAAACCTGCACTCACCCCTAACAAGTCTCTAAGACTCGGAAGGTTCTCGGTGACCCACTCCGTTTCCCCCGAGAGTTTGCAGGAAGGCACGTGCCTCTGCCCCCAGGCGGTGGATGTGTTCCTGCACAAATGCGTGCGCTCGAGTCTTCATTGCCAACAGCTCCAAGCGCCAGAGCTTTCCTTATCCAAGCAGCTTTCCACACTGTGGGCTCAGGCTCCCGTGGCCTCGGTGTCCAATGGAACTGGCTGCTGGACGCTCAGATGGTCTCCACCTGACCCGCCGGGCCCTCCCCGCCCTCGCTTTTCGTTCCCCGTTATCACCTTCACACTCTGCGCTCTCTGTTCCTACAGGACGGCGGCGGGAGCTACCGGGGCCGCGACCATGACAAGCCCCACCAACAGTCTGACAAGAAAGGCAAAGTCATCTGCAAATACTTCGTGGAGGGGCGGTGCACATGGGTAAGGGGCCTGAGCAGGGCGGCGCCTCCCGGAGGACACGGGCGCTGGGCCTGCTCTGGAGGCCGCTCCCTGGGCAGGGCTCGTGCCGGTGGGAGCGGTTGGCCACTGAGAGGTGCCTCGGGGCCTGGAAGACTCGGTTCTCTTCTCAGAGGGCCCTAGGGGCCGGAGCAACAGGACATCTGGGTTTTTCTGGTTTGGGGAGGATATTTTTGGTCCTAGTTTTCAACAAATTCGTACAGCCTCAAATGTTGCGTTAAGATTAATGCTAATGCAGAGATGTACATATTCCGGTTAGTTACTGAACTTGAAGGCATCCATAGAAAAGGTGTTGGGATTTAAAGAAAAATCGGGGCAGTGTTGTCCTCGTAGGGACTTGTGCCTACACCTGTCGCCAGAACTTTAAGAGAAGCTGGGAAATGTAATATTTTTAGCTGGGCACATTCTTTCTCAAACAAAATTGGGGTTCTGTTAGGAGAGAGCATGACTGGATACTGGTTGCCATTCAGTAGAAGGAGGCAGTGAAAGGCGAGGACTAGAGGCGGGAGGAAGAGGCTGTGGGAGAGGGAGGCGGGCCCCCGGGGAGCACGCTCATGGTCGGAGTATGAAGTTGTGGGAAACCTGCCCACTCCCTGAGGGAAGGGGCTTCCTTCTGTCCTCGGTCCCTCCGCTTCAGCGGTGACAGAGCAGCGCTTCCTGGAGGAGTCAGCCAGGGCGCCCCGCCCCGCCCCTGACCTTCCCCTGCTTCTCTTCCAGGGAGACCACTGTAACTTCAGCCACGACATCGAGCTTCCAAAGAAGCGAGAGCTGTGCAAGTTCTACATCACCGGGTTTTGTGCCAAAGCCGAGAACTGCCCCTACATGCACGATATCCTTCGGTGCCCGCGTCTGCTCTGGTTCAGGGGCAGAGCTCTCCTTGTTGGTAGTAGCGGCCGCCCTCCACTGCGCTTCTCTCACCTGCCAGCGCAGTGCCGAGCTTTCCGGGCATCTGCCTCTCATTGACCCTCACATCTGTCCTATGATGGGCCTGCTGTTCCCATTCTGCAGATGAGGAAACTGAGGCACACGTTAATATGTTCTCTCTACATATACTCCCGGGACTCGCCTGTGCCATTGCCCGTTATCTTTCTGAGACTTTCTAACTGGCTGTGTCACCCTGGGCACATCATTGAACTTCCCATTTCTGTTGAGTGAGGATTTGAGGACAGCCCCGAGGCTAGCGTGGTGGGCGGGAAGCACCAAAGGATGAGAACTGGGGTCTCATCTTGGGTCTGCCACCAACCCACTGTGCAGCCCTGAGAAAGTCACTTCACCTCCCTGGGCTCCGGTTTCCTCATCTCCAAAACACGGGGTGGGATTCTGCCCTCAGGAATGTGTGCATGTGTGTGTTCCATGAGATGAAGCGTTTGCCTTAATTTGCCATGAACGTGATTTTCCGTGTAAGTTATACCACACGACCGGGAACTGCATCAATGGCGACGACTGCATGTTTTCCCACGACCCTCTGACCGAGGAGACGAGAGAGCTCTTGGATAAGGTACGTCTGGGGGGTCGGCCACCACAGCTGCCGGGAGCCAGGACCCGTGCCTTCCATTGACACGGCTCTGCAGCCCGCCCGCTGGCCTCTGTGCGGGACCGTCATTTCCAGGGGCATTGATCTGGAGCCGGGCCATTTCAGGGAAGACGTGGGACTGTGTTCTTGCCTGCAGAGAGGAGGTCACGCATGTGTCTTCTCTCCAGCCAGGGCCGTCTGCATGCAGGTGGCTGCGTGAAAGCAGTGTTGCCTGGGGTGTCTCCAAACATATTCTGTGATTTCTTTCCCATCCTTTAGAGAGAGTCCATGGTACACAAAGAGGAGAGATGTGATGGCTTTTATTTTTATGGAAATGTCAAATGTTTACTTAAAAATTTTAAAGATTCTGCCGAAACCGGTTTGGCTCAGTGGATAGAGTGTCGGTCTGCGGACTGAAGGGTCCCAGGTTCGATTCTGGTCAGGGGCATGTACATTGGTTGCGGGCATCCCCGGTAGGCTGTGTACAGGAGGCAGCTGGTCGATGTTTCCCTCTCATCGATGTTTCTAGATCTCTATCCCTCTCTCCCTTCCTCTCTGTAAAAAATAAAAATAAAAAATAAAAAAAAATCAAAGATTCTATTAAGCAGTAAAAAATTAAAAACTACAGGGAAGTTGGAGGTTTGTGCTTGTTGGAGAGTTCTTCCCTCGGTGCAGTGTCAGGGCTTTTTGAGTTGTCAGGTGACATTTGAAACTCATCCTCGTCTCTTCTTGTCCCTGAGGAGCCATCAGGACTTGGGAAGTCCCGAGGTCCTGTCCTTGGCTTCCTCACCCATCCGAGGGATGAGCACGAGAACGCAGCCTTTTAAAGAGGGCTGGCCTGCCCTCTCGTTCTCGGATGGTTGAGGAGCTGGCTCTTTGTGTGAGAATGGAGAGGATCGCGTTTATCAGCCATCCTTGGGTGACTGCCCAGTTCGAATGGCTGCTGGCACTGCCTGAGGAGCTGAGGGGGAGCCGGGCACCAGCAAAGCCAGAGAAGACCGCTCCTCATTGGCAGAGGCGTGGGGAAATTGGAGAAGGGCTTTATTTGGCCAGGCCCTTTGTGGAGGACTGGGATTTTGTCATCTAGATATCTAGAGTCTGAGTTTTTCACAGGGTACGCGGTGGGAAGTCATGGTGACTGCATTCCTCATTTGGAGACTGGAACAATATCTGACTGAGGACTGCCCCCTGCTGGAGGTTCAGAGTTGGTGTGTGGACCAGTGCTGTCCAATAGGAAACACGCCAGAGCCATGCTTAATTTTTCCTTTTTTATTATCTACCTACTAGTGCTGCAGCAGTTTTAATACGAAGGTTTTACTGATGATTGCACAATTTGTATGATGTGAGCAGAAAAATATCAAGAATGGCTATAAATTGGCCAGTTTTGCAAATTACAGGCTACACATTTTTGTTGTTAATCCTTACCCAAGGATATTTTTTCCATTGATTTTTAGAGAGAATAGAAGGGAGGGAGGGACAGCAGGGGAGATGGGCAAAGAAACATTAATGTGAGAGAGACATGATCCCCACACATGGCCTGATCTACAACCCAGGTACGTGCCCCTGACCCAGAATTGAACCCTCAACCCTTTGGTGCGAGGGGTGACGCTCTAACCAGAGAGCCACACCCACCAGGGTCAAACTGCACATACTTACTTTTAAATTTTCTAGTAGCCATATTAAAAAAGTAAAATGAAACACATGAATTTAATTTTTACAACATTATCTTAGCTCAACGTATCCATGTTCAAACTAATCATTTTGGCAAGTAATAAGTGATGGGAAAAGGTGAGATTTTTGGGGAGACTACTATGTATTCAGAACCTGGTACTTACGGCCACGTTTCAAGTATTCAATAGTACACAAGGCCAGTGACCACCATATTGGACAGCAAAGCTCTAGACGCCCAGGTAAAAAAAACAACAACAAGAAAATGAGGTGTCCCTTTGAGCTCCCACCCTCAAACATTTTTAAAACATCAATGTCATCCCCTATATAAGGTTAAGTCTCGGTGGGTTAAAAATGAGTGTAGAACCTAGAAAAACCATCCTAGAATCGAATTTGTGTGGTCAGGAAGTAAAACTTGCGGTATGCCTTGGGATGGGCACAGACTGACCCTGCTATTTCCTTCCTGCCAGACTGGGTTGCAGCTGGTCCACCAGGGCTGGGCCTGTGGTCCAAGCTGAGCTGTCTCTCCTGACCGGGACTTAGCCACCTTATCCTGAAATTGTTCTGCTTTATTTTCCCACTTCTGTTGTCCTGCTTTATTTTCCCACTTCTCTAGCTGGGGAGACATTCCCTCAAAGCCAGACTTGGAAATAGTGTGTCTGCTTCATACAGGCCCTCTGCGGGCCCTGGGCCCTCAGGGCAGAGCACAGTCCCGCCTTCATGGAGCTGGCGGTCTGTGTAGAGCCAGGAATACCCAAGGATATAATAAAACAGAGCTTGGGATCTGATGCTGTTCCCGTAGTCAGCAGGGGTCCTCAAACTTTTTAAAGTGGGGGCCAGATCACGGTCCCTCAGAGAGCTGGAGGGCCGGACTATATGAACTACTAATTCCTACTGTAACACCTCGGCTGCGCTCACTGCCCAAAAAACCTGGCGGGCCGGATCAGACTCCTCTGCGGGCCGCATGTGGCCCGCGGGCCGTAGTTTGAAGACCCCTGTCGTAGTGAATGCAGGGACCTGGACAGTCACCCTTTGACCTTTAATGAGACCATCCATGGGGGCCTGGGTCCACCGGGAACAGGAAACAAATGCCTGGGAGGAGCCTGGTCCGCAGGGCAGAGCGTGGCTGCCGGCAGACTGCCGTGGGGCTGGGCGCTGGGGTTGAGTCGGGGGCACCATGGAAGGAAATGAAGCTGCCTCCTCAGCACCCAGTCTTGCCACCAGGCCCCATGGGAGTTTGATGGCAACTGCAGTGAGAGGCTTTTAAAATCCAGACAGGCTGGTGGCCTCTCAGCCAGGCACAGGACATGACTCACACTGCACATGGAACTGAAAATGTCATGCTGAGTGGAAGAAGCCAGTCACAGAAGACCCGTATTACGGGATTCCTGTAAAATGTCCAGAATCAGGAACTCTCTAGAGACAGCAGATTAGTGGCTGCCATGGGCTAGGGCAGTGGCTCTTTGGCCCCTTGAGTGTGGCTCTTCCACAAAATACCACAGCCTGGGCGAGTCTATTTTGAAGAAGTGGCATTAGAAGAAGTTTAAGTTTAAAAAATTTGGCTCTCCAAAGAAATTTCAATCGTTGACCTGTTGATATTTGGCTCTGTTGACAGATGAGTTTGCCGACCACTGGGCTAGGGGGAGGGGAAATGGGAAGTGATTGCTTATGGGTAAGGGGCTTCTTTTGGATGATGGGAAGTTCTAGAACTAGACAGGTGATGGATGGATAACTTCATGAAGGTACTTAATGCCACTGAAATGTACGCTTTAGAATGGTGAAATCGTAGGTTTTATGGCGCTGTAATTTGCTGCAGGACAGGAGTGGCTCTCCTGCCCGCTGGTCGGGGGGACCAGCAGGGGAGGGGGAGGTTTATGTGCCAGAGGCTTCGTGGTCGTTGGTCATATGCCGCAGGGTCCCTGGCACCGACTCCTGTCCTGTCCTGACTACACGCCCTTTTGTCCTCCCGCCGCAGATGTTGGCTGACGACGCGGAAGCAGGCGCCGAGGACGAGAAGGAAGTCGAGGAACTGAAGAAGCAGGGCATCAACCCCCTGCCCAAACCGCCCCCCGGGGTGGGCCTCCTGCCCACCCCGCCTCGGCCCCCCGGCCCCCCGGCCCCGACCTCGCCCAACGGCAGGCCCATGCAGGGCGGGCCCCCGCCCCCGCCCCCGCCCCCGCCCCCCGGGCCCCCCCAGATGCCCATGCCGGTGCACGAGCCGCTGTCCCCGCAGCAGCTGCAGCAGCAGCAGGACATGTACAACAAGAAGATCCCCTCCTTGTTTGAGATCGTGGTGCGGCCCACGGGACAGCTGGCTGAGAAGCTGGGTGTGAGGTGAGTGCGGGACCCGTCACTGTGAGCCTGGTCAGGGCAGCGGTCACCAGCCTCTCTGACCTCCTGGACCACCGGTGTCCGTGCCCGCTGGTCCAGAGCCATCCACTGCTCACCATGTGGAGGCCCCACATCTCCTCAGGGGTGTGACCCCCACCACCCCTGCCCTTCAGCCCCTCTCATAGGCACCGTTTCCTCTTCTCCTAGGTTCCCTGGACCCGGAGGACCCCCCGGGCCAATGGGCCCTGGGCCCAATATGGGACCCCCGGGGCCGATGGGGGGCCCAATGCACCCGGACATGCACCCCGACATGCACCCCGACATGCACCCAGACATGCACCCCGACATGCACCCGGACATGCCGATGGGCCCTGGCATGAACCCTGGCCCGCCCATGGGACCCGGTGGCCCCCCCATGATGCCTTACGGCCCTGGAGACTCCCCACACTCTGGAATGATGCCCCCCATCCCACCAGCCCAGAACTTCTATGAAAACTTCTACCAGCAGCAGGAAGGCATGGAGATGGAGCCGGGACTCATGGGGGACGCAGGTAGGCGGGGTGTGGGCCCGGAGGGGTGGCTGGGTCTACACGGGGGACAGGGGAAGATTCGCGCGCTCCTCCCAGCCTTTGAAAGCATGAGTCCAACTCCATCTCTGTCCCATGCGTGGCTGAATGTCTTCCGTGACAGAGTCACTGTCCTGTAGGCCGAAGGGAGTGTTACGGTTATTATCGCTGTAATCCAGCCTCGCGGACGTCTTGCTTGGTGTTCCCGGATCAGGAGCACGAGGTCACGAGGGCAGGTGTGGCAGGCTGCTGGCTCAGAGGCTGAAGTGGCCTCACCAGAGCAGCCTCCTCCAGGCGGTCCTTGGCTTGGGACTGCCAGTGTCAGCCTTGTGGTTCTGCTTGCTCTGTCCCCACGTGTGACCACCCTCCCCCTCCCCCTCTTCCTTCTTATTAAAATAACAACATTATCAACAGCGACAGCCACGTGGCCAGAGGAGGCGGTGTGAGGCTTCAGCAGGAACGGGTGTGCTCACCGGCCTGCACAGCGGCTCCCGCCCCGGGGTCAGAGCCAGCGAGGCAGCCCCGGTCCTGGCCTTAGCTTCATTGGAGTGCAGGCAAACAGGCAGGAGACGTGTACATGCTGATCATGGCTAGAAGTCACGGGGCTGGGGGAGAGTGGTGGTCGGAGGTAGGTGGCGGCTGCCGGGAGGCACAGCCAGGGCAGAGGCCCCCGCCGGTCCGCTCGCTGAGAAGCCTAGAGCGTGTGCTGTGGAACGGAGGACAGGGAGAGCAGTCCCGGCAGGAGGGACTCTGTCGCCCTGGCGAGGTGACTCACTGGAAGAGTGACCGGAACAAGCAGAGGAGTGAGGGCGGCAGGTGGTAGGCGGGCGTGGAACCCTCCTGGCAGAGGCGAGCCGGAGGCAGCAGGAGCAGGCGTGGCTTCTCAGTTTGGAGCTGACGCCATGGGCCGGCGTGACCCCTCACGTGTGTGTTACAAGGCGGACAGGAGGGGCTGGGCGCCGGCCCTGGGGCAGCCACTGACTGGGCAGCCCTGCGGGAGAGCTGAGGTGGGGGCAGCGCTTCGGCTTTGTCCACGTTAGGGATGAGATAGATGCCCATTTGACAGCCACGCCTGGGCCATGTGGAGGTGGATCAGAGACAGGCAGGCTGGAGGTCCATGTGAGCGGCATTGGTGTCTAGATGGTGGGAAGCGGTGAGAGCAGGCGTTTGGGTGAGGCGCAGGGGCTTTAGAACGATGTGACAGGTCCAAAGTGAGAAAAGCAGGTTGCTGAGGGGTGATGTCCCCACAGCCCTCCCGCCTGTAGACATGCGAATGGAATGTGCAGGGCCGGAGGTCTGGGTGGAAGGAAAGCCGGTCTGCCAAGCTGTTAACGGCCCAGAGGGGACTCGGCGCGAGTGCCCACGTCGGGAAGGCGGACAGAGCAGGCTGTCGGTGGCTGCTCGGCACCGCGGTCCTCCAGGAGCAGTGCGGCCCAGCCTTCCCTTAGCTGAGGAGGTGCCTAGGAGCTGAGCTCTCCTTTGTGTCGATTGGCCTCTGGTAAAACGGTTTTGTTGTATTTCGCTTAAAGTCAGAACCTATCGATAACGTTAAGTGAGTCCTTACTGTATTCACAAGTGCACACCATCTTTTAAAAAAGATACATTTTTACTGATTTCAGAGAGGGAGGAGGAGGGCGAGAGAGAGAAACATCAATGATGAGAGGCGATCATTGTTCGGCTGCCTCCTGCACGCCCCCTTCTGGGGATCAAGCCCGAAACCCAGGCATGTGTCCTGACCAGGAATTGAACCATGACCTAGTTGACCTGAGCCACGCCGGCCAGGCAGCGACACACTCTTAATGAAAAGGTCCGAGCGGGGGCTGGGACTGCTCACTGAGGGTCCAGGTGTCCCTGTGCCGAACCAGGGTGTGGCACAGGTCAGGCTTGCCCATCAAGTTCACATGTGACAGAGTTCAGTGGCCAGAACTAGGTGACCTTTCGCTTTCTGCACATACATGGAATTATTTTGTATGTAAAGTTAAGTTACAATTTCACTGTTGCTCACTAGTCCCGTGAGGACAGTGGTGGGTGCACGGCACATTTCTCATTGCAAAACGTTCTGTGGGCAGTGCTCACGGGACAGTGTCCATCTCCGAGAGGGACACACACACACACGCACATAGACACACACACATAGACGTACTCGCACTTGCGCACACATGCACTCGCGCGCACACACACGTAGACACACACACAGATACACACACACATACAGACATGCACACGCACACACACAGCCCTCCATGCTGCGTCCCCTCCTCAAATGCAGCAGCAGTTCATTCTCGGGGCGCAGGAAGCAGAGAGGAAGCAGCAGGAGCTTCTGGGTTGAGATGTGGCCTTAGCATCATTATCTTTTATATACCTACATGTTTTTATTGGAGACAGTATTCCAGATGTCCCCTATTCCCCCCCTCTGTCCCCCTCCACCCAGCCCCTTTCCACCCCAAGGCCTTCACCCCACTATTGTCTGTGTCCACGAGCTAAGCATATAGATATATGTTCTTTGGTTAATCTCTCCTGGAACCCCCTTCCCCTTCCCTCTGAGATCCGTCGGTCTGTCCCATGCTTCCTGTTTCTGGACCTGTTTTGTTAATCAGTTTATATTGTTCATTAGATTGCACATGTAAGTGAGGTCATGTGACATTTGTCTTTCTCTGACATGCTTACTTCACTCAGCATCATTTTGGTGTATTTCCCTTCTTTTCGAGCCTCATTCCCAGTTGTTAAGCTCAGTGTGATAGTGTTCTTCTTTATTGATTATTACAAACCCTAAAATAAATAAAACCGGTCAGAGCGCGTGGAGTAAAAAGTGAAGAGACCTCCTAGCCCCTGCCTCTGGAATCTCATTTTCAAGAGACTGCTTCCTGTCTTTCTAGAGCCTTCTCTTTGCATTTTGCAAACATTCGTATGACGCTCCGTCCTGTATTCACGTCGTGAGCGTTTGCCCTGTCACTGAGCCTCCCTGAGCCCGTTGTCCCCCTGGCTGCACGCCGGGCGGGCTTCCCCTCCCGTTGGCGCTCTGCGGGGACGTCCCGGGTGGCAGGAGGGGCGGGCTGACACCCTCGCCATCGCCATCGCCATCGGGAGGGTCTCAGGTGAGGGCTCGGGCGGGTTGGAGTTGACACCTCGAGGCCCTTCCCGACACGAACCTCGGTTCTTCCCCGCCACAGAGGACTACGGGCACTACGAAGAGCTGCCGGGGGAGCCTGGGGAGCACCTCTTCCCCGAGCACCCTCTGGAGCCCGACAGCTTCTCTGAGGGAGGGCCCGCAGGCCGGCCGAAGCCGGGCGCCGGTGTCCCCGACTTCCTGCCCTCAGCCCAGAGGGCCCTGTACCTGAGGATCCAGCAGAAGCAGCAGGAGGAGGAAGAGAGAGCGAGGAGGCTGGCTGAGAGCAGCAAGCAGGACCGGGAGAATGAGGAAGGCATGTGTCCTCCCCAGGGGCAGGGCTTCCCTCAGGGCGCAGGCCCGGGCGCGCAGGGAAAGACGGGAAGCACTAGATGGGGAGCACTAGATGGGGTCTTACCCTGAAGGGAGCCTCTGGCCACGGACCCAGGCCTCGGGCTGGGGCTGCTGCATGTCCCTCAGAAAGTGGAAGTCGGGGGGTCGGGAGAGACCCCGATCCCATCAAGGAAGGTGGTGGTCTGGCCCCCAGAGGAGACAGTAGCTGACTCGATTTCCCACCCCCCCGCACCCGTACAGAGGAGGCTGCGGGAAAATGTTCATCCCCCTGCCCCCGTTCTCAGGAAGCCCGCAGACATAACCAGTGACGATCAGTCACACACGCTGCCACGTTCCATGGGGCTGTGGCGGGAGCTGGTGGCACCCCAGGGTGGAATGAGAGGACAAACTGTGTTCAGAGCCTGAAGCCACAGTCACATGACAGGAGCCCGGGAGCAAGTGGGCATGTGGGGTGAGGGGCTATGCCCTCTGGTGGCTCCAGTTTATCTGTTAGGAGGTTGGACTTGGGCTAGTTTCCGGGTCTGCCCCCGGCTCCGCCTCTTAGCCTGCGGCTGCCCTTCCCAGGGACGGGGTGAACTTGGGGGCCTGGGGAGGTGTCTGTGAGCCCCAGGCACAGGGGAGCCGAGTCAGGGACCATAGGCTTGGAGCCTGAGCTCACTCTGGCTCTGCCCCCATCTCAGGGCACAGTTGGTGCCTCCCTTTTCTCATCTGTCAAATGGCCAAATGGCACCACTTCCCGTGTTTGTGAGAACTGACAGACAAAGCATTTAGCTCAGTGCTGGCACACGAGGTAAGATCAGAAATGTCAGCCCTCCGCCGGCCTGAGCGCTCTGGCCGTGGTGGCAGGGGCGGGTGGTGAGGAGAGGAGAGGAGAGGAGAGGAGAGGTAGGAGGAGAGGGGTTCACCCAGCGGGCTGCCGGGGGTCCGAGAGGGCGGGTGGGCGGCCACTCACTCACTCCCGCTCTCTGCTCTTCCTCAGGCGACACCGGGAACTGGTACTCGAGCGACGAGGACGAGGGGGGGAGCAGCGTCACCTCCATCCTTAAGACCCTGAGGCAGCAGACGTCCAACCGCCCGCCGGCCTCCACCGGGGAGCTGAGCGGCGGCGGGCTGGGCGACCCCCGCCTCCAGAAGGGACACTCCACGGGAGGCCGGCTGGCCGACCCCCGCCTCAGCCGGGACCCCAGGCTCTCGCGCCACGCCGAGGCCTCCGGCGGGCTGGGCCCGGGCGACGCGGGGCCCTCCGACCCTCGGCTGGCTCGCGCCCTGCCCGGCCCGAAGCCCGAAGGCGGCCTCCATTCCAGCCCCGCGGGCCCCGGCGGCTCCAAGGGGCCCGGGCCGCCCCCCGCGGACGAGGAGGACGGGGAGCGGGCGCTGCGGGAGAAGGCGGTGAACATCCCCCTGGACCCCCTCCCCGGGCACCCGCTGCGGGACCCGCGGTCGCAGCTGCAGCAGTTCAGCCACATCAAGAAGGACGTGACGCTGAGCAAGCCGAGCTTCGCCCGCACCGTGCTGTGGAACCCCGAGGACCTGATCCCCCTGCCCATCCCCAAGCAGGAGGCCGTGCCCCCCGTGCCCGCCGCCCTGCAGGCCATGCCCGCCCTGGACCCCAGGCTGCACCGGGCCTCCACCGGGGGCCCCTCCAACCCCCGGCCGCGCTCAGGCCCCTCCACGGACCCCGGCTCGTCCGGCTCCAGCCTGCCCGACTTCGAGCTCCTCTCGCGCATCCTCAAGACTGTCAGCGCCACCGGCCCCTCCGCTGCCCCCGGCCCCAGCGACAAGCCCAGCGACCCCCGGGTTCGGAAGCCTCCCGCTGACCCCCGGCTGCAGAAACCGGCAGACCCTGCTGCCTCCTCCCGGGCCGCCAAGCCCGGCCCCGCGGACGCCCCCTCTCCGGCCGCCAGCCCCAGCGGGGAGTCCTCTCCCCCGGCCACCGCCCCCTACGACCCCCGAGTGCTGGCGGCCGGGGGGCTGGGCCAGGGCAGCGGGAGCGGGCAGAGCAGCGTGCTGAGCGGCATCAGCCTCTACGACCCCAGGACTCCCAACGCCGGAGGGAAAGCCGCGGAGCCCGCTGCCGACGGGGCCGCCCAGCCCAAGGGCCCCGAGGGCAACGGCAAGAGCACGGCTGCCAAGGCCAAGGAGCCCCCGTTCATCCGGAAGTCCGCCCTGGAACAGCCCGAGGCGGGGAAGCCCGCTGCGGACGGGGGCGCCACCGCCACGGACAGGTACAACAGCTACAACCGGCCCCGGCCCAAGGCTGCCGCGCCCCCCGCCACCGCGGGCACCCCGCCCCCGGAGGGCGCCCCGCCCCAGCCCGGTGTGCACAACCTGCCGGTGCCCACCCTCTTCGGGACCGTGAAGCAGGCGCCCAAGACGGGCTCCGGGAGCCCATTTGCTGGCAACAGCCCCGCCCGGGAGGGCGAGCAGGACGCGGGGTCCCTGAAAGATGTGTTCAAAGGCTTTGACCCCACCGCCTCCCCCTTCTGCCAGTAGTGTTAAGTCGGAGTGGAGCTGTCCGACACCCACCCTTCCTAGGGCAATATTTAAGTGCAGCATCCGGAGTTGGGGACTGGGAGGGAGGGGGGCCTGGGTATTCTTTCTTTCCTTTTTCCCTCTTTTTCTTTTGCTCTCTTGCTCTTTCTCGCTCTTGCTCCCCCTCTACCCCCCCCCCTTTTTTTTTTAAGCAATACTTCCTTTTTAAAACATATAAATTGTATATAACCATCTTCAGTTCTGGTCAGTGCTGCAGGGCTCCGGGCTCCCGCCAAGAAAACTCACTTGTGCACGTGGACAGTTTGCAGGTTGCCAGCTGGTGCTCTGCCTGGCCAGCCCAACTTTCAGGGACTCCTCGGAGCCTGGGGCTCCAGTAGGTTTTCTGGACAAGCTCGGCCCCTCCTCCTCCCCCTCCTGCAGGACAAAGTAGGCGCTGAGAGGGCCCTGAGCCCCCTCCCCGTGCTGCATGAGGAGGCGGGATGTAGCCGGACCGAGGCAGGACCCGCTAGGGGCCAGGGGGTGAAAACGGTCCAGGAAAGGAAGAGCCTGGGAGCCGCCCCGGAAGCAGCAGCCCGTTCCCGCTGCATCGCCTCTGGAGTCGCACCCGGGCCCTCGCCAGCCTCAGCCCAGCGCTCACCCTGAGCCGCACGCAGGCCTGGACAGAAGCCGCCGCTGAGACGGCCGGAGGCTGGGCTGGGGCAGGCCCCCGAGCTGCTCCCGGAGGCGGCCGCAGGTGGCGTTTCCGTCAGTATTAGCTCCTCCGCCCTGTTGGCCATGCCCTTCTCCCCTCGTGCCAGGGGCTGTCCTGCTCCCCAGGAGCCAGCGCCCCGGTGCCGGCCTGGCCTCGGGGGGCAGCTCAAGGATCCGTGGCATGGCCGCCCGCCAGGCCCGAGGAGGAGGCCTGGCTGGTCCCGGGCAGTGTCTGTCTCCGCTCCCTGCGCCCCTCTGCGCCATATCTGTGGGGCCTGTGGTCTCGGCGTGTTCGGGAGGTGCACAAGCTCAGAGGCGTGTCAGGGTGCGGGGTCGGGCACTCCCCTAAAGGGCCTGGGGGCGGGCTGGAAAGCAGCCATGGCGGGTGGGGGCTGCTCAGGGCCCCGCCTGCGGGTGAGGGTGTGGGACCGGAGACCTGTGTCCTGCTCCTGCTCCAGCTGGCGGCTGCCCCAGCTCCATGGACCCAGCCTGGGGGGGTGCCTCAGGGTCCCTCCACCTGTGTTCATCCGGCTCCTCCCGCCCCCGGCCGGCTCTCCCTTGCTAATAATGAGGAACCCTGGTGCCCAGCCGAGGGCTCCCTCCCTGCACCTTGGGGTGGGAGGCGAACGGCTGCCATGCCTCCCCCTCCCCCGGGAAGAAAATAGTAGTTTGGGGCCAGAAGTGAAGGCTGGAGAGGCAGCCCCACAGGCCAGTGCGCTGTGATCAGGTCGGTTTGGTTTGTCTTCGTCTTTTTGTTTTGCTTTTTTAAACATTAGTGAGATGTTTCTTCAGCCGCCCGCGTGGGCCGTGAGCAGAGTCCGCCGCGTGGTGTTTGTACAATAAGTAAGAATGCGCAGGGGGTTTTCCTTCTCTGAGGATTTTCTTTTGTAAACGCGAATTAAATAATTTTTTTAAACAAATTTGTGGATGAAATAGAAGCTGGAGCCCTCCTTGGATATTCAGCCTAAGAACCTCATGGGACTATGAATTTACCCAAAATTTTCATTTGCCATCAGGCCAAGCTTTTAAAAAAAAAAAAAAAAAAAAAAATTGTTCTCTAACCAGGATTGTAACAAAAGTGTAAATACTATTTCAGAAAGTTGATGGTGCAAATATGTATATAACGTACTGTATTTTTACAATGATCGTCGCATGCCTCTATCCCACCCCCTTTTTGTACTCTGTATCTGTCTTCCAGAACCTGCCCTTTCTCCTGTGGTCTCTTAATCCAATAATTGTATTACTGCCATTAAAGGATGCAGTTATTTTAAAAAGGCTGCGGTCTCGTGTCCTGCTCCTGCCACGCTGTGCCCCGGGTCTAACCAGGAGGGTGGGAGGCAGACTCCTGTTTGCCCTGTGCCGCCCAGGCTGACATTCGTGACGCCACCACCTGCGTGACTGTATCCACAGCTCCCTTGATCGGCTTTGGACCAGTCAGTACACAGAGATACACGGTGCCCCGGCCCCGCCTGCACACCACACCGCTCTGGGACAGCTGGGCTTGTAGGGATGAGAAGGAACTGGAGCCCTAACTATAGACGGAACGGCTGTGTCCCCTCAGAAGCAATACACTGCAGCCTGGGCTCCGGGGTGATGGCATTAGGAGATGATCCGATCAGGAGGCTGGGGCCCTCGCGGATGGAATTGGTGCCCTTTTAGAGACTCACAGAGCTGTCTTGCCGTGTCCTTGGCCCCTGTGCCCTGTGAGGACACGGCTAGTTAGAGCCAGCTGTGACTCAGGAAGTGGCTCCCAGGAAGCAACCCAAAGCCGCTCAGACGCGCCACCTCATTAGCCCGGGCCTCACTGAGATGTTTCTGAGGGCTTCCCTCTGGGCTTCCCTTAGCGTCTTGTGTCCCAAGGGACCCTCGGTTTTCCAGGCTGCTGTACAAATCAGACAAACTCAGTGGCTTAACACACAATCTGTGGCCCTTCGGGAGGTCACAAGGGGGAGGTGGGTCTGTGCCCGGGGCTGTGTTCCTCTCTGGGAGATCGGGGATTGTGTGTCCTGCGCTGCCAGCTCCTCGGGCCTCCTTCCTTCCCAGGCCGGGCCCTCTTCCTCCACCCTGAGCTCCGACCCTCGCCCTGGCACGCTCTGCCCGCAGCCGGGCAAGGCTCTCTGCCTGTCCGGGCCCATGTGCTCAGAGAGGGTGATCGTCCGCCTGAAGACCCTCAGTCACACCTGCAAAATCCCGCTTGCCCTGGGAATTACATATTCATGGGCTCTGGGAATGAGACATGGGCACCTTTGAGGGGACTTTTTTTTTAATTCTCACCCTAGGATATTTTTTCCATTGATTTTTAGAGAGTGAAAGGGAAAAGGAGAAGGGGGGGGGTGGGGGTAAATATGTCAATGTGAGAGAGACACACACTGATTGGTTGCCGCCAGCACGTGCCCCAACCAGGATGGGATTGGATCTGCAACCCAGGTACCCTTGACCAGGAACCAAACCCTAGACCCTTCGGTGCACAGGCTGGCGCTCTAACCGTTGAGCAGCACTGGCCAACGGCACTCTGCCCTTTATTTGGGATGCCCAAACATTTCTTCAGAAAGAGTTCTCATTTCCTTTACCCTGATTACTCTTCTAAACAGGGAAGCTCCAGGTTTATGTCAGAAATTCAGAGGGCTGCTCTAACTGGTTTTGCTCAGTAGATAGAGCTTCGGCCTGCGGACTCAAGGGTCCCAGGTTCGATTCCTGTCAAGGGCATGTACCTTGGTTGCGGGCACACCCCCAGTAGGGGTTGTGCAAGAGGCAGCTGGTCGATGTTTCTCTCTCATTGACGTTTCTAGCTCTCTATCTCTCTCCCTTCCTCTCTGTAAAAAATCAATAAAATAAAAAATAAAAAAGAATGCCCACGGGACAGACAGCTCCAGGTGGGCAGAGTGGGCCGCGGGCTCCAGGTTCACCTGGCTGGGGCCGTCTTTCCACACGGCCGGCCTTGGCGCTGGGAATGGCAATGTGGCTGGAGCGCCTGCCAGCTTCCCCTCCCCCAGGGACGTGCAGAAGCAGGAAGGGAACTCTCCTCCTCTATCTCACTCTTTCCCCACCCTTAATATGTTTTTTAATGTCTTCAATTATTTTTTTATTGATTAAGGTATTACATATGCGTCCTTATTCCCCCATCCCCCTCACCTCCCATTCATGCCCCCACCCCCCTGTTGTCTGTGTCCATTGCTTAGGCTTATAGGCATGCATATAAGTCCTTTGGTTGATCTCTCCCTGACCCCCCCACCTTCCCTGAGGTTTGACGTTCTGATGGATGTTTCTCTGTCTCTGGATCTATTTTTGTTCAGCAGTTTGTGTTGTTCATTATATTCCACAAATGAGTGAGATCACGTGATGTTTATCTTTCTCCGCCTGGCTTATTTCACTTAGCACAATGCTCTCCATCTCCATCCATGTTGTTGCAAATGGTAAGAGTTCCTTCTTTTTTACCGCAGCGTAATATCCCATTGTGTGGATGTACCACAGTTTTTTAACCCATTCATCTGCTGATGGGCACTTAGGCTGTTTCCAAATCTTAGCTATGGTGAATTGTGCTGCTATGAACATAGGAGTGCATCCCCTTAAGATGTTTAAATTGCTTTTTAGAGATAGAAGAGAGGAAAGAGAGACATCGATGTGAAGCTACATCAGCATCCATGAGCTGCGGCACGCCCCCGGCTGGGGATCCTGACCAGGAATCAGACTAGCAACCTTTCCGTGCATGGCACAGCGGGCAACCAATGGAGCCACAGTGGCCATGGCTCCCCCTCCCCCCCTCTCTCTCTCTTTATTGGCTTCAGAGAGGAAGGGAGAGGAGAGAGAGAGAAACATCAATGATGAGAAAGAATCATTGATCAGCTGCCTCCTGCATGCCCCCCATTGGGAATCAAGACCTCAACTCAGGCATGTGACCCCTCAGTTCACAGGCTGACGCTCTATCCACTGAGCCAAACCGGCTTGGGCCTCCTATATCTCTTTATGAGCAAGGAAACATGTGCGAGCCAGCACCACCGAAGGTGACCCTGAGAGGGGGCGGCCGGAAGGCTTAGGAAAGACAGACGAGGGAGTGAAAGCTGGGTCTCCGTGGGCCACTGCTTCCTGAGAGATGGCGCCAGCGCCCGCACGCCGGGTCTGTATTTCACAGCAGGTGCCACGCGGCAAAGGAGGGCGTGGCCACCATGTTCACCGCGTTCTCGTGGTTTCCATCCTCCTCAGCCACGTGCCCCTGACCTCTGCCAAGCCCACGTCACTGCGGCGCGCGGGGCCACGTGTTCGGACCAGAGGCTCACGCTGGCGGTCCAGCTGCTGGCTATCGTTGTGCTGAGGGCCCTGCCCTCCACGCTGGGACTCACACGTGGCCAGGAGGACTGTGCCCTCTCCTCAGTCCGAGGCTTGGACCTGACCAAGCCGCTCCCCACAGACACACTCCCCAGACTGCCCAGCATCTTTTTTTTTTTTAAAATATATTTTATTGATTTTTTACAGAGAGGAAGAGAGAGGGATAGAGAGTTAGAAACATCGATGAGAGAGAATCATCGATCAGCTGCCTCTTGCACACCCCCTACTGGGGATGTGCCCGCAACCAAGGTACATGCCCTTGACCAGAATCGAACCCGGGACCTTTCAGTCCGCAGGTCAAGGCTCTATCCACTGAGCCAAACCAGTCTCGGCTGCCCAGCATCTTTTTAAGAAGTTCAGTAATGGGAACGCCGTGCACAGCCGGGGAGGGTGTGATGGCTCAGAGGCAGGGGAGAGAGCGCTTGTGGGCTGACACCCAGCTACCATCGGGCTCAGCAAGCCCTGCTCCTCCCGCTTCTCAGGAACACGGACAGAGGGGAACGGGGAAGTGAGATGTGGTCCATCCAGACAGCGGCGTGCTAGTCACACAAAGGAATGAGGTGCCGATCCACGCTGCAGCACGGGTAAACCTTGAACACAGTACACTGAGTGAAAAAGGGCTCAAAGGCCTTTATGACTCCATTTCCCTAGGAAAAAGTCCAGACTCGGCAGATCCACAGGCAGCAAGTGAATGAGCGGTTGCCAGGGCTGGGGGAGGGGAGCGAGTCTGGACTGACCGCTGGTGGGCGGGGTTTCGCTCAGGGACAGTGAGATGGCCTGGGGTCAGTGATGACGGCTGCACAGCCTCGCACGTCTACTAAAAGCCATCGGATTTAAAAGGGTGGATTTTGTGGTATGTGAGTTTTATCTTGATTTTAAAATATCAATAGTTGAGCATTGACCTATGAACCAGGAGGTCACGGTTCAATTTCCGATCAGGGCAGGTGCCTGAGGGGCGGGGTAGATTCCCAGTGGAAGGTGTGCAGGAGGCAGCCTATCAATGATTCTCATCATTGATGTTCTCTCTCTCTATCTCTCTCTCTCTCTCTCCCTCTCAGAAAGCAACAAAAATATTTTTAAATTAATTAATTAAAAAATCAATAGCATTCTTCTATAACCAACTGGGAAGTTAACAGAAAATCAGATAATCTTACCCAAAAGGATCAAAGTTATAAGGAATCTAGGATGTAACCTAATGAAAAATCTACAAGAACTTTGTGGAAATGGCAAATAAAAACAGATCCAGCCCGGCTGGTGTGGCTCAGTGGTTGAGTGTCACTGGTAGATTCCCAGTCAGGGCATATGCCCCGGGTTGCAGAATCAATCCCCAGTAGGGGGCGTGTAGGAGAGATTCTCTATCATCGATGTTCCTTGCTCTCCCTCTCTCTATAAAACCAATAAAAACATTAAAAATACAATCAAACAAACAAAACAAACAAACAAAAACAGCCCTGGCCTGTTTGACTCAGTGGATAGAGCATTGGCTTGTGGACTCAAGGGTCCTGGGTTTGATTTCAGTCAGGGGCATGTATCTTGATTGCGAGCACATCCCCAGTGAGAGGTGTGCAGGACGCAGCTGAATTGATGTTTCTCTCTCATCGATGTTTCTGGCTCTCTATCCCTCTCCCTTCCTCCCTGTGAGAAATCAATAAAATATATATTTTAAAAAGAAATAAAAAAACAACAACAGATCCAGATTAAGATAAAAAGAAACTTCATTCAAAAAGACCATTGCATGGGGAGCAGGCTCCCTCTCAGATACCTGCAACCACCTCACAACCAAACAGAAGCAGGCGCTGCTTCTCTGCGGTCAGAGGGGTTTGCAGGAAGAGCGAGCTGGGAAGTTGAGTAACTGGCGAGTGCGGTTCACAGGAAACTCTCCGGAGGAGCTGACCGGCAGCTCCAGTTCAGGGCTGGTCAGGAGGTGGGGAGCCGCCTGGGCAGGCTGGGGCGGAGAGCGGCCGAGAACAGTTCGTTCAGGGAGGAATGAGCGGCCGTGAGCACAGAATGGCAGCTCTGTCGCTGAAGGGGTTCAAGGACAGCCTGAGTCAAGGCCTGCTCTGTGGCTGGCACCTGGGCATTGTCCCTCCCGCCATTCGCCAGACGTCCTGCCCCGGAAGCTGCTTGTTGATCTCGCTGGGGCACGAGTGTGTGCACGGTTGTGGGAGCCATGCTGACATCCGGTGAGCTCTTGATAAAAATATATTCTTGAGCCGAAGCCGGTTTGGCTCAGTGGGTAGAGCGTCGGTCTGCGGACTGAAAGGTCCCAGGTTCAATTCCAGTCAAGGGCATGTACATTGGTTGCGGGCACATCCCCGGTAGTGGGTGTGCAAAAGGCAGCTGGTCGATGTTTCTCTCTCATCGACTTTTCTAGCTCTCTATCTGTCTCCCTTCCTCCTCTCTGTGAAATATCAATAAAATATATTTAAATATATATATATATATATTCTTGAGATATCAACCAAAGGACTTGTGTGCATGCATATAAGCCTAACCAGAGGTCATGAACAACAGGGGGTGGGCATCCATGGGAAGGGGTTTGGAATGGGAATGGGGGGATGAGGACAATTATGTGACACCATAATCAATAAATTAAAAAACAACAACTATATATATACATGCAAGTCCCAGCATGGAGGGCAAAGCCCCCCCAGCACAATTTTATTTTTATTTATTTATTTAATATATTTTATTGATTTTTTTACAGAGAGGAAGAGAGAGGGATAGATAGAAACATCAATGAGAGAGAATCATTGATCAGCTGCCTCCTGCACACCCCCCACTGGGGATGTGCCCACAACCAAGGCACATGCCCTTGACTGGAATCGAACCCGGGACCTTTCAGTCCGCAGGCCGATGCTCTTTCCACTGAGCCAAACCGGTTTCAGCTCCCAGCACAATTATAGCCAAAGGCTATGGTTGTAAGCTTGACCTTATGGCCTGAACCTGTGGTCCCACATGGCTGAGTGATATGGGCTTGATAGAGATCAGGTGCATGTAATTGAGTAGATTCGAAACCCAGGAGAATGTTGTAAACATCTTGACCACGCCCTTCCTTTGCTGTGTGGCATCGGCCATAAAATAAAGACATGGCTTTCAGGCTGTGGCACTGCCGCTAGCTCTCCATCAGAGAGGACAGCGTCCCACACAGACCCAGCTTTCTTCTGTTGTCTGTCTTCTCTCCATCCTTCACCGCCCCCACTCAGGCTCTCCGGACCTGGCTGAGCTGGTTGGCACATACGGTGCCCAACGTAGGGCTGAGTGTGCCATGGCCGTGCCAGCTGGGCATATATATATATATTATTGATTTCAGAGAGGAAGGGAGAGGGAAAGAGAGACAGAAACATCAATGATGAGAGAGAGTCATTGATCAACTGCCTCCTGCACACCTCTCAGTGGGGATCAAGTTCCCAACCCAGGCATATACTGTGAATTGAACCATGACCTCGTGGTTCACAGGTTGGTGCTCAATCACTGAAGCTCGCCAGCTGGGCCATATATATATATATATATATATATATATATATATATATATATATATATATTTTTTTTTTTTTATTATTTATTTTTTTTTTTTTAAATAGTTGACCTATAGCCGGGACCGGTTTGGCTCAGCGGATAGAGCGTCGATCTGCGGACTGAAGGGTCCCAGGTTCGATTCCGGTCAGGGGCATGTGCATTGGTTGCGGGCACATCCCTGGTGTGGGGTGTGCAGGAGGCAGCTGGTCGACGTTTCTCTCTCATCTATGTTTCTAGCTCTCTATCTCTCTCCTCTCCCTTCCTCTCTGTGAAAAATTAATAATATATATATATATATTTTTTAAATAGTTGACCTATAAAATTATATAAGTTTAAGCTATACTATGTATTGATTTGATCCACATTGATGTATCTAATTCCAATCATGTATTGCAGCATGATTACCACACCATAGCTTTAGCTAACATCTCCATCATTAGCATTCCCTTCTCGTGGCAGAGAATTAAGCATATTCATTGGAAAAGAATACCAGCGCCCGGGCAGACGCGGACTGCGTGGCGGGCACGGGCCGAGCACTAGTCTTTTGCTCAGGCTCCTGGTGATCTGCGGCGGAGGCATCCAGCCAGCGGGAAGATCTGTCTCTTTAAGGAGGGTTTGTCTCTCTGCCCTGACCCTTTCCTTCATGCCATCCCCCCTCCCCTTCCGCGTACACCATTTCACCAGCCAAGAATGTGAACAATGCGTCTCGAATATTTTCAGTTTCCACTTAATCCCATTTAATGGTCAGCATTCCCTGCCAGCAGGCAGGCGATCATCCAGGACAGCTCACTGAACTCCCTCCCCGAGGGCAGCCCCTCCCTGGCTCTCTGACCTGTGGCCCCTCCATGAAATGCAAGCTCCCCGAGGGAGAGGAGCGGGCAGGGGGCAGGGGCCTGGGCCAGCAGGGTGGAGAGCTGCTGAAGGGTTTAGAGACAGATGGTATCCTTGGCGTATTGGGACGACGCTCTAACCATTGGACACACTGGCCAGGGCCTGGATTTTTACGCTAATTCTCCTTTGTCCCGCTTTCCCAATAGTGTCATGTCCATAGGCTGGCACACATCATTTTGTGTGTGTGTGTTTTGCTCACTGCTGTATCCACAGTGTCAGGCAGAGCTTGGCACGTTGTAGATTCTCGATAAACATTCCCTGAATTATTGGGTCGGCAGCTAAGTAATTGCGGGTTTCACACATATATGGCTTCAGTTGAATTTTTAGGTTTGCAGACGTAGTACAAATGTAAAACACATTTTATTATTGATAGTTGGCTATTCAGCTGTTAATCAGTAAAAAAAGTTTTTTGATCTGTTTTGTAGTTTTCGTTTGGCGTTCGTTGAAAAATGGAAAATCAAAAGGAACATTTTCGTCATATTTTGCTTTTTTATTTCCGCAAAGGGAAAACGCATCGCAAGCTCATAAAAAGTTATGTGCTGTTTATGGTGACGAAGCCTTAAAAGAACGGCAGTGTCAAAATTGGTTTGCCAAATTTCGTTCTGGTGATTTTTCACTCAAAGATGAAAGACGCTCTGGTCGTCCAGTTGAAGTTGATGACGCCCTAATCAAAGCAATAATCAATTCAGACTGTCACAGTACAACACGTGAGATTGCAGAGAAGCTTCATGTATCACATACATGCATTGAAAATCACTTAAAACAACTTGGCTATGTTCAAAAACTCGATACATGGGTTCCTCACGAACTGAAAGAATCACAGTTAACGCAACGCATTAGCAGCTGCGATTTGCTAAAGAAACGTAATGAAAATGATCCATTTTTAAAACGACTGATAACTGGCGATGAAAAATGGGTTGTTTACAACAATATCAAGCGGAAAAGATCGTGGAGCAGGCCAGGTGAACCAACTCAAACAACATCAAAAGCTGATATTCATCAAAAGAAGGTTTTGTTATCAGTTTGGTGGGATTACAAAGGAATTGTCTACTTTGAACTCTTACCACCCAACCGAACGATCAATTCTGATGTCTACATTGAACAACTAACGAAATTAAACAATGCAGTTGAAGAAAAGCGGCCCGAATTGACAAATCGAAAAGGTGTTGTATTCCATCATGACAATGCAAGGCCACACACATCTTTGGTCACTCGGCAAAAATTAATGGAGCTTGGTTGGGATGTTTTGCCACATCCACCATATAGTCCTGACCTTGCACCATCTGATTACTTTTTGTTTCGATCTTTACAAAACTCCTTGAATGGTAAAAATTTTAATAATGATGATGATGTCAAATCGTACCTGATTCAGTTTTTTGCTAATAAAAACCAGAAGTTTTTTGAACGTGGGATTATGATGCTGCCTGAAAGATGGCAAAAGGTCATTGATCAAAATGGGCAATACATTACAGAATAAAGTTATTTAGTTCCATGAAAAAATTGTCTTTGATTTTCTTTAAAAAATCCGCAATTACTTAGTTGCCGACCCAATAGTAACAGAGAGGCTACGGACTCGAGACCAGTGAGGAGCTGGCTTCAGCTGCCGCGGGAAAGACAGCACGATCTGGGCTGGGAGTGGAGAGAAAGAGAGCTGTTGACAGGGTCACCTGCTCATTTTCAAATTTCCCATCTGTCCCTGCCACAGCCACCGGGCG
Organism: Pipistrellus hanaki; assembly: GCF_964339955.1. NCBI lineage: Eukaryota > Metazoa > Chordata > Mammalia > Chiroptera > Vespertilionidae > Pipistrellus > Pipistrellus hanaki. The sequence continues at coordinate 44,490,150 of NC_140517.1, read as the reverse complement.
GCAGAGTGACCTTAGCAGAGACATTGGACATCGCCTGCCCCCTGCCCACATTCCTCGGGCTCCCTCTGCACGGGCCCGGGAGTTTAAAAAGAGAATGGAGTGGCTCTGGAGAGTCAAGATGATCAGCGCTGGCCCTGCCTGTGTGGCTCAGTTGGTTGGCTGTTGTCCCATGAACCCAAGGTCACCAGTTCGATTCCCGGTCAGGGCACATGGTTGATTAGAAATTATGAGAGTGCAAATTCTGGTTTTGTTTCCAGTCTGAAAGGGGAAAGCAGTGAATACATCATCACTAAGAGTGATACTGGCTGTGCACTTATTTGTCAATGCTCTTTATCACATTGAGAAACTTTAAGGAAGAGAACTTTGTCCGTTTTGTTTGCTGATTTATACCTAACGTGCAGCATAATGCAGATGGGAAGCAAGTAGTCAGCAAGTATTTGTTGAATGGATGAACCCTCGCTGGTTTGGCTCAGTGGATAGAAAGATCTTGGGTTCGATTCCGGTCAAGGGCACATGCCTAGGTTGTGGGCTCTATCCCAGTAGGGACTCTCATCATTGATGTTTCCATCTCTCTTTCTCCCTCTTCCTTCCTCTCAAATCAATAAGAATATAAAATAAAATATAAAAAGTGATTCATCTATAGTGCAAAAAAAAAAAAAAAAGGAGTGAATGAGTGTAAGCTGCATGGCATGGTGGCTAGGAATGTGGCATTGGACTTACCTAATTAGCAGTGTGACTTAAGGCAATCGATTTACCCTTTGTCTTCCTCCTCTGTGAAGCGGGGATGAGAATAGTACATGTCGCTTAGCGATGGTCTGAGGAGCAATGAGAGTACCATGCAAAGCAAGAGCAGAGTCCGACACTTGACTAGTGCGCAGTGAACATTAACTTTTATTACCTCACTTCTCAGAACCTCGTTTTCCTCTGTAACAGAGAATATTCTAACCCCTAACTCCTGGAGTTACAATGAGGATTACATGACATGCACAGAGCGTGCCCAGCACAATTCCTGGCACATATACACACACACACACACACACACACACACACACACACACACACACACAAGTCCTCTACCTATATTGAGTTGGGGGACATGGAGATGGTCAATCAAAAACTAAATCCAGCCTGGAAAGTGTGGCTCAGTGGTTGAGCATCAACCTATGAACCAAGAGGTGCCATTCGATTCCTGGTCAGGGCACAGGCCCAGGTTATAGGCTCAATCTCCAGTGTGGGGTGTGCAGGAGGCAGCTGATTGATGATTCTCTCTCATCATTGATGTCTCTATCTCTCTCCCTTCCTCTCTGAAATCAATAAAAAATATATATATTTTTAAAAGAACTATATCCATCAGAAGCTGATAGACTGATGGCAGAGACAGATAAGTACAGAGATCATTATGACAGTGTAGTAAGGACTGTGAATATTAATAAAGGAAAACCTAATTGAAATTAAGTTGGGAGGCCAGAAGGGGGAGCTCTCACACAGTGCCACTTAATGTCAATTACAGGAAGAATTGTCAGTTACAGACAGGACCAAGCAAGGAAAAAAAGTCAACAGGAAAGACTCATCTATATACATAATTAAAAGCATAATATGCAAATCCACCAGACAGAACGACCAGTTGGCTATGATTTGCACTGACCACCAGGGGGCAGATGCTCAATGCAGGAGCTGCCCCCAGCCCGCAGGCCCTAATTGCCCGAAACTGGTTTGGCTCAGAAGTAGAGCATTGGTCTGCGGACTGAAAGGTTCCAGGTTCGATTCCGGTCAGGGCATGTACATTGGTTGCAGACACATCCCTGGTAGGGGTTGTGCAAGAGGCGATGTTTCCCTCTCATTGACATTTCTAGCTCTCTATCCCTCTCCCTTCCTCTCTGTAAAAAAAATCAATAAAATATACTTTTAAAAAATAAAAATAAAATAAAATTAGGCTGTGGAAAAATAATCAATACCACTGATTTATTGTTATGTGAATTTTTTTTTATTTTTATCGAAGGGCATCTTATTTTACATCTGCATAGAAAAAAAGACACCACAGGACTAAAACAAAATATAGCAGTAACTGCTCCTTGGTGGGATTTATGGTGAATTGCACTTTCTCCTCTCTCTGGGCTCTTCGAGATTTTGCAAAAGTTCTAAATTAAGAGTTTTGGGATTTTGGCAATTGGAATTCAAATTATCGACAAAAACTACAAGTCCCGGCAGACATCGCGCCTCCAGCTTCTGAAGACCCGCCTTCCCCGGGCACAGTGATCGCTGGGATTCCTAGTCCAGCAGCTGAAGCGAGGTGGGACGCCTCGTACCGGCACAGACGAGAGAGGCGGGAATTGCTGCCATTCTGACCAATGGACGGTGCGCGCTGGGCCTCAGTGACGTGCGAACAGCGAATGGATGAGCGTCTAGGTGTGATTGACGTGCACGTTAGCCTACGGGCGGCCTGTGAGGCGGCCCGCTGCGCGGCGGCCGTAGTGCGAACCATGGGAGGCGGCTGGTGGTGGGCTCGGGCCGCCCGCCTGGCCCGAATACACTTCCGGGCGCCGCCGCTGCCGCCTCCGCGGCCCCGGAGCGGGGGCGCCCGGGGGTCCTTCGCCCCCGGTCACGGCCCCCGCGCCGGGGCTTCGCCGCCCCCCGTGTCCGAGCTGGACCGCGCGGACGCCTGGCTGCTCCGGAAGGCTCACGAGACAGGTGAGGGGCTGCGGCGCGGCGGCGGCTGCAGACGGACGGCGGGGGTCGGGATGGACGGGCTGTCCGCGCGCGGGTGGGAGAGGGGACGGGGCTTCTGTGGAGCCCGGGCCGGACCCGGGAGGGAGAGGCTTCCGTGTCCGCGCAGGGAGGCGCCGGCTGCAGGGCGCAGTGCGTCCGCATAGGAGCAGGGTGTGGGTGGGACGGGGCGGCGGGGGCACCGGGGACCGGAGAGGCCGGGCCGGGCATCCGGATGGAATTGTGCTGCCGGGACGAGAGGGGCCGCCAAAGAAGGCCAAGGTCGGGGGAGTGTCTACATACAGCGGGGCCTGCGATGGAGGGGCCAGTTCGCGTGGAGGAGGGGACCACCCCGCCTAAGGCGGGAGTGTGGATCAATACCGGAGAGGGGGAAGTTCCTGATTGGAGGAGGGACAGCCAATAGGAAGGAAGCTGTGGGCTGATTGGAGGGCGAGGGGATCCAGGCTGCAGGGGGCGGAGCCTCCTGCCAGCCTGGGAGAGGGCGGGCTCAGGATGGAGGGATGGGGAGTTTTTGATGCAGCTTAGGATGCTAGCACTACACAAGGACCCCATCAGACCTGGGATCGGGAACAGTTTGTGTCCGGAGGTCTGAGAAAGAAGTGAGAGGGTAGCTCATGGGTGGGGTCTTCCTATCCTCAGATTTAGGTTCTGCGGTTTTGTTTTCAAATATATTTTTTATTGATTTTTCACAGAGGGCAAGGGAGAGGGACAGAAAGTCAGAAATATCGATGAGAGAGAAACATCGATCAGCTGCCTCCTGCACACCCCCCACCGGGAATGTGCTCGCAACCAAGCTACATGCCCTTGACCGGAATCGAACTCGGGACCCTTGAGTCCGCAGACCGAGGCTCTATCCACTGAGCCAAACCGGTTTCGGCTAGGTTCTGCAGTTTTGGTTCCCGGTCCTGCAGACTTTGCAGACCGTCTTGAGTACTCGGTATTGCAGAGTTTGGGGCAGCGGGGCTCAGAGATGGAGAATAGGGGGGGATAGGGTTGTTGCGGGGGGCGGGCTGCCAAGACGTGGTGGGAACTTGGAGCAGGATGGGGTGGGGGGATGACGAACCCCTCAGTGTGACTGTCCGGGCTGAGGCCCTTTGAGGGCAGGGCTTGGGCCGGTGCTGATTCTCCCGTCTCCCCCTCCTCCAAGCCTTCCTCTCCTGGTTCCGCAATGGCCTCCTGGCCTCCGGCATCGGCGTCATCTCCTTCATGCAGAGTGACATGGGCCGGGAAGCTGCCTACGGTGAGTGCCGACCCCCCCTGCTCCCCCCACACCGGTGAGAGTAGATGCCCTCCTGCCCCATCGCCCCAACAGTAAGTGTAGAGCCCCTCCCCCTCCCCACCGGAAGCCGTCGCACCCTCACTGTGCCCGCCTCCCACGCTCCCCACTGCCCAGCAGAGTGGGCGGTCCGGGGCGCGGTGTGGGGCTGCCCTCCAGGCTGATTTCTCCACAAAGACGAGCGTCCTAGCCCCAGCCCCTGCCCCTCAGACCCTTCCTCTGACCCTGGACCCCACCGCCAGGTCCCGGCACCCCTCTGCTACCGCCTCCGTGGCTCTGGACTACCCCTGGCCCCTGCTCCGCCCTTGACGTTGCCCCTCCCACTCTGAGTCCACCTCAGTCCCCTGACGCCCGTCTCCAGGATCTGCCTCCCCCTCGGCCTTCCTCCCCAGCCTCTACACCCCCCCCCAGCCCAGGCCTCCCCTCGCTGACCCCGCCTCCCCCTCTCCTCCCACAGGCTTCTTCCTGCTGGGCGGCCTGTGCGTGGCCTGGGGCGGCGCCTCCTACGTGGTGGGCCTGGCGGCGCTGCGGGGCCCCATGCAGCTGTCGCTGGGGGGCGCGGCGGCGGGCGTGGGGGCCGTGCTGGCGGCCGGCCTGCTCTGGGCCTGCGCCGTGGGCCTGTACGTGGGCCAGCTGGAGCTGGACGTGGAGCTGGTGCCCGAGGATGACGGGGCGGCCGCCGAAGGCCCCGACGAGGAGGGACGGCCCCCGCCCGAGTGAGCAGCGGGGCCGGGGGGAGGGCCGTGGACCTGAGGCCTGCGGCCGCTGCAGACCGGCCCGGGTCCGAGGACCAGGACATTAAACCTGACCCTTCCCTTCCTCCACGTGGTGGTGGTTCCTGTGCGGGCAGACGGGGGGGGGGGGGGGGGGGGGCGGAGGAGAGCGGGGGCTCCACAGGCTGGGCCTGCAGGGGGGTCGAGGGCAGAGAGCGGGGGCTCCACAGCCTGCAGAGACCAAGCCACAGACAGGGAGCAGGTCTTTAATTCTTGTTTTGTTTTTAAATATATTTTATTGATTTTTTTTTTTTTTTACAGAGAGGAAGAGTGGGATAGAGAGTCAGAAACATCGATGAGAGAGAATCATCCATCAGTTGCCTCCTGCACACCCCACACTGGGGATGTGCCCACAACCAAGGTACATGCCCTTGACCGGAATCGAACCTGGGACCCTTCAGTCCGCAGGCCGACGCTCTATCCACTGAGCCACACCGGTTTCGGCATCTTTAATTCTTAATGGTCTGAGAGCCCTGTCCCCCGCCCCCTTAGGGCCTGACCCCCCCCCTCGCCCCAGGGGTCCAGCTCGGCGGGAGGCTCTCCCGTCCTCAGTCCCCCTTCCGCTGCCCCCTGGTGCCCGCGGGCCCGGGGTAGGGCAGGCCCAGGGGCGGGTAGAAGGCCTCGGGGAAGGGGGGCCCGGGGCCCAGCCTCTGCAGGTGGGGGTACACGAGGCCCAGCTCGGCGGGGCCGTAGCGGATGGTGCTGGGGGTGCACAGGAAGCCGGCGTGGAGCAGGGCGGGCGGGGGGTCGCCCGGGGGCACCAGGCCCCACGGCCGCGGGAGGCCCTGCCTCGGGGCCCCCGCCCGGATGACGGACGTGAACTCGCGCGGCGGGGGCTCCGGGCGGCCGGCCGGCTCCTCGTCCCCGCTGTCCTCCGGGTCGGTGGCGTCCCCTCGGCCGGGCTCCGCTTTGACGCCCCTGCCCTGGGCCTGGGGGCCCTCCTCCTCGCCCGGGGGGGCCGCCCGCTCCCCTCGCACCGGAGACGCTGGCTCTGGAAGGTGTGAGGGCCCGTGGGTGTGCGCGCCCGGCCCTCGTCCAGCCTCTGCGGACCCAGGGGTCTCCGCCGGGCTGGCCCCGCCCCGGGGACGGACACCTGGCTCTGCCTGGAGACATCTTTAGGTTTTGGGGTGCCACACCCGGGGAGGGGGGTGCTGGCATCCAGCGGGGAGAGGCCAGGGTGCTGCTGAGGACCCCACCGTGCCCAGGACAGCCCCAGCCAAGGCGGCCTGGTCCCCGAGGGCAGCGGGGCGGAGACTGGGAAGCCCTGGGCCAGCCGGGGCTGACCGCTGTCCGGGTACGAGGATGCGCCGTCTACGCCACACAACGCCCGGGCCGCGGGCTGCGTCTGCCTGAGGGGCTGGGCGGTGGCGAGCCTGACTGAGCTGCTAGTTTTCACGTGAGCAGCCTGCCCTCCGGCCAGTGGCTCCTGCCCTGCCCAGGCCGGGTGCCGGGTGGCGGGGCCCGGGGCCGGGGGGGGGCTCACCTGCGGGCTCCGGCTCGGGGCTGGCCGCGTCCTCACGGGCCTTGCAGGCCGGGAGCTGGAAGGCGTCCAGAGGCGTGTGGCCGCCCTCCGCCTGGCTGCGAGGAGACGGGGTTGGAGCCGGGTTCCCGGTGGGCACACGGCCCTGCCCCCAGGTTTGGGGGTGTAGACCCCCATCTGAGTGCAGAGCCCCCGCCCCAGTGAGTCCAGGTCTCCACCCGAAGCTCTCAGGCCTCATGACGGGACCCCGACGCCAAGATGGCTGGTGCCCAGCCTGGCCCCTGGAGGTCCCTCCGAGGTGTCCCCGCTCCTGCTGCCCCTCGGGGCCGGGTCTGGGCCCACAGAGACCGGGGCGGCCACCCCCTCCCCTGCAGGCTCCTCTCCCGCCCCGTCCCAGCTTCCCCCTCTTCACAGCATCCAGGGCGGGCAGGGGGCTTCCAAGAGCAGGCTGGGCTGGGACCCTCTCCGCTCCACCCCCGCCCTGGCTCCCCGGTGCCCCGGTCAGGCCCGCAGCCTCAGACCGGCCCCCTGGCCTCCCTGCCGTCCGCTCCCCCCTCCTCTGCTTCCAGCGCTTAGCTCTCTGCCCTGGGCCCTCCCTGCTCGGCCCCTCGGCCTGTCCCTCCGCCCTCCCTGCCCGGCCCCTCAGCCTGTCCCTCCGGGGCCTCCCTGCCCAGCCCCTCGGCCTGTCCCTCCGGGGCCTCCCTGCCCGGCCCCTCGGCCTGTCCCTCCGGGGCCTCCCTGCCCGGCCCCTCGGCCTGTCCCTCCGCCCTCCCTGCGGCCCAGCCCCGGGGAGGGGGGCGGCCTCACCTGAGCACGTAGCTGACCCAGAGCACGTGGCGCTCCCCCGGGCTCTTCCCGCCCACGGCCACGGAGGCCGCGGACTGCAGCCACACGAAGCCCCCGGCGCGCTGCAGCCAGCGGTAGTAGCCGGTCACCACCTGGCCCTTGTCCAGCACTGGGCCGGGGGGACGGGGGAGGGGGGAGAGACGGGAGGACAGGCGGGCGGGGGGGGGGGGGGACAGACAGGAGGACAGACGGGCAGGGACAGACAGGGAGGCAGTGCGGAGAGGGAGGGATGGGACCAGGAAGGAGAGGGCGGGAGGAGAGGCCACACACGGGACAGCCCGTCAGGAGGCAGCCCCGGTGCTGGGTGGGTCAGAGGCTGCAGCCAACCCGCCCCCCCACCAGCCGCCCTGCTCGGGCCTCCCTGCCGCCCGCGCCGAGCTGAGCCCCGGAGGCGGTAGGGGAGGGACCGGTCCCCGAGCAGGACTCGGGGAGGGGACGGCCGGGCGGCAGCGGCGGGGGTCCTCACGGTCCAGGTGGCTCCGGCGGATCCTGGCGGCGTCCTGGCCGTGGACGAACTGGTAGCAGCTGCGGCCCACCAGCTCCGCGGGGCCCAGGTCCATGTGCTCGCTGACCCTGCGGCGGGGGGGGGGGGGCTCTGCAGTCCCCGAGCCTCAGTTTCCCCTCCGTCCCTCCTGGTATGGCTCCAGGCATTGGGCGGGGGGCACCCAGGGGGGCCCATCTCTTTGTCACACTCACTGCCCCTCCGCGCGGGGCGGAAGGAGCAGGTGCGAGGAGGGAACCGAGGGCCGAGGCTCTGCCCAGGGCGCCCCCGAGGGCACAGCCTCCGTCCCCCCCAGCTGCTCCGCCCTCGGGGCCCGTACCTGCTCTCACAGGCCAGGATGGTGAGCCCCAGGCTGAGCCGGAAGACGACCGTGTGTCCGTGCAGCGGCAGCTCGGCCAGCGGCGCGGGGGGCAGCGCGTGGCCCAGGGCCACGAGGCCCAGGGCGCGGGCCCGCAGGCGGCCGGTCACGTGGATGACCTGCGGTGGGGGCGGGTGGAGGAGGGGCAGGGTGTGCGGGAGCCCCCTCCCCCCCTGCACCCCCTTCCCCCGGGGCAGCGCCAGGCCCTCGCCCACCTTGTACCCCGAGGCCTTGACGTGCAGGCCGCGCTTGGCGAGGGTGGACTTCATGCGGACGAAGAAGGAGCGCGCCCGGGCGCGGGCGGAGGGCACCGCGGGGGGACCGGCCTCTGGGCGGAGTGAGGAGAGTGTGGGGTCCTGGGGAGGAGACACACAGAGGCCCCCTCCCGCCCCCCTCAGACGGTCCTACAAGCCCCTCCTATCCCCGGCCTTTCTGCGCTCAGCTCTGGCCCGGCCCCGTCCCTCCTGCAGCTCCGGGGACCCTGGCTGGGAGCCCGGCTTCTCCCCGGGACCTGACACTGGGCAGGAGCTGCGTCCCACTGCCACCCTCTGAGGCCAGCCCTCTGCTCCCGGAAGCCCCCTGATCTCCCCCACATCCCCCCCAGCGGGTCTGGGGGCTCACACCACACCTGCCCCCGCTGGCACAGCCATCTCCTCCGCTGGACGGGCGCCCTGGGGCGGGGCGGGGGCTGTGGTCACTGCGGGTCCCCAGCCCCGCTGGGCACGGAGCTGGGCGCAGAGCAGGGCATGGGGCGTGGCCACAGAGACTCACAGAGTGACCCGTCCATGGTACAGGCACACCTGTGCTCACACCCGCCCACCCTGGGCCTCACGTCTAGGCTAAGCTGACCAGACGTCCCGCTTTTGGCAGGACAGTCCCGATTCCCGATTTTTAACCATTTGTTTAAAACGCCGCGGGACTCGGGACAAATGGTGAAAAATCGGGACGTCTGCGCACCTTAGTGCAGGTGCAGACATCATCTCAGCCCCACACATCTCCCCAAACTTGCAATCACCGCCGACAACTCAGGCGGTTTGGGTGCAAAGCAAACCCCAGGTAAGAAACCCGTGTTTACAGGAAAGCTGGCCTCACAAGCCGCCCCCTCCACACTCAGAGCTAAGAGGAACCGTCGGGTTACCTAACACCTCCCTCCTCCACATGGAGCGGAATTTTCCATCGGAAAGGAGGGTGAGGAGCAGACTAGCAAACTGGGATGGGAATCTAGCTCAGCTTACAGCTGTCACCTGGGACAGGCAACCTCACCTCGCTGTGCCGTGCCTCAGTTTCCCCCTCTGTAACACGAAGAGGGCCCTGCTCGGTGGGACCGTGGTTAGGATTCAATGAAATTGAATACTTAGAGAGGCACAGCACTTGCAAAGTTGGGGACTCGGGCAGTCTTAAGGAGCCAGGTCTTCCTGCCTCCATTTAGACTCTGAAAACCTGTTTTGCACAACTCCAAGCAGAGCGGGTTTTGTTGAAATGAAACATCGCTGGAGACCATGGACCATTGTCCCTGCATCAGGCCTCCTCCTTTGGGGGCCCTTGGAATTACCGATCTCAGGAGTGTCAGCAAGCGAGGAGGAAGAGGAGGAGGAGGAGGGGATTGAGGGTGAGGTGGGGGGCCCGGAGGTCCGGGTGCGCAGGCCCAGTTGCTCCAGGACCTCCGAGTGGTCCCCGGGGTGGATGTAATCGAAGACGCTACTGCCCGTCAGCTCCACCTGCCGGCGAAGGAGAGAAATACAGGGGCGGGGAAGGTGCTCGCAGTTAGAGCGCACCCCCGCGGGGGGGCGCCCTCCCCCTCCGTTTGGCCAACTGTTCATTCACTTACATTCGCTTACAGGCAGGAGTACTTCATGCCAATGTTGTTTTTATTAGATTTTTTTTTTTTTTTTTTAGATTTTTTTTTTTTAAACCCTCACCTGAGGACATTTTTTCCCATTGATTTTTTAGACAGAAGGAAGGGAGGAGAGAGAGAAACATCAATGGGAGAGAGCTACATGGCTTGGTGGCTTCCGTAGATGGAGCGACCCAGGTATGTGCCTTGTCACTGCGCGGGCCAGGGCAAAGGGAACTTTTGTGCAGGAGGAGACTAGCCGAGGCTCTCCCTGCCCTCGCTCTTCTGAGCCAGTGATTACCGGAGACTTTCTGGCCTGCCTAGTCTGCTAAGCAGCTGTGTAGGGCCCTAGCCTGGTTGGCTCAGTGGATAGAGCATCAACATATGGCCTGAAGGGTCCCAGGTTCGATTCCGGTCAGGGCACATGCCCAGGCTGCGGGCTCCATCCTCAGTGGGGAGTGTGCTGGAGGCAGCCGATCAGTGATTCTCTCTCATCACTGATGTTTCTATCTCTCCCTCTCCCTTCCTCTCTGAAATCAATAAACATTTTTTTTTTTAAGAAGCTGTGTAGGGAGTTGGGATGGGGAGGTATCATAGGCCCTAACTTACAGCCAACAGCTGTGCCCTGAAATGAATCGCAGGATGTCCCAGCAGGAATGGGGTTGGGATACAATGGAATGAGGACATTGGAGTCAGGCAGACGTTTGCATTCAAACCCCCTCTACCCCCCAATCTTGGAGCATTCCCACCTCTCCCCCAAACCAGGCCCGTGTTCTCCCCGCTGTGTTCCTGCCCCAGCACCCTCACTGGTCTTCTGGCCTCAGTCCCCACCCAAGGGGACCCTCCAGAGGTGACCCATCGGGCCATGGCCCGCATCCCCTCAGACCTCCAGAGCTGGTGGAGGTGGGAGAGGGGGTGGGGAGAGACATCTGTAATAATAGATTATTAGATTATTAGATTAATAGATTATTACAGCAATTCAAAAGGAAACAGAACCCTTCCGTGGCTCCCACTGGCCCAAGGGTCATCCCCCTCCTCCTCCCCTCCTCCAGCCCTTCCCACACCAGCTTCAAGCCTCCCTCCCTCTGCTTCCTTCCCTCACATTCCCCTTTCTTCAGGTTCATCCTCCTCCAGAAATCACAACTCACAAAAAGCTGCTCACAGAGGCCTAAGCACTGAATTGTCGGAATTTACCATCCGCCAAAATCTTTCTAAGTACAATAAAAGATGGTATGGACTGATCCGCGAGGCCACAAGGAGCCAGGACTCCAGACACAGGGTTTTCAAACAAAACCTTTCAGCGCTCTCAGATCCCAAGCTCTGCCCATGCAAATTGTGATCTTTTAAAACTGTGAAGAACAGCCAAAACCGGTTTGGCTCAATGGTAGAGCTTCGGTCTGCGGACTGAAAGGTCCCGGGTTCAATTCAGGTCAGGGGCATGTACCTTGGTTGCGGGCACATCCGCGGTGGGGGGTGTGCAAGAGGCAGCTGGTCGATGTTTCTCTCTCATCGATGTTTCTAGCTCTCTGTCTCTCTCCCTTCCTCTCTGTAAAAATCAATAAAATATATTTAAAAAAAAAAAACAAAAAAAAAAAAACTGTGAAGAACAACCTGAGCCTGAACCCTAGCCCTAACCCTAAGCCTAACCCTAAAAAAAGACAAACCCAAAACACAAAACTGTGAAGAAGAAACAACTTTGGGTCAATATGGCCTATTTGGCCACCTCTCATCGGCAAGCTCGTCTTTCTGCTCATTTGCTTCTTTCAAAAATTGACCTGTTACTTTTTGTTTTATTTTTAAATATTTTTATTTATTTCAGAGAAGAAGGGAGAAACACCAATGATGAGAATTATAGATCGGCTGCCTCCTGCACGTCCCCTACTGGGGATGGAGCCTGAAACCTGGGTATGTGCCCTTGACCGGAATCGAACCCAGGACCCTTCGCTCTATCCACTGAACCAAACCGGCTAGGGCTTGTTTTGTTTTAAAATTATTTTTTCTTTGACCCATGACTTCGATAATCCCCCCCTCCCTCCCGCCTGTAAGGAGGAGCCCTGTTGGATGCCATGTGGGGTTCCAAGGAACGCACTTTGGGAACCACGGGTCCAGTCCCCTTTTCACGCTGGGATGGTGAGGTCAGGAGAGAGGAAGGGGATGCCCTGTGGCCCAGGGCGATGGCAGCCTGCGCAGGTCCTTACCTGAGAGAGACCCAGGTAAATGGAGACGGTCTCTGAGATGTAGAGGAACTTCCCCTCCTGGCTCAAGGCAAACACAAAGCCATCCAGGGCCTAGAGTGGGAGAGACAGGGAGGGGGGAGGAGGGCTGGCACCCGTAAGAGGCTCTGGAATCTTCTCTCTGCCAGGACGGGGCTTCACTGGCCCTGGAAGGGGTAGCCAGTGGGCGCGCTCCGGCGATGGGTGCGGGAGAAGGGTGCTGTTCTCAGCGGAGGCCACCAGGTGGCAGCACGGAGCAGCAGGAAGGGAACGGGCCTCACCTGCAGGATGTGTCCTCCCAGGTGCTGCTCGAAGATTTCGGAGACCAGTGCCACGGGGCCCCTGCGGCCTGGGGCTGGGGACAGAGGGGCCGGTGAGGCCCGGCCTGCGGTCTGGCCGACCCTGGCCTTCTGGGAAGGACCCCAGAGAACCAGGCTACGTATTTCCTCTCTCCCTCCCAGTCCTGTAGCCATCATGGGGTATTGAGTGTGTGTGTGTGTGTGTGTGTGTGTGTGTGTGTGTGTGTCCCCGCCCTGTGGGGGAGAGACCTGGGATGTGGGGAGGAGTGAGAGGGGCAGAGGTAGACGGACTGACAGACAGATACCAGGGGTTAGAGAAAGGGATCCACCCGGCAAACTCTCTCTGAGCACCTGTGGCCAGGCTCTTACAAGAGGCAACCAATCGATGTGTTTCTCTCACATCGATGTTCCTCTCTGTCTTTCCCTCTCTCTTCTACTCTCTCTAAAATACATGGAAAAATATCCTCAGGTGAGGATTTCAGAAATAATAATAATAAATAGGTTTGTGAAATGAAGAGGAAGGTGGCGAGGCCTGTTGAAGGGGGAGAGGGAGTAGCTGAGCTCGGACCTGAAGGATGAGAAGGAGGCAGAGAGGAGACTGAAAAGGAGAAAGAGACACACACGCAGAGACAGGAACAGAGCGACACGCAGAGACTGAGAGACAAAGCACAGAGAGACAAGCAGAGGGACAGAGAAACGTACAGAGAGGTCTAAAGGACATTAAACTCAACAACCACCCAACAGAGAAGTGAGCAAAGGGCCTGGAGAGACATGTCTCCAAACGAGATACACATGGCTAACGAGCCCATGAGAAGATGCTTACACTCATTAGCCATTAGCGAAACGCAAACCAAAACCACACGGAGAGACCACTTCACACCCACTAGGATGGCTAGACACAGACACACACACACAGACACACAGACACACACAGAAACTGCACACCCGCCCTCGCCCGAGCATGGCTGGTGGGACTGCTAATGGCACAGCTGCTCTGGAAAGCAGTGAGTTAAACACGGAATTACCCTCTGACCCAGCGATGACCCGGGATCCCACTTGTAGGCATAAGCCCCAGAGCATCGAAAACGTGCTCTAGCAAACACCTGTGCACAAATGCTCACAGCAGCCGGCACCGGTTTGGCTCAGTGGATAGAGCGTCAGCCTGCGGACTGAAAGGTCCTGGGTTCGATTCCGGTCAGGGGCATGTACCTTGGTTGCGGGCACATCCCCGGTAAGGGGGTGTGCAGGAGGCAGCTGGTCCATGATTCTCTCTCATCGACGTTTCTAACTCTCTATCCCTCTCTCTTCCTCTCTGTGAAAAATCAATAAAATATATATATATTTTAAAATGCTCCCAGCAGCGCTGGTCCTCACAGCCGAAGGTGGAAGCCAATGTCGTTAACTAACGGATGGATAAACAAAGCGTGCTGTATTCAGACCAGAGAATATTATCCTGCCTAATAACGAGGGATTATGCTAATTGACCATCACTCCATCACAAAGATGGCTGCGCCCACAGCTGAGCCAAGTTCCCATAAGGAGCCTTAACAAGCAATCAGCAGGGACCTGAGGCTACACCTTCTCCCACCCCTGGGGGCTTGACTAAGGACCTCAGGCTGAGCCCCCTTCCCTAGTGTCAGGCTGGGGGACCTCAGACTGCACCCTCTCCCTCTCCCCCCACCCCCCAGTGCCAGGCCAGGGGACCTGAAGCCATGCCCCCTGCCAGGCCGGACTTGACAGGGGACCTCAAGGTGCACTTCCCATCCTGGTGCTGGGCTCAGGCCACACCTCCTGCCTGGCGGGGCTTGACAAGGGTGGGACTAGCAAGGTCTGGATCTAGCCCACAGGTGTCAAACACAAGGCCCGAGGGCCAAATCCAGCCCGCAAGGCCTTGCAATGTGGCCCGCACCGCGCTGTCATCACTGCACTCCGCTGTCAGTTTATGACATTGTCAGTTTATGACATTGTCAGTTTATGACTGTTCAGTAAACCATTCGGCCCGCGATTTAGGCTGGATTTTAGATTTTGGCCCCTTCTCTGATTGAGTTCGACACCCCTAATCTAGCCCAATGCGCGGGGGGGGGGGGGGGGGGGGGGCGGGGGCGAGGCGGGTCTGGGTCTCACGTGATTTTGAGGTGCATGTGGGTGGGCAGGGACTTGACTCTGGGTCCCGTGGTGTGCCCCAGACTCTGACAGGAGGAAGGTTTTCATATACATTTTACTAATTTTCTTTCATGTCTGACACTTCTATTATAAAGGGCAAATAGCAATATTAAATTATTTCCTCTAATTAATCCCCGTTTAATGTGCATGAATTTTGTGCACCACACCAGGCCACTAGTTCAGCAATAAAAGGGAATGAAGCCGTGATCCTAGCTGCAACTTTGGTGAACTTTGAACACCTTGTGCCAAGCCTGAGAGGACACAGATTGTACGAGAGGCCCAGTGCACAAAATTCATGCAAGGCCCCGCCCACCGGTCGTACAGGTCGATCCACTGTCCCATCTAATTAGCATATTAGCTCTTTATTATATAGGATGATTGCATTGATATGAAATGTCCAGAATGCAGACAGAAAGCAGAGTGGTGGTTCCCAGGTTTTGGAATTAGACAGAAGTGGTGGTGCCGGATACTGTGAAGGTACTGATGCCACACTAAATTGTACGCTTTAAGATGGTGAATTTCATGTTATGAATTTTACCTCAATAATTTTTTTTTTTTTGCCCTAACCGGTTTGGCTCAGTGGATAGACCGTAGGGCTGTGAATTGAAAGGTCCCAGGTTCGATTCCAGTCAAGGGCATATGCCCAGGTTGTGGGCTTGATCCCCAGTGGGAGACTTCTCTCTCATCATTGATGTTTCTACCTCTCTCTCCCTCTTCCTTCCTCTCCGAAATCAATAATATATATATATGAGAGGCTGAGTAAATGGGGTGCACAGAGAGAAAGAGAAAGGGCAGAAAGAGCCATGGCGAATGAGACAGGCAGAGAGGTGGAGGCTTGGTCCACCCCCTCACCCCCCGCCCCAGGAGCTGAGGGCCCAGCACCGTCTGGGGGTGGGCAGACAGGCAGAGGTCGTGGACCCTGTTCCCACCCAGACCCCCTCCCGGACCCTGTGGAGAACGGCCCCCAGGTCCAGACTGGAGGATTCAGTGACCTCAAGGGTCCTCAGGCGCCTGGCTCTCGCAGGGTTGGATCCAGGTCTGGGGTCCAGTGTGCCCTGGGGGGCCGGTCGCTTCCCCTCCCTGTGCCTCAGTTTCCCCCTCTGCCAAGCGGGTTTGCCAAGAGCGCAGCCCTCCCAGGCGGGCTGAGCATGCAGCCAGCTTAAGGAGCTTCTAGAAAGGACCTCGCACGGCCTGACCCTCCGCAGGTGCCGGGAAATGCGGAGCCACAATGCGTATTAATAGTGTGATTACTATTGTTAACTCCAGAGCATCCCGACACCACCGGGCGGCGAGGACCCGCCCCTCCGCCAATCAGGGCGCGGCCCCGCCCCCTGAGACATAGGCCCCGCCCCCGGGGCCTAGGCCTCACCCAGGCGCTGCCCCGCCCAGGCCCCGCCCCCTCCTCCCAGGCCCCGCCCCCTCCTCCCGGGCGCGTCCGGGCCCCGCGCCGCTCCATCCGCCCCACCCGCGCCTGGAGCTCCGGGAACAATAACGGGGAGCGGGGGCGGGGCGGCTAACGGGGACCCCTCCCCCGGGATGCAGCGCGAACCAGCCGGGTGACAGGCGGGAACAATGCCGCTCGCTAATTGTGGCAATTTTCCCCTGTCATTTTTGCTAATTCCTTCATTTTCCCTCCAGGAGGATCAGCCCAGGTCAGGCTGAACGGCTGCAATTAACGGCGCTCGTGGGCGCGTCGGGGCGGGGGCGGCGTGCGGGGGAGGGGGGGCCTGAGCCACTGCCTGCTCCCCCAAAACACCGGGCTGTCCCATCACTGAACCCTGACCGGTGGGCTTCCTTACCCCAGGCTCTCCCTCCTGAAACTCTCCAATTCCCCAACTCCTCCTGCACCTGTGTGTCCTCCTCTCTACCCAATACCTCCATTTCTCTCTCCCCCAAAGGAGGTACCCCCAGATGTGCCCCCTCTTTACTCCTAGATGTGCCCTCTCACGTCCAAACTTCAACCATCACTCACTCACTCACCAAACATGTGCTGTTTTTTTTACTGGGGCCTGATTCTGCTGGAGAAGAAAAGCTGTCCCAGCTGCCACCATCCCTTACAGACTGGGGACGGAAGGCTAAGGAGTCCCCCTCCACTCCCCATTCCAGTTGTCCGGAGGGGTTGCTGTGGGGGGCGGGTGGAGGGAGGGATGCAGGGCTGGAACTTCATTCCCTATGAAGGCCAAGCCTAGAGAAGGAACCACCCGCCACAATCAGAGCGTGTGAGCCTGAGGGCTGGAGGGGGGCACTTCTGCCTCTACTTTTCCCCGGCCACATCTGTAAAATGGGTCCATGAGGGAGCAGAATGAGTTTGTGCCTGTAAGGAGCACAGAGCCAGGCGCACAGCAGGTGCCTCATCCCTGAGTCTTGCTGCTATGCTTACCAGTATTACTACGGATAACCGGGGGACCCCTGCCCTGCACCTGAACCCCTCTCTGTCTCTCACACCCACATCCATCTTCTGTAAGTCCTGTGGGCTGTACCCTCCCGGCCTCACCGAATCCAGCCCCCTCTCAGCCCAGAGCCCCCACCTCCCACCCAGACCACTGCACTCCCCCCGTGAGGGGGCTCCCTGCTCCCACTCACACCCACCATCACCTGGCTCCCATCTTACATGGGGTAACAGACAAAGTCCTCACCACAGGCCCAGGCCCCTGCTGACACCCCCAGCCTCTCCCTCCTCCCCAGACTCCCTCCAACCAGCACAGAGTCCAGCCTGCCTGCACGCCTCTGCCTGTACGCACTCCCAGCTCTCCTCAGAGCTCCTCCCTCCCCTCCTTCCCTCAGAGGTCACTTCCTCAGCGAGGTCGTGCCTGACTTGTGAACTAAGATCCACTCTTTGCCCTGGCCGGTGTGGCTCAGTGGGCAGAGCATCGGCCTGCAGACTGAAGGCTTCCAGGTTCGATTCATGTCAAGGGCATGTATCTTGGTTGTGGGCACATCCCTGGTGGGGGGTGTGCAGGAGGCAGCTGATGAATGTTTCTCATCAATGTTTTTAACTCTCTATCCCTCTCCCCTTCTCTCTGTAAAAAAATCAATAAAATATATTAAAAAGGAAAAAAAAAAGATTCACTCTTTCTCTGCTCATTCCATTCCAGTCACCCGGCTGTGGTGTCCCAGACGCAGGGAACAAGGTGCCATGAGGGAGAGACATAAAATAAACAAGAGTGGCCGAAACCGGTTTGGCTCAGTGGTAGAGCGTCAGCCTGCAGACTGAAAGGTCCCGGGTTCGATTCCGGTCAAGGACATGTACCTTGGTTGCGGGCGCATCCCCGTTGGGGGGTGGGTGTGCAAGAGGCAGCTGGTCGATGTTTCTCTCTCATCGACATTTCTAGCTCTCTATCTCTCTCCCTTCCTCTCTGTAAAAAATCAATAAAATATATTTTAAAATAAATAAATAAACAAGAGAGATGTGTGGTGTCAGACGATAGCTCTATGCAAAGAAATAAGGCCGGACAGGAGGCAGGAATGCCGGGCACTGCCCTGTTTGGTAGGATGGGCAGGGAAGGCCTGGCCGAGGAGCGGACGTCAGAGGGAAGGCAGATCCTGGTGGCGGGCACAGCCAGTGCCAAGGCCCTGGGGTGAGTGAGCTTCTCTGAGGAACGGCCAGTGTGTGTGTTGGGGCTGAGAGTGGGGAGTGAAGTCAGGGGGTGGGGGACAGGGGACCCACCTCTCGGGAATCACAGGCTGACCCTTGAGGGCGGGGACTGTGTCCCGTGCCCGGCTGTGTCTCTGGCACCCAGGACCGTCCTGGCACGGGGGAGGGGGTCAGGGGTGCTTGTTGATGCTGATTGAAGGGCCAATGCTGATGTGAAATGAGGCTGTCTTCTCCCCAGACGCGGAGGCACCGAACTAGACTTTGACCTCTGTTGTTTCGTCTCATTTCACAGAGGGAGAGGGAGGCCCAGAGAGAGGCGGAGACCTGCCGCCAGGCCAGGACGGCGGCCGAGAAGGTACACTGCGGGGCGGCTGGGCCTCTTCCTCCTTCTGGGAGATGGGACTGGCAGCATGCCTCCCCCCTTGGGCCCTGTGCTGCATTATTACTGCCACTATGTCTATCATTTTATTTTTATTGATGTCAGAGAGAAAGGGAGAGAGAGAGACAGAAACATCAATGATGAGAAGGAATCATTGATTGGCTGCCTCCTGCACACCCCCCACTGGGGACTGAGCCTGCAACCCAGGCGTGTGCCCTTGACTGGAATTGAACCTGGGACCTTTCAGTCCGCAGGCCGACGCTCTATCCACTGAGCCACACCGGCCAGGGCAGTTGTTCCTATAGTTGAGGAGAACATGGGGTCCCCCTCCTTTGGAGAAAGGGGGCTCAATGCTTCGTTCTCTGACTCCTGCTGACACGCCACCCTCAGTTTACCCATCGGAGCTGCGGAAGCAGGCGCCTGGCCTCTTGCTGGGAGACCTGTAGGGCCAGAGGTGCCCCCAATTTCCTAATGTTGGGGGGAGTCCTGCAGTGCCTCCCCCACCAGCTCGGGGGTACAGGCAGGGGCCTCCTCAGTGCTGTGAACTCGGGGAGACCTGCCACCCAGGTAATGGGGGTGCAGGTAGGAG
The DNA here is from genome assembly GCF_964339955.1 of Pipistrellus hanaki. Lineage (NCBI taxonomy): Eukaryota > Metazoa > Chordata > Mammalia > Chiroptera > Vespertilionidae > Pipistrellus > Pipistrellus hanaki. Next base: position 44,471,119 of record NC_140517.1, on the reverse strand, counting down.
TGCTGGGCTTCAGGGGGCCCTCTCCCCACTCCGCGGGGACAATAGGGGGGTGTTTATCCCCGGGGCGCACATGTTGTTCGCGGTAATGACAGTAATCAGAGGCTCTGAGCCGCATTCTCCCATGCCAGTCAATTCGCCTAATTACCGCCTGGGAATTTAAATTTCAATGGCGATTTATCGTGAACTTAATCAATGCTGTTTTCTCTTCCCCTCCTCCCTGGGACCCCCTCCAGCCCCACTCTAAGGGCACCCCTTCCTCTGGGGAGGGAGAGTAGCCGGGGGCCCTGCCCTGTGACCTGAGATTCATATGATTCACGGTCTCCCATTGGAGTAAAACAGTAACGGTTACAAAGAAGTCATAGCCTAACACGTGTAGGAATCCGTCAATAAAGTCTGAATGCTGATAAAAGCAGGCATCGAGATACCTGCGTTTCACAGTCTCTGTTTATGCATTAATGATTCTGTTTCTCTGACTGTTACTGAGTCTCAACCACCAGGACGTCAGCCGGCCCAGCGCGGGGACCATCTAGTTTCCCGCTGGGTCCCAGCGCGGGGCGGCAGCAGCACACAGTAGGTGCTTCTTTATTAAACCACAGGCTCCCAGCAGCCCCGCAGGGTCCCCCGGATGGAAACAGAGGCCACCTGGTGATTGATGACTCCGTGCGCGGTGACCCTGGCGGACCCCTCCTTAGCCCCCAGAGGAAGTGTCATCCGGGTTCAGAGAGATGCGGCCTCCCGCTCCCTTTCAAACGGGGGATTCTGACTCCGGGGCCTGTGCGCCCCCTGGGTCCCCGCAGGTGTGGGGGGAGGCCCAGGCTGGAGCTGCGGTCTCCTTTGCGGTAGCAATGCCTCATCCCGCCGATAAAAGCCACAGCATTTCCCAGTGTGACCCCCTGGTGCCACCAAGCCCCGGATGAGGCCAGCGTTCCTGAACTCTCCCCTCCCGTGTGCCCATTTCACAGGTGGGTACACTGAGGCGCGGAGAGGTAAGGACGGCTGACAGGGACACCCCGGAAGGTGTGACTCCGGACTCTGTGCACCCTCTGCGCCCGGGACCCGGGTCCTCCGCGCGCCCCCTGCCCCGCACTCACCGAGGCCGGCGGGGGGCGCGGCCCGCAGCCCCCAGGGCGGCGCCCCGAGCGCGGCGAAGCGGCGCAGGCGGAGGTAGGCCACGCAGAGCCGCACCACGGCCGCCTTGTCCAGCCGGCTGGCGATGGCGCCGGGCAGCGGCAGCAGCCGGGCCAGCTCGAAGAACTCCAGGTTCTCCTTCCCGCGCCGCGAGCGCGCCGCGTTGCGGGACTTCTCCTTGCGCTGCGCCTGCAGGCTGTGCGGGGCGGGAGCCTCAGCGGGGCCGGGGCGCGGGGTGCGGGGCCTGGGGGGGGGGAGCCACGCCTTCGGGGCCTGAGGGGACGGGAGGGGGCGTGGGAAGCGGATTCAACTCTGGAGGCGGCGGCGGGACCCGAGAGTGAAGTTGGACCGTTAGACCGGCCGGCCGGCGGCGGGGCAGACGGGGCGGGGGGTGTGTGTGTCAGGGGAAGGAGAGGAGGAGGGAGGGGAGGGGGGCGGGTATGGGTCCGGGGAAGGGGCTGGGAGCGCCCCCGGGAGGGCGGGTGGGAAGTCCTGGCTCCACGGGATGGGGCGGACCGGAGTGAGAACTCCACCCGGACGCCGCTGGGGGCGGGGCCGGGCCGAGGGGCGGGGCCTGGCCAGGCCGGGGGCGGGGCTTCGCTCACCAGGGTCCGGGCGGGGCCTTGACCGGGAGCCCGGGCAGCAGGTCCCACGGGGCGCCGCCCCCGCGCCCTGCCCCGCACCCGCCCTCTCCGCCGCCGGGGCCGGGGGCCGCCATCTCCGCGGGGGCCGCTCAGGCGGGGCCGGGGCCGCCGGCGGGGCTCTGGATCCGCGTCTCCTGCGGCGGGAGAACCGGAGGCGGGAGAGAGCTGCCGGGGAAACTGAGGCCCGCGCGCGCGGGCGCAGGCGCCAGCGGGGCCGGAGCCGGAGCCGGAGCCGGAGCCGGAGGAGCCTCAGTCTCCCGGGAGGCCCCGCTCGGCGCCCGCGGCTCGCGCCCCGCGGGGCCCGGGAAGCTCGGGGCGCGGACGTGCCCCGCCGCCGCCTCCCGCGCCGCCGCCTCCGCCGCGCCGGGCCGGCTCCCGCATACCAATGGGCACGCGGCGCGCATACGGATCCGGCCGGCGTGCCAGGCATGCCCAAGCCCCAGCCCGGCGGGGCGGGGGCGGCGCTGCCAGCCCGGCGCGGGCACCAGCCCCGGCGCCCTCCGGCCCGGGACCCGCCCCCCAACCCATCCCATCCCGGAGTCCGGGTCCCCGAAGTGCGGAGAGCTGTCCCCGGGCGGACCAGGCAGGGAGGGGCGAAGGGCCGGGACCCCACCCCGCGCCTGCCCGGGACCTCCCCCCGCCCCTGGGGGCGCCGTGTGGCCGGCCCCGATCTCCGCCACCACAACTTCCTCCCCGAGACCCGGGCGTGCGGACCCCGCGCCCGACGCAGGGCCCGCGCCTCCGCCGGGGACGCACCCAGGACGCACCCAGCGCCCGGGTGTCCGGGGTCCAGGTCCCCAGAGCCAGGCGCGGGTTCGGTTCGGAATCAGTTCCTCCAGGACGAGCGTCCGGGAGGCCCCCACCCGCCCAGCACCGCGCCGCCCGCGTTCCGCGCCCGCAGCCAGGTGTCCAGATCCCCGCGCCCCTGTCTCAGCCTCGGGTGCGGGCGTCTGGACCCCCCAGAGCACTGGGGTTTGGGTTCCTGTCCCTCCAGGACCCCGGTGCCCCCGGCCCCTCTCCCCGCAGGCCCCCAGCCCCCTCACCTGGCTGCGGGGCGGGCGCCGGGCGCGGCGAGGGGCCGGCCGGGCGGCGCGGCGCGGCGGCCCCATAGACCCGGGCGGCGGCGGGGCTGTGGCTCCGGGCGCTCCGAGGCCCCGCAGACTTGGAGCCGCGGGGACAGCGCGAGGGCGGGGCCGGAGGGGCGGGGCCAACCTAGCCCCGCCCATCGAGCCCCGCCCCCTGGCCTTTTCAGGGCGGGGGTTTCCAGCAATGGGGGTTCGGCCCCGCCCACCTGGAGGAGAACCGGAGTCGGTGGGGGGAACACCGAAGTCCAGGCACTATCTATAGACTCCATGGGAGGAGCTAGCGCCCGAGCCCCCCAGGCGAACCCAGCACCCCCCCCCCCCAACCTTCTCTGACAAGGCGGGCACCCTGCACCGAGCCCCCGCAGGGGTGGAGACCCAGACGCCATGGCCCCTCCAGGACGCACGTCCAGGCTTTTGAGACCCTCATTTCCAGGAGAGAGCTTCGGGGTGTCAGCACCCCCGCACCCAAGCGCACCCTCCTCTCCTAAGGCCAGGTGTGGCACCGGACCGCTCAGGGACCGGGACCAGACACAGGCACCCGAGGGATCTCAGAGGTCAGGATCCTGGGGTCGTATCTCCACCACCCACGCCCGCCACAGGATGGGGACCCCACAGCCAAGCTCCCCATCCTATTCAATAAAAGGCTAATGTGCCAATTGTCCCCTGGACCGGGAGTTCCACCAGGAGCTGGGCCAGAGGGAGGGGCCAGCAGAGGTGGGGGGAGGGAGGAGAAGGGAGCGGCTGCCGGCAGTTGGCTGTCTGGCCCCACCCCATCAGCCAGCCAACCACCTGCTGCCTCTCCCCCCCACAGCCTGGCCTAATGGGCCCCAATTGGGGCAGGCCACCAGACCCCAGCACTGCACGAATTCATGCACCGGACCTCTAGTTAGATCCTAAGTGGGAATTCGGGTCCGAAGCAGGCCTTCTCCACCCGGGTAGGAGACCACACCCTCTCCACCCGCCCCCCCAGCCCCTTCAGCAGCCTGGCTCGGGGCTCCTAGGAGGCCCCAGAGCAACCGATAAAAACGGGGCGGGAGTCTTAGGAGAGGCAGGCAGGCAGGGGCTCGCCCGAGCAAGGGCCTTCCCCCCCTGGGCGATGGAGAACGGGGCACACCCCTCGAGCACAGGCTGATGGGATCCCCCTTAAACGCGCTCATGGTAACCCCGAGTTGACTTGGGAGCGAGCGCTCCTATCCTGCTAATCCTTTCTCCACGGCAAGGCTCTGAGCTGGGCTGTTACTGAGCCGCCTTCCAGAGAGGGAAACTGAGGCACGGAGAGGCTGTCTAGCCTGATGGGGATGGCCTGGCAGCCAGTGATTTTTCTCTATTCCCCCTGCAGAGTGACGTGTGAGGGTCAGGTTAGGGATTCCAGCTCTGATTGGCTGTCCCTTCTCCTGGCACTGCTTCCGGTTAACTTCATTGCAGCGCCCGCCTCCCCGCCATCGTGGCCGGGACAGGCTGGCCCAGTGGTTCCAGAGTGTGCCCGGGGCAGCGGCTCCCAGGCCCTCCCGGGGGTCTGCTCGGTCACGTTGTCACGCTGGGACGTTCTCTGCCCGTGGCCCTTCATTCCCCGGGCGTGTGCGGGAATTCTCCAGAAGCAGCGTGGCGGGTGATACTGACACGGACTGAATTCATGTTAACCTGCAACGATGTTCATTACTGTTATTTAAAGTGCCTGTCACCTTTAAAATCCTGTGTTAATGTCTGCTGTGGCGTACAAAACACAGAAAGCTCTTTGGCCTTCCCTAAGAATGAAAAACAGTCCTGAGATTAAAAAAAGAAAAAAGTTGCCGAAACCGGTTTGGCTCAGTGGATAGAGCTTCGTCCTGTGGACTGAAGGGTCCCAGGTTCGATTCCGGTCAAGGGCATGTACATTGGTTGCGGGCACATCCCTGGTGGGGGATGTGCAGGAGGTGGCTGGTCGGTGTTTCTCTCTCATGGATGTTCCTGGCTTTCTGTCCCTCTCCCTTCCTCTCTGTAAGAAATCAATAAAATATATTTAAAAAAAAGAAAAGAAAAAAGTTTGAGATCCACTGTTAAGCCACTAAAAGCTGAGTATAGAGCTATATTAGGTCAGTGGTCGGCAAACTCTTTAGTCAGCAGAGCCAAATATCAACAGTATAATGATTGAAATTTCTTTTGAGAGCCAAATTTTTAAAACTTAAAAAACTTAAAAAACAACTCCTGACGCCACTTCTTCAAAATAGACTCAACCAGTCCGTGGTATTTTGTGGAAGAGCCACACTCAAGGGGCCAAAGAGCTGCATGTGGCTCGAGAGCCGCAGTTTGCTGACCATGGTGCTAGATAAAACGTATATACATCCAAAGACACCTACACCTTCAAGGGCCCGATGCAAACCCTCTTACCTAGCCCCTGCGGAGTCCCTGGCAAACTCACACACCCCATTTGGGGCATCAGGTTCCCATTGGGACGTGGGGGCCGCCCTGTGAGTCTGCGCCCCCTGCCGCTCTGATGGTGGGGGTGGGGAGAGATTGGGGCACCCAGGGGCCTGTCCTAAGAACTCGGCCCTGGCTGGTGTGGCTCAGTTGGTTGAGCATCGCCCAGGCACCCAGAGGTCGCTGGTGCCATTCTGGGTCAGGGCACATGCCCAGGTTTCGGGCTCAATTCCAAGTAGGGGACGTGCAGGAGGAAACCCATCAACATTTCTCTCTCTCTCAAGTCAGTAAAAACATTCATCACGCAAAAACCTCTTGCCAAACGTTTGGGGATATGGCTTATCCCAGGGGAGCTTGGCTATAGGAACCAAGTTCTTCCTTGTCCCAGGACCCCTTGCTTTTTATTGACACAAATTGTCCTCGAGGGCTGGTGCAGCAGCGGGCAGGCGAAGCAGTGAGCAGTGAGCACTCGGGGTTGGAAGGGGTAGTGGAGGGAGGGAGCTGTCAGGGGATCCTGAGCGTGTGGTAGCAGAGACCGCCACGGTCACAGATCCAGCCCCTCCTTCCCTGGCCTGGCTCCCCACCCTCTCCGTCTGCCCTTCCCCTGCCTGGGAGACACCTCCCCTCAAAGCTCTGACACCCCACTACTTCCAGAGCAGCCCTGGGGGAAGGGACTGGGAATGACATTATGGGCCCTCGGTAGGCAGTGAGCTCCCTGTCACCAGGGGAAATCAAGGAGAGGGTCAAGGATTTTGGTAGGCACTGAGAGCGTGTGTGTGTGTGTGTGTGTGTGTGTGTGAGAGAGAGAGAGAGAGAGAGAGAGAGAGAGAGAGAGAGAGAGAAAGAGGAAGGGAGAGGGAGGGAAAGGGAGGGAGAGGGAGAGGGAGAAGGAGAGAGCCCAAAGACATCCCTTTACACATTTCATTCTTCCCTATTGGGAGGTGGACAGCATAGTCTCGAGGTGACTCAGCAGGCTGACATTCTAATTCTGGCCCCACTTGTGTGAGTTTGGGCCGCTCTGTCCTCTCTGCCTCACTGTCCTCACCTGTGAGAAGCCCTTCAATGAGATGAGGCAGGAACGTCAGGGGAGCAGGTGACTCGTCTGAGCTCCCAAGGGAGTGTTTGTCCCAGGAGCAGGGGTAGTGCTTCGGAGCGTCTCCTTCCCCCGGAGCCGCCTGCCTGCAGGAAGTCCTGCAGCGTGTCTGACCCGAGTCCCTCCTGCTTCCACCTCTGCACTTAGTGAAGCCAGGCCTGGTTCAAGGCCAGGGTTCCGAGAGCCAAGCTGTCAAGGTGATGTCCCCCTTCGCCCTGGGGTGTTACTGGGCTGCAGCACCCCAGGAATGCGTTTCTTGAGAGGTGAGGCTCAGAATCAGTTCTCAGAGTGAAGGCTTTATCTAAAGCAAGTAAAAAAAAAAAAAGATATGTCCGCATCCTAACTCTGGAACTTGGAAATGTGACCTTGGAAAAAGGGTCTTTGCCCATGGAGTGAAATGAAGGACTCGAGATGAGATCATCCTGGGTCACCCGATGGGTCCCAGCTCCACAGACAAGTGTCCTTATAACACACAGAAGAGCCCTGGCTGGGAGCTCAGGTGGTTAGAGCATCGTCCTGACACACCAAGGTTGTGGGCTTGATCCCAGGTTGATGCAAGAATCAACCAATGAAGAAGTGGAACAACAAATTGATCTCTCTCTCTCTCTCTCTCTCTCTCTCTCTCTCTCTCTCTCTCTCCCTCTCTCTCTCTCTCATCCATCACTTAAAAAGAAATAGGCCCTGGCCCATTTGGCTCAGTGGATAGAGTGTTGGCCTGTGGACTCAAGAGTCCCAAGTTTGCCCTGGCTGGTTTAGGTCAGTGGATAGAGCGCCAGACTGTGGACTAAAGGGTCCTGGGTTCGATTCCAGTCAAGGGCACATGCCTGGGTTGCAGGCTCGATCCCCAGTAGGGGGCATGCAGGAGGCAGCTGATCGATGTTTCTCTCTCATTGATGTTTCTAACTATCCCTCTCCCTTCCTCTCTGTAAAAAAATCAATAAAATATATATATTAAAAAAAAACTGGGTAGATACATAAGAAATGAGTTAAACAGGGCCCAGAACTGTTAGCGCTTATTAATATTTGCCTGGCTAACATTCATGTCAACTGCTCTTCAGTCCCTATTGGGAAACAGTTCCTATGAGCCTGTATCTATCTCCCTTTACTTTATTCTTTTAAAAAATTCATTTTACTTTAAAAAATATTTTTATTGATTTCAGAGAGGAAGGGAGAGGGAGATAGAAAAATCAATGATGAGGGAGAATCATTGATCAGCTGCCTCCTGCACGCCCTCTACTGGGGATTGAGCCCACATGTGCCCCATACAGCGCTATGTGGCTTGGGCTCTGACCTTCTGTGACTGAATGAATACATGGATGGATGGATGGATGAAATGGCCGGAAGAGATCACTCCTTGCTTCTTAGCCTGCTCCTGGGACTCTTCCAACCTCCTTTCCCAGAACCTGCCTCTTCCCCAGTCCCGGCTGCTTCTAATCTTGCTTTCCTGTTTCCCATCTCTAAAAATCTCACCACCTCGGCTCCCAGCACTTCCCGCGGCTCAGGGCGGCGCTCTGCTGACCCCTGGTGGCAGTATAGAGTAACACCGCCTCCAGAGCGTTCGGCCTGCGCTCCCGCGCCGCTGAGGACCTAGGTGCTGGCTGTGGTTGCGGGGACGCAGCTCCAGCCCCGGGGTTTCACAGGGAGTGGGGGACTCAGATGGCAAGCGGACACACTACCGTGTAAATCTTGGCATCATCCTCTACGTGCAATTTTGAGCAAATTCTGTCTCCTTGGCCTTCATGATATCCAAAGTCTGACCTCCTCCCTCCACTTCCGCGGTCCCAGCTCTGGTCTCACCCACCAGCCCCTCCCTCCGATTCCAGGCTCCGTCTTACCCATCTCTCCTCTTGCCTCAGGCTTCAATATGGCTCAGCACAGTTGCTGATTCTGTTTTTAATCTAAACGTGTCATGTTTTTTAACCTTGATTTTTAAAAAATATATATTTTATTGATTTTACACAGAGAGAAATTGAGAGGGATAGAGAGTTAGAAACATTGATGAGAGATGCATCGACCAGCTGCCTCTTGCACACCCCCCACTGGGGATGTGCCTGCAATCAAGCTATGTGCCCTTGACCGGAATCGAACCTGGGACCTTTCAGTCCGCAGGCTGATGCTCTATCCACTGAGCCAAACCGGTTTCCGCTTAACCTTGATTTAAAATAAACAACAACATCGCGTTGGAATGTTTTTATCTTGGTCACTGAGTTGTTTTGTGTTCCCTTAAATTTCCTGCTGCCATGTCCCCTCCTGAGCACCCTAAATAGCACCCCTGCTCCCCCAGAACCACACCCCCCTCACCATCGCCATCTGCCCGGGACACGGACACGTGGGCGTTGCTTTGCCTGCTTCCTGTCTGTCCCCCTCGATGTCCCCCCTGGCTGCGTCCCCAGGGCCCGGCAGAGAGGTGATTAGGAAATATGCATTAAGTGGGCTAAGACGATCTGAAGGAGTAACAGAGAAATGCTCTTCAAAGAGAACATTCCTTTTTCTTTGAAAGCTAAGGCGTCCCTCTGGGTCTGGGGTCGGGCAGGGAGAGTCCAAGGTCTGAGGTGGGCGTGCCCCCGGAGGCCAGGGGCAGAGTGCCCGTGAGGGGTCTGGGTTTTCCTCCGAGTCTCCGCGGAGCCCAGAAAGGAGATGAGGGAGGGGTGACAGCAGGTTCTTTGGAACCGCCCCCTTTGGCGGCCACAGGAGCTAAGAGGGGAGGGGGGGGGAGACTGGGGGCTGGGAGGCCAGGGAGGAGGCCCAGGAGGCGAGGTTCCGTGAGGTGAGGTGGCAGGATGAGGAGGGAGGAGTGGCGGGCCCGGGGTCAGGCTGGTGAGGGATGAACGGTTTGGAGAAAGGGGCCAGGACTTCGGCGGTGGGTGTCACGTGGGTCAGGCTGGTGAGGGACGAGGGGCAGTCAGAGGGAGGTCTGGGCTGGAGTCACATGGGAGAGGTCGGCTTGTAGACGGAGACCCCAGTCAGGTTAAGGTTGAGACCACTGCGTTCTGCAAACTGAGGGCACTTTGTTGGGCATCCTGGGACATCCTACAGGCCCGCCTCCGCCAAAATTCTTGACTTCAGTGGCTGAGAGATACTTGTACAAACCCACACAACTCCAACATCAAGAGAAAAGACAGGCTCATGCCAGCACCCATGAGCGCCAGCTGTACACTGTAGTGATTAAAAACCAAATGGAATGAATGTGTGACCCGGTCAGGGAAGGATTTCCAGAGGAAGACAGCTTTGAGGAGCGGCTGGGCAGGGCTGAGGTGGGGGGTGTGGAAGGGAATTCCAGGCAGACTGGGCAGCCAACCCCCTCCTCGGAGGCCCGGAGGGTCCTGAGGGTCCTGAAGGAGCCAGAGGGCTGGGGGGGGGGGGCGTTGGGATAATCACCTGAAACAAACCACAGCAGAGGATGGAGGCTGTTTTGGGAGCAGCCGCTCTGCTGGAGGAGCAGGGGCAGGTGCTGGGCCGGCCCCAGACGGAGGGGATGGTCCAGAGGCTCCTGTGGGCCAGCGCTGCTGGAAAGTCTCCCCTCCTGCGGCGAGCCCGGCCCCTCCGCCCTGGAGCCTGGAGCACCGCTGCTGGAGGAGGGAGGGCGGAGGGCGGAGGGCGGAGGGCGGAGGGCGGAGGGCGGAGGGCGGAGCCGTGCCCGGCCGCCCGGGGGCGCTGCAGGGCCCAGCGAGGGCCGCCTCCAGTCTCCCAGGCCAGGTTTTACAAGACTGATTTATTAACTATGATACATATCACATAAGGCCTTTTCAGTTTTTTACACCATTCCCATTGAGACAAGTACAATACTTTGTAGCAAATACATGATTTTAAAAAACAAAACCAAACGAAAACACCTCAGTCCGAGATGCCACAGCCTCGGTGGCGGCTGACCATGCACTATCGGGCCGGAGCGCGACATAGCCCGTGTCCACAGCAAGCCTGGGCAGTAAGCTAACATTCCTAACACCGGCCGAGCCCCTAACGCACAAAGAAAAACGGTTAGACCTCCTTTACAGACAGTTCTCCACTCGGCTGCAAAACAGGATTTCGGGCACACGGCCAGACTACTAACACATTTCAATACCATTAATGTTTCTGTTTTTCTCAGGAAACTCAAAATATTTGTTAATCCGACATATATAAAGATCGTTGAACAGGTGAAAGTACAAGTACCAGAAAATAAGCTGGCAGCAGCACTGTTCCAAATTCAAACCAGGTTTATTCCCGTAAATTCAGACATTTCCTTTTTGCAAATGTACACAGGGAACAGGATTCCTTTTTCCGTGAACAATAACTTACGCCGTCTCCACCGTGTCGAGTGACGTCACTGCTGCCTGAGCGGCGGCACCCGACCCCGGGAGCTGGCAGGCGGCTTCCCCCCCCAGCCCCTCCCCGTGCCGCCCCCGGTGGGACTCGGGTATCAGGCACGGGCTCAGGCTGTCTGCTCACCTAAGTGGCTTGAACCTGCCAAGCAATCGGAGGGCCGCCGTCTGCGCATGCTGTGCCCACCACGCCCCCTGCACTGGAGGACTGAGGCTGGCTTCCTCGGCCACTGACCAGGCTCTCCCCAGGACCCCCCCCCCCCCAGCAGCGCTCTCACGGGAGGGGGCGGGGAGGGTGCAGGGGAGGGGACTCAGGCCACAAAGGCTGCAGGCTGTATTCAAGTTTCAGGGCTGAGGCTGGAACACCCATGACCTGGGGAAGGTCTCCCTCCAGCCTCCATTCCTTCCGGAGCGGAGGGACAGGGACTGGCAGGCGTGCTCCTCTGGGCCCCCCGCTGCCCCTCCTGGCACTCCTCCTGCGGGGCTCTCCCCGGAAGCAGGGAGGACGTGGTGGTGGGTGCAGCGCGCACAGAACAGCACCGCGGGCTCTCGGCACCCCTCCTCAAACGCAGTGATGGGCACTGGCTGGACAGGTGCTGCTCCCTGATGTGCAGCAGCCCAGTCCAGGCAGACCCACCGCCTCGCTCCTGGCCGCAGACCACCTCCCCCAGGGCGCCTACACGCTGGGGACCGGCTGGGGGAGCCCTCGCTGACCCCTCTAGGCCACGGCCACTCCTGCCTCCGCCCCCTCTGCTGTGAGCGCTGTGGGCTGCAATCCACTTAAGGCAGTTCCCAGCAGCACCCGGCTCTCCCAAGACAGACCTCCGACTGCAACTTAGAACCAAGCAGTGTCCTCGAGCCCGAGCCAGCCGGAGGAGCAGAGGAGCTCAGGGTGAGCGGAGCCATGGAGACAGGAGACCACGGCTGGCCGCTGGGCACCCCGCCTGCACCGCGGAGCCCCGCTGACAGGGCGGCTCCCTCCCGGGGGGGTGGGGTGGGGGGCAGGAGCAGCCGCTCCCGTCTGAGGGGCCTCGGGAACGGGTGTGGGAAGGCGGGGTGGGGGCCGCTGAGTTCCTGGCACAGAGAGGAGGTTGCAGGCGGCGGTGGCGATGGGAGGGGACCACTTGTGTCAGTCCACAGGGGCAGTGGCTCCGGCCACCTCACAGCTTCCCTCCAACCACAGCCGGCACCTGAAGGGGCCTGGGAGCAGGGCAGGTGCCCAGGGAGAGGGAGGACACCCGCACTTCCCCAGGGGCCTGCCCACCCGCCAGGAGGGCACACCGCCCCCGTTTACACGCTCTGACTGTTCCCGGAGGGGTAAGCGCAGTCACCCGAAGCCCAGACCGCACAGGAACCACCGCAGCAGGCCCCGCTCACCCGAGAAGTCAGGGGGCTGGCCCCTCCGCTGCCCACAGGGCGCAGGGGCTGGGTGCTGGCATGGCCCCCGGCGGAGACAGGGCACGCTCGAACACCCACAGGTGCCGCTAAAGTGCAAGAGACCCGGAGGCCGGGTGGACGCGGGCCCTCCACACGCCGGGTACCTTAGTGTCAGGCTGCCCCTGCGTGGGGCAGCTCAGCGGGCTGCCGTGGGGCAGCGGTGGGTGAGTGGTTCTCCCAGGGGCCAGGAAGCTGAGGGGAGGCCACGGGAGGGGGTGGCGGTGTGACAGATGGGCACGGTGCTCTGGTGACTGTGGCCTTTGTGCCTGGGGCTCCTTGGGCCGCCGGCCCTGGGAGCGTGAAGGACCGTGTGGGCAGCAATCGCCACACCCGCCCTCTCCCCACAGCAGCGCTGCTGGCGGCTCATACGGCCCAGGATGAAAACGACTCCATTTCAACACCAAACACACTAAACCACCCCAGGCGCCCTGCACCCTCAGCAGTCCCCTCCCTCACAGGCGCACCACCTCCCTCACAGGCGCGCACACACACACACACACACACACACGCACACGCACGCACACACAGTAGTGTTCCCATAGTACTGTAGTGTGTCCAAAGGCAGACCAAGTTCCAGGCTGGCCTGCTGGTCTCCCCGCTCTGCCCACTAAGGGCTCAAACCCTCTTTTGGGAAAGGGGATGGTGAGACCCAGCGGGCTCTCAGGCACCAGCCGCAGAGAAGGGCCGCTTCCGCCTGTGCCCGCCGAGGGGGAGACAGCTGGACCTCAGGTCTGCGTTTGCTCTGGTAGTGTCTTCCTTTTTCTTTCCAACGGTTCCTGGGTTTTCCCGTTTCCTTCAGTGTCCTGGCCGCTGGGAAGATGTCCCCAAGCCCGGGAAGGGGGCCGGCGGAGGGGAGGCTGGCTCCCCGATCCGGGCAAAGCTCCTCCCTCAGCGCTGCCCCCCGAGGACGACGCCGGACAGGCATCGAGAAGGCGAGCGGAGACAGACGGGAAGTGTTCTCCGGGGCTGCTAGCCCTGCCCCGGGGTGGCCTGCATCTCGGAACCTCCTCCTTCCGCTGTCCACGGCCAGGGCTGTCCACGGCCAGGCTGTCCAGGCAGCGGGCGGTGCACCGAGGCCAGTGTGCGCGGGCGGGCGGCCAGGGAGCCATGAACGATGAGGGCCACTGGGCTGCTGCCTGACAAGTTCAGTCCTCCAAGGGTCCGTGACCAAAGGCAGGACCACCCGCCACTGCCTGTAGCAGCCCCAGGCCTGAGAGCTGGGCTTGGGGCACCTGACAGCCCAGCCGCCGCCGGTGGACTGCCGACTGGTGCTGCCGCTGCGGCTGTGAGAAGGTGACAGGCAGAGGGGACCCCTTACCGGAGCCACCTTACCGGAGAGAAGACAGCTTCCTCTGCCCCCGAGCGCGGGGACTCACAGCGTGTGCTCAGCTTGAAGCTGGGAGGGCAGCAGCGGCTGCAGCGGGGACTGGGGGGTGGGAGGGGGCGACTGGGGGGGCGACGGCTGGCTGGTGATGGGGGTGGAGGTGAGGAAGGGCGCGGCGGAGGCCGCGGCGGAGGGGGAGCTGGGCGTGGCGCCGGGGGGCTCGCTGATGGGCCGGTTGTAGAAGAAGAAGGGGCACTGCTGGATGAAGAGCTCGATGATTGTCTGGTAGGTGCGCGTGGCCGTGAGCGCGTCCATGGTGCTGAAGTCCGGCCGCATCAGGGTGGGCCAGAAGCAGATGGAGAGGTTCTCGCTGGTCATGAGATTCACCTTGTTGTTGTGGCTGACTCTGTAGGTGACACCGAATTCACGGTCAGAGCTCTGAGGGACAGTGGGCCCACCTGAGGCTCTGTGCCCTGGTCACTGTCTGCTGTCCGTCCTGCCTGCCCTGCCCTCGGCTTCAGTGTCCCCACATGGCAAGCCCCCGGGGATGGCTGAGGCCCTGGCTCAGGGGAGGCCTTGGGGTGAACAGACTGCCTCCGGGACTCTTGCCCAGACCACCAGAACGCTCTGGTGTGCAGGGACGGGAGTGTGTCCCCCAAGCCAGAGCTCCCTGACACACCGGCGCCAAGGTGACAACCAGGTCTGCTGGGAAACAGACGTGTCTCGTGACCAGGTGTCCTGCCCTCCCTGGACTGGGGCTCTTTCCCGGTGCACCTGGTGGCGAGGCGCTGGGTCCCCCACCAAGGAGACCGGAGAGGGGACTCTGGCACACTTGGGGCCACGTGGGGCTCTCAGACTGAACCAGGTGGGCCTGAGCCAGTGCCCCCGGGGAGGCGGACAGCACCCTACAGCCCGGCTGGGGACGGACCTCGCTCAGCCTCCTGCTGCTGCTCACTGCCCTGCCCGGCGAAGCCCACGGAGAGAGACCGAGCGCCGCCCCAGACCTACTTGTTCAGGTGGGAGATGACGTATTTGAAGACTTCGTGGTTTTCCTTCGGAAACTTCTTGAGGACTTCCTTGAGGGCATGCAACTTCTGCTCTCGGTCGTTGATTTCTGAGGAAAGAAAAAACCAAAGACTTCATGGCCGAGGCTGGGGTGCTGGGGCTCAGAGCAGACCTGGTGCTTAGAGCAGACACCTCGGAGCCAGCGGGCTGGCGGCCACCAGGGGGCGCTGCCGGACCTTCTCTGCGGGAGGCCCGGGCTTTAGGAAGCCAGCCGTTCTTCCCTGGAGCTGGGCCACGCGCACACCTGGCAGGGCTCGGGCCTGGGGCGGGCCCACCTCTGGGTCCCAGGCGCCCGCTGAAGGGGAGCACTGTGCGCCCGAGCTTCCTGGCCCCCACACCAAAGAGACTCCACCATAAAAAGCACTATTCTCTGCTCATCTGGTTGCCCCTGGAGACGGGCGTCTCAACGCAGAAAGCCCGCTTGCTTCCTGACCAGACGGAGTGCTGCCACCACCCACGCCAACCGACTGTCTAGGGAGGGTGTTTGTCACAAAAGCAGGGCTGTCCTTCCCCGGAGCCACCAGACCCTCACATCCCCTATAGGAAGAGCGATGGAAACAGTGGGGATTCTCATGCCGCCCATCAAGGGGTCTACATGCTCGTGTCCCCCCCCCCCCCCCCCCCCCCCCCGGCACCTTAGCCCATCATGAAACCCTAATGCGCTGGAGAGAACACAGCTCACTAGGAGGCAACGCTTAACCCACGCCAGGCCTGCTCCAGCAGCCCTCACAGCCTGAGGCAGGCTGCCCCCAGGCCGAGGAAGAGGACTGAGGCCAGGGCGGCTGCAGAAGCTGCGTGGGGACACCGCGCTCTCTGGGGCTGGGCCAGAGCCCCGGAGTCAGGCAGCCAGGACGGGTTCTCAGCGTGGGGGGTACCGGGGCTCCGCTCTCACAGCGGTCACACGGCAGGAAGGGCAGCTATCCCACCCTGAGGGTGGGTGGCTGGACGGGTCCATTAAGAAATAGGATGGTTCCTCGCTGGTTTGGGGCACAAGCTCCTCTGCGAGGGGAGACACAGCCCCTCTCCTCACAAACAAGCCAAGCACGAGCCCCCGAGCCCGGAGGCTGCGGACTCCCACCCGGTGTTCTGTGGAGCGAGGGTCAGGCCGGGCAGCGCCGGAGAAGTCTGGCTCACGCTGGACTTGGAAGAAGATGGAACAGAAACAACCGGCTGGGCTGGGAGGGGGGAGGTGCAGAGGACCTGCTGGGAAGCCCTGATCCACAGGGATCTGGGTGCGAGTGCTGCCTCGGACCCCAAGCAGCTGTGTGGCTGGGGAAGTGACCCAGCTGACCACCTGTGTGTAAGGGCTGAGGACGGAGCTCCCTCACTTGGCAGACCCCCGTGAAGAGACCAGACAAGAAGCCCGGGACCAGTCTGACCCCAGAAAACCAGGACGGGAAGCTGTGGAGAGCGCTGGCTGGCAAGCCGAGCATGAAACTGGGTACATTTTTTGACTTGCAAGTGACTTGATAAAAAATACGCATTTTGTGAACATTTGCCTGTTAGAAAATGACCAAAAACAAAACAAAACAAAACCAATAAAAAGCCCACAGAAACTATCTGTGGTCATTATCAGCTTCTTTTCTCTGAACCCAAGATTTATTTTATTATTATTATTTTTAAATACATTTTATTGATTTTTTTTTTTTTTTTTTTTTTACAGAGAGGAAAGGAGAGAGATAAGAGAGTTAGAAACATTGATGAGAGAGAAACATTGATCAGCTGCCTCTTGCACACCCTCTACTGGGGATGTGCCCGCAACCAAGGTACATGCCCTTGACTGGAATCAAACCTGGGACCCTGGAGTCCGCAGGCCGACGCTCTATCCACTGAGCCAAACCGGTTTCGGCCCAAGATTTATTTTAAGGGTTCAACCCAAGTTTCCCCAGAAACAGTAAGCAGCCCCCGGAGGAGGCCTCACTCAGTGACGCCATCGCGCCCCTTGGAGATGTGAGCTCAGCACAGGCCCCTGGGCGCGCGCGCGCATGCATGCACACACACACACACACACACACACACACACACACACGCACACACACACGTGCTGTAACGAGCATCCCACAGCCGCAGCACCTTCACCTCGGGCAGCCGCACCCGCCCTCCCGGCTGGAGGCAGGAAACGGGCTGGCAAGGCCACCGTCTGCCCTGGCTGCCCCTCCTTCCTCTCCGCTGAGCAACAAGGAGGGTTGCTTCCTCCCTGCTCCCCGGGGGAGAGAAGGGGGCAGGGTGGGGCTCACTGCGCTGCTTTGATAGTAATTATGGGCCACACCCGGATGCCCACCTCCTCCTGACACAGTGAGGGGCCCAACAAGGACCTTACGGCCCCTCCCTGTGCCCTCCTTCTCCCCGAGCTCCGAGCTCCGTGCAGGTGTCCAGGATGCTGAGGAGCGTCCAGTGAGCGGTGGGAGGAGGAGGGAGGCCATAAAGGAGAGCAACAGGAAGTCTCCCAGGAAAGCCTGGCCCTGCATCTGCCACATCCTGCCGTGTGCTCTGACCCGGCCTGTTCGCGTCCCTCAGACAAGCGAAGCCCCGTCAGTGCCCAGGGATCAACCCCAGGCTCAAACCGGCAGCCTTCCCACGCCAGCCCAACACCAGGGCTGCTCGCTCCGGGCGCGCTGCATGCTGGCGGAGATTTCAGCTGCCTCCTGTGCAGCCCTCACCCCACCTGAGTGAGGAGGGGCTGGGTTTACCACACAGGCTGGCTAAGCAAACCTGCTCCGAGGCAATGCCAAGGGCACGAGGCTGGTGAGGGGAGGAGGGGAGGACCAGGCTGACTCCCGGGCCAGCACACCTGCTCTGGGCACCTGCCTTCCACCCACTGCAGGGCCCCCTCCCACTTCAATGATCCTCTTCGGGGCGGGGGTGGTAGTTATAGGGTTCGGGCCCCCCAAGCTAACACACCGCTCTTTTGAAATCAGGTGTCAGGTGAAAGCAAGACACTCTAGGAGAGGCAAGACAGAGTCTGGACACAGACCAGGCATCTTAGAACCACCGAGACCACAGAACTCAGGAGGAAGAGGAGGGGACTGCAGAGACTAGCTCATCACATGCCTCACGCTAGACAGAAAAACTTCGGCTTAAAGTAAAAATACTGGTCTAAGCTCACATACACTGGTGTCAGGGACCCTGACCTCAAACACCAGTCCCACTTGGCTGTGCCACTCTGCTGCCATCTTTGGCATCCAGGTTGCCAACCAGGCTCTAGGCTTGGACCTGCCGTGCCCAATAGTGCCCAGAAGGAATTCCTTGATGACCTCTGACCACCTGGCTCACCGGCACCACCCGAAGAGGACAACACCCACTCAGGGCCACACCCTCAGTGAGGCCTGCAGGGACACCGTGGGCAGCCCCACCTTCCCCCCAGGAGGACATGTCCTCCTGGAGGCGAACCCCGCAATAGCCTGCTCAGGATCCCCCCGGACCGAGGCAGGGACTGGCACGTGCTAGGAGGTGAGGGACAGACAAGAGGAAGCAGGATCCCCGGAGGCGCAATGTCACCAGGCAGCATGTGAACAAGAACCCTGTGAGCAGCGGGGCTGGCCCGCCTGGTGACTGGGCTGTCTGTCGGTTAGTGTCTGTGGCCCTATGTGGTTTCACCTGAAAACGGGATGCTAAGATGGTGAGCTGCATCCTGAACCAGCTTGGGTCACACACCCCTTTGACAATCTGAGGAAAGCTGCTGGTCTTCTCTACTGCGATGTGCACACGGTCTCACTTGCAGTTAGAGGTCCCTGGAGTCAGAGGTCCTTGGTCAGAACCTCTGAGCTGAGGCGGGGCCCGCCGCAGGGCTCCTTCCGCACAAAAACACACAGGCCAGCGCCTGTGCGGCACCGGGCGGACCAGGGGTTCCAGCCGGGTGGCGGGGCCACGGGATTGTGGGAGGTAACGGAGAAGGTGTGGAGCAGGAATAACTGATGACACTCTTTGAATGGCGAGGTGAGGTGTGAGGAGAGGGAAGGGGGAAGTCAAAGCTGTTTTCTCTGCCTCATGCCACCTCTTCCATGCAGCCCTCTACCTTACTCCCTCCACGCTTTTGCCTTTTCTGTATTTCTAGCTCAGCTTGCTTCCTTCTGTCTGGCAAACGGCTTCCATGTGCACGTGGGGAGGGCAGGGCCAATGTCTCACCCCCGAAGGTCAAGCCTCAGCCTGCCGCTCCCTCGCGGTTTGCTGTTCTTCATTTCTCAGTCCCCCGCCCATTACCTTGAACGTGGTAGAAAGATGACTGGTGAATGAATAATCACAAAAATCTCTAATTTGTGGGCACATTTTCAGCATGTTCAATATTGTGAAATTATGAAGCTAACAAAACAATTTGATAGTGACCTTGGTATTTGTTGTGATGGGCTCTGAAGCCATTTCCAAGCCCTGAATACACACAGACACAACAGTTCTTAGGTATTAAGAGCAAAGAGCTGGTCAAGTTGATGTTGCCATGGAAACCCAGCCAGGCTGGGAACAGCTACTTTGGGGCTTGAGAATCTTTGTTCCATGTCCCTGAACACTGACTCTGGCACTGCCCAGCGGCTGTCTCTGGCTCGGTTACCCGCCCCTGACACAAGCCCACTCTTCACTCAGCTGGCTTTGGCTGTTGGAGGTGCCAGGTCACTCACTCCCCGAAGCCAGGCTCAGACAGAGCCCAGCGGCCTCGCTGGGGCACAGGAAGCGCAATAGGAAGGGGAAGCAGAAACCTCCACCCTTTTCCAGGCTTCAGGGGCAGCAAGAAGCTCCCTCCTCAGCACGGGAAGCTGCGGGAGCTGCTGGAGGAAGGGCAGCTGATTCCCTATCAATAACACCTCCCTCTCCGGCCCCTCCCGCACCAAACCCCAAAATGCTATGTCAGCAATTCCCACAGAAACAATGGGATTCTGCTGGGTGCCAGGACTCTACTAGCCTCTAGATGGCGCCAAGTCAAGACAAATGCTGACAGGAATTCCCCTAGCTCCCAGCAAGCTGGGGTCCAGCCCATGCCTCCTCTCCCCAACCTCAGCCCAGAGACAAGCCCAGGCTGAAAGCAAGCTGGCTCCATGGAGATTTCCTATGTTTCACATCTGGGATTTCGGGGAGGACCTCTGTCAGGACGCAGGATCAAAGAGCTGGACACCTGTCCCCACCCAAGTCATCTGGAGAAGCCCAACTCCTGTCCTGAGGAGGCAGATGGGAAAGAAGGCCAGAACTCTGTCCCATCCTGGTGGGCTTGGACAGGATTAGGAGCTATAAACTACGCTAATCTACAAAGACCATGTGGATAAAGTACGGTGAAGGCAGCACCCAGGTGCGGAAACAAGCATCACCGGGATGCAGACCACAGGAAGGTGACGCAGGGGCCCTGAGCCTGCAGCTGGCAGGACCTGATGGCACCTCAGTGCAGGGTGGCCTTCCGCCAGCACCTCTAGTCACTGTCGCCACTACGAGTCCATGACCCGGAACTTAAAGCTCCGCTGATTTTATTTTATTTTATTTATTTTTAATATATTTTATTGATTTTTTTACAGAGAGGAAGGGAGAGGGATAGAGAGCCAGAAACATCGACCAGAGGGAAACATCGACCAGCTGCCTCCTGCACACCTCTCACTGGGGATGTGCCGCCAACCAAGGTACATGCCCTTGACCGGAATTGAACCCGGGACCCCTCAGTCCACAGGCCGATGCTCTATCCACTGAGCTAAACCAGTTAGGGCAAAGCTCTGCTGATTTTAGACCTCCCTCAAATTCCTGTCCATACCAGCCCTGTGAGAAAACTGTGCTTGTTTAAAATTCCCTCTTCTCAGTCCTGCTAGTGGTTGAGTGCTAACCCATAAACCGAGAGGTCACAGGTTTGATTCCCAGTAGGGGATGTGCAGGAGGCAGCCAATTAATGATTCTCTCTCATTAATGTTTCTATCTCTATTCCACTCCCTTCCCCACTCTCTAAAAAAAAAAAAAACCAACCCCCCCCCCAAAAAAAAACCCACACAAAAACACAAAGAAAACAAACAAAAATATCCTCCCTCCTTTGAGTTGGGCAGTGACAAGATGAGACCAATGTCGTGGGGGGGGGGGGGGAAGAGGGGGTCTGAGAAACAGCACCATTGGTCACTGGCAGACACTCCCCCTTCTGCTGCAGAGCAATGCGGCTTCTGGGGGCTCTGGTCTCCCGGAAGTACAGTGAGGAAGGCTGCCTTTGGCTAAACAGGGTAGGAAGTGCTACACATGGGAAGCTCCGAGAGGTCAGGTCCCCTCGGCCAAACCACACAAAGCCCAGGAAAGGCTGCCAGCGGGAAGGCCCGGCCCGAGGCAAGCCAGGGCAGGAGCAGCTGTCAGGCAGCCGGACAGCAGGCAGACAGCCCTTCAAACAAGGTGCTAACCTGCTGTAGTCCCAAGCGATCATGTAGCCGGGCCCTGGCCCTGGCCCTTTCCCTCTGAGGCTGGCTGACAGGAGCAGAGGCATGAGCCAGGGGCAGCGAATGGAAAGTAACACCCACCTCCAACAGAGCCACCTCTGTACCTTTTCTAATCTCATTTCATAAACAGGAGTAGGGACAGCAACATAGAAAACGAAGGGTCAGAGAACATCACAATATGCACAAGCAAAGGAGCACGGATTCAGTCTGAATTTGACACCCAAACTGGGCTTTTAACTCATGGAGTTTGGGGGGACCCCAGAAAAGAGCCTCTGGTCTACAAAGGCAGGAGCCTCATTTGCAATCCCTCTGGTGTCATGTTATTCCCTCTCCTTGTGTCCTTTAAATCTCAGCTCCCAGAGCCAGTGCCCGCCCCCCCGCAGTGAGCCCAGTGCGTCAGGCGGGTGTGCCCGGGCCCGGGTGCCGCACTCACTGTGCGCCTCCACCAGGGCGATCTGCGCGCTGTAGGGCACCAGGGGGTCCGGCAATTCTGAGAAGAAGCTCTTCATGGCACCAGCCACGGTGTTCACTGTGAAGTCCTTCTCCGCCAAGTCCAGGCTGTGGTCTGAAAGGAAGTGGGAGAGTGAGGCAGGTCGATCTAGCTGTGCAGAAGCAAAAGGAAGCCCCGTGCGTGGGGGACGTCAGAGAGACCCTGAGGACCTGGGGGCTGCCCAGGGCTGGCCCGGAGCCGGGGCCGGGCCTCAGGATCACCACAGACCAGACAGCATCCCTGGTGCTGCTAAAAGCAGGTTCTCAGATCCGCAGGGGCTGATGGCCAAGCCCTCCTTCCGAGGTCACCCTGTGAGCAGGAGCCGCACCCCTCCTTCTGTGCACCCCGTCAGCTCCCCGTGTCCGCCTCTTCCTAACAGCCATCCCTCCAAGGGAAGAAAGGAAGGGGCTTTCCTAAAAAGCTGCTCACGTTCCTGGTGGGTTGCAAACACATTACCAACAATCTTGAGCATTGTCACCTCAATAAATTCAATAAAAAAGAAAAAAACAGCCCAACAACAATCTTGATTGCGGCCCCATCTTCATCCCTCATGATGGCAGGACAGATGGACTTGTTCTTTTCCCTCTGGCCCTTCCCAGCTTATGACACCACTGACCCGTCTCTAGTTTTTTCTTTTCAGACTTGACGCACTCCTGATCTGTAAAAAGTCATGGACTGATAGTCATTAGCTGTTCCCATTTTGGGGGTGGGGGGGATGAGCTGTGTTACAGATTCTTGCATATTCGGTACAAGTGCATACCTAAGGGTGTGGCGATACCCTTACTTGGACCTCATGCTTCCCAGCCCTTCTCTCTGTCGCCTCTGCCCACGGGCCGTTAGCAGAGCAGAGTGTGGTGCTGAGTGCGAGGGCCCGGAGCCTGGGCAGGCAGCCTGCTCCCGGCGGTGCCCTGGCAGCTGCTCGGTCACGCAGCCCCCACCGGCTGCCTGGCTCCTGAGCCTGGCGTGGTCCCCTCAGGCCCAGCCGTGCGTTTGGCCTAACCCCACTTTGATCCTTGGGTTACCTTCCTCCCTGGCCAGTGACATCTGAGAACTTTGATTGCTTTGGCTCCTCTGCTGCTGGCACCGGTGGGTGAGACTTCTCGTCCACAGAATGCTCAGTGCTAAGAGGCAGGGTTTGGCTGAGGGTTGGGGTGAAATAGATTTGGCCTCAGAGCTGCCCTAGCTTAGGAGATGGGAGTCCCGCTAAGAGCAAGTTTAATTCAAGAGAGTTCAGCTTTAGAAGCCTGAGTCCCAAGGCTCAGCTAATCACAAAGTGTTCCCTTGCGCCAAGACCGGTTTGGCTCAGTGGGTAGAGCGTTGGCCTGAGGACTGAAGGGTCCCGGGTTCGATTCCGGTCAGGGGCATGTACCTTGGTTGCGGGCACATCCCCAGTGGGGGGGGGTGCAAGAGGCAGCTGATCCATGATTCTCTCTCATTGATGTTTCTAGCTCTCTATCTCCCTTCCTCTCTGTAAAAAATCAATAAAATATATTAAAAAAAAAAAGTTCCCTTGCTTTCTCTCTCGTGCAGGGACTTTGTGGGAGGGCACTCCCTGTGGGAAGGGGCCCAGGTAAAATAAGTTTGTCTTCTCAACCAACACTGTGTCATGTGCGTGTAGTGACGCCTGCACGGCCCAGTCCCAGGGAGGCGAGGCCCTTCGGTGGTGAGGGAGCATGTGCCAGGGCGGCCCGGACAGCGTCTGTGGGAGGTGATGGCTGACACGGGCTTGGCGGGGATGTTTCCATTTGCGGACAGGGCCAGTTCCTCCGCCGGGGCAGTGTGACCACGGAGGCGACACTAACTGGGGCAAATGCGTTCTCCTTCTCAGTCACCCAGCCAGCACCTTGGCCCTGGGCTGTGTGTGGCAGGAGCACCCCCAGCTGGACTGCAGCTCCCTCAGGGGCTCCACTGGCAGTTTGGTTGTTGTGGTCGCCCGGACTGGCTCCGGCCTCCTATGCTCAGCGGGCTGTGGCCTCACCTTGATCAAACTGTCTCTGCAGACTCTCCATCTCTGACTTGTTCCCGCTGACCCGGTAGATGCCTTCCGTGCTCAGTCCTGAGGAGAAACAAGCAGGTGTCTTAGGTGCAGGCAGCGGAGAGCAGAAACTGAGGGGGACACTCGAGAGAAGGGGAGAGCATGAGGCACCTTCCATGAGAGGGGAAAGGGCTAAAGCAATTTCCTAGATACTTCAACCTATTTCCCCCATATTCTTTTTACTAGAGGCCTGGTACATGAAATTTGTGTGTGTGCGCGCGCGTGTGTGTGCATGCGCGTGTGTGTGTATACCTCAGCCCAGCCTGCACCCTCTCTAATCTGGGACCCCTCGAGGGATGTCTGCCCATTTAGGCCCGATCCCAGTAGGACATCCCTCTCACAATCCAGGACTGCTGGCTCCCAACTGCTCACCTGCCTGCCTTTCTGATTGCTCCTAACCGCTTCTACCTGCCACCCTGATGACCCCCTAACTACTACCCTGCCAGCCTGATTGCCCCTAATTGCCCTCCCCTGCAGGCCTGGTCCCCCCCAAACTGCCCTCCCCTGCAGGCTTTATCACCCCCAACTGCCCTCCCCTGCTGGCCTGATTGCCCACAACTGTCCTCCCTTGTAGGCTTGGTTCCTCCCAACTGCCCTCCCATGCAGGCCATCTTGTGTCCATATGGGGGCAGCCAGCTTGTGTGTTGAGGTGAAGGCCAATTTGCATATTACTCTTTTATTAGATAGGATTCCCCATTGATTTTTAGAGAGTGGAAGAGAGGATGGAAGGGGGAGAGAGTGGGGAAGAGAGAAACATCAATGTGAGACATACACTCATTAGTTACCTCCTGTACACCCCCCAACCGGGGCCAGGGATCAAACCTGCAACAACCCAGGTACATGCTCTTGACCAGGAATTGAACCCTCGACCCTTCACAGTATGCAGGTCAACGTTCTAACCACTTAGACACACCAGCCAAGGTCCCCATATTCTTTTCATAAAAATACTTGATTTTGAAAAAAAAATCAAGATAATATAGAAATACATCAGCCAAAGATAACTTTGTCCAGTTTGATGTATACTCTTGAATTTTATTTTATTTTAACAAAAGGGAGATAATATTCTATTAACCTACTCTTTCACTTACCAACGATGTTGTGAACTTACTCTAGTCATTAAATATTATTTTTTTACAATATGATTTTAAAGACATCAAAGGATATAGTAACTTTAAAAATAGTCCTATGGTTAATCATTTAGGTCTTCCCAAGTTTTCACTGTTAGAAATAACCCACAATTATGTTTTTTTTGATAGCTAGTAACTGTAACAGATTTTTGGCAGTGTGTATTTCTTACTTTGTGAATTTCCTATTCACATTCTTGTTTATTTTCCTGTAAGAGTGGCTCTTCTCATTTTGTACTTGAAAGAAGTCTTAGAATATTAAGCAATTGCCTGTGTTAATGTTATAAACATTTACATTTTTTTGCCTTTTTGTTATTGGTCTTCTACTTTTGTTATTACATTTTATAAAGTACATAATTTAAAAAATTCAGGTTTTCAAGACCAGTCACTTTCTTTATGATATCTTCCTTTGTTTTTTATGCCTAATATGGATTTTCCCATTCTTAGTTTAGTTTCTATTTCTTTCTTCTTTCACACCTTTTAAAAAAATATATATATTTTA
This sequence comes from Pipistrellus hanaki, assembly GCF_964339955.1. Lineage (NCBI taxonomy): Eukaryota > Metazoa > Chordata > Mammalia > Chiroptera > Vespertilionidae > Pipistrellus > Pipistrellus hanaki. The sequence continues at coordinate 44,446,114 of NC_140517.1, read as the reverse complement.
TTGATTATTTTTTTTAGAGAGGAAGGAAGAAGGCTAGAGAGTTAGAAACTGATGAGAGAGAAACATCGATCAGCTGCCTCCTGCACACCTCCTACTGGGGATGTGCCCACAATCAAGGTACATGCCCTTGACTAGAACCAAACCTGGGACCTTTCAGTTCGCAGATTGATGCTCTACCCACTGAGCCAAACCGGTTAGGTCTTTCCTATCTTTTTTTTTTTTTTTTTTTTTAATATATTTTATTTATTTTTACAGAGAGGAAGGGAGAGAGATAGAGAGTTAGAAACATCTATGAGAAAGAGTCATCAATCAGCTGCCTCTTGCACACCCCCTACTGGGGATATGCCCGCAACCAAGGTACATGCCCTTGACCGGAATCGAACCCGGACCCTTGAGTCCCCAGGCCGACGCTCTATCCATTGAGCCAAACCAGTTTCGACTCTTTCATATCTTTTTAAAAAAACATTTAACTCTGTGATTCTTCTGGAATTTACCAGGTGTACCGTGTTAGGTAAGGAAATAAGCCCAATACTAAAATTCAACTAAATAGCATAGAAGAATATAAAGCTTCAACTGAGCGACTGCAGGCCTCCACACTCACTCCCACCCGCGGCTGCGCAGATCCTAAGCAGCGTCCACTGACTCCCTCTCCCTTCCGGGAAGGAGAGCCCACTGCTGCCCCTCACACCACAGTCTGGAGGACAGTTACGTCCCCGTGGAAACCAAGACGGGGTCTCAGGGCCACACCAATCCCGGTCCCTTCTGAAGACTGGCTTCGAGCAGCTCTGGCCGCTGATGGCCCTGAGGAAGTGCCCTGAGCTGCCACTGCACACACACCAGGAGGCAGTGGAGAGAGGGCCCCATCAGGCCTGCCTGCTCCTGGGGCCCCGGATGAGTGGCAGGTGAACTCTGAAGAACACAGAAGCTAAAGTCATCAATTCCTGGCTTAACAGCCGTTAAGTGCAGACCGGTCTTTCACCCCAGAGGAAAAGGGGTTAATGGATCGGTCCCCAGGACACCCTGTGATGCAATGTCTAGTTTATGAAGGAACTGCCATCACTGCACCGGTGAGAGAGGGGCAGACACTGTCGAACCCGAGGCCCCAATGCACCGGGCTCAGCGCTGACCTTTCCCACCGCCCATGCCCCCTCTTTTGGAATGAAAGAGCTTTCCTGCACCCACCACCCCCACTCATTTATTAAAGAATGATAAAACCATTGAATCCTCAGCCCCCAATGGCAGGAGCTACTAAACGAAGAGAAGACAAACGAGAAGAGTGAGGTTCAGAAAGGCCTTGGTCCCCCCTGCTCAGCGGTCCGTGGTGGACTGGTCTGAGTCCAGGGCCTTTCCCACCCTCTGTCCGCACTGTTCCGGAAGTCACTTGACATTTATCCCCCAGGCTGAAGTCCAGACCAGTCTGTCCTCCCAGAAATACCACACTTGAGTCAAGTCCACTGGCCCTCGGCATTCTGGGAGCTTTGTAGATGGCACATCCCCTACTGCTGTCAACCCAAAGGTCAGAGGCGAGGGGCTGGGCCGGTGCACCATCCCCAGTTAGTAATTTTACAATGGTCTCTTTTCTCAGGACTTCTCTAAACGGTTCTCAGATGTATTTAAACTTCCTACTTATTTCACATCTCCAGTGATACACAGCACATGCTTATACTTGAAACCATCGGCATTTGGGCAAGCCCTGGGTGGGTAAGTGTCAGCAGGCTCACACCTTCACCACTGGGCGGAACAGACTATTTCCTAGTAGTCTTCTCCTGACTGCACTGTCATCCCCCTCCAACGCAGAAACAAGCAGCAGGAGCTTCCGAAGTGCGGAGAGGCACCCTCTCGACCTCAGACCCTCGCAGCCTCAGCCTCTTCTGTCATCTGCACCCTGCCCTTCAGCTCAGACAGGGCATCCTCTGCACTGTCTCCTGACGGCCACTCGCCCAGCACAAGGCCGAACACAGAGTGCAAATTAGTTATCTGGAAACGTTCAGAGGTGAGGGCTGCCGGAACCGCGCCAGATCCATGATAACAGAAAGGGAGGCACTGAGAGTGCAAGGCCAGCTCCCCAGCATCCATTAATCATCAACTTAGCATTTCCTGTAATGCGGATGCGTGTTTACTTTATGAAATCCCGTTTTAAAATAGTAATTCCACCGCTGCCCTACACAACACCATAACATCATTTAGAAAAGCTATTATTTGCTTGGCCAGTACAACTTTTCACAACTACTAATTAGACAGCAATTAAATAACAACAAAAACTGTGGAGCAGACTTTGAACACGTGAAGGCTGGTGGTAAAACAGAGGGCTGGTGACAGCAGTGAGATGGGTGAGGATGCAGTGAGAACTGGGACACCTGACAGGCCCGGGCAGCTAAGGACCCAAACCAGAGCAGGACAGGGCTGGGGTGCTGCAGGCGGGGGGCTGGACTCTAGGGGGGGCGCGTCCTGGGACTCAGGCCGCACAGAGCACTCTAGAGGTGACTGCTCTCTCCTGCCAGCAGGAAGCACAGTCCTTACCCACAGCGGCCCCAACCGTAATGTCTTTCCATGCCCACACATCCACCCGGGAAAGCTTCAGCCTTGAACTGTGGGGCATGTCTACACACAGAAATCGCCAAAGACCCCACTACTCAGGCAATCTCGGAGAAAGGCCTTTTTGCTATAAAAAAAAAAAAAAAAAAAAAAAAAAAAAAGCCCCAATGGTTTCAAATATCTACTCTGTTTTATGTTTAAGTTAATCATTGGGAATAGAACAAGACAAAGTTCAGAATGGCCAAGGTCACTATTTTCAAATATCCAAACTACCATGCAGAACAGTTTTGTTCCAAAGGCTCAAGAGACCAGAGCTCCAACTAAGAATGGAAATGATAGGAAGGCAAATCTCCTCTCAGTATATAAAATTATGCAGAGCCACAGCTGTCACTCCTTGGAATGGGCCAGAGCTTTTGAACTCCCTCCTCACGGATAGCCATCTGTCTGGAATGCTGTTTAAAAAGATAAGTATCTGGTCTAAAGAGATAGTAATAACAATAAACAACCATTTACTGACTGCTTACCACGTGCGAGGCACATAATGCTAAGTGCTTCCCATACATTTTACATTAACTCATACCCCAGCGCCAGAGAGGTGATTACTAATCCCATTTCAGAGACGGGAATGCAGAGGCTGAGGGGTAAGTAACATGCACAAGATCAGAGTGCACTGAGATTGGAATCCCATCCCATCCGAGAGCCTTCATTTTTTTACTTTTATGCTTTAAATTATTGGTTCTCAAAATTGTACATGTATCCAAATCTCCTGAAGGCCTTGTTATAATACCATACAGGCTCCACTCGTAGAAGTTTCTCTCTCTCTCTCCCCACCCCTCCCTCTCAGGCCCTAGACTTTGCATTTCATACATTTCACACACGGCTCAGGCCTCTAAGGTCTGACTCCTGAATTCTATCATTCAATAAATTTGGGGAGGGGGGAAGAAAGGGTTTGCTACACAAGGAAAAATAAATACTAGATACTTTAGGAACAAAACATTCCCCAAAAGAATTAAAACTACTGCTATTTATTATTAATTTTTTTTGTTAATCCTCCCCCAGGATATTTTCCCATTGATTTTTACGGAGAGTGGAGGGGCAGGGAAGGGGAAGAGAGAGAGAGAGAGAGAGAGAGAGAGAGAGAAAGAGAGAGAGAGAGAGAGAGAGAGAGAGAGGGGGGAGAGAGAGAGAGAGAGAAAGAAACATCGATGTAAAACAAAAACATTGATCGGGTGCCTTCTCCACACGCCCCAACCTGGGCCATTGCTGGAACCTGCAGCCCAGTAACTGAACCTGAGACCCCCTCAGTGCAGGGTCGACACTAACCATCGAGCCATGTCAGCTAGGGCTGCTTTTACTTTTAAGAAAGCCCTTATGCACTACTGAAGCTGTTAACCTTGGCCAGGTATGACTTTTTTTTTTTTTTTTAATAATGACTTTAAAAAATATATATTTTATTGATTTTTCTTACAGAGAGGAAGGGAGAGAGATAGAGAGCTAGAAACGTCGATGAGAGAGAAACATCGACCAGCTGCCTCCAATGTACATGCCCTTGACCGGAATCGAACCTGGGACCTTTGAGTTCGCAGACCGATGCTCTACCGCTGAGCCAAACCGGTTTCGGCAGGTATGACTTTTATAAAAATGTTTAAAAATAGTCAAGAGAAAAGCAGAGACCTTCTTCTTTTCAATGTTCACGGAGCACCCGCATGGCAGAGCTGGTCCTTCCCAGAGCCTTTCGGCCACAGTCTCCCTCAAAACTACTTTGGTGACAGAGGAAGGCTGTGGCCCACCGACGCCAGCCTGAGGTGCTGGATGGGCTAACCATGGGCCTATTTCACTGTGATTTTCCCATCACAGCGAGTGCTGCTGGCCTGGCTCTGAGAGATGCCTGTGGCACTCACTGGGCAGACGAGGGGCAGTAGGAAAATGGACGGGCCACCAGCAGGAGCTTGGAAACCAAGGGGAGAACCACCTCCTGCCCTGGCATGCGTCTGGTTTTTATTCCTGGACCGAAGCGCCCTGTCTCAGCACCTGTGCTCTTGGCCAGAGCGTTTCTGAGTCAGCACAGCCAGACGGCACCTCAGCTCAGTCACACCAGGTCTCAGTCCCCCCGTTTCCTTCTTAGTGCAAATCACTACTTCCTCCAAGCCACACTCCGGCTTATTTTTTTACTTTCTATATTTAGATAGAAAAACTCAGCACTTTAGTCCTTTAAAGAAACTTAACTGGAGCTGCCAGTGCTCTGAAGTGTCACACACCAGACAGGTCCTAACTGCCAACAACTTCTGTGGAAAGAAACACACGTACTAGACCTGCTGCTTCTCAGAGGAAAGGCTCAGACAGGCCCGGTGTCCCGGCTAGAGGGGTGCTGAGAACACAGGGAGAGAAGGAAACTCCCTTGAGCATAAAAAAGTCCAAACTAGCCGGAACCGGTTTGGCTCAGTGGATAAAGCGACGGCCTGCGGACTGAAAGGTCCTGGGTTCGATTCCGGTCAAGGGCACGTACCTTGGTTGCAGGCACATCCCCAGCGGGGGGTGTGCAGGAGGCAGCTGATTGATGACTCTCATTGATGTTTCTAACTCTCTATCCCTCTCTCTTCCTCTCTGTGAAAAACCAATAAAATATATTATAAAAAAAAAAAAAAAAGTCCAAACTGTCTCGGCGAGGACTGACCTCTGGAGGCTCTCCTTTTGGTCACTATTGGCCATGGCCTTCTGAGGACACCGCAGCACCTGCCGCCATGGAAGGTGAAGGGACGAGGCGACACACAGTATTTGGGTCGAAAGCAGAAGCCGCTTGCTGGATGTAAGACCCTGGGCAACTGTCTCAATTTCCTTCTCTGCACAACAGAGAGAACAGTGCCTCTTTCTTTCTTTTTCTTTCTTTCTTTCTTTCTTTCTTTCTTTCTTTCTTTCTTTCTTTCTTTCTAAAATATATTTTATTGACTTTTTACAGAGAGGAAGAGAGAGGGATAGAGAGTTAGAAACATCAATGAGAAAGAATCATTGATCAGCTGCCTCCTGCACACTCCCCACCGAGGATGTGCCCGCAACGAAGGCACAGTGATGGGAATTGAACCTGGGACCTCAGTCCGCAGGCCTGAGCCAAACCGGTTTCGGCACAGTGCCCATTTCATACCCTGCTGGTGTGCGTTTCGGAGACCTAGCAAAGGGCTGAGAGAGTAAATATTATGCTAGTGACCTAACTGGAAAGGATGTTGGCAAGTGGAAGAATTGTGTTGTCAGGGAGACATGGGTTCGAATCTTGACCCTAACTTCTGCTCATCTGACTAGACAACGGATTAACACCTCCTTTCTTGGACTGCTGCAGGAATCAATGAGGTAACCTAAGCAATTCCACAGCATAACGCCTGCCATTTCTTTTTCTCTTCTCTAAACTCTGAACAAGCCTCAAGAGCAGCACCTGCCTGTAGGCATGGCCTATGCCTAGGGCTCAGCCAAAACAGGCCAGTCTACAGGAAAATATTTAAAAACATGCATAAGCTTCGACACCCAAGTGACCTCAGTTCTGATTGTGGCTCTGTCTTATGGTGGCTGCGTGATGGGGACAACCCTCCACCTCTCAGAGCCTGGGCCATCAAACATCGGTGGCTAATGACTTTGTCGCCATGTGAATATGGACATTACACATAAGGAAGGGAGCAATATAAAAGGCCAAACACTGAAATAATAATAATTTTAAAAGGCCAGGCACTTTCCTAAGTTCTTCCACTAGAATTATCACAGTGAATCCACCCAATAATTCATTGAGATAGATATTTTTATTCCCTTTTTAAAAATATATACTTTTAGTGATTTCAGAGAGGAAAGGAGAGGGAGGGAGAGATAGAAATAGAAACATCAATGATGAGAGAATCATTGATCTGCTGTCTCCTGCATGCCCCTCCAATGGGGATCCAGCCCCAACCTGGGCATGTGCCCTGACTGGGAATCGAACTGTGACATCCTGGTTCATAGATCGATGCTCAACCACTGAGCCACACCAGCTAGGCTTTCTTCCCTTTTTACGGACAGCAAAGGGAGCTCCGGGAGGCTAAGCCATTTACTCAAGGCCACAGAGCTAGTAAGTGGTGGGGGCAAGATTTAAACTGGCTCACTCCAGTCTCTGCCTCAATGATGGTGCATTTAAACATTATATTACTATCTCAATGTTAACCCCTGTCCCCTTTTCCCTTAAACACTGTATGTAGGGCACATCCCATCAATGCCAGATTCATTATGGGCTGTAAGAATTTTCCACTCCTCCCTTGTTTACTCATGTGCATTCATGTCTTCGTTCACACCCCCTCAGTGTTCTCGTCTGTCAATTGGAGGATTGAGGAGGGAGAGCCGGAGGAAAACGGCGGCCTCCTCTCCGCACAGAAGCAGCCAATGGGAAGTGTCCTGGCTTTATTCCTACAATAAAGTTCTACTATTGATAACATTACCGAGTCCCCACCAGATCTCCCCGCTGCCTTCCTGTTTTGGATGTGCTCAGAATGATTTTCTGGCTCTTCTATTCCCTGAACACTAGGGTCCCTCTGCCCCCTCCAGTGCCCCTTTGTTAGCTGTCTTTCCTCGGTAATTCCCTCGTCAATCAAGATCTGTTCCTGGCAATGCCAGACCTCCTTTCTCCCCACGCCAGAATGCCACTGACACTCTATTATGACTGCTTGACCGGGTGCTAGCCCCGCAACGCGGCACTGCGGCTTTGTAAATTTCCAACGCCATTGTATGTACACACAGCCGTGTCATCCATCTCCAGGCTGGGGAGGAAGGGAGCGGGATCTGGAGGGGAAGAGATGAAAATATCACACCAGGTCTGGGGCATCATATGGCTCTCGCATCTGGCTGATCCTGTCTAAGCTCCCCATGTACTTACTGTCATTAACTGTGAAAGCGGGCTTCTGGACCCTGCTGAGCCTAACAAGGGGCTCTGTTTTTTCCTGACTTTCAAGAAAATGCAGACCCCAATCGCTGTGTTTAAGAAACCACAATGACCAAGTGAACTTCATGCCAGCGGCCGAGCTGACGCTGCCTGTTCCGGGCAGCCCAGGATGGAGAACAGAGGCGTGTGATCCATAATCGAGGTGAGCAGGCTGCACCCCGCAAAGCGGCCACAAATGTCAAAGCCACGGGCAGCTGGGGGCCCTCCTGTCAAGAGGGCCAGCGTCTTCTGGGCTCTGAGTGTGACTTCATGAGTGTAAGCCCAGGAATGGCAGTGACTCTGGAGGTGGAGCTGGTAACACTACAGTGAGGGGTCTCATTGGCTAAACAAAGAACTACCAACAAAGAAAGAGTCCTAACCAGCACACAGGTATATATGTCGCCACCATCACCACCATCTCCATGCATACAGGCCAACTTCTCTTCCGCTGGTACAGAAGCTCCTTGAGGTCAGGGCCGACTCCTCCCAAGCATTAATGAGGGCGGAGGGTGACGTCTTTCCGCTTCTGATATCCAAAACACCACGAAAGCAGCAGCGATGTCACCAAGGACAGCCAGTGTCCTTCCTTCCTGGTCTCTCTCTTCCCTCACCAAGAAAGAGCATTGTTTATAGGTTAGAAACCTATAATCTTCTGGCAGGAAAGCTGATCGTGGTCCCCACGGGCATATGACTCTTCCACTCCAGGATAAAACACACACTTCTCCACACATGCATTGCTGCCCAGGCCTGTGTTCTCACCCTCCCCGCCCCCACTTCACTCTAGTCACCTGGCCTTTCAGGGACTGACCCCCTCCTGGCTCAGGGCCTTCCTACAGGCTATTCCTACTTTTACCTCCAGTGTTTGACTGACTAAACATTGCTCCTTCTAAGTGGTCTCCCTTGACCCCCTGATCTAAATAAAGTCCGTTAGAACAGTAACTGCGTAGACTTGTGCAGTGCTTATACTACGCGTAGGCATAGTGATAAACATTCCACCTGCCTCATCTCAGCAAGCCCTCACACCCAGGGAGTCAGTGTATATCACCAGTTTATTATTCCCTTTTACAACGGAAGAAAACTGAGCCACGTGGCAAGCCAATGGTGGGGCTGTATCCAAACCCAAGCAGCCGGACTCCAGAGCCTGTGTTTACCACCCCCTCCGCCACCTCCATACCTGTCCTGTACAGCACTGGGCACACTCTGAAAACCACCAGACGGCTGTGTGCTTATCTGCTGAAGGCTGCACCCCAGCAGGCCTGAGAGCAGGCAGTGTTTTCCCATCGCCCCCCTGTGTACCTGAACTTGGCATAGCAACTCATTCCCGAAGTCACTCAGTAACTAGCAATGCAGAGGAGGGAAGGAGGGACACATGCCTGAAAATATACGGGCGGCTTCTCTGGTTGCAGAGAGGGAGGGAGTGGACTGAAGGAGTTTGTCCTCAACCCTCAGGCATGCGGTAGGCCTTCAGGGCCTGGCCGGCACAGGGAACACTCCATCAGGAGGTGTACCCGCCTCCCTTCTCACCTTCCTTCAGGGCAGGGGGGGGGAGCATCCAGCCCCTGGGCCATGTGAGGCCCCCGAAATCATTTGGTCTGGCTCTGCCAAGGCATAAGGGGCGAGTTAAATGTTTGACCAAATATAACAGGCTAATTTTTAAGTTGATAATTGTGTATGACCCTCAAATGATGTTATAACTGTCCAAATGGCCCCTGGCAGAAAAAGGTTCCCCACCCTGCTGTAGGGGCTGGTTACGTCTGCTTTCACTGCCCCAGCTGCTCCCTAGGAAGTCCCAGGGCGTCGTCATTCACCAGGAGCAGTCCTCTGCTTTGGTGGAGACCTGCACCCGCCTCGCACACACACGAGGGAGGAAGGAGAACAGCCGAAGGAGCTCTCCCAGGGCACAGTTCGATGGCACAGTCAGGCCAGCTCCATGAAGGCCAGGGAAGGACCGGCAGCTGACCCTGGCACCACAGTTCCCGGGCCACGCTCCGTGGACAGCCTGCTGCCCTGCGTGGGGCGGCCACAGCCTGTCTGCTCTCAGCTGGCCCAGGGCAAGCGGCCCGTCCCCCTGAGCTCCCTGCTGCCGAGGGAAAGTGCAAGTGGAGCAGCCAGGCCAGGAGGGCCTGTCGGAACTGTCTCAGGGACTTGGGCCCCCACACTATTTCTGTCTTGGCTGGAAGCGCAGAATTCCTTCTCTGGCTGCTGGGCCCTGCAGGCAGCTTGCCAGGCCATGCTGTTCCGATCAGGGCACTGGGTCTGAGGAAACCCGCCACTTCTCCGGAGAGGCACAGTGGAGTTGCCGCCCTCTCTGATGGCGTGCGGGCATTTCTGGAAGGCGAGTGACTTGTGTTTATCATAAACAAGCAGAGAACGGGAGGGTGGTGAGAAATGGGAACATAGGAGGTTGTCAAAAACAGCACAGAAAGCTTTGTTTTAAAAGTATTTGGGTAATGGGAAAGCAACTCGCTAACAAACCTGGAATTATAGGGGAGGGAGAGATTAAGTAACAGAACCCCCATAAAAATCACAGCAAATGAAACCACACACCTCGTATTTTAGCACTTTGTCATCAATTCAAAGCATTATAAATGTGGCAATTACATAAAGCCTGTTGGTGTATTCAAGCTGTAACTGCACCTATTAAACTGTTACGGTGATAGATGGGAGTATCTATCCTGAAATTAGCTGCCTTCTCTGAAAGGAAGCATTACAGCGATCGAGGCTGACTGCAGGGAATCACTGACTGGATTGAGCAGGTCCATTCGCACCAATCCTCCACAACAGCTCTACGAAGTGCCTACGGTGAATGTGGATGACAATGCGGAGACTTTTGTTTAGGGCAGCTGCTCGCCACGTGGGGAGGGACTTAGTAAACTACTACTTTTTTTAGCGTGTGGCTTCTTGACTTAGTGCAGGAAAGATTTCACAACTTGAGTCCAGGTGTTTGAGAGGGTGTTCATAAAGCAGGGCCAGCGACACAGGGAGGGCTTAGCATAGAAGCTACAGGAGAGCCTAGGAGGCTGCTCTGGCTCATGGGGAGTCAGAGAAAAGGGAGCCTTGGAGACAGGTGCAGGGGTTAGCCCAGCATGAGCTGCCGCTGCCTGCTGCTCCCCTAGATGCAAGTCTCGTGGGGACCCGAGGGTTTAGGTGAGAAAGTAAAGACGCATGCCTGAGGGAGGGAAGGCAAGGACGTGCTCCCTAAGTAAAAGCGCCCTTGGTAACTTCTGAATCCAGTTTAGTCTGATGCTAGAAAGCTCTCAGAAAATGCTGGAATGTGGGCCTCTGCCCAAAGGACTATGGGATTTGTTTCCGTCTCATAAAAAGCATTTAGTGCTTGCCCTGGCCGGTGTGGCCATCCTGCTCCAAGAGGTCGCTGGTTCATTTCCTAGTAGGAGGCATGCAGGAGGCAAACTAATCGATGTTTTGCTCTCATGAGCAATGTTTCTCTCTCTGTATCCCTTCCCCTTGCTCTAAATCTCTTCCGTTGGGGTGTTCCGGAGTTGTATCCTTTATAATAAGCTGTAAAAGTAAGTACAGCATTCCTGAGTTCTATGAGTAATTCTAGCAAATGATTGAACCTGGGAAGGCGTGGGAACCCCCGACTTTGTGGCCAAGTCAGACAAAGGGTGGGTAACCTGGGAACCCAATACTTTGCAACTGGTGTCTGAAGTGAGGGCTGTCTTGTGGGACTGGGTCTTGTAGAGCGTGATGATAACTTTGGGTGGGGTAGATTGAATTGTAAGACACCTCGTTGGTGTGAGAGTAGAAGCAGTGTTGGAAAAGACTCCCCAGATATTTGGTGTCAAAAGGAAAAACCGAACCCTCTCCTGCAGTCAGAGAGAGAAGGCTACAGTCCAATGTTAGCTGGCCTCGCTCCACTGCTTCATGAGTTGCCAGGGCCCCACTTGATCTATCTTCTTTGGGCTTCAAATTACCTCAGCGAAAGGAGGCAATATGGCCAAGACGGTAATGGCTCTGGTTAAAATGCTAGCTCCTCTCTAACTTCGTCTTTCAGAACCCCACTTTCTTCATCAGAAATTGAAAATTGCTGCTGAAACCGGTTTGGTTCAGGGGATAGAGTGTTGGCCTGCGGACTGAGGGGTCCCAGGTTCGATTCCGGTCAGGGGCATGTACCTTGGTTGCGGGCACATCCCCAGTGGGGTGTGTGCAGGAGGCAGCTGATCGATGATTCTCTCTCATGGATGTTTCTAACTCTCCATCCCTCTCTCTTCCTCTCTGTAAAAATAAATAAATAAATAAATAATCAATAATAAAAAATATATATTAAAAATAAAAAGAAATAAATTGGAAATCACACCTATCTCAGAGCATTGCTATGCGGATGAAACGAGATTCGTGGAAACACTGAGCACAGGAGCGATGTGAGCTCCTGATTGACAGGACACACTGTCTCCCTTCATACACACAACTACCCTGCAGAGCTATTTTCATCTTCATCTCACAGTCAAGGAAACCGAGACTCAGAGAAATGAAGAAGCTGCCCAGGCCACACCTGCCACGCTGCCCGCAGATGCCGCCCTGGCCCTGTGAGAGGCTCTGAGCCGCGCACTGGGGCTAAATGCAGAGCCTTGCCAATGAGATGAAGCAATCCGGGAGCTCACTGACAGCTGTAGGAAATCAGCTTGAGTAATAGTTTGGCCTTTGTCCTTCTGCCTCCAATCAGGGCAAATTATAATTTGCTCTCACTTAGTTATGAAGCTGAGAAATATTTGCCTAGTACGAATTCCAAACACTCTGCAGCCATTTTCCGTTTACTGGTGTGGTGGGGTTTGGGGAGGGCAGTTCCAAGAAGGACGGGGGTGGCATTTTCCGAAGAAGCGCGCACCGCGGGCACAGCCTTCCCGGATGCGGGCGTCTGCTTCTTGTGATCACTGTGAACACAGGGAGGCAGACATGCTTGGCCATCTTTCTGCAGGGCGGGAGAAGACTGAGGGAGCCATTAAACTCTGGCACCCCCGATGGCTGTCTCTTTTCAATCTATAATATGGAGGTGAGATAATGGAAATAGAGCCAGGAGCTAACATTGCCACATTAAAACAGGTTTATTAGCTGCTATTACTGCTGTTTGTCATTAGTATCCGTGACCAGCGGCTCTGCACCTTGGAAAGGATCCAGGGAAGGGGATGGGCACCGGTAAAGCTGCAGGTGGGCTGTAACCACACTGGGCTCCTGGGCGCACAGGATCACCCTGGAGCTGTGAGGCTCCGCTGGGATTGCTGGGAAGAGCAAATCATTTGATCTATGCTGTCACTTCAATCTTATTCATCCTTTTAAGTCCCAACAACTCTTCCTCCCAGCCTTCACCAAGCTCTCTTTTGCAAGCTCTAAGTGGTTTGAGCCAAATCATTTTACCTTTATTGGATCATAAACTCCTTGAGGACAAGGGTGTGCCGTCACCCGTGCTCTGAATCACTGGTTTAGTCCGTAAACACTGGGCTGCACAGCAGTCTTTAACTCCGGAGCAAGACTCCCCTCACTGACCACCTAACAAAAGCTGTATAGTTTGCTCTCCACAGAGTACGGGTGCACACACATACACACAATCTCTGCACCAATCTTCAGGGGTTCAGAGACTTCCAAAGCCCCCCCACGGACTCTAGGTTAAGAAACCCTAAGTAAGTCTACCTGCTTGCACAATCCTTCAAATCAGACTCCCAGGGTCTGAGAATCTGCCTTTCTCCAAGTTACTCTAACCGAGCCCCTCAAACAACTCTTAAAAAAAAAAAAAAAAAAAAATATATATATATATATATATATATATATATATATATATATATATATATGTAAAAATTGATTTTTTACAGAGAGGAAGGGAGAGGGATAAAAAGCCAGAAACACTGATGAGAGAGAAACATCGACCAGCTGCCTCCTGCACACCACCCTCCGGGGATGTGCCCACAACCAATGCACATGCCCCTGACCGGAATTGAACCCAGGACCCCTCAGTCCACAGACCAGTGCTCCATCCACTGAGCCAAACAGGTTTCGGCTCAAACAACTCTATTTAAAAATATATTTTTATTAATTTCAGAGAGGAAGGGAGAAGGAGCGAGAGAAAAAGAGAAAGAGAAACATCAGAGATCAGAGAGAATCACTGATTGGCTGCCTCCTGCATTCCCACACTGGGGATGGAGCCCACAACCTCCTGGTTTGTACGTAGATGCTCAACCATTGAGCCAACTCTTTAAGCCAAGTCCAATCCAGCCCTCGTGCGGGGAACACTGCGGCTTTCAAAGGTGAAACAAGCCTTGTTTGTAATGTAAGAGCCTGGGCAAGGAAAAGAAAAGCCAAAGTGGAGGCCGATTCCAGCCAACAAGAGGTCTCTAAATCATCACTTGTATCTACTGACTGTACTTCCTTTGGCCCCAAGCCAATCTAGTACAGAGGAGGAACAAATCACTCACACCTGCGAAAAATACCTGCGTGCCTACTGTGGTCAGCTGTTACGCCAGTTGATGCAAAGAAGAGCAGCCCCTTACAGTGCAGCAGGAAACAGGGAAGCAAAGCAGCGGAGACAGTGCCAATGGAGTGGTGACGTCCCCACAGGGCTGGGCACCAGCAGAGAACCAGGATTATTCTGGTGGCCACACCTTACTCTGCCTTGGGCAGATGGGAGGGGAGGTGCCGAAGGAAAGAGGACAAAGAAGTAAAGATAGAGATAAACCTAGAAGGGATCTAGCCCCGGAATGCTTGTAGCAGAGAGGTCTAACGAGGGGTGAGTGGATCTCTTTTAGTTCACTAGGAGAGAAATTACTGCTTCTCTGAGGCCAGTCACACCCCACAAACAATTCACTCGGCAGTTACTTAGGACAGGAGCCAGCACTTCTGTCTTCAGACCTGGAAGGAAGAGAGTTCTCTAATCACATTCTCTGCCCACTGCTGCTCAGATTAGCCCAGATGTATATTCACTTCGAGAAACTGAAACTCAAAAATACTGCCTGCACCCAGCTCCTGCTTGCTCCCCATGGCTGAACAAGCACCTCAATGCCTCCAGCATCCCAGGGTACCTGGGAGAAGGGTGACATCCCCAGACAATGAGGAATCTGTCAGAGCAGGCCTCTTCTCCAAGGGTCCCCTGAATTAACACAGGCTGGTGTGCACTGAAACATTTTAAGTACCAAACCTGGAGAAAGAACATCAATTTAGCTATCTGCCAATTACTATTATTATTATTGAACAGCTTTATTGATGCCATACAATTCACCCACTGAAAGCATACAACTCAACAGTTTTTAAAGTAATCTTACAGAATCCTGTTACTACTACATCTTCATCAACCTGCAACTGTTCCCACTAGCAACCACTCCGAATCCCTCCTGCCTCAAAGCCTCTGGCAACCACTGCTCTACGTCCTGTCTCTGTGGCTTTGGCTGTTTTGGACATTTTGTATAAATGGAATCCTTACAATATGTTATTTTATGTGACTGGCATCTTTCAACTTAGCATGTTTTCAAGAATCTTCCATGTTGTAGCATGAGCAGTTGTCCCTTGGTATCTATTGGGGATTGGTGCCAGGAACCCCCACAGATACCAAGTCCATGGATGCTCAAGTCCCTTAGATAAAACCAGAGGCCCGATGCATGAAAATTCGTGCAAGAGTAGGCCTTCCTTCCCCTGGCTGCCAGCACCCGGCACCCGGGTGGTTTTGCTCCGGCCCCGGCTTCATCTGGAAGGACACCTGGTCTAATTAGCATATTACCCTTTTATTGTTATGGAAGATGGCACAGTACTTTCATATAACCAATACATATCCTCCCATATACTTTAAAATTTTTTTTTATTTTATTGATTTTTTACAGAGAGGAGGAGAGAGGGATAGAGAGTTAGAAACATCGATGAGAGAGAAACATCGATCAGCTGCCTCCTGCACACCCCCTACTGGGGATGTGCCCGCCACCAAGGTACATGCCCTTGACTGGAATCGAACCCGGGGCCTTTCAGTCTGCAGGCCGACGCTCTATCCACTGAGCCAAACCGGTTTTGGCTCCTCCCATATACTTTAAATCATCTCTAGATTACTTACAATACCTAGTACAATGTACATAGTTGTTATAATGTATTGTTTAGGAAAACACGAAAGGAAAAAGCCTGTACATGTTCAGTAGACAAACCGTCATAGGCATAATTACACGGTACGTGTCAGCAACAAGGTAACATTTTTTGTTCTGTGGTTGGTTGAATCTGAGGACGTAGAATCTATGGATATGGACTCCGACTGTTGAGGTTCTTGGCTCCTTTTTAAGGATGAATAATATTGCACTGTATGGACGGGTGGCATGGTATGGATAGACCATCATCAGCTGCACATGTGGGTTGTTACCACCCTTTGCCTATTATGAATAATACTACCTCTCTGTATTATTTTGAACCCTAAATCCTAAAGTGATTGACAAACACCTCCCCAAACTTGGGAAAGATGCATATGACACTTTGTGGCCATCTCCACCCTCGGGACACCAAATCTCCCCTTGGCCCTGACAGCCTGGTTCGCTCCCTCTGCTCTGCCTTCCCAGCCCCTATTTAAATACCCTTCCTCAAAGCTTTCACACACTCCCCTGTACCCCGCACACTAAGAACACAGGGAAATTTGTTCCCATTCAGATGTTGTAATCCTGCTCAAGACCTTATTATTATATGCATCTTTTTACTTCTCCTTTTCTGTTTCCACTGAATGGGACTTTTGAGGGATGAGGTCTTTTGAATGTGTCTATACCATGTAGTCATTCACAGTCACTCACCAGAGCCCTGTGTCCCTGTTTGGGGGATACAATGATGAAGACCCAGTCCCTTCCTTCAAGGAACTTAGACTCTATTGAGGAAGGAAGACAAGCAGAGTTCAGTGTGCTGTGCTCACAGAGGACTGCACAGGGAACTACAGAGGGGGGCGGGGAGAAAGGAAAGGAAAGGAGGGGATTTTGGAGTACGGTGGGGGTGGGGGGCTTGCTTAGAGTGTAGGTCAAAGAAGGACTCCTGAAATGGAACAGCAAGTAAAGACACTGGGTGAGCAATATCACGAAAGCTCAAGGTATTATATGGAGTTCTGATCTGTGTGGCTGAAGCTTACCATCCTGGGTGAAGGAAATGGTGAGGAGGGTGGCTAGACAATGGGCTGGCACCAGCACTAAGCTTCTTCCTGGAGGTGATGGAGAGCAGCGGGAGAATTTCCAACCAGAGGTGCTGTGATCTCATTTGTTTTAGAAAGGTATTTGCAGCAGTGTGAATAAGGGACGGAAAGGACATGAGACCAGAAGCAGAAAGCCGATTACCAAGAGGCTATGACTGTAAACAGGAAGAGAGAGAGACTAAGTACAATGGTGGAGTCCAGATTCAAGACCCATTAGGTAGTAAAAACAACAGCACTTATTAGCTAGCTTGACTGAGGGCAGGAGGGCCAAGGCCTTCAGACTCCACCTTTCTACTGATGATAGCAAGGGCTGGCGAGCATTCTCAGGAGGGACATCCTTTTTCCAAATGAAACCATAAACTGAACCTTAAGGGAGAAGGCGCAGCCTGCCCTCCTGTCCCATGCAGAAGCACGTACTTAGAATCTAGGGATTCATGAGAGGACCTGAAACCCCCGGGCCAAGTCCAAATGCTGGATCCTGACATCCAAAGGAGTTTAGGGCAATACAGCCCTGTGCTCAACAGTGCCTCTCACCTCCACACCTGGCTCTTGTTCAATCCACTTCCCCTTCCTAGAAGATTCTTGCGCATCCTGCTACAGGATCCAACTTACCTTCCAGCCCAGCCCCAGCCCAGGCATACACAGTCAACTCAGGGATTTCCTTCCTTCCCAGACTTCCACCTAATGCTTTGGCCTTGTGGACACCGGGCAAGCTCACAGCTATGAACTACTAATTGTTCATTTTCTCTTCCACGTGGCCATCTCTCTCATGGGACCTGGGCTTAGGCTTCCTCAGGATCTCTCAGCATTGAAAACACTTTGGACTTGTGACAAGCCCAGAAATATTTATAGACCGGCAAACTAACTTATTACATACTCTCCCTCCCATGAATAACTAAATATGAGAAAAGAAATGCAGAGAAATCACAATCTTGAATTAAAACATTCAATATTGATACATTACAAAGATGTTCAACTGCATTTCTTTGGATACTTTTTCAATTGCACCTTTATTTATTATTTTGAAAAATATATTTTATTGATGTTTTTACAGAGAGGAAGAGAGAGGGATAGAGAGTTAGAAACATCGATCAGCTGCCTCCTGCACACTCCCTACTGGGGATATGCCCGAAGTTAATTCAAGTAAGGATGGTCAGTCAGTCACAAATCCAAGGTACATGCCCTTGACCGGAATCGAACCCAGGACCTTTCAGTCCGCAGGCCGACGCTCTATCCACTGAGCCAAACCGGTTTCGGCATTTCTACGAGTTTTTGAGACTTTTAGTCTCACCCTGGGTCCAAGTTGGCTTATGCCTATTCTTCTCCTCAAAGAATTCACATGTTGGTAAAGTCTTCCACTAAGCTCTGACAAGCCGGGTCAACCCCTCTGCTGCACCAAACTGCCCTGTCAAGATAATACTATCCCACGTTCAGAGGGTCAGCTGAGTCCGTCAGAACTTAAAAGTTATTCTGTTACAGTTTTTCAATAGAGGTAAGTGACTTATAGTGTAAAGCAATGATTTTCAACTGGTGTGCTGCAAGAATTTTTAAAATAGTCAATACCTGACTCTTTCCCCTTAAGGAGATTGTCAAGTAAGAAAAGGACAATAGCCAACACAACAATAACTATCTGGTATAAATAAATCAAAATTATACCTATTTTTTGTTGTCAGATTGGCAAAAAATATATTTCTTGGAGTGCCACAGAATTCTAGTAATTAGTGTAGGTGTGCCATGAAATGAAAAAGGTTGGAACTCACTGGTGTAAAGGAAGATTTAAAGAAAGATGTCACCTGTTCAAGTTCACAAAACAAACTAGAAATTAAAAATTCAATTTATAACAATTTCACTCTGATGATATGGTAGGACATATGGTGGCATGGGGGCAATAGTGTCACAGCAATAAATCATTACTAAAAGTATATTACCTGAGTGACACTAACTAATCCCATGTATAGTGGGATACAAAAATTAACAGCACTGTCATGTCCTTTCAGGAGGTGATCACTTAGGGAGACAATAAGTTAAAAATGTGAAGAGTGGCCCTAGCCAGTTTGGCTCAGTGGATAGAGCATCGGCCTGTGGACTCAAGGGTCCCAGGTTCGATTCTGGTCAAGGGCATGTACCTTGGTTGCGGGCACATCCCCAGTAGAGGGTGTGCAGGAGGTGGCTGAATGATGTTTCTAACTCTCTTTCCCGCTCCCTTCCTCTCTGTAAAAAAATCAATAAAATATATTTTTAAAAAATGTGAAGAGTGAAATCATACTTAAAACATAATAAAAGGTAAGCCACGAGGTAGAACAGTGATTGCTAAGCAGAGGACACAGACGGTAACTGACACAGAAACCTGAGGAGGGAAGGCGAGGTTAATTCAAGTACGGATGGTCAGTCAGTCACAAATCCACCTGTCACCAAAGACCCAAAGACCCAGCTGGATTTGCTGAAACTAGAGCGAAGAGGAAGACAGCGGGTGAAGGGACACAAAGGGCAGGAAGTGATGAGATGGCTGCAGGGATTTTTAGTTAGAGAGTGCCCACATGGGGAAGGCCCAATCTGGTTCAAAATAAGGACTTACCGATTTGGCGTCGGTTCCATTTCCTATCTTGCACGTCTCCCCCAGTGCTGTGTTTACCAGTGCCCACTTAGAATAGACGGGTGCTTTCTTTAAGATTTCCTCCACGTGCTGAGGATGGTAAGATTTAAGAAGAGGCCTCTGCACACTCACCTGAAGTTTACACAAATCTCGTGATATTGTCAAGACATGGAACAGCCATGCTAGTGAGGCTGTTTTATAATAAGAGGGCTGGCTTTTGTAACTTAGCCATTGTTTCTAAGACATGATAAAACAGAGCATCCCACACAAATATGCTATTAGCACTAGCAAGGTTGACAGTGTGTGCCTGCCAGAAAGTGAACAGAATACATCTCAATCCCTAGACAATTTTTTAAAAATACATTTTTATTGATTTCAGAGAGGGAGGAGAAAGAAACATAACTATGAGAGAATCATTGATCAATTGCCTCCTGCACGCCCCCTACTGGGAATCGAGTCCGCAACCAGGGCAGGTGCCCTGACCAGGAATGGAATTAGTGACCTCCTGGCTTATAGGTCTACTCTCCACCACTGAGCCACACCTGGCTGGGCAAAGTCGACAATTTCTGACCAGAGGAAATGTTCAAACATCCAGCTATGCTTTGACTCACACAAAGTTTCCAGAAAGAAGCTCCACAGCAGAATTAAGGGGTCCTGGCTGCTGAAATTTCCCATCGTGGAGTAACACCGCCAGGCAAACAATTCCTTGGAATCCCCACTCCACTGCCTCCCCAGAGCGGGCCGGGAAAGATAAAATGGGAATGTTTCCTTTTTATTCTGAGCAAACAATCTTACTGTGAAAGATACAATGATCTGAAACGGGACTGGCTTGAAAATGACTAGGAAGCAGCAGCAGAGAGTAGAGAGTAGGATGAGAAGAAGCTCGAGGAAAAGAAATCATGGACGAGGAGGCTCCAACAACAGCGCTGGACTCCCCCTCAGCAGTAAAGCTCGTCTCCGCCTGGGGGTGAGGGCGGTGCTGGGATTTCCCCCAACACAGAGCCGTAAAACCAGAAACTCCATCTGACACATCCGCTGGCTCTCGCACACGTCATCATTCCTCCCGGGCCTCGAGGTGAGAGACACTCACACACTCACAGCCTTTCTGAGTGCCAGCGGCATCGCCAGTCCAATCTGGGCACGACAGGCCAGGACTCCGGTCTCCAGCAGAGACTCTCAGGAAACCTCAGCTGCGATGGTGGGAGAGGGAGAAAACCCTTCCGCTCTTGGGGTCTTAGCTGCAAAACGACGGAGCGGGTCTCGATGCTAAAAAAAGCACCAACTTCCATTGGAGCACAGCACACACTGGTGCGTTTATGGAGAAGTGCGGTGCAGCGGGCGTTTCCCACACTGCACACCTCATGTACAGCACCCAGGTCAGACTGAACAGTCCCAGCCACCCAGAAGCCCCTTCCCGGCCCTCTATTTCCTCCCCTGGTAACTGCTGTCCTGATTTCTAACAGCATAGGTAAATTTTACTTGTTTTTCTACTTTACATAAATAGAATCATACAGTATGTATTCTTTTATTTCTGACTTCTTTTGTTCAACATGTTCCTGAGATTCACTCATAGTGTAGAAAGTTGAACTAGATGTTTTGTTTTTAAAAATATATATATTTTATTGATTTTTTACAGAGAGAAAGGAAGAGGGATAGAGAGTTAGAAACATCAATCAGCTGCCTCTTGCACACCCCCTACTGGGGATGTGCCTGCAACACAGGTACATGCCCTTGACTGGAATCGAACCCGGGACCCTTCAGTCCGCAGACCGATGCTCTATCCACTGAGCCAAACCGGTTTTGGCTGAGGACTATTTTAAAAACTAGTCCCAGTGGCCAGATTTACCGAGAAGGCCAAAGGATGACCTGGCTAATTGCGGTGCACATGTCGCCACCACCAAGAACGCTGGCTTCGGACATTCTGATCAGAGCAATCAGCCTACTCTGACTGCG
Source organism: Pipistrellus hanaki (assembly GCF_964339955.1). NCBI lineage: Eukaryota > Metazoa > Chordata > Mammalia > Chiroptera > Vespertilionidae > Pipistrellus > Pipistrellus hanaki. The sequence goes on along the minus strand of NC_140517.1, from coordinate 44,424,961 downwards.
GGTCGCCGAGGTCTATGTTACAATCAGGCAAGAGACGTACAGCTCCTGCTGCCAGGGCTCATCTTTCCTGCCGTGTGAAGACTTCCATTTTAAATCATGTTCCCAGCTTCTAGGAAAGGCCGGATCTCAGGAGGGCTGGCATAGCACAGACAACCAGGGCTGTAGTTACAGGAAGCGGGGCAGACTTTTAAGTCAGCAAGGCCTTTGTAGATGAGCTAGGCCAGTGGTCGGCAAACTCATGAGTCAACAGAGCCAAATATCAACAGTGCAACGATTGAAATTTCTTTTGAGAGCCAAATTTTTAAAACTTAAACTATATAGGTAGATACATTATTATTAACTTAATTAGGGTACATGGTATTTTGTGAAGAGCCACACTCAAGGGGCCAAAGAGCTGCATGTGGCTCGCAAGCCATGGTTTGCAGACCACTGAGCTAGCCTAAGCTGCTTCTCATTTTAAAATTGGGGACACTCAGACCTTAAGGTACAAATAAATAAGGTTAAGAGTTTGAGCTTTGGATTGGATAGATGAACATTTGAGCTGACTCTGTTACTTATTAGTTAAGCCACTTAAATTTTTTTTTTTTTTAATTCTCACCCGAGCCCTAACCGGTTTGGCTAAGTGGATAGAGCGTCGGCCTGCAGACGCAAGGGTCCCAGATTCGATTCTGGTCAAGGGCATGTACCTTGGTTGCGGGCACTTACCCAGTAGGGAGTGTGCAGGAGGCAGCTGATCAATGTTTCTCTCTCATCAATGTTTCTAACTATCTATCCCTCTTCCTTTCTCTCTGTAAAAAAATTAATAAAATGTATCTTAAAAAAATATGCCCTGACTGGGAATTGAACTGGCAACCTTTAGGTGCACAGGATGAAGCTCAACCAACTGAGCCACACTGGCCAGGCTAAGATACTTAAAAAAAGTTTTTATTGGTTCCAGAGAGGAAGTGAGAGGGAGAGGGAGAGGGAGAGATAGAAACATCAATGAAAGAGAAACACCAATCGGCTGCCTCCTGCATGCCTCCTACTGGGGATCAAGCTTGAAACCCAGGCATGTGGCCTGACCAGGAATCGAACTGGTGACCTCTGCGGTACATGGGTTGATGCTCAACTACTGAGCCACACTGGCTGGGTTATTAAAGTCATTTTTGATTAAATTATTTAATTTTCCCCAATAGCAGCTCATCTTTAAAACAAGAAAATAGTAGTGTCTACTTCAAAGGACTATACGGGGATTAAGTAAGAAAAGAGAAGAGGGATTAGCTTATAACTTTCTCTCTGTAAGATCACCCAGAAAACCTCTGCAGTTAGGCACAGACATTCCAATCCACTGGTATGCTAAAAGAAAAACGTGCGAATCTGAACACTAGGAATTCTAAATGGAACACCTGCCGATTCTGCTGAGACAACTGACAGGTGGTTGTGGCTGTCCCAATGTCCCGTCTCCTTTCCAGGGAACAAAGAAGAATGAATTCCCTTGTCCCCCTGAGCTTGGGCTAAGCTAAGCCATGTGACCAGTTCTAACCAATGACTTATGAGCAGAAGTGAAGTGCAGCTGAAGCATTTAATTGCTGGAATGAGACCTTCCAGAGGTCTCTCTCCCTCTGCACCTATCATCAGTCAAAGGACGGGTTGGGGGAGGGGGCTGCTTGTCAGCTGGGTCCCTGAGTGAAGACAAGGAAGAGCAGAGGCCCTAGGACAAATACGGGTTAGAAAGAAATCTTTGCTCTTTTAAGTCACTGAAATTTTAATCTGGCCTAACATAGAGAGAAAAAAAAATTAGCTAAAGAAATGAGAGTAAGCTCAGGCCAGCGTGCTCAGTGGTTAGAGCACAGGCTCACACACTGAAGGGTTGACGGTTTGATTCCTGGCCCTGGTTGGGGCTCATGCGGGAAACAACCAATCGATGTGTCTCTCTCACATCGATGTTTCACGCTCTTTCTGCGTCCCCTCACTCACGTTCATTCTCTCTAAAAAGCAATGAAAAAAGTATTCTCTAGTGAGGATTAATAAAAAAAAAAAAAAGGTAACAAAAAATAGTCATTATTACGGTTGTGGTTTAAAACCACAGTGTAGCCGAAACCGGTTTGGCTCAATGGATAGAGCGTCGGCTTGGGGACTGAAGGGACCCGGGTTCGATTCCGGTCAAGGGCATGTACCTTGGTTGCGGGCATATCCCCAGTAGGGGGTGTGCAAGAGGCAGCTGATCGATGACTCTCTCTCATCGATGTTTCTAGCTCTCTATCTCTCTCCCTTCCTCTCTGTACAAAATCAATAAAATATATTTAAAAAACAAAAACAAAAACAAACAAACAAACAAAAACAAACCACAGTCTAAGAAGGAACTTTGTTCTTTTTATGTAGCTTCAAACATGAGAACCTGTGAGTTCTCTCTCACACATGATCTAAGGGAGAAGCCTCAGGCTCTGTAGTCTGGCACCCACCCGCTCCCCAATGGCTTCCTGTCCTGCGATCAGCCTGGCCTGCACTTACTCCTGCAGCACACTCTACCTGGTAACGGAGGAAACACGTCTTCCTCAGGGTTCTCAGCAGAGTAACAGCCACACACCGGATACGGGCACCGGGGGACGCGGTTCGAACAGACATGCTGATGAAATCGGAGGGAGACAGAAATAGCCCCGCTAGTGGAGAGAAGGCAGGAAGCATCGGAGCACATCCTCCTCATACGCCCTCCTGCCGCTCCCACGCCGGGACAGGATCGGGTTACCTTCCAACAAAGCAGCCACTTCCCAACCAGTAAGGAAGTTCTCACCACAGGCAAACAAACAAACAAACAAACAAACAAACAAACAAACAAACAAGGGGGGCTGAGGGAGGGGATGGGTTTCAGAATGCTAAATTTATTGCAGTTAGAACACTGTACTTAGTTTTAAAGTGGCAGAATAGAAACGACTTGACCCCTTATCCTTTGGAGAACCACACAAAAGCAACCAGGAGAATTTCTCGAATTAGAAACATCGTATCTTTGACAAAACCAGAGATATCTGTGACCTCAAACCCCAATATGTGATGAGTAAGAAGTGCTAAATGCTATAAAGGTCAAATTGGGAAAGCAATGAAAGGATGGCTGTTGGTACAGATGTCAGACGAAATGTGCGAGTCCACTTCTACAAAGTAAAGGTTTCCCTCGAAGGGGAGAACACCACAATCCATTGTTCCAAACAGCGGGAACTGGCTCAGGGGCCGGTGACGGAGCTTCCTCTGAATCAGTCCGGCACGAAGAATCATACACACAAGTCAAACCTGCAGGAAGCAGTCTATCAAGGAGACAGGGTGACAGAGAGAGACTGTGGGGCACCACAATGGCCAGCTCCACATGTCTGCAGCACCATTCACACGTGGAATATTTACGGAAAACTTCTGCTAAGCTAGCCTCTCACCAAAAAAATTTTCTGCAAATTCTAAGACTAGAAAGGAATCACATTATTCAAAGGTGAATGAGTTTTAAAAGGATGCAGTACATACAGAACTATACATTTATTTTATTATTTTTGCGGTTTCTGTCCAGTTTATTATATGTAATCTAAGTTAGGAAAGTTGGTATTCACAGATAAATAACCTTTGTCCATTAAAATGACATTAGACTTGTTTCTGCAGGTTATATAATAAAAAGTAACTCACATTCATTTGTACAATAAAAATGAAAATGAACTTTTCATCCATTTCTATTGCCCAGTTTAATTACTGAGGAAACTTCTATTCTTTAAAAAATACTACAAGGACTCTTAAGAAGCAAGACTCAGATAAGGGGGAGATTTTAGATCCAAAGTATTCTGATCCATAATACAAAGAGAACTATTTCAAAATGACAAGGAGAAAAAGCACACAATCTATTAGAAAATACACAATCTATTAGAAAAATGAACAATCCATTAGACTTTTCACAAAAAAAGCTACATTAAAACAGCCAATAAGCATATGAAAAGCTACTCAGCTGCTTTAGTGTGTAGGTAAATACAAAATATAAGCAAGCTGCAATTAAAAAAACAAACCCTCACAATATCAAGTGTTGGTAAGAATGTAGAGTAATAGTAATCTCATACTTTTGGGTATAAATTGTTATGCCCATTTTGGAAAATTACTTGTTGTTATCCAATAATGCTGTTTTTTTTGTTTTGTTTTTAAAAAAATATATTTTATTGATTTTGTACAGAGAGGAAGGGAGAGAGATAGAGAGCCAGAAATATCGATGAGAGAGAGTCATCAATCAGCTGCCTCTTGCACACCCCCTACTGGGGATATGCCTGCAACCAAGGAACATGCCCTTGACCGGAATCGAACCCAGGACCCTTCAGTCCCCAAGCCGACGCTCTATCCATTGAGCCAAACCGGTCCCGGCTGTTTGTTTTTTTTGTTTGTTTTTTTTTTTAATATGTTTTATTGATTCTTTACAGAGAGGAATAGAGAGGGATAGAGAGTTAGAAACATCGGTGAGAGAGAATCATCGATCAGCTGCCTCCTGCACACCTCACACTGGGGATGTGCCCGCAACCAAGGTACATGCCCTTGACCTGAATCGAACCCGGGACCCACTGAGCCAAACCAGTGTCGGTCCAAGTGATCTGTTTTTAAAAAAATATATATTTTATTGATATTTTACAGATAGGAAGGGAGAGAGATAGAGAGCTAGAAAGGTTGATGAGAGAGAAACATCGACCAGCTGCCTCTTGCACATCCCCTACTGGGGATGTGCTCGCAACCAAGGTACATGCCCTTGACCCGAATCGAACCCGGGACCTTTCAGTCTGCAGACCGACGCTCTACCACTGAGCCAAACCGGTTTCGGCCCAAGTGATCTGTTTTTATTCACAACACTTGAAACAGCAAGTGTGTGTGGGTTTTTTCCTCACATCAACCAGTTCTCCAATGTTCTGCATAGCAGCTGGGTGTTCAGTAATTCAATTCAATTCTGACACTACTCGGAGTTAGCACAGAACTTACAGGTTAGGGGCTCAGCACACAAGACCGGCCTCTACTCAGACGCCAGTTCTAAGTCCCAGCCTGCTGTACTTCTGACTGATAGACTAGCAATTCTCTTCCGGAACACATTTTAATTACTATTATTTCTGGTTTATTATAAAACTTAAAACTCAGAAACAGCAAATGGAAGAGAAGCTGGGGCAAGAGGCATGGAGCCTCCATGTCCTCTCCCAGGTGCCCCTCTCCCGGCATCTCAGCCGGGCGCTCTGTGAACACCAGCACTTCGGAGGTGTGTTTTTTAAATGTGAAACACTTCACGAATTTGCATGTCATCCTTGCACAAGGGCCATGCTAATCTTCTCTGTATCGTTCCAATTTTAGTGTATGTGCTGCCAAAGCGAACACAATTTAGGGGTTTTTATGGAGGTCTCATTACCCAGACATGGCTGTTAAGTCACTTGGCTCCCGGTGTTTGAGCTCAGTCTTCAGCCTCTTGTCCTTCTGTTAGGCTGGAGGTGGAGCTAAAAGTTCTAATTCTCAAATCATCCTGCCTTGGTCCCAGGGACCAGCCCCCAACCTGCAGATTCTAGAGGCCCTGAGTAACCAGTCATCTCGTTAGCACATGATTCTCATCACCTGCCCTGGCCGGTGTGGGTCAGTGGTCAGAGCATTGGCTGCACACCGAAGGGTTTCCTAGTTAAGGGCACGTACCTGGGTTGCATGTTAGATCCTGGCCTGGTAAGGGCTTGTGCAGGAGGCAACAAATTGATGTCTCTGCCCTACACCCCACTTTCCTTCCATTCTCTAAAAAGATCAATGAAGTAAATATCCTTGGGTGAGGATTTAAAAAAAAAGATACCACCTCAGAGATTCCAAGGGTTTTAAGAACTCTGGGCCTGACATGAGGAGGAAGACCATTATACCACAGCAAGTATGGTTTATTACAGGACTGCTAGGGTGGGTCAATAGTAGGAAATTAGTAATTTAATGTATACCTATATAGATTAAAAAAAATTATGATGGCATCATCGTAAAAGATCAAACGATATTTGATATAATTTAACTCCATTCTTTTTTTTTTTTAAATATATATATATATATTTTTTTTTTTACAGAGAGGAAGGGAGAGATATAGAGAGCTAGAAACGTCGATGAGAGAGAAACATCGACCAGCTGCCTCCTGCACACCCCCTACCGGGGATGTGCCCGCAACCAACATACATGCCCTTGACTGAAATCGAACCTGGGATCTTTCAGTCCGCAGACCAACGCTCTACCACTGAGCCAAACCGGTTTCAGCTTAACTCCATTCTTGATAAAACAAAAAAACTCTTAGTAAAAAAGGATGAATGAATAAATAAATCCTTAAAATGAAAATACTATATTTATCTCCTCCCAAAGCTAATAAGAAGATAAGAAGTTCCATTATTACTAGCATTATTTACTATTGCCCTGGAGGTACTAGTAACCAATATAAAGAGTCCAGAGGAAAAAATACCAGAGAAATAAAGATGGGGAAAAGGAAGTAAATAATAATTACTTACAGATGTTATAAACAATTTATCTGAATTTTAAAACCCAAGAAACTCTGTATCATGACTGTGGTGATGGTAATACAGTTATATTCATTTGTCAAAACTCACCGAGTGTACACTTAAAATTAGTGAAACTGGTGATTCAGTGTAGTTCTGCAAATGGATGGTTCACTATCTAGATAAATGAGATTACAGGGTTCAGAAAGACACCCCAATACATAAAGGAAGTGGCATATTAGTGGCTTTTAGATTAGTGGCAAGAAGACAAATCATGCAATAAACACGGTTGTCACAACCGAAATAATGTTGCATCTTCCACAGAATAAATTATAGATAAAAATAAAGCCATAAAAAATCCTAGAAAAAAACTATGGGAGACTTTCATAAATAATCTTGGAGTGGGGTAACCCTTTCTAAATATATCAGAAGTGCAGAAGCCAAAAGAAATAATGGAAAATTCAACTGTAAAAACAAAGGAATAAATTCTATATGGAAGGAAGGTTATAAATAAAGTCAAGCAACAAACTAAGATATCTGCAGTTATATGCAGACAACGGAGCTTGCTAGTTTAGGGGGCTGGGATAAGTAAAAGGCTAAGAGTGGAGACATACTTTTCCACTGCATACTGTTCTGAATTTTGTAACTAACACACGATTAAAAAAAAATAGTGGGCCGAAACCGGTTTGGCTCAATGGATAGAGTGTTGACCTGTGGACTCAAGGGTCCCGGGTTCGATTCCAGTCAAGAGCATGTACCTTGGTTGCGGGCACATCCCCAGTGGGGGGTGTGCAGGAGGCAGCTGATCGATGTTTCTCTCTCATCGATGTTTCTAACTTTCTATACCTCTACCTCTCTGTAAAAATTTAATAATAATAATTAAAAAAACACATTTAAAAAGAAAAAATAGTGGGCTGGCTTGTATTTTGTCAGAAGTCATCTTTTCTAGTACTTTGGAGTTGATAAGTATTCTCTTTTGTGAAATAACAGTTAAAAAAATAGTTTTGTTTTGTTTTTTTAAGTGAATGTCCTTGTGTGGCAGAACGAAAGCTGACACCCCTCTGTCACCCCCAAAATGCTAAGGGTAACTGTACTGGCCTACTAAAATCAAAGTCTGCAAGACGCATAGTGCAGGTCAAGATTAAATTGACAACCTTTTAATAGGCAAGATATGCAAGAATAAGACCAAAGTTATGATAATCCAGCTCCTGATCTGGGAAAGCATGGCTGCCAATCACCTTATTGATTTCAGAGAGGAAGGGAGAGGAAGAGAGAGAGAGAAACATCAATGATGAGAGGAAATCGTTGATTGGCTGCCTCCTGCATGCCCCCCACTGGGGACCGAGCCCAGAACCCAAGCATGTGCCCTTGATCAAACTGAACCTGGGACCCTTCAGTCTGCAGACTGATGCTCTATCCACTTAACCAAACCAGCTAGGGCATCACCTCTAATCTTTATGGCAGGGGTCTTCAAACTACGGCCCGCGGGCCACATGCGGCCCGCAGAGGAGTCTGATCCGGCCCGCCAGGTTTTTTGGGCAGTAAGCGCAGCCGAGGTGTTACAGTAGGAATTAGTAGTTCATATAGTCCGGCCCTCCAGCTCTCTGAGGGACCGTGATCTGGCCCAGACTTTAAAAAGTTTGAGGACCCCTGCTTTATGGCATTATTAGAAGTTCTCTGCAGAATTGTTGTCAAGACTAGATGAGGAACAGGACCAAAGACATACCTATTCAAGAGTAGCTGAAGGCCTTACTTCTACTTTTCAAATTATGAGACCAACATGCCACAAGATAATTATAGCTGCAAAGAAGTTTTATAATTTACAACATTTCCATGTGTCTGTCTTTTGATCTTTAATATCACCCATCCCACAGCATACATCGGTAAGGTATACGATCTTTGCTCTGCATAGAAGAAATTAAGGAGCCCTAGCTGGTGTGGCTCAGCTGCTTAAGCGTCATCCCATGCACCGAGAGGTCCCGGTTTGATTTCTGGTTAGGGCACATGCCTGAGTTTCAGCTTGGCGAGGATGTGCAGGAGGCAGCTAATCGATGTTTCTTTCTCTCTCCTTTCCTTTTTCTTCTAAAATCAACAAAAACTTTTCTTTTTTTTAAAAAAGAAAGAAATTAAGGATATGAGAGATAAAATGATTCTGTTCTCAGTCTCGTTTGAACGCAGGCAAATCCTTCCTCCCATACCCATTCCCCCATCCTCATGTCCTAATTCGAAGGGCAAGGATGGTGTCCATACAGTGTCTCTGGACGCCTGAAGATGCTCATTAAACACCCGCACTGCCTGAGCCCGATGTTCAGGTCCTGCATCAGTCACTGTGCCACCACAGCAAACCATCACGTCCAACTTCACAAATGTGAGTAACTGAGAAAAACTATTTGAATGTGTAAATCATCTAATAGCTTAGCCACACATTTAATAGTTCAAAATAGACTTTAAAAAAAAAAAAGATGAAAGATGCCGAAGCCAGTTTGGCTCAGTGGATAGAGCGTCAGCCTGCGGACTGAAAGGTCCCAGGTTCGATTCCCGTCAAGGGCATGTACCTTGGTTGTGGGTACATCCCCAGTAGGGGGTGTGCAAGAGGCAGCTGATTGATGATTCTTTCTCATCGATGTTTCTAACTCTCTATCCCTCTCTCTGTAAAAAATCAATAAAATATATATATTTTAAAAAAAGTACCTGAGAGTACTTAAAAAAATAAAAATAAAAAAAAGATGAGAGGACAGAACTTTCAGACTAGCAATGTTAGAAGGTCTGCTTTAAGAATAGCTAAGAATCATTTGCAATTAGTTTGCTAAAAACAAGTATTTTTCAAATGCTTAGTAATTGGTTGCCCTAGCCCAGTGGTCGGCAAACTCATTAGTCAACAAAGCCAAATATCAATAGTACAATGATTGAAATTTCTTCGGAGAGCCAAATTTTTAAACTTAAACTTCTTCTAACACCACTTCTTCCAAATAGACTCGCCCAGGCCATGGTATTTTGTGGAAGAGCCACACTCAATGGGCCAAAGAGCCACATGTAGCTCGCAAGCTACAGTTTGCAGACCACAGCCCTAGCCGGTTTGGCTCAGTGGATACAGTGTCGATCTGCAGAACCGAAGTTCCTGCATTTGATTCCAGTCAGGGGCATACACAGGCTCGATCCCTGGCCTTGGTCAGGGTGCATTCGGAAGGCAGCCAAGCCATGTCTCTCTCTTACATCAGATGTTTTTCTCTCTCCCTTCCATTCTCTCTCTCTCTAAAAAAAAAAATCAGTGAGAAAGAAGTAGTTGGTTAAATCTAGGAGGATATATGGGCATGTCGATATATTGTTTTTGTCATCACCCCCTTTAACAGATGAGGAAACTGAGGCGTAGCTACAATAGAATAAGTAACTTGCCCAATAACACAGAGCTAATGAGGCTGCAGAACTAGCCTGGCATCCAAGCAGACTGACCCCAGTGGACTGATTGTTCACAGCTCTGCTGAATTTTCTCACTAACAAAACAATGCTTATCACTGGGTGGCAGGATTAAGGCTCCTTTTTACTTTCTTCTTTATATCTTTCAAGAAGAAAAGTATGGCAATAATACAGCAATTTCCATTTTGTAAAAAAGACACGCGTTTTTTTCTTAAATGGCTTAAGGGGTTTCTTGCTTATATTATTTAAATGCTGCATAAGTCCTTCCCTTCAAAGATTACTGAAGCTAAAGCTTCCTTTCCCCAAATCCAGGAAATATGAAGTAGCGATATTCAGATTAGAACGATATTGTTGGCCTTCCATAACTGCTGCCAAGAAGGCAGTTGAAAGGCTAGCTGTGTGTGGGCACGGACGGCTCCTCCGGCTCTGCCTCTCCCAGCGAGGACGGAATGAAAATCATGCTTATCAAGAGCTTAGGACGAGGCCTCCTAAATGTTAATTATCTTCATCATTATTGTTGTTAAAACAGCTACTAGCACATTCCTTCCGTCCGATGATGTACATCTCAGCCCATTTTTCCAAACGAGGCTAACTGATTATTAATCCCTACACTCACTGTGCTGCCCACAGCCCTTTCCCCGGAGCTGTTATCACCAAGATGGGGGCCATTTAGGACCAGGGGGCTTCTTAGAATCAAGAATTGCTGTATTTAGTTCAATTCAGGTTAGGTATTTCCACTTCATTTCCCCCCTTCTAGACCTAGTGATATTAAAACACCAACAGCAAATATGTAACCCACATTTTTGAAGGCTCAGAAAAGTGTTTTGTTTTGTTTTTTAATATATTTTTTATTGATTTTTTACAGAGAGGAAGGGAGAGAGATAGAGCTAGAAACGTCGATGAGAGAGAATCATCGACCAGCTGCCTCCTGCACACCCCCTACCGGGGATGTGCCCGCAACCAAGGTACATGCCCTTGACCGGAATTGTACCTGGGACCTTTCAGTCCACAGGCCGACACTCTATCCACTGAGCCAAACTGGCTTCGGCTCAGAAAAGTTTTGAATTAAGAGTTGAGATCCTTCATTCCCTTCACGGTGAAGGAAGAATACGTGGAGAGCCCAGCCCAGGAAGTGAAATACCTCCTTATAGTTTAAGTTTCCACAAAAGCCTCTCTTGCTGCCATAGCCCCAATGCCGGCTCCTGACAACCACAACAGAAGAAAGAGTTTTTCTGCTGTGGCTTTTGAAACACAAAAAAAATAGATCACAAAACAGAAACACTGATTGTAGTTCCAGTTATCAGGAGCTCTGTACTACATACTCCAAAGGTCTTATTTCAACCAAACTGCAGCTTACGTGAAAAGATAAATTGTAAAAAAACAGAAACAAAACAAAAACACACACAAAACTTTTGGGAGGCCACCAAATTTAAACAGCCAAAGGTTTCTAGTCAAGAGTGAAAGAACGCAAACTGGGGTGGAATCACAAGGCCTAGCATCTCTGTTTGAAAAGGGGGACTGAACTCCTGATACCCGTCATCTTACATTTCAAACAAACAAACCACCTGAGAGCCAGGTTCTACACAAAAGAGCGATCTTATCTTTTTAGACCAGGATTCTCAAGTGTTAGTCTTCCACGTCTTCTTCCACCAGTCTCAGGCCTTTTGACTCTGCTGCATCAATTCCCATTCCTACTGACCCAATTGTTCTGCTCTGGTCATGTGACCACACAGAGACCTGAATGAGGTCCTGAAGAGCCAGGCCCCTGGGGACACATAAATGCAGAAAGGCTCAGACTCTCCCCCTCCCCTAAGGAGCTCAGCTCTGATGCCCACAACAGTCACCTTGCCATCTGTGTTTATTTGCTGGGGTTGCCATGACAAAATACCATACACTGGGTGGCTTGAACAACAGAAATTTATTTTCTCAAATTTCTAGAGGCTGGGAAGCCCAAAATCAAGCTGCTGGCCAATGTGGTTTCTGGTGAGAGTTGTTCTTATAAGGACACCAATTCTATCAGATCATGGCCCCACCCTTGTGACCTCATTTAACCCCAGTACAAGAGAAGAAATGTTATAGTAGAGGCATGTCAACCGTGGGAAACCTCCCAGCTGGTTTCACTCAGCGGTAGAGCATTAACCCCATGAACCCAGAGATTACTGGTTTGATTCCTGGTCAAGGTACATGTGCCCAGGTTGCTGGCTGGATCCCCAGAAAGGTGTCAGCTGATTGATGTGTTTCTCTCTCATAGATGTTTCTATGTATCTCTATCCCTCTTCCTTCTTCTCTCTCTAAAATCAATAAAAAGATTTATTTATTTTTTTTAAACAGTGAGGGATTTGTCAGGTGAGATGGGAAACTACATGTAAGGCAGTAAGAACAGTGATGAGCAAAGACAGGGAGGCATGAAGCTGAAAGTATGAAGAAAGATGAGGTCTGCCCTGGCTGGGTGGCTCAGTCAGTTGGAACGTCCTGTACACCAAAAGGATGTGGGTTCGATTTCCAGTCAGGGCATATACAGATTTCAGGTTCAATCCCCCGGTCAGGGCACGTGCGGGAGGGCAACTAACCAATGTTTTGTCTCTCAAACTGATGTCCCCCTCTCCCCCGCCTTTCTCTCACTCTAAATATCAGTAAAAATGTATGTTTGGGTGAGGATTACAAAAGAAAGATGAGGCTTGAAAGGCCAGCCAGGACTGGGAGCATTCTCCCAGATTTGGCTCATCTGCCCACCACGCTGATTTATACCCCTGCATACTCTCAGTTCTAACCCAATGGTCTAGGTAAACCCATGCCGACAATATGGGAAACTGGGTATATATCCAGAGAAACGAAGGGCAGAATGGAGGAAGATTTGCAAAAAGGCAGCTAGATCAAGGGCATTCAAGTCCTCAAAGGTCAAGACTGTCTTCCACACAATGGCCAGCGATTTTATTTAAACAAAGGCCAAATACTGTCCCTCCATTGGCCTCTTCTTAAAAGCCAAGGTTTTACCAAGAATGTTCTAGTCTCAGGAATTTTGCACTCACTGCTCTGTTCTCGGTCTGGAAAGTTCTTTCCCAGGAAATGGCATGGTTCCCTCTCTCATTTCCTTCAGGCTTCCAGCTCTCTTATCTAAAACTTCAACACCCGGACATTCTGCATCCACTATCCTGCTTCACTTATTCCTCCGGAACAGTGATCACTGAGATTTTTCCTTTTTGTTTTATTAATCCTCACCATAGGGTATTTTTTCCATTGCTTTTTAGAGAGAACAGAAGGGGGTGGGAGAGAGAGAGAGAGAGAGAAACACCAATGTGAGAAGATACATCGATTGGTTGCCTCCTGCACGTGCCCGATCGAGGATCAAATCTGCAACCTAGATATGTGACCTTAACTAGGAATCGAACCTGTGACCCTTTGGTGCACGGGTTGCCACTCTAATCACTGAACAACACTGACCAGGGCATCTACTGAGATTCTTTCTATTTGACTTGACACTTAATATCTATGTGCTGAATAAATGACAGTATCCTCATGGTTCCAGGCCCTCCAGCCCTCTGCTCTCTGGAACTAGGCAGAGAAATAAATGCACAAAGGACTACTTATCTAAAGAGGGAGGTAAAATGGAGTTAGCTCTGTGGAAAAAAAAAACATTCCCAAGCCTTTATCACAGGCTGAGCAAGCATGGAGAAGATCTAAAACAACAGGAAACAGAGATCTCTGACAGTAAGGAGTGACCTGTCTAAACAGAGACTCAAAACCAACCCGCGAGATAATCAGAGGACAAGCAAGGTAGTAATACTGAAAATTTCACCTGGCAATAACAAGCTCCCTCCGTTTTCCGAGTGTTTACTATGTGCCCGCATAAGCGGGCCCATGGTCTCATTCACTCACAGTGCTATACGGTGGCATCACAGTGGCTGTGTTTTACAGAGGAAAGCAGTTTGGCTGAGAGCAGCAGCAGAGCTGGGGTTTTAAAAGGAAGGTCACGGTTTCAGAGTCCATGCTTGACCCACCCTGCTCTAGGCCCGCAGGAACTCAGGGAGGGACTGTGAGTCACTCTCCCACAGGGAGAAGCCTGGGCTGGACCTTGGAGAGCTCAGGCCTCTGCACAGGGGAGGGGGACAAAGCCCAGTGGCCAGGAGGGCTTGGCAGATGGGGGCTCCGGCAAGTTGAGAGGCCTAACTAGAATGGCAGATGCACCTGAGACAGTGCCAATGACAGCAAATGCTAACCGATCACTTACAACCTGAGTACTATCATAAGGTCTCTAACATACTGACTCATCTCAATGGCTCAGAGCACTATCTTTATTTTCATTTTACAGTCAAGGAAACTGAGTCACGGAGAGGTCACACATTGGTTCAGAAGCAGCAGAGTGAAGATCTGAACCCAGGCAGTTTGGCTCCAGGTTCATCCCGAACATATTAAGTGGCGAGAAAATAGGGTGGCAGGCCACCAAACATATGTAATATGTACGTGCACAGGTGCACGGCTCCATGGGCACGGGCAAAAGTCCTCGCTCGGCGGCGTCTGAGGCCCGCCCCACGTTACCAATAGCACTTGCACTCTGTACTCTCCCCACCTCCACTCCTGCTTTCATCTGCCCTGATGTGTTTGTGCCTGGCTGTCTCCCAAAGGCCTCCGAGCTAATGGCGAGCATTTTTCCCTAAAGATGTTACCCTCAATTAGTGGTGAAATCTAAATCTGCCACGCAGAAAGCACTCTGCTCGCTTACCCAGGCAAATGAGCTACACCAGAAGGAAGGTCACAGCTCTAAGTGTTCTGTCAGAGGCCGTTTTTACGGAGGGCTTCCATTTGCAGAGGAGCCAGGGCCACCTCTGACCCGCAAACAATGCAGACAAGCTGATCCACAGCCCCAGCCCAAGTCATGGCTGCAGGGCTTTGAGATCACCTCAGAGATACAGGAGCCTGCTTCTGGTCTCTTTTCCTTCCCCTCCAAATGCCCACAGGGCTCAACCTTTCCTTTGGAAGTCTCACTGATGGGGGTCAATAACACCACCAACTTATCTGTGCTGCCAATGGCAAAAGTTAATCAGAGAGCAATGCCCTTTGGTGGCTGGCCCAGTAAAAACCATGGAGTTATCAAGATCTGTGCTAACCACAGGCTCAACCTGAAACCACAGGGAGAGCCCGGGAAAAGCAAAGAGCTTCACCGCGAGGTCCTGGAAGGACTCACGATCATTCCAGCCAGGCATGCTTTACCAATGGGAAAAACCCAGCTGCTCAAAACATGGGCGAGACAGCTCGGTGGACCCACCCCTTGCCAAGAGCCCCCTTATCTAAAGATAGCAAATACAAAGCCACAAATAGCTAGCAGAGATCCCCTTACTGCTTTAGCTCTCAGCCTCGTACATTATTGCGCCTCAGGGACTGATATGTGCCTCAAGACATCATGTTCAACATGCTAAAATTAATTATTAAGTCTGGCCTGTGTGGTTCAGTGGTTGAGCATGGACCCATGAACCAAGAGGTCCCTGGTTCCATTCCTGGTCAGGGCACATGCCTGAGTTCTAGGCTCAAGCCATCCCGAGTAGGGAGCATGCAGGGATAGCTGATCGATGTTTCTTTTTCATTAATATTTCTTTCTCATTGATGTTTCTCTCTCTCTAAAATCAATAAAAATGTATTAAAAACTAATTATTAAAAACTGTCTCATTCCGCCGAAACCGGTTTGGCTCAGTGGATAGGGCGTTGGCCTGCGGACTGAAGGTCCCGGGTTCAATTCTGGTCAAGGGCATGTACCTTGGTTGCAGCACATCCCCAGTAGGGGGCGTGCAAGAGGTAGCTGGTAGATGACTCTCTCTCATCGATGTTTCTCTCTCTCTCCCTCCTTACCTCTCAGTAAAAAATCAATAAAATATATATATTTTTAAAAACTGTCTCATTCCACTCTGCCTGGGTGGCTCAGTAGGTTGGAGAGGGATAGTCAGAAACATTGATGAGAGAGAATCATCAATCAGCTGCCTCCTGCACACCTCCTACTGGGGATGTGCCTGCAACCAAGGTACATGCCCTTGACTGGAATCAAACCTGGGACCTTTCAGTTCACAGGCCGATGCTCTATCCACTGAGCCAATCCAGCCAGAGCCTGACTTTTATTTTGAGTCTAGGCCAGCTGTCTTGTAAACCGAGGTATGTGCCCTTGACTGGAATCAAACTGGGACCCTTTTAGTCCGAGGACCGACATTCTATCCACTGAGGCAAACCGGCTAGGGCCATTTCCCTCTTATAACTGGCAATTAATGTGCTGGCTGATATTCTGAAACCATGTAACTATCAAGTTCCCTGGAAGCCATTTCATAGTGTGTTTTTTGTTTTGTTTTGTTTTTTTACTTTTTAAAAAGCAACTACTGAGGCATAATTTTTATAAAATAAAAGAATTTAAATAAGAATATAATTTAATAATTTTGAAATATGAATATAGAAGTGAAATCATCACAACCAAGATACAAAACATTTCCATCACCCCAAAAAGGTTTTCCATGCCCCTTTGTAATCCATTCTTACACTCCTAGCTCCTAGGCTGATCTGCCTGCTGCCACTATAGATTAGTTTGCATTTTCCAGAGTTGGGTATAACTGGAATCATAACTTGTAGTCTTTTGTATCTGGCTTCTATCACACACAGCTTCTAATGATTTGAGGTTCAAACATGGTGCTGCATGTAGCAGGAATGTATTTCTCTTGGCCCCGGAGTAGTATTCCAGTGGGTGAATGGGCCAGCTCACTTACTAACTGTGGGTGGGTGGTTTCCAGTTTGGGATTTCATGAACAAAGCTGCTGAAAACAGCTGAACATGCCTTCATTTCTTTTGGACTAATACCTATGAGTGGAATAGTAAGAGAGTGTTTAACCTTTAATAAACTCTATCAGAGAGATTCCCAAGGTCAGTTCATCTATCCTTTCATATTCCCAGCAGCAGCAGGTGAGGTTCTAACTGCCCCAGATTGTCACTTGGTCCTCCCTGTCAGTCATTTCATTCCCCAGTGACTTTATTTTAATTTCATTTTTAATATGTTTTTTAAAAACATTTTTATTGATTTCAGAGAGGAAGGGAAGGGGGGAGGGAGGGAAAGAGAGAGAAAAAAGGAGAAAGAGAGAGAAGGAGAGGGAGAGAGAGGGAATGAGGGAGAGAGGGAGAGAGAGAAACATCAATGATGAGAGAGAAACATTGATCGGCTGCCTCCTGCATGCTCCCTACTAGGGATTGAGCCTGAAACCTGGGCATGTGCCCTTGACTGGAATCGAACCCAGGACCCTTCAGTCCACAGGCCAATGCTCTATCCACTGAGCCAAACTAGCTAGGGCTTTAATATGTTTTTATTGATTTCAGAGAGAGGAAGGGACAGGGAGAGAGAGAAAGACAGAAACATTAATGATGAGAATCACTGATTGGCTGCCTCCTGCACACCTCCATCAGGGACCAAGCCCGAAACCAGCACATGTGCCCTGACCTGGAATTGAACCATGACTTCCTGGTTCATAGGCTGATGCTCAACCACTGACCCACACTGGCCAGGCCCCAGTGATTTTAAAATCCAGTAATGTTTTTTGGGTTTTTTTTGCCTGAATTTGTTATGCATTTGTATGATTATGTCTATCTCCACCATCTCTGGACCTTATGGGGGCAAACTTTAGTTCAACACAGTGCCTAGCATATAGTAGATGCTTAATATACGTATTCAATAAATATCTGTAGAATGAATAAAATCTATTCCTCCTCCAATAAGATGGTAAGCTAAATATTTTTAGACCTAATAAGTGACTAGTCAGGAAGTTTCTGTGCATTACCCTGCCTTTTCCCACTCACCCAGAGATGAGAGTCAGACGTGACCTGATTCTGCTGCCCCTCCAGAAAGGCAAGTAAAAAAGGCCCCTCTGGCAGTCATTACACAGGCCGCTAAGTGCAGGCACCGAAACCCCCAGACAGGGCTGTGTGGCGCAATCTATGCCCTCCAGCCAAGGGCTTTAAAAACAGTAAATGCCAGCTGTAACACTGTGCCCGGGCAGGCGCTGCGATGCCCGAAGACTGAGCCCTGGTCCTGTCACCAGGCTTCGGGAAGGTTCCCCTGAGAGACTGGGGAGAGAACGTTAAGCGCGGCCACATCCTCTCCAGCCAGGCTCACCCGCACTTTGATGACACCGAGGCCCTCCCTGCAGTGATGTACCCCGATCCCTTCCCCAGGGCCAGCTTCCCGCCACATCTGGTGTCTTAGAGCAACAAAATCTCCAGTGAAATGAGAGCACTTATGTGCCTGGGCCATAGCAAGCACACAATAAACGTGTCAGAAATAGAAAATAGCGTCAACATGAGGAAGGCCATCTTTGGCATTATTATTTTAATCAGCGCTGGGCTTCCTTGACTACAGGGAATATTCCGTCCCACAGGGACTGACTGGAATTAATGCACTAACAAAACTGCGGTCTACAGCTATTTCTATGATATGGACTGAATCCACTATAAGTTGAGATGGAAAAGGAGGGGCCTCATGCCCAAATGAAACCGCTTCTGCCTGGGAACAACTGCTTCCTCCGGCCTCGGCAGCACTTGCTGGAGGTGCGGGGACTGGCCACCACTCGGTAAGCAAAGCCGTTAAGAAAAGGACTGCACCTCTTGCCCTGCCTCCTCCCCCTGCTAACAGAAGAAGGTTGGTTTTTGTTTTGTTTTGTTTGTTTTAAATCACAGAAAGAGGGAGAGGAGGTTCGGTCTCACAGTTATTCAAAGGCCTCGCTCCTAGGGAAGGCTGTTTTTAGTTCAATGACTGACAAGTGAGGCCTGGGCTGGGGAATACATGCGGCAGAGCCCAGAGGAGCGGGCACTAGCCCTCCTGGGACGGGAGGGTGACCCTGGAAGCCGCCTCAGGGTTCCTCCCCTGGTGGACAAGAATGTTTTCCCCAACCGTGGGAAAAAAGCCTGCCCTCCAAGTTGGTCCAGAGACCTGGGATTTGAATCCTTAGTTTTGTGACCACGGTGAGGTGGGAAGACAGTGTACTTATCCTGAGAAATTCTTCTCAGGACTGAGCCAGCTCGAAAAGTAAGCACTCCCCCCAACTCTAGTGGAGAAAAACTGGGCCGAACTGGATATTCCTACTTCCTGCCTCGCACAGAGAGCTTAGATCACCGGGGCCGCCACTCCCTCAGGACAGCCGGCTATAGGAGGGACAGTGACTCCATGGCCCCGACCGCTTCTCCATGTGGGTGCGAACGGGAAGAAAAAGCCTCTGGCCAGAAATGTAGTCCATGTGGTCCCCGGTGAGTCCGGAGCAGCTGCAGTTGCTCCATGCCCTTTTCCCGCCGCCCATGGAACTAGAGCCGCCAGAGGACAATCTCACACCGATTAGCACGGTGGGCGTGAGGCTGGACCTGGGCTGGGCTAAAAGCATCTGCCAATCCATCGGGAAGCTGTCCTACCCACTGGCCATTTCTGGAACACATTCCAGTTTAGGAAATACGAAACAAGGATAAATAAATGGTCCAAAAGCTCAGGGAAAAGGACAGGTGCAACCCAGAGGCCGCCTTCAGCCACAGGTGTGGGCTAACCCCAGAACGCGGAGAGCCCTCCGAAGCGGAGTCCTGGCGAGAGCGCACAGGAGCGCGGACTTCCAGACAGCAAGGCAGAGGGCCTGTCCTTGCCCCTGTTTAGGAGGAGCGAGCCGCTGGCTCACAAACTATGGGGGGGCATGGCGGTCACAGAGCCCTGCCACGGGCCACCCTGGACCTAGGAGTTGCCTACAAACCAAGTTTCTCTCCCTCTGACACCCAATTCTGTCCTCTTCTCAGATCAAACGTTAGAATGCAGCTGACTGAGAGATGAGATTTAAAAATGGTGCCCAAGGTACAGTGTTAAGTCAAACAGAAAATAAGCTGCAGGACAGTATGTATACAATTTCATGTTTTTAAACATTTTTGGGGTGGTGATGGTAATATTTTATCAGAAAAAAATATTACAATTGTTACTGCATATTATGTCGGGAGATTGGGATGATAAGGGACTTCCATTTTCTGTTATATACCTATAAAACATCTATGGATATTTATCGTGTTTCAATTTTTAATAGTGAGCGTATATACTGCTCTTATAATTAGAAAAAATACTTGTAATGTGATGGAATGGTTCAAGTTGTTCAAATCATAATGGTCATGCCATTCCCTCTCCACCACAAGGTTTTGGTTGTTTGGTTTTCTACGTGCCGCTTGCTGGCTGTGACACTGATAGGAAGAGGCAGGGGGGTACAATGCAGGCCCTGGGGCACTAAGGAGAGGGGTGGGTTTCTTTCCCACCACCCCCTGCAGGAGTGTAAACCCCAAGCACTGCTTTTTATATTTTATTGTTTTTTTACAGAGAGGAAGAGAGAGGGACAGAGTTAGAAACATCGATGAGAGAGGAACATCGATCAGCTGCCTCTTGCACCCCCCTCCCCACTGGGTCAATCGTCCCAGCCCTTTGCTCAGACAGGAGCCAACTGACTAAGTGGCTGTGGGTGGTGTCAGAAGGGGCTGTGGTGATGGAGAGGTAGAGACAACACACACACAAAGGGACATTTTAAAATACAACTGTCTGGACTCTTATTTATTTATTTTTTTTAAAAAGGGCAGACAGAACTGCTCTGGACTATAAGAGATGAAGAGGCAATAGCCAAACACACTGTAAATATTGATTGGCTCCTAGAACAAAAAAATGCAGCTATAGCTGAAACCGGTTTGGCTCAGTGGATAGAGTGTCGGCCTGCGGGCTCAAGGGTCCCAGGTTTGATTCCGGTCAAGGGCATGTGCATTGGCTGCAGGCACATCCCCAGTGGGGGGTGTGCAGGAGGCAGCTGGTCGATGTCTTCTCTCATCAATGTTTCCAGCTTTCTATCCCTCCCTTCCTCTCTGTAAAAAAAATCAATATTTTTTTAAAAATGCAGCTATAAGAGACAGTTTTAAGACAAATGAGTAAATTTAAATACATTATTTATATAAAACTAGTGGCCTGGTGCATAAAATTTGTGCATGGGGGGAGGAGGGGTTGTCTCTCAGCCTGGCCTGCATCTTCTCCAATCTTGGACTGTGCGGGGGGACATCCCTCTCGCAATCTGGGACAGCTGGCTCCTGACTGCTCACCTGTCTACAGCCTGGTCGCTCCCAACTGCCCCCCACTGCCAACTTGCTGCCCCCAGCCCCTCTCCCCGATGGCCTGATCACCCCCAACTACCCCCCCCCCCCCCCCCGGCCTAATTTTCCCTAACCGCGTCTGCCTCGGGCCTGCCACCATGCTTTGTCTGGAAGGACTTCTGAAGGAGGCACTCACAAAAGGCTCCTCCTGAGAAAGGCAAACTCCCAGATAGGAAAACCAAACTAGTAAGTACAGAGGAGTTACAGTTAGAACTATGGTGATCACAGTCTCAGGCAAGAACCACAAATGGATTCTAAAACGAGTGGGTGAAAGTGTTAGGAGAAAGCACCTCCCCACAAAACACTTATTCATTACAAACAGGCAAAGAGAAGCGTGGCAGGCACCACCACCTCAATCAGGGAATCAAAGCAGACATCTCCAGTGACGGGGCATGCTGACATCACTGGCCCCGGGGTGTGATGCAGTGAGAAGACACAGCACTGCTTCCCTGCTATTTCCGCCAAAAGCACAGCCCTGAATCTAATCAAGAGGAAACATCAACAAAACTAAACTAAAAAACCCCACGTTGAGGAACATCCTACAAAATAACTGATCTGTACTCTTTAAAACTACCAAGGCCATTAAAAACAGATAGACTAAATGGTTTTAGATTAAAGAAGACTTAAGAGACTTGACAATTATATGTAATCTCTCACACAAAAAAAAATTATCTTTTACTATAAAGGACATTTTAATGGAACTAATGAAATGAAAATTTCTATAGATTAGATAGGTTAGTACTGCATCAGTGTTAATGTCCTAGTTTTTAAAATTTCATGGTGCTGTAAGAGAATGTTTTTTAGGAAATACCCACTGAAGTATTTAAGAGTAAAGCTGCATCATATCTGTAACAAATATTTCAGAAAAAAGATACAAATATATAGAGAAAGAATGATACCGGGAATATGGTAAAATGTTAATGTTTATGGAATTTTTAGTTACTTTCAAATTGTTACAACTTACAATTTTCCTAGAAATCTGAAATAAGTTAAAAAATAAAGGGAAAAAGAGCCCACCCCCTCCTTCCAATGCCACAAACCATCTCTCTGAAACATTGGTGCAACTAGAGAGAATGTAAGCACAGAATGGCTTTGTGCAGATTTCCTCCTGGCCCCAGGGAGAGGTGCCAGGAAGAAACAGATACAGAACCAGTGTCCAGCCCTGACCAGTACGGCTCAGGTGGCTGGAGCGCTGTTCCATGACCCGGAAAGTCGAGGCTTTGATTACCCATCACGGTACATACCTGGGTTGTGGTTTGATCCTCGGTCAGGGCCAGTACAGGAGGCAACCGATCAATGTTCTTCTGTCACATTGATGCTTTCTCTCCCTCCCTCTCTCTAAAACCTATAAACATATCCCCTGGTGAGGATTACAAAACAAAAACAAAACCATGGACACTCGGAAAAAGCCTTGGTTACAGAATGGACTAAACAAAGCTGCAGATCTGCTGTGATGATGCAGAGTGCTTGCTGTTTCAACCCTAACCCTGGTGTGCTGCAGAGAAAACCCTGGAAATAACGACCAGTCTTTAGCGGGCTTTAATGTGAAACCTACATTCCCTGATTCTGCACATCCTGAGGAAATATTAAAACCAGTCACCCAACTTAATATGCTGCTGCTTAATGATCAGCAGAGCCTGGCAGGGAGGCCACACCACACACTTAATATCACTACAGACAGCACCGGAACCAGGAGGAACACAGACGGAGACCATAATCCTCACCCTGGTTTCAAATCAGTTTAAGCCTATATTCTTGAGCTCAACTACTAATGCTCAAAAATTCCTGTAATCCTGGGCCTACTATACCTCCTTCTCCCCAAGCTCACCAGCACTGAGAAGAACAAGGGAAACAACATGGAAGTAGAAGCTCCAGGGGTTTCAAAAGAGAGGCCAAGAGACATGTGATAGGAATCCACATGCATGAGATGAATGTTTTAACCCAGGTAAAATCGTGTCACTTCAAGAACAAAGAAGAAAAAATGTACGACAGTGGCTTTCACATAACACCAAGTTGTCAGTGGAGTTGAAATGTAGCTGCTTGACTAGAAGATACCCAAGCTGTGTGTGTTATTGTTTTTATCTCCGTTAAAAAAATTTTTTTTAATCTCTCAAAACATGAATGGCAGGCACTGTTACAACTAGTCATTCATTTTATTAAACCAAAATGTACTATCATTTGTGCCTAGCCCAGTACTGAGGTCACAATGAAGAAGCTGACGGGCAGACAGGCTGCATGCTGTGACAGGAGCTGGGGACACAGAAGACACTCGGTCGGCCACGGCAGCAGCTGAGAACGGACTCGTCCCGGCTCTGAGAGAGCGGCTGGAGCCGGCACACAGCTCACACTATGGAGATGGAGGGAGGAACCGACAGCGCTGGGACTGCTCAGCTCCTCCTCAGAACGCACCTCACACTAAGCGAGAGCTGACTGCAGCACCTCTGGATGGCTTAGCCCTCTGGAAAGCATCTTGTGTAGACAGAGGAAGGGGTCATTGGCTGTGAGGTCACACACTTACCTGTGGCTTCAATGTACTCGATGCATCTCTCAATAAAAACAGGAATGGGCTTCTCTGGAGTCACGACGGTGGTTAAGGGGACCCCAAAATAGTTGCTCTCCCAGGTTGCCTTTGTGATGGACGGCCGGGGTTTGGGCTTTGGTTTCTGTCCAAGAAAGAGAAGAGAAAGCAGAAAAATAAAGTGAGTCTCATCGTGCACCTACACATCAGGAAGGCTTCCAGGGAGAAGTCACAGCGGTGCAGAAACTGCTGGAAAGGCTCCAAGCAGGAGAGAGAGACCCACTTGTTCATCTCACTAATTCTGCATTTTCTAGCCTCCAAATAGCACACAAGCTGCCAGCAAGCTGCCTCATAATCACACCTTGAGCAAGAGACTGCATCGTCAGAACAAAGGTGTTTATAAGAAGCAGGCCATGTTTATTTAATAACAACGAGATGACTATCCGCGGCCTTTATCAGGGGTGCACTGGCATAAACAGGAAGTTTTCCAAACATCCCGAATGGTAATAGATGTTATACACTCAACAATGACTAAACTCTTAAAAAGATAAAAGATGGAATTGAAAACTATTAACTTACCCTCTGCAGAACAGGGATAAGACATGTATTCGGCTAAGGCTAACAGCCCCCAGTGAGAATTCCCTTAGATCGTCACCTGCTATCAACGTTTTCTGCCTTTGAAAAGGGCAAAACTAACTCATCAAAGGTGATAAGTAAGATAACTGTCTTTTCTTTCTCAGCATCACCTTCCTCACACAGGAGGAACAGCAGCTGCAACTACTTGAGAGCTTACTGTGTACCAACCAAGTTCCAACCATTATTCCTTTTAAACCTCATGACATTCCATTTTATCAAGGAAAAATGTCACATGCCTAAATGACACAACTAGTAAGTGACAGTGCTAGGATTCGAACCCAGGAGAGTCTGTCTCAAAAGATTCTGTCAGTAGGTCTTCATTACTGTTAGGAGTTACCCAGATTGTAGTGTATCTTTAATCATTTATCCAACCATACAGTCATCGTCTGCCTAGCCCAAGAACTTTTGGGGGGAAAATGCAATGGACCCACTGGTCAAGAGCGCAGGTTTTGCAGTTTAGACAGACTTGGGTAGTAACTGAATTTTTCTAGGACTCAGCTTCATCTGTAGAATGGGGTTCCTAACACCCAAGCCCACCTGTCTGCTGTGAATCTGAAGTGAAATAATTCATATGAAGAACTTAAGCCAGTGTCTGCTGCATAGTAAGAATTCAACTGATGGAGGCTAGATTTTCTAGCTAACTTAGATTGTTAGAAGACACCTCCTTGTCTTGTTCTAACATTGAAGGAGGGGCGAGTATAAGATTAAAATTTATTATCTAGGTACTAGTACTATGGTTAGAAGGTTTTATGGTGATTAGAAATAGCTTTCTTGCAGCTTCTCTTAAAAGTTCCATTTTAAAAATTCCTTAAGACCAACTAATTTGGAAGTCTCAGTTGTATTGAAGAACAGTGCTGCTATTGGTTTTGACAGGCAAATTCTGCCAAATTGGGATTGGTAGAAAGAATCACCGAAACCCAGAGTCTTCTTTGTACTAGTACATTCAGATTCTAGAGCTGATAGGCTAAACGGGATGGAGAGAACACTGCTCGGTTCCTTGTGATCTGGCTGCAAACAGGTATAATGACAGAAGCTCTCAGCCCGTCTTCCCTTCAGTAAGAACTCGCATTGGTGGGCGACTACTGTGTACCAGGTGCTAAGCCACTTCCCTTCCATCGTGTCATTCCACCCTCACGCCCATTTTGTGAGCAGGTTGCTGTCCCCGAGATGCTACGTCACTTAGCCAAAGTCACAGAACTTGTCTGTCAGGGTTCAAACCTAGGTCTATTAGATTCTAAGGCTTAAATTTTTTTTCTTCTTTTTCCCCCTTTTTAATTGATATTTTACAGAGAGGAAGGGAGAGAGATAGAGAGCTAGAAACGTCGATGAGAGAGAAACATCGACCAGCTGCCTCTTGCACACCCCCTACTGGGGATGTGCCCGCAACCAATGTACATGCCCTTGACCGGAATCGAACCTGGGACCTTTCAGTCCACAGACTGATGCTCTACCGCTGAGTCAAACCGGTTTCGGCAAGGCTTAAATTCTTTATGTTGCACTTCACATATGTAGAGTCTAGATTGGTTCGTTCATGTAAAGATACATCATAAGTCGTTAATTTGTTTTTCCTCATTTCTTTGTAAAAAGTGTGAAGTCAGGGCCTGCGTGCCTCGGCAGTCTATAAGGAGAGATATGACTGGCCTCAAAAGGGATGGGCACATTGCAGTTGGGAATGTGTGGCTTTTCTCTGGGACCTAAGGATCCATTCTCATCCCTCCATACGGAGTCAGTGAGCTGGTAGCAGGTTGCATGAAATACAGATTGGATGTCTTTCGCTTTGGGTTGTCACTTCAGGTAATGCCAGCCAGTAGCCTAGAAATGGGCTTGCTCCTTCTTTCATATATATTTTATCCTCAGCTGTTCTTTTTTCTTGCCACTGGTTTTCACAGGAAGTCCTCAAAGAATCTCAGACTAAACAGGAAGTGATCTGTTTTCTCTATAAAGGGAATCAAAAGGAATGAGAATGCGCAGGAGAAGGAAAGGGAACAGTTGACTCAGGTCTGGAAACTAGTGATTTTTATGTAGAGTCCCCTACTTTTAAGTTTATGGGTTGTGCAAATTTATAAGTAAATCTGCCCTCCTAAATTGGTCTTATTAACTTGGAAATGAATTGAATTGCTGGAGATACACCTGGGTCCATTTACCTTGATCCTACTTGGATACACACACACACACACACACACACACACACACACACACCCGCTTAGATGGTGTTTTAACAAAGGCCAAAATTTCAGTTATATTTCTGTGGTTTTAGGAAATTTCCCATATTTTGGATCATTGTTTTCCTTATGTGTGCTTCAAAATAAAGGGATTGAATGATTCTGGAGCAAATATATCAACAATATTTATGAACATGAACTTTGGAGAAAGGGAAGACTGGGCACTATGACAACTATTTCAAACAGCTATAGAATGATCTCATGGCAAGAGAACAGAGTTTACACCATTTCCAAGGGAGAGAGAGAAGGAATACACAGCAAGGCAATTTTGGCCAATATAAACAAAAAGTTAAAAAACAAGAAAACCCCAGCTGTTTAGAAAGGATGGGAACTGCTTGTAAGTATTCAAAGCAGAGACTGCAGCCTACCTGCCATACCCGTCAAGGAGACTCTGCCATCGGATGGAAGCTTTAGAATGAGACAATCGTCTCATAGACAGTCCCCTCACCTTGAAGGCTCGAGATCTCGTTTAGCACTTCAACTTACAAATACAGAAACAGAGTAAGCTTTAACAGCGTCAACTCCCCTTACCCAGTGACATGGATTTCTCTCCTCCCCTCCCTCATTTAAACGAACTCTGATTTATGGACTGTCACATACACCCTTGAAATAAATGAAGGCTCTGTAGGGTGTTACAAAATAAGGTAAAGAATTCTTGTGCAACTAATTCTAAACCCTCCTAGTAAGCAATTCAGAGTGCAGAGTGTGGTGCCTGCCAAGAGCTGGGCCAGACTGCTGATCCAGGCCCCACATCAGGTATCTGAGAGTCCTGGGCAATGGAAGCTGGGAATGCCGTCCTCCTGAGTGGCCTGCCAGATGTCGCGGTGCCCGGCCAGACATGTGCCACTCATAGGAGTCACGGGAGCCCTTTCCGCAGCGGGGCCTTGGAGAGGAGAAGTAACAGCACGCTGACATCCATCTTCTGTCGGGGTCACTCACTTAGCAGGCTGAATTGAAAAAAAGAGTCTAGCCAGAGGAAACCAAGCCCTGAGAATAATCTACACATCCGTGTCTCCAAGTTTAGAGTCCGACTGAGTCAGAACGAGAAAATAACAGTGATTAATTAGGAGTGGTCGTGTGTAGAACACTGTGCCAGGTGCTCGGCACAATTAACTGAACTTCACAACCAGCCTTCAAGTAAGGGCCGTTCGCCTCCTTTTCCAGACGTGAAAACAGGCCCAGAGAGACTCATCTCAGCGCGGAGACAGCCAGGATGCAGAGGCTAGTGATCGCCGAATGCCAAAGCCCCACGCTCTTTCCCTTACATGGGCTAGCTTCATGACGAAACGCCACTGACATAAACAAAGGACTGGGTCCATTTGAATCAACCTCTCCTCGTCTTTCTGGATAAATATTTTTTGGATGAATGACAGTCCATTGTTCTTTACTTCAGTTTCCTTAGGAACACTGTGCCTGATTCTTAGTCTTGATACTTATCAGGTGGCAAAGGAAATAGAAATGAGCCACTAGTTCATGGCAGTGTACTGCAGAGAAATGGGGATTGGAATTTGCCTCTGGCCTCTTGGCATTTCCGAAATGAGAAAAGAGCATTAGCAGGAAAGTCCCAACTTTGCCAGAGCATGGGACGTCTGTCACTTGCCCCTCCGTGTCCACAGGACAAGAAAAAGACTGGAATTCAAGCCCAGGAATAAAGAGGCTGGTGAAGGGTCCCTCCTATCAAACTACACAATACCTGGGCTCCGGAGCCTGATGTGCAGTAGGCACTTAATATATTTCCCGAACAAAACCAGCTTCCAAACGCACAGGGCTAATGTCTCTTGGTAGCTTTTCAAGTCTAGATGAGAATGGTCGCTGCGGGCTGCTCTCACTAGGAGGTGAAGAGGTGAGGCTCAGGTCTTGCTCACACAGACAGTACTGTATCACAGATGATCGATTCCCTGTATGACTCTGAGGGCACCAAACAGGGAGAGTACTTTATATACACACACGGCCACTTTCCTACTGGGCTAAGTTTCTAAAGGGCAAGAATCTTGGCATTTTTCTTTTTTAATGGATTATAGCCCAGGTCACATAGCAAACTAGCAGCAGAGCTAAACCTAGGACTAAAGTCACCTCTCGCCTTCAATGAACTTAAATCCAACTGGTAAGAGATGACATATACCCAGAGTAAGCAAAGCCGAGCTAGATATCAGATGAATAAGTACCCACTGCGCCACAAAGACGGCTCTCTCATGGTGCCAATGGAGAGGCCAGTCACCCTTCCTGGGTAAGAGTGTCTATCTTCTGTAGAAGCAGCAGGCACAGCTATGTAGTGATGCTAAGCAGTCAACCTCAAATATTCTCTCCTGGTCTCCATGTCAAATTAGTCATCTAGATTTTAGGGTCAGAAAATATGATCGCTAGAGTTGTACCCACCTAGCCCAGCCTTTTAAATGATTGGTAACATATCTAATAAAGGAAATAAAAATCAGAATCCAGGTTGTTGGATTCTCTCTCTCCCTCCCCCACCACCTCTCTTTAAAGGAGGGACAACAGATACAGAATATAGTCTGGAACAGGGACAGTGACCTCTGAGTGGGGACAATTCTCCCTTTCCCGAGTGAAACTGATATAAGCAAAGTCCTAGAGGGTCTCACACATGGTCGCATGGTTTGCCAAGTTGTGTGATGGCACACCCTGGACTAATTGTAGCTGGTATGACAGAAAAATTGAAAGATGCCATCACTGCCCAGCTGGCGTGGTTCAGTGGTTGAGTGTTGACTTATGAACCAGGAGGTCACAGTTTGATTCCTGGTCAGGGCACATGCCCTGGTTGTAGGCTAGATCCCCATTGTGGGGCGTACAGGAGGCAGCCAATCAATGACTCAAAAGATGTTTTTTCTTTTCTTTTTAAAATCCTCACTCAAGGATATTTTTCTACTGATTTTCAGGGAGAGTGGAAGAGAAAGGGAAAGACAGAGAGAAATATTGATGTGAGGGCCCCGGCTGGGAGGAGCCTGCAACTGAGGTACGTTCCTTGACCAGAATCAAATCTGGGACCATTCAGCCCTTAGGCCAATGCTCTACCCACTGAACAAACCAGCTAGGGCTCAAAAAGACCTCTCCAATGAAGCTATTTGCTCATGCCCTAAATGCATTCTTGGTTAACTGGTGCTCCCCTTCTGTCTCTCATCAAATCAAAGCCCAAGTTTAAGAGGAAACCCGAGGGTGGATTTGTTCTTACTGACACAGTCTATTACGAAAGCACAAATGCTCAGACTTGTCTCCTTCAAGCTGGCAGTCAGAACTATGATGGGGTCACTCCCCATCTCAGGGCATCTTTAGGGGGGGAATAGGAAGTAGCACTGTCTCAGCTTTCCCAGCGTCTCAAATCCTCTCGCATGATGGGAAAAGCAAGGCAGGTTGCCCCTCAGTGCCCCAAATAACCTGAGACCAATAACTTGTTGCTCTATTAAAGGCAGGACTGTCCTTGCCGGTTTACTCAGTGGTTAGAGCGTAGGCCCATGGACCAAAAGGTCGTGGTTCAATTTCCGATTAAGGGCCTATACCTTGACTGGAGGTTCTCCAGCCCTGGTCGGGGGACGTACAGGAAGCAGCCTATACGTCCCCCGTATAGGGTAAAGAGAGAAATTGATATGTTTCTCTCTTTCTCCCCCTTCTCCCTCCCTTTCACTCTCTCTTGAAATCAATGGGGGGGGAAAATACCCTCTGGTGAGAGTTAAAATAAAGGCATGGCGTCTAGCAAATATGGGTCAATCCCTGTTGCTGTTTCAGACTGAATGGCCAATGCAATATGGGGCTGGGGGGTGGGGTGGTCTACTAGTTCCAGGAAAGTTTTTTTTTAAATATGTTTTTATTGATTTGAGAGAGAGAAAGACAAAAACATTGGCATCAGTTACCGCCTGTAAGCACCCTAGTCGGGTAACCAACCTTCACTCAGGCACATGCTCTGACCGGGAACTGGGTTGGTGATCCTTTAGCGCACAGGGAGATGAGCCACACCGGCCAGGGCCCAGGAAAGTTTTCACAAACATCCTTCTTGGCTCAATACTCACTGAATGTGAGTTTTTACCTGCTTCCCTACTCTCCGACATTGGAGAAAACCAATTCCAAAGGCTTTCTGTAGGGAAGTGGAGGGGATTTCTGACCAGAGCTGAAATAATCTGGGTCCTTACAAAGATATTTCAGTAGCACTAGGTGTTGGAAGAGAACAAATTTCTTTGAAAATAGATTTGGGTTGCCTACCGTAAAAAAAAAAAAAAAAAATATATATATATATATATATCACAAAATTCGTATGTTTGTATGGGATGTCCCTCAGCCTGGCCTGCACCCTCTCCAATCTGGGACCCCTCGGGGGATGTCCGACTACTGGGTTAAGGGCATTAACTCCAGCCGTTAGAAAAATCACACAGAATGTCCTTGACATACAGTGTGGTTTTATGTTTTAATAATAATGGTCATTCCTTTAAATAATATCTGCTTACATACAATACAGCTGGTACTATGTGAATTCAGAATATAGGTAACACAAAATCATGTAGTGAAAATAACCTTGAATTGTCTAGTCCAAACTTTTATAAATATTGTAATTCCCTTTTCAAAGATTTTGAATGCTTTTTGTCCTAAGAAGCTTAACCAACTTTTGAGGCAACCCATTTTCTATGAAAGGACTGGGGACTCCAGCAGGGCTGAGGGGACTGGGCGCCACCATATTTGTGATGGTGTGATGGTCAATTTGCATATTCCCTCTTTATTGGATATATATATATATATATATCTCCTTTTTTAAAAAAGAGCAGGTGTGCCGTAAGCTAAAGGCAAATAGTTAAAGATAGTCTATTTTTATTACCAAAAACACACTACAGCAGTGCTTTAGGCTTAAAATAAACTGCGAAACGAATGACACCAGTTCAAAATAATTTCTCAAAGTTCCAGCTGCTATTTCAGTGTCTCCATGCCTTCTACTCAACTAGATTCTGAAGCTAAACAAACAGCACCATGCTGTTCTTAGGAGGCAGTGTGGGGAAATGGATTTTTTCCCAGATAATGTTTAAAAGGAACAAATTGACTGGAATGACTGACTGAGCGGTCCAAATGTGTGCCTGGCTACTGAACAGTACCATCTTTCTAATAGACAGGATCCTAAAAACCCACCGGAAGTGGAAGTCAGTGGACCAGGCTTCAAAAATCTCAGCTCTTCCCCTTGACTAATTCGGGCAGGTGTTTAATCTCTCTGAGCCTATTTTCTCATCTCTAAAAACAAAAATTTTTAAAAATCACTGATAACAGAAATAGATGAAAATGGTATGTACCTGGTACACAATAGGTAGGTATTTAAAAAGGTAGCAAATTAT
The DNA here is from genome assembly GCF_964339955.1 of Pipistrellus hanaki. Lineage (NCBI taxonomy): Eukaryota > Metazoa > Chordata > Mammalia > Chiroptera > Vespertilionidae > Pipistrellus > Pipistrellus hanaki. Next base: position 44,393,223 of record NC_140517.1, on the reverse strand, counting down.
AAAACCCTCCCATGGAATGCACAGCCCTGTTATTTGGCCCGGTTCTACCTCACGTTTTGCAGTAACCACTCTAGGTTCCTTTGAACTCTTTGAACATGCTATGTTTTTGCAGCTCCAAGTTCCATACTGTTTTCTTAAAAGCTCCCCTCATGAAACCCCCATCTTCACTGACTTTGCCTGCCTCACCCCAGAAGCCTCAGCTTTATGCACCATTTCTTTGGAGAGCTTCCCCAGATATACTTGCTACACGATTCCACAGTACCCTGTTCCTGCCTTCTGGTAACATTCAAAATGCATGTAAGTTCATGCTTAACATCTATCATCCCTGTGACTTGAACTAGATGAGCACAAGTGCTCATTATCCGCCTATGCATTGCATTGTTTCCTTCCTAAAATAATGAATGAGCATGAGCATTGGAGCAAAAGCATTGCTTTTAAAAAATGCAATTCATTCAAAAATTAGAAAAATCCAAGGTCAAGTCGGTGCCCCACCCCATTTTAAGACCAGGGTATTTATTTGGCCTAACAGCTCACTGAGTAGGACTAGCCTTTTGGAAGCACACACTGAGTGTTCCCGAGCAGGTCAGAAAGATCATATTCCATACCATTCAGCCTGCCTGTCAAATGCAACATCCCTCCCTGGGGAGGGAGCAGCCCAATTCCCCAGCTGGTTTTATTCACACTAGAAACTTTAACTCCGTTCTAGGCCTCACAAAATGAGAGCTGTGTCCACACAAAGCCACAACAACTAGCCAATTCACTGAATCCGATGAAATAAGCCAATTCACTGGGGGGAACACAAACTGTCAAACTGGGTACTTGGTGCCTTATAGACCAAACAATGCGTGATTGAATTGGTTTGCTTTTCAATAGGTTGTCTTGTCATGTGGTAGGCTCCAGCGAGTGAAAGATTTTCTTTATCATTCTGTTTTGTCTTTTTTGTTTTACACACAAAAATAAAAGCACATAAGATAGAAGGGTACATAACCAATAATGGCTTCTCTTTAATTTGTGGTCAAACACACTAAATTCAACAATTTGAGCTTGCCCAAAAGGCACATTTATGGAGCAAGGCATCCAAGCCTTTTTTTTTTTTTTTGCTTTAAAATAAGTTCCTGCCAGTCCCGATCTCTTTGCAAACGCATGGCACTGGGAGACAGAGACCATGTGCAACAACAACTCTTCACAGACAAAGCATCTATTCATAGACCCCACTCAAGTGCAATCGTAGATTTTCAATTTCATTCAGCTGAGTGCGGAAGACTCCCACTATGAGGGTGGGTTGCTAATGGTTCAGCTGGGAAAAGGACCCAGAATGAGAGTCGGCTCTACAGGCTGCACTTTCATTAGTAGAAATGAAAGCGAGTCCCTCACTCCAAGTCCAATTTTACAGTAAAGAGCTAATCCAGCAAATGAGCCAAGAGGCTGAGCAATTTCTCTTTCTCCACATCACTTCGGTACCCAGAGCATAGCTTTTGTTGTCGTTGTTGGGGTTGTTGCTAGGGTAAGCGCTGAAAGAGTAGCTAAATAACGCACAGGGTTAAAACTTGCACAAAGGGGAGGGACGATGTTGGTCCCCAAACCCACAGCTAGTCCTTACCACTTATATCCTTTCTTTGAATACAACATGCATTTTTCACCTTCCAGCCTTCTCATACCTCATTCTTCAAGGTCTAGTTAAATATCATAACTAATGCTCCCAGCCTGCAGTATGTTCAATGTTTTCTGTGCATCATCTCATTCCATTCCCCACAACCGTATGAGGACCATACTACTATCTTCCCCCCATTTGCGGAAGGGATGGGAGAGGTGGATCACATGCCCAAAGTCCCAGTGAGGCAGTGGATGTGTGGGGATTTAGCATCCCCCCTCCAGAGCTTGAGCTCCTAATCACATACTGTACCACCTTAACTACTCCCAACGCGGGATTTCTGCTTTGCCTCAACACAGCCATTCCTATTTAGGCCCTCCAACCCCAGCAGAGCACCTATCTTCAATCTGCATAGGTTTTTCTGCTTCAACTGGGTGCATAGGTCTGTGCCATTTCCCCCGTGGTGTCTGGCAGGAGGCACTAAGTGTGTTTTCCTTTACCAACTGGTACCCCCCGCACTTCAAATAAATACTATTGCTTTGTCATGCCAATAAAAATCAAAGGCCAGAGGAGAATCCAAGATGGCTGCTCGGGTAGGCAACTAGCCGCAGCCGCACACAACAATTTTAATAAATACAACTAAAATATAAAATGGACATTACCCAGAACTACAGGAAAGTCGACTGACTGGAAATCCTACAACAAGAAGCAAGGAGAAAACCAGAAGGAAGCACGGAGGAGCTGTAAAAGCCTAAGGTACGGAGACACGCGGCGCACGCGGAGAGGACGGAGCCGGAGAGGAGGGAGGCCGAGTGCCTGGCGGGCGTTCCCTAGCGGAAAGGAGATAAAACTCCGACTGTGCTGGGCCCCCGACTGCTCTGAACCCCAGTTCTGGGCCAGACCCCGGGGACTCAGGCTCAGCCATAGGGAGCTGGGCTGTAAGTCGGAACCCCGGGGTAGCGGAGAAAGGAGGTCCCGGAGGCGCGCACAGTGCGCACAGAGAAGGGACGGTCGGCTGTGCCGCGGGATTGCCCTGACGGGAAGGAGACTGGGGCTCCAGACTGCTGTGAACGCCACCTCCAACTCCACTTCCAACTGAACTGAACCCCAGTTTCGGGCCCATTGCGGGAGAGCTTACACTGTTTGATAGCAGGCGAAAATCGAGGGCACCTTTCTCTCAGAGGCGCTTGCAACAAGTACTGAAGGACCCTGAGTCTCAGGAGTCGCATAGGGCGGGGCTGACGGAAGCCGAGGCTGTAGGCTCCACCCTGAAACGCCGCCCCATCAGGAAAGCTGCCTGCGAAAATGCCTAAACCAAATAGATCACAAAGGAAAGAAATGGAGGACAAAAAGCGACTGGATATAGAGTTCAAAACCACACTTATAGGGTTTTTCAAGAGACTCCTAGAAAAGGCCGATAAAATAAATGAGACCTATGAGGATATGAAAAGGGATCAACAAGAAATGCTAAGGGATCAACAAGAAATAAAGAATACATTGTCTGAAATAAAAAATATTCTACAGAGTCCTAAAAACAGAAGGGAAGATCGCAAGAATCAAGTCAAAGATTTGGAACATAAAGAGCCAGAAGACACTCCTCCACAGAAGCTAGAAGGCAAGAGAATCCAGAAAATTGAAGATAATGTAAGAAACCTCTGGGACAACTTCAAACGATCCAACATCAGAATCATGGGGGTCCCAGAAGATGAGAGAGAGCAAGATATCGAAAACATACTGAAAGAAATAGTGACAGAAAACTTCCCCCACCTGGGGAAAGAATTGGACTTACAAGTCCAGGAAGCACACAGAACTCCAAATAAGAGGAATCCAAAGAGGACCACACCAAGACAAATCATAATTAAGATTCCAAGAGCAAAGGACAAAGAGAGAATATTAAAAGCAGCAAGAGCTAAGCAGGTGGTTACCTATAAAGGAGCACCTATACGATTGTCAGCTGATTTCTCAACAGAAACCATGCAGGCCAGACGGGAATGGCAAGAAATATTCAAGGTGATGAATAGCAAGAACCTACAGCCAAAAATACTCTACCCAGCAAAGCTATCACTCAGAATCGAAGGTCAGATAAAGAGCTTCACTAATAAAAAAAAGCTAAAGGAGTTCATCACCACCAAACCAGAATTATATGAATTGCTGAAGGGGGTTCTTTCAGAAGAGAAAGTAAATAAAGATAAAAATATGAACAACAAATACGTAACTATCAACAAGTGAATCTAAAAACCAAGGAAATTAAAAAAAAAATCTGATGAACAATATTAACTGTTGAATATAATAGAATCAGAGGTATGGAAGGGGAGTGAACTGATGATTCTTGGGGAAAAGGGGACAGGGGAATGTGGGAAGAGACTGAACATAAACTGTGCACCTATGGATGAGGACAATGGGGGTTGGGGAAAGGGCAGAGGGTGGGGTGGGAAGGGGGCGGAAAAGGAACACTTGTAATAATATGAACAATAAAAATTTATTAAAAAAAAAAAAAAAAAAAAAAAAAAATCAAAGGCCAAATCCCCCATGTAGGGGCTGGCATGACGTTCTCTGGCCCATGGTCTCTTGCTTTTCCAGTAAGACAAGTGTCCGTCTGTATTAATGGCAGCAATTTTAATGGAAGGTTTGCTCCAAACGGGAAGAGAATCCAGGCTCTGCCTATCTCTGCATTGAGATGACAAAGCAGAAACACTCATTTAAAGCACCATTTTCCAAGGCAGGAAGAGACAATTTCACCTTTTACTCACTCTTTCCAAAGGACACTCTTAAATTGACTTCTGGCACGCTATTGCTCTTGTGCCAGAGGTTTATAATTTTTATTTGACCTGAAGAGGTGTGGCCCACATAATTAAGACAGATGGGAAGTCAATCACTTCTTGCAATGCTGACCCAGCAACCCAGAATAAAGAAGTTCTTAGGCAGCTGGGCCGGCGTGGCTCAGTGGTTGAGCGTCAACCTATCAACCAGGAGGTCATGTTCCATTCCCGGTCAAGGCACAAGTCTCAGTTGTGAGCTCAAGCCCCCGTGGGGGGCGTCCAGTAGATAGCCTATGATCAATGATTCTCTCTCATCACTGATGATTCTCTCTCTCTCCCTCTCCCTTCCTTTCTAAAATCAATAAAAAATGTATTTAAAATAAAAATATATTTAAAAAAAGAAGTTCTTAGGTAAAAAGTGCTCGCTGCCAGCATGGATGCAGCTACCTCAGTGCTCACCCTATCCAACCGTTCTCTGCTGAGCCTGCACAGTGTGTGCTCTTTACAGTGTAAAGCATGGCGTGTTTGGGAATGTGTTTTAAAAGCATTATTTTCAACAGGTATTAAAAACGTATTAGTCAGAAAAAGTTATAATCCGCAGTGTGCTATTAAGCCACCTTCCTAATTCCCAGGTGTGCAAACACCCCCACAAATCTGAATCCTGTCAGCATTTAGATAAGCTGTTCTGGCAACACTGGGAGTGGAGGAGGAAGAGAAGACAAAACGTTCAAAATGTTTGGATCCCAGTATCACTAAACAGAAGCTTTAAGGAAATACTGGGACACAGGTCAGGCTTCTTTCTGGCTTCATGCTTTCCATGGATCTGCTCACTACCAACCTATGGAGAACAAAATACTAAAGGCATCCAGAGAAACTGGAAACAACAATCACAAAGGACATATGCACCCCTATGTTCATAGCAGCACAGTTTACAATAGCCAAGATTTGGAAACAGCCTAGGTGCCCTCAGCAGATGATTGGATCAAAAAACTATGGTACATCTACACAGTGGAATACTATGCTGCCATAAAAAGAAGGAATTCTTATCATTTGCAGCAACCTGGATGGAACTGGAGAGCATTATGCTGAGTGAAATAAGCCAGTCAATGAAAGAAAAACACATGACCTCACTCATTTATGGATAATAAAGAACATTATAAACTGATGAACAAAAAGATAGATACAGCCGGGACTGGTTTGGCTCAGTGGATAGAGCCTTGGCCTGCAGACTGAAAGGTCCCGGGTTCGATTCCGGTCAAGGGCATGTACCTTGGTTGCGGGCGCATCCCCAGTAGGGGTGTGCAAGAGGCGGCTGATCGATGATTCTCTCTCATTGATGTTTCTAACTCTATCCCTCTCTCTTCCTCTCTGTGAAAAATCAATAAAATATATTTAAAAAAAAAAAAACAAAGATAGATACAGAGACGGTAAAATAACAAACAGACTGTCGAATTACAGTGGAAAGGGTAGGGAGATATGGGGGAGATAAGAGATCAACCGTATGCATGCATATAAGCATAACCAATGGACGCAAAACTCGGGGGAGGGGGGAGCACATGTATGAGATTGGGGGGAGCTATGGTAAGATATGTACACATATAATACCTTAATTTAAAAAATGAATAAACAAACAAACAAATAAATAAATAAAGGCAGAAAAACAAAACGAGGGAAAACCAGGAAAAGAAGGCCTGTGGTATTTATTAATCTCAGCTCAGAGTGGGAGAAGATGCTGCCTTGCCCCTTTCTGACACTAAATATGGGACAGGTTTAAAAGTCACAGTGGTAAGATCCTTATTTTTCATTTACGTACTTGAATACCTTTTACTGATTTGTGCCAATAGAATAGCTATCACTTTTTCCTAACCTAAAATGTTTCGCGGAAGAGGAGCCAGTAAGAAATGTACGAGTGAGCTGTTTGTTTAGCAGTAAGACCGAGGCACTGGATTCTGGTGTTGAAGTGAAGGAAGAACAAGCATATCGTCACTAGCTTGGCAACTTGTCAGAATACTGACAAGTTCAACACTTTCTGCTCATTTTGAAAATTATCAAAGACAAGTCAGGATGTCTATTCAAGATCCTAACTACTGAGAACACTAGCAGTAGCTATCAAAAACACTGCCTACTTTAAAAAAAATAAATAAATATATATATTCCCCCCCCCCTCCCCCCCCAGAGAGGAAGGGAGAGGGAGAGAGATAAAAACATCAATGATGACTGAGAATCATTGATCAGCTGCCTCCTGCATGCCCCTTACTATAAGGATCGAAACAGTAACGGCGGAACATGTGCCATGACCAGGAATCAAAGCGTGACATCTTGGTCCACAGGTCAAAGCTCAACCACTGAGCAACACCAGCCGGGCAACACTGCTTACTTTTATATGCTAAGTCAAACAAAGAGTAAACACACACACACACAGATTTGTCCTTGAAAATTATCATCAGTAAAACCTCACCAAGATACTGTGCAATTACCTCTCTGACTCATTTCTAAACCGGTGTCTTACCTTAGTGTTCCTTCGCAGACTGCGAAGGATGTTTCTTCTCCTTGGGTCTTCATCTGCTTCGTACGGAATGACAGCATTGTCCCCTTTATAACCTTGAGATGCCTGGTCCTCCTCTTTCTTTCGGATGGGCCCCAGCTCATCGTCGCTCCCCACGCTGAAGCTGGTTCGGTAGCTGGCAAACCTGCCCAGGCGGCTGCACCTCGTCCTGTACAGCACCGGCTTGCTCACAATGGAGACTTTGCGGCCTCGCTCTAGGGAGCTGGTGTCCATTTCACTGTCGGAGCCGTTCCCGCTGCCGTTGGACTGGGCCTTGTTGATGTTCCGAATGGTGATGATCTTGCCTTGGGTGCTGTCGTGCGGCACGGAGTATATGTTTTCTTCTTCGTTCCTTGGCTTGACCACGGCGTCCATGGGCTCGGCGTAGTCAGAAGGATCGAAGCCATCCGGAGGCAGCCAGGTGCTCGAAGACAGAGACTTCCTCTGGCCATCTCGGTGGCCTTGTTCTAAGTAAGACAGGTCCCCCTTGATTTCAAAGTGGACAGGCGGCTTTGGTTTGACTGGCGGAGGTACTTTGTTGTTCAGTTTGCTCTCAAAGTTGCTCATGAATAAAGACAGCCCGTCGTTTCCCTCCAGTTCCATGGAGAGCTTAGAGTGGTCTTTGGACAGGGGGGGCAGCGACGGGTCTTCTCGGAACAGGCTGTACGAAGGGGGCTCGATATCCTCTTCGGAGTCCTGCAGGTTGGAGTTGCAGAGCGGAGAGCCCGCCCGGGGGGAGTTGAACACCTCCTCCGTGGTGCTGCAGGCCTCGGCCGCGTTATCGTACATGTGAGTGGCCTCGATGATGTTCTTTTTCTCCACCACGTCTTTGAAGAACGGATGGAAGAGCTCCAGTTTATGCTGGGGCTGGCTACAGGGAATGCTTGTGAATCTGCCATCGATTTCTTGAGCGATCTCCTCCCCCTCGGTCAACTGTTCCCGACTTAAGTCATTGTCCAGGACATCGATAGCGCCGTCAGTGAGTGCGACCAGCTGAATGGGGATGATATCCTGCACTTCACAGAGAAAGGCACGTAACATAGCCAACGAGGCCTTACGTTTGGCTGAATAAAAAACTATGTACCCATGGACTAAGCGGCTTTTTCGGACGCTAAACGAGGAATGGTACGAAAGAATAGACAGTTCGATGCGCTTCTTGTGCAGCCCGATCGGTAGTTCAAGTAAAACAGAGTTGTTGCTCCCACAGTGGGAAGACTTACAGGTTTGGGACTGAAGGACAGGCAAGAGTATGTCGTCTGCGCTAAAAGGATCTCCACACATCAAGCACATGACAATCCGCAGGTCCACGTCAGCCAGGTCTTTGATGCTGGCAGTAGAACTGACCAGGTTCAAGTTACGCTTAGAGTCCAGGAGTCCTTTCAGAACTTGACTGATGTGCTTTTCGTTAATGTTGCGTCCGTAACTAATGCCGGCAGAAGCGGGGTCCACGAAGACACACTGAAGCTTGCTAGCAATCTGCTGCCCCTGTTGTATTAAGCTGTGCAGGCTCTCCCCACTGGTGTCTCCTCTCTTGTTAACCAAAATCAGTGTCAGCGGGAGGTGGACTAAATGATTATCTCGCCTGCCAAGTGTGGACTCTCTACTCTTCTCTATACTCTCCACCACGTAGGACAGAGATTCCTTTGAATTGTACAGGCAGAGGCATCCGTGGGGCTGAAATGTTGGGGTTTGGAAAGAGTTCACAGGAAGCCTGACATTGCCTTCTATGGGCCTCAGGGAAAGCTCATACATTTTACCGTCTATCACATACTTGTCATCATTTGTACAAAGAGCTCGAATCTCATTGGCCAACTCTCGGGCAAGACCATCTTTGCCCAAGATCACCAAGTTGATTCTATCAATGTTGGGGTCGGAGAGTGAATTTTTCTGATTCCGGTCAGATGGCCGGATAAACCAAGAACTAATCAAGTGCTCGATCTTAGCGTCCACACAAGCCGGGCAGCTGGGGCACGTCTCTTTTGTGGGGTGGTACACGAAGTGAATGTGCTTCAGAATGAGGGCATCGCGTTCCGCCTGGAGCTTCTGTAACGCTTTGAACCGCTGCTCCTCCCCCAGAACATCCTGGATGACCCCCATCTTCTCCTTGCTGGGCTTTGCATCCAGCTCCAGCTCATAGAACAACTCTGAATACTCTACGAGCAGCTCCTGAAACTCCTCCTTTGCTCTGTCTATAATCTGCTTCTGGTGTTTCCCGTAGATGTCCATGTACACGGACTCTTCCAGCCACTGGTAGAAATCTTCGTTCATGATGAAACTCCGGGCCTCTTCCCACGGCTTCCCGGGAGTTATGAAAGGCGAGGTCTCCAGGTTTTCTTTAAATGCCCTTCTCATCTCGGCTCTTTTCCTCTCGTTGCGCAGTTTCTCTAAGTGGGCCTCATACAGCTGCTCGGCGGGGACCGTGTCCATTAAATCGAAGGGAATCCGCTCGTTCTCCATGTTGTCGATGTGGCTGGTGGCATCCCACGGGGTCTCCTCAAGCACCACAAACCACTTCAGGAATTCTGGCTTGGTCTCCAAGAGCTTTTTGGCTTTTATGCAGCTGAGGTGGTCTATTTCATCTAGATGGGGGATAAGAGCTTCGAAAGCCAATGGCAGGGCTGCCAGGTACAGCTTCCTTCTGCGCTCGATATGCTCGTGCTTGAGGCGGTGGATGTGCTGGAGAAACAGCTTCCTGGCTTTCTGAGTCCCTTCGAGGTACACATAGTCCTGGTACTCGGGAGAGGCCTGCATCTTTCGGCTGACACTCAGCCAGTTCTCATTGTGGTTTTTCACAATGCGGCTCACTAGCCACTCGTATTTGTCCTTTGCCGTAGCTATCTGCTGACTCTGCTGCTTGAGAGCTTCAAAGTAAGGAATGATTTTCGTCTTTCCCCGACTCTTATCAATGAGCTGCACTAAGGTGCTGAAGGCCAAGTCCACGTTGACGTTGGACCTTGCAGAGGTCTCCACGACCTGGAGGTTCTTTTTGCTTAAGGCAAAAGTATGTGCATCTCTAATGTACCGCTCCACACCCTCGTCACACTTCGTCAGGACCACAACGATGGGCTTCTTTGTTTTTGCCAGCTGATTGTAGAGATTGGTGACAAACTTGAGCTGGTCATCAAAGCTCCTATTCATGCCCCTGCTAACATCAATCCCAAGAAGAAAACCATCGATTAGCAGCTTTCCATCTGACATTTGTTTCTGCTCAAAGTCCTGCTCCAGCCCCAGCTGGTCAGTGCAAAAGTACATGAGTTTCTCAGCTGATGCGAGCTTGGTGGCAGCAGCTCTCTTGATATAGGGCTGGAGGGCCGTGCTTCGATGGGGTTGGAAAGTCTGGTCATCAATGAACTCAGTCTGCTCCACAATGTGCATCTTACATTCCACGCAATCCTCCAGGGATCGGGTAACTTCTCCCCAGTAGAGGAAGTGGTCATTGTTGACCACTCGCCCTCCGAAGTCACTGGTGCTGAGGACAGAGGTGTGGTCCAAGTGAAACTCATCGGCACTTGGGCGCACGAAGCGGTTGCACAGACAGGACTTCCCAATGCCGCACTGGCCCTTCTCCTTCTCGGTCCCAGACAATCCCACCACACTGATGTTGTAGGTGGGAATGCGGACATCTTGCTTTCTTGCCATCATCATCGTCGACACATCCTGCCACAATCAGCCACTTCCGAGATCAGATTAGTGTTTTCCAGTGGACCCGATGGCTTGCCAACATCATCAGCAGGGGCTGGCTGCCCATGCAGCGAAGAGTCAGGTCCTGTAGTGCTTGTGTACCAGTACAAGGTCAGTTTTTGCCACTTCTCATCACCAAATAGCCAGCATTTCTTCCTAGATGGAGAAAAAAAGAAAACCCATCAGTATCATCATTTTGGAATCAATTATACTCACTGAACTATAGCAGAAATCGATCTTCTCATTCAATAAATACAGTAAACAACGAATGTTCCAGACCTAATGCTGGTTGAAGATGTAAGAGTGAATAAGAAGGACATAAACGGTGGAAATCCAAGATGGCTGCTCGGGTAGGCAACTAGCCGCAGCCGCACACAACAATTTTAATAAAATACAACTAAAATATAAAATGGACATTACCCAGAACTACAGGAAAGTCGACTGACTGGAAATCCTACAACAAGAAGCAAGGAGAAAACAAGAAGGAAGCGCGGAGGAGCTGTAAAAGCGCAAGGTACGGAGACACGCGGCGCACGCAGAGAGGACGGAGCCGGAGAGGAGGGAGGCCGAGTGCCTGGCGGGCGTTCCCAAGCGGGAAGGAGAGAAAACTCCGACTGTGCTGGGCCCCTGACTGCTCTGAACCCCAGTTCTGGGCCAGACCCCGGGGACTCAGGCTCAGCCACAGGGAGCTGGGCTGTAAGTCGGAACCCCGGGGTAGCGGAGAAAGGAGGTCCCGGAGGCGCGCACACTGCCCCCAGAGAAGGGACGGTCGGCTGTGCCGCGGGATTGCCCTGACGGGAAGGAGACTGGGGCTCCAGACTGCTGTGAACGCCACCTCCAACTCCACTTCCAACTGAACTGAACCCCAATACCGGGCTCATTGGGGGAGAGCATAGACTGTTTGGCAGCAGGCGAAAATCGAGGGCACCTTTCTCTCAGAGGCACCGGCAGCGAGCACTGAAGGACCCGCATAGGGCGGGGCTGACGGAAGCCAAAGCTGCAGGCTCCACCCTGAAACCCCGTCCCGTCTGTAACTGCGAAATGCGACAACAAAATAGATCACAAACGAAAGAAATGGAGGACAAAAAGCGTCTGGATATAGAGTTCAAATCTACGCTTATAAGGTTTTTCAAGAATTTCCTAGAAAAGATGGATAAGGCCTATGAGGATATGAAAAGAGATCAACTAGAATTAATAAGGAGTCAACAAGAAATGATAAGGGATCAACAAGAAATAAAGAATACATTGTCTGAAATAAAAAATATTCTACAGAGTCCTAAAAACAGAAGGGAAGATCGTAAGAATCAAGTCAAAGATTTGGAACATAAAGAGCCAGAAGACACTCCTCCACAGAAGCTAGAAGGCAAGAGAATCCAGAAAATTGAAGATAATGTAAGAAACCTCTGGGACAACTTCAAGCGAACCAACATCAGAATTATGGGGGTCCCAGAAGATGAGAGAGAGCAAGATATCGAAAACATACTGAAAGAAATAGTGACAGAAAACTTCCCCCACCTGGTGAAAGAATTTGACTTACAAGTCCAGGAAGCGCACAGAACTCCAAACAAAAGGAATCCAAAGAGGACCACACCAAGACACATCATTATTAAAATTCCAAGAGCAAAAGATAAAGAGAGAATATTAAAAGAAGCAAGAGCAAAGAAGGTAGTAACTTATAAAGGAGCACCTATACGATTGTCAGCTGACTTCTCAACAGAAACCATGCAGGCCAGAAGGGAATGGCAAGAAATATTCAAGGTGATGAATAGCAAGAACCTACAGCCAAAAATAAGCTACCCAGCAAAGCTATCACTCAGAATCGAAGGCCAGATAAAGAGCTTCACTAATAAAAAAAAGCTAAAGGAGTTCATCACCACCAAACCAGAATTATATGAATTGCTGAAGGGGGTTCTTTCAGAAGAGAAAGTAAACAAAGATAAAAATTATGAACAACAAATACGTAATTATCAACAAGTGAATCTAAAAACCAAGGAAATTAAAAAAATTTGATGAACAATATTAACTGTTGAATATAATAGAATCAGAGGTATGGAAGGGGAGTGAACTGACGATTCTTGGGGAAAAGGGGAGAGGGGGGGCGTGGGAAGAGACTGAACATAAACTGTGCACCTATGGATGAGGACAATGGGGAGTGGGGAAAGGGCAGTGGGTGGGGTGGGAACCTGGTGGAGGAGAGCAATGGTGGGGGGGGGGGAGGAACATTTGTAATAATATGAAAAATAAAAACTTATTAAAAAAAAAAAAAAAAAGAGAGACATTCCTATCTAAAATAGACAAAAAAAAAAAAAAAAAAAAAGGACATAAACGTACCCTCAGAGAGGAACAATGTCATCTAACAGAGAAGACACATAGTAAGCAGCGTGCCACGCGCCAAAACAAGGGTTCAAGGGTTTGAGGGCTCCTGGGAAACACTGCTGGTTCCCAGGACAGGGCAGGATTGGTACAAGACGAGCCTGGAATATCTTGTCGGCAAGAAAGGAAGTGCTAGAAAAATGGTAGGATGCCTCATCAGGATACAGGACCCAGTCAAAGGGGCTCCCACAGGTCAAATCTGAGACAATCTGAGCACTAAAATAAGAATATTAAAGAATTGTAAGCTATTGCAAAATAAAGAAACCTTCAGCTCATACTACTGGATCAGACAAGAATCATCACTTGATGCTAAATCTAGGGGGAAACCTGGATACGGCGCAGAGTATTTGTACGGAACTGAGGTGTCCTCCGAAAGGCTCCTTACTGCCTGGAGAGGGAAAATAAAAACAACAACACTGATTATACAGCGGAGAAACTGGGCAACACTTTGGGTAATGAAAATTACCATCACGAAAGAAGGCTAGGAGAACATCATAAGCCTCAAATGTGATCCCCAGGGAGGATACATCACCATGCAGTACAAAGGTCTAGAATCCATTACCTCATCCTAATCACAAGGAAACATCAGAAAAACACAAAATGAGCTAGATACTGTTTAAAAATGGGGAGGGGACACACCCTATACTTTTAAAAAAATAGCAACATAATTGACAAAGAATGGTTATGTAAACATTACAGATTAAGAGAGGCTTAAAAGAGACATCATAACTAAATGCAAATATCTGACCCTAGACTGAATTGTGCACCAGAGAGGGGTAAAGGGGGATACTATACAGGACCTTATGAGATCAATTAACAACACTGGACTATAATGGAATATTAAATAAAAGTTTACATATGTAAATTTATGAAGTTGATTTAACATTCATGTGAGAGAACAGCCATGCTCTTAGGAAAAACACTCTGAAATATTTTGGGGGAAAAGGTCATAATGTATGTGACTGGCCCAGAAAAAACTCTCAGTAAGTTTATACAGAGTAAGAATGCAAATGAGGTGGTAAAATATCAATGATAGATGAATTTGGGCAAAGTATATAGGATATTTCTTTGTGCTATTTAATTTTTGCAACTTTCTATAAGTATGTAATTATTTCCAAATAAAGTTTTTTATTTATTTTTAATATTTTTTTTTATTGGTTTCAGGGAGGAAGAGAGAGAGATAGAAACATCAATGATTAGAAAGAATCATTGATCGGCTGCCTCCTGCACGCCCATCACTGGGGACTGAGACCGCAACCTGGGTACGTGCCCTTGGCCAGAATCAACCCAGGACCCTTTGGCCCACAGGTTGACGCTCTATCCACTGAGCCAAACCAGCTAGAACATAAAAAAAAAAAAAAAATTTAATGTGTGAATATGGGGTGGTTTCCCTGACAAGAATATAAGCTTGCCTGGCCAGTATGGCTCAGTGGTTGAGCACTGACCTAAAACCAGGAGGTCATGGTTCAATTCTGATCAGGGCATATGCCCAGGTTGCGGGCTCAATTCGATTCCCAGTGGGAGGTGTGCAGGAGGCAGCCAATCAATGATTCTCTCTCATCATTGATACATTGATATTTTGCGCTCGCTCGCGCGCTCTCTCTCTCTCTATCTCCCTCTCTCTCTCTCCCTTCCTCTCTGAAATCAATAAAAATATATTAAAAAGAAGAAAAAAGAACATAAGCTCTGTGAGGACAAGGCCCAACTGTCTTGTTCAATTCTTTTTTTTTTTTTTTAATCCTCACCCGAGGATACTTTTCCACTGATTTTTAGACAATGGAAGAGAGGGAAAGTCAGAGAAATATCGATGTTAGAGAAACACATCAATTGGTTGCCTCCTGCATGCACCCTGACCATGGCCCGGGCAAGGGAGGAGCCTACAAACAAGGTACATGCCCCTGACCGGAACTGAACCCGGGACCCTTTGGTCCACAGGCCGATGCTCTGTCCACTGAGCCAAACTGGCTAAGGTCTATCTTGTTCACTCTGCATCCTCAGTCTATGACACAGTGCTTGACACAAATATTTCTGAAAAAGTGAATAAGTGAATGATTATTAGAGCATATTAAAGAGTCTTCAAATCCAGCCTTTTAGATTTAGGAAAATCTTTGTGAAGGAAGTTCCATCTCAGGTGAGACCTGAAGTAGAGGGAATGAAACGTGCAGACACTCCTCTCTCACCAGAAAAAAGCATGGCCAGTGGGGGAGCCGACTGAAGCCAAGTGTGAGTGGGAAGATGGGAGAGATGCACTAGCCGGTGAGCAGGAGCCAGATCAAAGTATTTTCAGAGTTTAGGTTTTTTCCTGAAGGTTGTGGAAGCACAAGCCTGTGGCTGAAAAGTGGCTGCATAGGACACCGGGAGTTTGAACAGATGAAGTTAAAAATGCTATGATGTCTTACAAATGCTTTAGAAACTTTCCAGCTGAAATAAGTCAAATGGGTATGTAGTCTTTGGCTGCCTCTACAGAAATGGTCTCTGACTACTGTTCATACTGCACTGCCATCTACTCACATGCACAAACAGGACTGCAACTGCTGAGCCTGCAACCAAACGAAGTCTCCTGAGAACACCTGAAGAGGAGAACTTAAACAGCCATTTTCTTTTGAGTCTCACTTAAGTCTGGTGGGTACCCAATATTCCCACAGCCTTCCTATGTTTTTGTGGCCTATCTCCTAAGAAATCTCACCGGAAGTCAGATCACTGAACGTTATTCTGAGACGGAGGGCAATGAATGGGAGAGCACAGCTGTCCCCTCTGAGGACTTCTCAGATCTTTCCAAGACACCCATATCTTCCTCTGATAACCCAGAAAGTCAAACCTCCTATGGAAACGAAACGTGGCTGGATATGGTATGTAACAATTGTGACCATTTTAAAAAAAGAAATCTGAGCAACTGCGAGCAATGGCCTCCAGATAACCTTAGTGGCATGCTCCTAAAGAAGCTAAGTTCCAGACTCCAGCAGCACCCCTGGGAGAGAGGAGACAGGCAAATCTTCCCTGTTTCCTTCCTCTTCCCCCTCCCTATCCCCGCCCCCCTAGGGAATTGTTTATCTAGGTAAAATTACAAGACGTTTATGAATATCTCATTAAAGTATGTTTACACACATCCTCTGAAATACCTGCAAAGGAAAGCTGGGGAATCTAAGTGCTTTGCACATTACTCTGCAGTGCACATACACAATTTTGTTTCAACCCATGGAAGCCCAGGTGTTAAAGCAGAGACTCAGAGGGAATGTTGATGAAGGTTTCAAGGCTGCTGCTCCCAATACAGGCCCTTCTCTACCAACTCCTCATCCCAGGACCTGGCAGGACGCAAGGCCACCACTGGACCAATCCTGAAACACAACTGGGTGACACAGGCCCTACTTCCGCATGCACCTGGCAAACCAGTCCACGTGTTCTCTGTAAAGTGGCCAAATAATCTCCCCACAGAAATCTGAGAAAACACACCCTCATCTGCTCTTAAACAGCAAGAAAGAAAGATATTGTCTCAATTTGGAACTATTATATTATCCATTCAATAACTGCTTAGTTACAATTTTTTAATGGCATGTTACTTTATTTAGTCCATTCAAGTTAGTCTGTTATCTGAAGGAAGCTAAAGAAAATAACATTCTCAACTCAAGAATGTAGCAACTGATATTTTAAACCTATAATGCTAACTAACTTTTATAAAGCCACACCAAAAAAAAGAAAAAGACAAGTAAAAGCTGGCATGGGAGTGGTTAATTTTGGACACCTGGTAACTTTCCACTTGTTGGAAACCTAATAGGTTTCCTGGTATAAGTACGCTCTTCTTACACGTCTGTCTTTGATGTCTGGATAATGCAGTTTTACTAGTTCCTCAATTGGACCGAATTACACAATAAACAAAGACTGTTATAAATCTAAAGACGTCTTAAACACTTGGTTTAAAGGAAATAACCTTAAGTGCTTGGTCACAAACACATTCAACTTTTCTAAGAGGTGGGTAAAAAAAAAATTAGCTGAGTCACTAAATTTAATGATCTGAAGGCCACAAAGAAAGAGAAAGTAGAAGACAACGCATGTCTTTAATTTTAATCTAATGGGAACTGGTGTTCTTAGTTGGCAACTAAGTTTCCCAAACAGCAAAATCTGAATGTCCATTCTAATAATCTGCCAACACTAATCCTTTTAAAACCGAAGAGTTACCGCAGAGGGGGCAAAATATTCTTTAATACAGTAACTCCTTGTATTTTTCAGCTTTATTTACAGAGCCACTTGTATCAGAAAAATAAAAAACTCAGAACTTAACAGTTAATTTTATGCCATAAGTCAACTACTTCAGAAAGAAAAATAATTCCAGAGTACTTTCAATTCTTTGTCACAAATATATATCATGAAAACATACAACACACATATAAGAGCTTTTTAGAACCTGTCACCAGACTCCCAGAGTTGTTTATTTGATGTGTTTAATAAACCAAGACACCAATTCCCCACAGGGCGCCTCAACTGGAAGGCAGGAGGAGGGTGTGGTGTGTTTGTTGTTTGTTTGTTTGTTTGTTTTTAAGGAGGATGTTTTTTAACCCCTCAACACGACACCCAGGGCAAGAAGTGGTAACATCCCCAAGATAGTACACATGTCACAGGACAGAAATGCTGTGATCCAGCATTACTCTGGCCGCTGTAGTGCATATATACTGTCAACAGCTCTATCAGTGTTTCACCTCTGCAACCCCATGCCCACCACCCGCCCAAGAGGAACTATTTCTGGGTTCTGTGCTCTGGAATGCTCCATGACGCACACAGGTCCACCACCGTTATCCCTAACCAAACTTCCATCTCTCTCTGAGCATGGTCAACAAATTCTGAAAATGCATTTATTTCCAAACAACATATATAGAGCACCACCAAACTAATGATATTATAGTATAATATATAATACTACATAGTATTATATAATAATAATAAGTATTTGTAAACAAAATATAAACATTATAAATAAAATATAATTAGTTATATAATTGTATATTACATAATAATATTATAAGAAATAATTTCATAGGGAGCTGTTAGCAAAGGGAAGAAAATATTGTTACCATAATTTTTTTTATGAATCCTCACACAAGGATTTTTTGAGAGGGGGCCATTGATGTGAGAGAAACATCAATTGGCCGCTCCAACGTTGGGGCTGGGAATCGAACCTGAAACCCAAGTATGTCCCCTTAATGGGGATTGGAACCCAAGATCCTTTAATGTGTGGCCTGGTGCTCTAACCACTGAGCAACCTCGAGGACAATAACACCTTACATTTCTGAATGGGTTTTCAAAGCTATGAATTACCCTCAGTAGGTGGTAAAATGTTCGCAGTAGGTTGATACGTGATAAGATTCAGAGCTACAGGAGAAAAGGAAGGGCTCTAACTAGGAAACATTTTCCCTGTAAGAGACTCCTGAAGGAGAATTTTCTAGGCGAATTTATTTTCCAAATGAGCCAGGAAGGATTGAATATAAAAGCTCAAGTAAGAGGAGTACACTACTCTGTGGTCTACTGAACCGCTCAATTTATAAAGCAAAATATTCTCTGAAGTCCCAACGTTTTCATTTTCATATCAATAAACATTAAAGTAAATTTTCTTAAGGTTTTTGTTTTTCCTTTGAAAGTCTTAGACACATTAGAAAAGAAAATTTGGAAGCGGAGTGCAAGGTCCTTAGTCATCCAATTCATACTCTGTGAAATCCAGATGAATTTATAAAACCTTTGAGTGAGTGATGTGCACAAGTGACATTTTAGGGTAAACAGAAATGACCGTCTTTATGAACCTAACCCCTGCAGTCTTCATTTCCTCTGTGTGTCTTCTGTGGGGCAATGCCCTTATTCTGCTCATCTCTTCACCACGAGAGGTGTCTTATGAAGAACATCACACTCAACAAACTCTACTACTGAACAGAAGAGAACTGATGACCCGAGAGGAGCTGAATCTTCTCCTTCCTTCACGATATTTGAAAGGATTCCAGCATTTTTGGATTATTCTAGTCTCTAATCTTTAGAATTGAGAACTGAGCTGCCCATCAACCAAATCAAAAACAGACTTATTGAGCTAAGATGATGTGTTGAAACAAAGAATGAATGGGACACTATACTTGCTAATGAGAATCTTATAATGTACTTGAGATATAATACTTTTACTTAAAAATAACTAAACCACAAGACAACAGATGGCATAGACCACTTCCTGGGGCCCAGAGAAAGGAAGGGATTCAGCTCTGGGTGATTGGGAAGGCATCGGACAGAGCTGAAGTAAAATGAGACTTGGCACATAAAAGACTGGCAGGGCTTGGAGAGATGGCCCGAGTCTAAAAACGTGAAAGGGCATGAATAATGGTGACCAAAATGGAAAAGCAACAGATATGTTTTGGGACAGACTGACTGAAATAGTTTTCATGCATGGGAGGTAGATGAGAAGGGCAGCCAGGGCTCAGACTATGAGAAGACTGTACTGTTACCTGTGAGAATTGAAAATGAAAATAATCTTTTATCCATCCAGTGTTATTTACTGTATTAACCCTGCTATCTCAACTCTTCACCCAACAAATCAACACAGTCTAAAAGGTGGATCATTTTACATGAAAGCTCTAGCCCTAGCCGGTTTGGCTCAGTGGATAGAGCATAGGCCTTTGGACTGAAGGGTCTTTCCCGGGTTCAATCCAGTCAAGGGGACATGCCCGGGTTGCAGGCTCGATTCCCAGTAGGGGGCGTGCAGGAGGCAGCCGAGCAATGATTCTCTCTCATCATTGATGCTTCTCACTCTTCCTCTCCCTTCCTCTCTGAAATCAATAAAAATATATTTTTTAAAAAAGAAAGCTCCAGCCGGGACCAGTTTGGCTCAATGGATAGAGCGTGGCCTGCGGACTGAAAGGTCCCGGGTTCGATTCTGGTCAAGGGCATGTACCTTGGTTGCGGGCACATCCCCAGTAGGGGATGTGCAAGAGGCAGCTGATCGATGATTCTCTCTCATCGATGTTTCTAACTCTCTATCCCTCTCTCTTCCTCTCTGTGAAAAATCAATAAAAAATATATTTTAAAAAAAGAAAGAAAGCTCCATTTGAACATTTTTACCTTCTAGTCCAATGCAAATTAAAATAACAACACGGGGAATGGGGCAGAAAACCATGGATTTACAAAGGAAGCAGGCACACCTGCTTCTGTTCAGTGTGGGCGGGAAGCTTCGGTCATAGCCCCGGAATCTCACTCTATCCCTAGGGCTCGGGTTACAGGAAATCTCTGAAATGGGTTAGATGGATCTCTGCAAAGACTGATTTAAGTGTTGAACCATCTGGTATTGAAACATGGAATCTCACACAACAGATGGGCTATTCTTGGACACTGGGTATATGTGTGCATTCAGCTCTCACTATACCTTCTGCCAACTCAATGGACAGCACTCTCCGAGAGCCCAATGAGGCAAACCCTAGGGCTCAAAAACAATTTTCAAGGACTGATAACTGATAACTCAGGTGTTTAGTTTGAAAATAATCTGACATAGTTTTTAAAATATTTTTTGTTGTTGTTAATCCTCACCTGAAGATATTTTTTCCATTGATTTTTAGAGAAAGTGAAAGAGAGGGAGAGAGGAGAGAAAGGAGAGAAACGATTAGCTGCCTCCCCCATGTGCCCTGAACCGCAATGCAGGTATGTGCCCTTGACTGGAAACTGAACCTGCGACCCTTTGGTGGGCGGCTGACACTCTAACCACTGAGAAACACCAGCCAGCACATGGCTTACAGTTGATTTTTTTAAAAGCGACTAGAAAGGAGTCTGACTCTTTTTTACATGCCATTTGTCATTTTTGCAAATGTAATATCCTGCTCCTTGGGATTCATTTGCCCCTGTCCCCAAGCCCTGGAAAGTCACCTCTGAATTCCAGCTCAGAAAAACAGAACTGCAGCTCTCTGACCACCCGAGCCAGCCCCGCGGAACAAAGCAGGCAGCCCCTTCCACCTGACACGGTTCTCAGGCTCTGAGGTGTGCGGACTCCACAAGCCGGTCCCGAAGAAACACAACTTCTAAGCCAGGTTATTCACAGCATGAAACCAAATTCCCCGGGTGAATGAAGGGGGCTGCTCTCAGGAAAGCACTTCCTTGAACTTTATCCTCACCAGCTTTCTGTCAGGTAGCTCTGGGGTTCTAATCAAGCTATCTGATCAAAGCAACCAGAAACAAAGATAAAACCAAAGGCTGAGAAATCTTTCTCACTGATGCAGCACAATTTCTCCGGGTTACCTATATTAAGAAAAACAACAAGGAAACAGGATTTCTGATAAGCTGTAAAAATATTCCACAGCAAAGAAAGTGCAACACCGAAGCCAATTTGAAATTGAAGGCACTCCAATAAACCTCAGACTCACAGGCCGTGTACCATTAACACTGTGAGCTAAGATTCTTACCAAACCAAGATACAAAAACACAGCGGGCCCCAGTCAGTTTGCCTCAGTGGAGAGAGCGTCTGCCCATGGACTGAAGGGTCCCGGGTTCGATTCCAGCCAAGAGCACATACCGAAGTTGCAGGCTTGACCCCCTGGCCCTGGTAGGGGCCCATGCAGGAGGCAACCAATTGATGTGTCTCTCTCCTATCAATGTTCCTCCCTTTCTCTCTCTCTCCCTTCCTTCCACTCTCTCTAAAAACCAATGGGAAAAGTGTGAGGATTAAAAAAAGAAAGAAACATAGCCAGGTCTTACCTTTGAATTTCCTGGTATTCAGACCAATTTTATATTGATTTTTGAAATGGTAAAGAAAATATAAAATTATATCAGCTGTAATTTCTGAACACTTATGACCTACTCATTTTTTTTAACTTTTCAGTAGAAAAATAGTTCTTTTTGAAAGAATGTTCACCATAAAAATTTCTCTGAATACGCAGGAGTGGTGGCACAGTCCAGATAAATGTGCTTTGCAGAGGATAGCACGGAAGAAACAGGCATTTCTGTCAATTGGGAAAAATAGGTCAGATTATTTTCAAGTCCAACAGTAAGCCTTATTATTCTAATCCCCAATGGCATTCTAAGATGGCATGAGGATTCCAGCCCGTTATTTCTAATTATTCCTCATGACTCATTTGCATTATTCTATAAATTGTCAGTTCTAAAACAGGCAACTATCTATACTAATAAAAGAGTAACATGCTAGTTAGACCAGACATCTTCTGGGCATCCATCCAGACGGCCTTCCAGACAAAGCCACGGTAGGGGGCCGAGGCAAAGGTGGTTAGGAATGACCAGGCCAGGACTGACCAGGCCAGCAGGGGAAGGCAGTTGGGGGGGGGGGGGCAGGCCAGCAGGCAGAGTCGGTTAGGGGTGATCAGGCAGGGAGTGGAGCAGTTAGGGGCGATCAGGCAGGCAGGGGAGCAGTTAGGAATGATCAGGCAGGCAAGCAAGTGAGTGATTAGGAGCCAGCAGTCCAGGATTATGAGAGGGATGTCCAGGATGGAGAGGGTACAGGCTGGGCTGGGGGACCCCTCCACCCGTGCACGAATTTTGTGCACATGGCCTCTAGTCCTATATAATAAAAGCCTAATATTCTATATGTCTGGTCATTCAGTTGGCCATTCAACCAATCAAAGCGTAATGTGCTAATGATATGCTAAGGCTGCTCAATTGTTCACTATGATGTGCACTGACTACTAGGGGGCAGACAGTTGACTGGTTGACTAGTTGCTAGGATGTGCACCAACCACCAGAGGGCAGAGACTCCAACTGGTAGGTTAGCTTGATGCTGGGGTCTGGCAGATTGGGACTGAGCAAAACGAGCTGGACATGCCCTGGAGCCCTCCTGTGGTCCCTCCCTGGCTGGCCAACCTCCCACATCCCTCCCCAGCTCCGATTGTGCACCAGTGGGGTCCCTCAGCCTGGCTTGCGCCCTCTTGCAATCTGGGACCCCTTGGGGGATGTCAGAGAGCCAGTTTTGGCCCAACAATGGAATGACCAGTTGCTATAACATGCACTGACCACCAGGGGGCAGACACTCAACTCAAGAGCTGTCCCTTGGTGGTCAGTGCACTCCCATAGGGGGAGCGCTGCTCAACCAGAAGCCGGGCTCATGGCTAGTGAGTGCAGCAGCACTAAGGATATTCCTGTGGGGAGCGGGCCTAAGCCGTCAGTTGGACATCCCCCAAGGGCTCCCAGACTGCAAAAGGGTGCGGGCCAGGCTGAGGGACACCCCCACAAGTGCACAAGTTTCATGCACCGGGCCTCTAGTAAGTAATAAAAGTTATGTCACTTGTATTGGTGATAAGAATAATGGTTATACAGAAACAAAACAAACAAAGGCAACTTCTAAATCCAGCAAATTTTAGTAGGGAACAATTTGGGCCCATAGATTAAAGAACTAATTCAGGATTCACACAAGCCAAATCAATACTCAGCTTCCTCCTTTCCATTTTCTGGCCTCCACGTTTACTTACACACTTGCCTTGCTTTAAATGAATTTAAAAACGAAAGTCTGAGAGAAATGAAAAAAAAGAAGAAGAAAAAAGAATAGTTACAGGACAGAACACGAAAGGGACCTAAATTATGCCCTAGGTCCAATTAATTATATGAGAAAATCTGCAAATTGAGGTATGTATAACTGAGGAGATGAATATATGTTAATATATCTAACTAAATTAACAAGCTAGATTTTTTTTGGATGAAATGATGGTATACATAGGCACTATTAACAAAGTTATTATGAAAAATATTTCTTAATAAAACATCACCTTGATTTTTTAAAATATTGTTATTGATTTGAGAGGAAGAGAAAGAGAGAGAAACATAGATGAGAGAGAAATCTCAGATGAGATGGGATGCCTCTTGCATGCCCCCCAACTAGGGATCGAGCCCACAACCCGGGAATGTGCCCTGGTGCGAGGGTTGATGTTTAGCCACTGAGCCATGCTGGTTGGCTGATCATCTCGATGTTTTAGAAACGTATTTCAGGTTCCTACTAGGAAAGGAGGTATGATAAAAAGAACACCAGTGGTGTTTGCCTTCTATTTTTTGACTTAGGTTGGTTACATGAGTTTTTCCCTCACAAGTTTTCATACTGTACGTGCTTTATACACTTTACAGTTTTTTAAAAGGGTAGAATTCAGAAAAATGACGAAACCCAAGCTCACACGCAGAGCTAGCAAGCAGAGGTAGGGTTTGAACGTGGCCCTCTCCCAACCTCTGGGATCACCCACAGAGATCCACTCTTCTCCTTTCCACACGAGGCCTCTGCCTGGGGTCTTATCCAACAGGGACCCTAACCCTCCCGGGAACAGTGAGAAGAACACTGAAAAGCAATGCCCCGGCCCGGATGTAACGCAGTTTTTCAGGCATCAGACCTTCCAGCCTTAAAACAATAATTCAATTTGATCTGTTTTATATACTGGGATCCCACATAAAAAGAAAAAAAAAATTTATAAAAAATTTTTTAAAAAGGAAAAATAAATATATTAAAAAAAAAATTTAATCTATAGTTTTAAAAGCTCAAAAATGTCATGGTTCAAAAAGCCGTTTAATAGTAAGACATTTGGTGATCTGATTCCTAAGATTCTGCCAAGAGACAAGAGTCAAATAGAGCCTCCTAGCCTGTCCCCAGACTCTTCTCCCCTCATTCAGGAAACTTGCCCAGATCAGTGCCTGCTGAGACAGAAAGGAAATGACTCAGCAAGTGAGAGACGGAGCGTGGTCCAGAGCCTAGGTCCCCTGGCACCACCAGCCATTCACCCTCCACTGTGGTCTTCCCACTCTATCATGCTGTCTGGCCGGACCACTGGAAAAGGGAGCAGAAGGCAGGTGCAGAGGGAGAGGTTGGGGACAAATCTGTGGCCAGCCCTGTCACACTTTATAGAGTCGGGACTTTATCATCTGAGAAACCCTCCGAGATGGATTCTGAGCAAGAATAGCATAGTCAGGTCTGGGCTGAGCAGGGGACTTCTCAAAGTTACCCTTGTGTTCTCACCCTCCCTCCTGCTATTTTATTTTTAAAATATATTTTAATTGATTTCAGAGAGGAAGAGAGAGGGAGAGAGAGATAGAAACATCAGCAATAAGAATCACTCATCAGCTGCCTCCTGAATGCCTCCTACCAGGGAGTGAGCCCGCAACGCAGGAATCAAGCCATGGCCTCCTCGTTCATAGGTCGACGCTCTACCACTGAGCCACACTGGCTGGGCTGTCGGCTATTTTATGCTCACCCCACTCAGTAAATGTTTCCCACGCAAAGATTACTTCAAACCTGCTCATAATGAGCACATGAGAAACAACTGCGTACGATGGAAGCACTGACACGGTGGTGGTGTAAAACGCCCTCTGAAAGCCTTGTCAGGGCCCCGTCTTTGTAATTTAGCGGTGGCTCACCGGAAACGCCGGAGAGCAGATTCTTTCTGACTGTGCTCAAGGCCATAATTTCCTTCCCATACTTAAACGGATGACCCTGTGTCTCACTGTCAGGGGAGTCTGCCAAGGGGAAAGGGCAGATAAATAAGAAGCAAAATGTGAAGAAAATGGGTCAATTAGAAAAAAAAAAAAATTCCTAAGATTCTTCTTGGAATTAGCACCTAACAGAACCTGCAGATGAACTGCTCTGCGGCTCCTTGAAGGCGGAGAGGAGGGAGCTGGCAGCTGCTCCTTCAGGGACAGATGTGAAGCTGGAGAGAGCGAGGCTGCTGTCAGACTGGTGCTCTGGCTAGGCCTCTCCCCCCTCTCCCCCACCCGGGCAGAGAGGATAAATTAGCCAAGACCCTAGAATCCAGATGACTGGGAAGGTGACAAAAGGGAGTGACATTCAGCCAGTACCATTTATTACAGCTGCAACCCACACCATATGTATATGTTCATGAACTTCTGCTCTATGTTCTATATAATACCTATCTACCACCCACTACTTCAAGATAAATTTCAAGCTATACAAGTACCATGTCCTGCTGGGGAATCCAAAAATAACTAAGGAACACTTGCAATCATATAAGGAATTTAGAACAAATGGCATTTTCTATAAAATGCTGGCTTCATGATTTTCCCTATGATAACAGACCAAAATAGAAACCAGTTCTTCCTTTCTTATCAACCACCATTCCTTGAAAGTTCTTGGCCAGTAATGTTCATGGAGATCAGAGTTAACTTCTTATCACTACACTGTGGCCCTCAGACTTCGAAGGAAAACAGGTCTGGCCTCCTCTTTCATGACAGCTAGAGGAAATCTACGAGAGGACGTTACCTGGACCTCATGTGTTTGGCTGCTATTCAGAAAACCATGTCTGGGTTCAGATGATCAAGAATATCCTCTCATCAGGATAGAACATACCTTTCTCAGTCACATATGCACAGAATGCCCCCACTGTTTCTTCCCAACATAAACCCACGGAGTGTTTTCCTCAGTGACCTCTCCTCTCTTCATTCCCTCGGTCACACATGGCCCTGAGGACTTCTCACAGCTGCTTTCTTTCAGAAAGTCCTGAAATCGATGTACAAGAAAGAGCTGCTAATTTCTAACGCAGAATGGAATAGTAAAGTAAACCACCATTGTTAAATCTTATCAGCAGACTAACTTGGATCATCAACAGCATCAACTATTTAAAAATCTTAAATGAAAACCTTTCTAGCATGGCTAATGGGATTACTACAGTGTGTGTGTTGCGGGGGGGGGGGGGGGGGGGGGGGGATGGGATTGGTGATGAACAGAGGTTATTCAATCCAGCTCCATTTCTTCAACTCAGACCACTCACCTGCTCCTGCATTCATCTGTTATTTTGACTTTCTGCTCAGAAAACCGCTATGTAAGGGAGTTGGGTTTAATTTTGCTATCCCTAACAGGACAATCCCTCTAGCTACCCTCAAGAACACAGGCGTCACCATGTAAACGTGTATCACTTGTTTACACCAAAATGGCATCAAACACACCACCCCTTCAGTCTTCATTAAAGACATCTGGTTACAGAGTAGGATGAAGAGATGATACACACTCCCCTGAGCCCCTTCTGCCCAGTGAAGGATCATTCACAGCCCTAGCCTGCAGACCAAAGGTCTCGGGTTCAATTCCGTCAAGGGCACGCACGTACCTTGGTTGCATGCTCCTCCCCAGCCCAGGCCCTGGTTGGCTCGTGCAGGAGGCAACCAATTGATAGGTTTCTCTCACATCGATGTTTCTCTGTCTTTCCCCCTCCCTAAAAAACCAATGGAAAATTATCCCCAGGTGAGGATGAAGAAGAAGAAGAAGAAGAAGAAGAAGAAGAATCATATATAATAGAGTAAGGTGGGGTTTCTCTCACTGTTGGTTGCTTTTTCTTTATTGAGAGGGTGTAATAACTTGTTGGCCTTTGAATTTATATATTCCTCCACTGTCTTATTTAAAACATAAGAGTGAGCCATTTCAAAGATGACGATTAAAATCTATGTACCATGGCTTGTCAACTCTTAAATACACTAGAGGCCTGTGCACAAAATTTGTGCCCTTGTTGGGGGGGTCCCCTTCAGCCCAGCTTGTACCCTCTTACAGTCCAGGAGCCCCAAGATCAATCACCAAAGGGAGACCTTGCCCACCCACTGCAGCCCACTGGTCAGTGGCCTGGGCCTCCCTCGGCTGGGCGATGGCCAGGTCCCCAACCAATTGCATCACAGCACCTTGGCTGGCCTGGCGCCAGAGTGGGTCATAGCATGGTTGTCCAGAAGGAAGGTCATTCTGCTGTCCAGCCGTTTGGTCGATTTGCATATTATGCTTTTATTATTATAGATGAGTTCAAAAATCTTAAGCTACTGAACTCCATTTTCTAGATTGACTAACAACAAAGCTCAGCTCAACCAGCTGAATCATGACAGCTAAAAGCCTAGTCAAGAGCAATCAAAAGGCAACTGAGCTTAAAAGCTGTGTGTCCACATTCCACACTTAAGGGTGCAGTGAGCAGATGGCGTGGACGGAGCTAGCTGTGTTTGATACAGCCTTCTCACACCCCTTCTCCAAAACCCCTACTCCTACAGGCGCAAACCCCACTCTATAATCTAGTACAGTAAGACCAGTGTTGTCTGGAGTCACAAAGTTTTATATGTGCTTGCTTCTAATTAAAGACCATTCAATTTTAAGGACTTAATAAAAAGGCCATAAACCTGTATCATTCCACAAGAATGCCAAGAATGCTAAGTACCCAACTAATATTCTTCCAAAGTGACCTTTATTAAGGTTGCCTCTGCTACTTTTCCAACTAACATGTCAGGAGGCAGAACCGTTCCTATCACAGGCTCCTCAACTCTATTCTAAAAAGCAAAGCCCACTGAAAAGGCCTTCTTCCCATAACCAAAGCAACCCAAATTCCGACAGCGAAAAGCACTAGTACAAACAGTCTCAAAAATGGCAAAATCAAAGTTTAAAAAGCCACTTACAGTGCCAGGAAGTGATTCAGAAGAACTCTGAGAAAGGTAATGTTAACATTTTAGTGGTAGGACACCTGGAGAGCAGCCAAGAGGTCTGGCCTTTCTCCCTAACTAGGTCATTAAAGCTCATGGGGGCAGGGAGGCACCAGATACAAACTAGTTAAATGGCATCTCACAGCCAAGCTATCCTGACAGCTTTCATCCGTCAGCAGGATCACTAAACAATGATGTCCTTCAAGGAGACAGGTAGGTCTCCTGGGGCTAATGATAACCTAAGCCCATGCAATTATAACCAGATTGATAACAATCAATTCCTGCCCTTGGAACGGACTCTCAAATTCAATGGCTGAGAAAGCAGCAAATCTGCTGCTGGGGAAGCAGATCACCTGGACCCAACAGCCTCCTGCGTTCCTTCCTATGTCTACTTTTGCCCCCTGCAATCCATCCTCTGCAGAACAGCAAATTAGTATTTTAAAGTACAGATATGATCTTGTCAATCCCCTGCTTATACTCCCTTAGGGCTTCCCTCCATCCCTCTACTATCAATAAAACCCCAAATTCTCACACATCTCCACCATTGTTTTTCTCTCTAGATTCTAACCACTGGGGCCTTCCCTCAGCTCTCTGGGTGTCCCATCATTTACTCTCATTCAGTGAAAAGGTGTTTTTGTAAACTACCTACAATTGTGCCAGGCACTACAGCAGGCAGAGAGCTCACAATCTAGCAAGGGGCAACAACTAAAAAAGAGGTGAGGGGGTCAGTAATATGAGAATATAGTATGTTTAGCGGTACATTTTTTAAGAGAAAGTCAGTTTTACGTATCTCTGACTGAGTTTGTATGAAGCAGAGAGACTCCATCTGTGTGAGTTTCCTTCACCGTGTCCCAGAACCTCCTCAACAGTCAGCAGGTACTCATTAGGTACCTGGTGTTGGATTATGACTGTTATAAAGCTTTGGAATTCAGAAAGATTGGGAGTGAAAGCCAAGAAAACAGTCACTCTACTTCTAAAAACAACTTGAAAAAAATCTCATCCAAACCATTCACAGAGGATTCCAAACCGCCACTGAGGAAGAGCTCACCTGGCCCGCGGGGCAGGGATTTCTGCCTCCTCCTTGCTGAAGCCGCCCTTGAACCTGTAAAGGCTATCAGCATCCTTCTTTTCCCCCTCCTTTCTGTTTTATTGGTTTTTGGAGAGGGGTAGAGAGAGGGAGAGGGAAGGGGGGAGAAGGGGAGACATTGGTTTGTTGTTCAACTTAATTGATGCATTCATTGGTTTCTTTTTCCATGGTCCCTGATCAGGGACTGAACTGCAGAACACTCTAACCCAGTGTTTCCCAAACTTCTCTCATGATGAGAATCACCTGGTGGAGTTGTTAAAACACAGATTCCTGAATCCCAACTAAGAAGTGCTAAACTAGAATTTTTGAGAACATATAGGTAAAATTGCCTACCTAACTTAGTGCTCTGTATATAAAATCTGTCTTAGAGCACTAGTTAAGTATACAATTTTACCTATATGTTCCCCAAAATTCTAGTTTAGCACTTCTTAGTTGGGATTCAGGAATCTGTGTTTTAACAACTCCACCAGGTGATTCTCATCATGAGAGAAGGTTGGGAAACACTGCTCTAACCAATGAATTACCCAGCCAGGGCATCTATACACCTCTGATGAGGGCCTCTACTTTTTGATTAAAGAGCTAGTCTAAAAATCCGATTACAAAAAAACCTGTCCAGAACAAATTTCCCTTTGTTAGAAGAATGAAGAACTGAGTCCAGCTAGAGCAGATTCAAACTTCCAATTTTAAAAGTCAGAGAGCACTGAGGCATCTGTAAGTTTTCTCTTAAATCCCTTTTCCAGTATTAAATCAACCAAGATAAAGGTAAGAAGTGTTGGAGGGCATACGTTTTTTAAACAGCTAAATAAAAACTGCTAACTCCAGAGGTTAAAAACTATTAAAAAACCATACCTCTGCCAAAACCGGTTTGGCTCAGTGGATAGAGCGTCAGCCTGCGGACTGAAAGGTCCCGGGTTCGATTCCGGTCAAAAGCATGTACCTGGGTTGCGGGCACATCCCCAGTAAGAGGTGTGCAAGAGGCAGCTAATCGATGATTCTCTCTCATCGATGTTTCTAACTCTCTATCCCTCTCCTTTCCTCTCTGTAAAAAAATCAATAAAATATATATATTAAAACCAAAAACAAAACAAAAAAACCATACCTCTATGGCCCTCCCTCACACCATCTGCTGATCCAGTTCTTTTCCATGAACAGAATATGCTCACGGAATGGAAACCTTAGAGATGTAAACCCGAGCAAGAGCACAGGAAACTTGTCTATCACTGATCTCCAGACTAAGGAAAGTGGGCCCTCAGCTGCTGTCATTTTCTTATTTTGCCAAAATGCCTACGAGATAAATGCCTGAACACTTTTAACTGGTCTAGTATTACCTCTAATAACTTTACCTTAGGAAATCATGCCCAAGTATTACGCATAATAAACTCCGTTCAGAAACTGGGAAATGAGTCCTGACCAGGTAGTTTAGTTGGTTAGAATCATCTTTCCAATACACCAATGTTGTGGATTCAACCCCCAGTCAGGGGACATACAAAAAGCAACCAATGAATGAGTAAATAAGGGAAACAACAAATCAGTGTTTCTCTCTCTTCCTCCAAAATTAAAAAAGAAAAAAAAAAAAAGAGCTTTGGCTTAAGCTTTGGTTGGAGTATCGTCCTGTGCACCAAAAGGTCGTGGGTTTGATTCCTGATGGGGGAGTATACGGGAGGGTAGCTGATCACCATCTCTCTCTCTCTCCCTTCTCTCTCTGAAATCCACTGGAAACATATCCTCAGGTGAGAATAAAAGAGCAAACTGGCAAAAGGTCTGGTAAAATGAATCAACCCAACAAATTGGAGCACACAAAAATGTAGCAATTACCATAAACAATCACATCTTTCTCCAATAACTCACAATGATGGGGGCTCACGTTCATCACTTATTTTTTACTGAGGTAATCAGGAAAAAAAATAAACAGATAATCAAAGCAGGAGTACCAAGCCAATGTGAAGTCCTCTCATGGTAAGTGAAGGAATAGAGCAGGGGTCTTCAAACTACGGCCCGCGGGCAACATGCGGCCCGCAGAGGAGTCTGATCCGGCCCGCCAGGTTTTTTGGGCAGTGAGCGCAGCCGAGGTGTTACAGTAGGAATTAGTAGTTCATATAGTCTGGCCCTCCAGCTCTCTGAGGGACCGTGATCTGGCCCCCACTTTAAAAAGTTTGAGGACCCCTGGAATAGAGGATACTCTAGAACCGGCTCTACACACACACACACACACACACACACACACACACACACACAGTTGCTTTCCTTTTTAGTCACCTCTCTTTTATAGACTAACAAATATTCACGAGCCAGGCACAGTAACAAACAATATGCACGGCGATTTCACTTTATTTTCCACAATAACCGACAAAGGCAAGTACTATTCTAACCCCATTTACAGATGAGAAAGGCTCAGAGAGCTCAAGTGACCCCAGGTCACCAGCTTTGTGTGCCGTACAGCTCGCTGCCTGCCTCTGAAGCTATGCACCTAGCTTAGCCCCAGCACTGACGGCTACAGACAAATGGACACAAACAGCTGTGCAGCCTGAGCCTCTGGAGCAAACAGAAGCTACTATTGCCATAATCCACTTGCATTAAGCAAAGTTCTGCACTGGGGGGTGGGGGAGGGGAGGTTGGTCTCATTTACCTAGAAGAAATACTTTTTAAAAAAATATGTTTTATTGATTTTTTACAGAGAGGAAGGTTTTGGGATAGAGAGCTAGAAATATCAATGTGAGAGAAACATCGACCAGCTGCCTCCTGCACATCCCCCACCAGGGATGTGCCTGCAACCAATGTACATGCCCTTGACCAGAATGGAACCTGGGACCTTTCAGTCCGCAGGCCGACGCTCTATCCACTGAGCCAAACCAGTTTCGGCTAGAAGCAAAACTTTAATCATATACTCCCCACAATAACATGTGTGCCTTATGTTGTTCAAAGTACTATTACATACCTTACCTTATAGGTTCTTTATATATTTCTTTTTGAATAGTTTGTTGATTTTTAGAGAAAGAGAAAGAGAGGAAAGAGAGCAAAACATCCACTGGCTGAATCCCACACGCCCCCACCGGAAATGGAGCCCACAACCTGGGCATGTGCCCTGACTGGCAATCAGACGGACAACTTTTCAGCGCAAGGGACAAAGCCCAAGCTGTTCATATGAATCCTGAGGAGGCCGGCCCCTCAAGAACATTCATAAAATTACTAATGGAAGGAAACCAGTCTCCACTTTAAAGGAATTAAAATACCTATACCAAAAATCAGTGGACAGGTAAAAATCCACTTCTTCTGTCTCAAAGCTCAAATTCACAAAACAGTCGAGCCAGATGTGACAGGAGACAGTGGGAAAGGACCCGGGGGAAAAACACCAGGATACAATGTAAACAACATCCATTCCACTTAAAACTTCAAAGACGAAAAAACAGTTCAAGGAATGAATCAGAAGTGACATTTTATTCATAAATTAAAGCCACCTTAGAAACTTCACATCGTTGCTTCACACTCAAATACTAACCTCAGGGGAGAATCTCACTGTATCAGGTTGTGTTTGAGAAATTTGCTAGATCTAAAAGGATTCTGAGTTGTTCGGAAAGAAATTTTCCTTGAAATACACAGGCACTGGATTGCATCCGAATTGCATCATTTGCTCTTTGTTTTGAGGGTACTGGGGACAACTGTAAGAGCAAGGAAATGGTGCCTAAACACACTCAGCCTAGCCCTGGCCGGCTTCACTCAGGAGTTACAGCATCGGCCCTCGGACCCAAGGCTGCGGGTTCCATTCCCAGGCACATACCTGCGCTGCAGATTCCTCAGCCCCACTTGGGGGGCCTGTGCGGAAGGCAACCAATTGATGGCTCGCTCCCTCACGTGGATAACCCACCCCCCTCCCGCTCTCCTCCTTCCCTTCCACTCTCTCTAGAAAACCATCCTGGCCCTAGCCAGGTCGGCTCAGTGGACAGAGTGTCGGCCTGCAAACTGAAGATTCCCAGGTTGGATTCCCGTCAAGGACACATGCCCGGGTGGTGGGCTTGATCCCTAGCAGGGACACGCAGGAGGCAGCTGATCAATGATTCTCTCTCATCATTGATGATGTTTCTATTTCTCTCTCCCTCTCCTTTCCTCTCTGAAATCAATAAAAATATATATTTTTAAAGTATATCCTTGGGTGAGGATTAAAAAACAACAACAACAAAAGAAAAACCCCAGCCTAATCACAAATGGTAGCACTTAGATAATAACTGAACCATAAATTTATGGTAAAAAATGTCCCAGATCAACAGAGAATTGGTTTTCCCCACATGCAGCTTTCACCAATGTGAAGTTGAATTTAAGAATCTAAGAGTTACCCTTGCTGGTCTGGCTCAGCGGATGGAGCGTCAGCCCGAGGACTGAAGGGTCCTGGGTTGATTCCAGTTGAGGGCGCATGCCTGGGTTTCGGCTCAGTCCCTAGTAGGGGGCGTGCAGGAGGCAGCCGGGCAATGATTCTCTCTCATCATTGATGTTTCTCTCTCTCCCCCTCTCCCTCTCTGAAATTAATA
Organism: Pipistrellus hanaki; assembly: GCF_964339955.1. Taxonomy (NCBI): domain Eukaryota; kingdom Metazoa; phylum Chordata; class Mammalia; order Chiroptera; family Vespertilionidae; genus Pipistrellus; species Pipistrellus hanaki. The sequence goes on along the minus strand of NC_140517.1, from coordinate 44,359,283 downwards.
AATATATATTTTTGAAAAATCTAAGAGCTGGTCTAAAATGTTTTAAAAAGGAGAGAGGGGCGCACAGAGAGATACTCAATAGAGAGGCAGAAACAAACCCAAATGCAGAAACAGGTTGAAAATACTAGTAAGTAAATATACTCTCTTCAAATACATTTTTAGTTAGTAAAGATGGCACTGCAAATCTATATGCTAATCCTGCTGGTGGATTCACTTACAATGGGAAGAATTAAATCCCTGAATCTATCTAAAGCCTGGGATCATGACTTCATACTCCTATTGGTGTAAAATGCTCTCTGCAATCGTCCTACGCTGATTAGCTTACAATGTACTACGGAAGCCTCACAGGCGGCCAGCTAATGTAAACACACTGGCAGTGACCTTGGTGCACATTTTTAATCTGATTAAGTTATAAGTAAAAAATGAGGGGGGTGGCAGTACTCGTAATAAATAAGAGATCACTTTATAATCTCAAAGCGCTTTCTCATTTCATTGTCACAACAATCATAAGCAGAGCTTGGGCTCGTTTTCCAGATCACAGAGTTTTAAGGCTGGAGAAGGGACGAACCCCCAGCCAGCACATTCCAGAACAGAAGGGGTCTGTGTGTTTGTTTCTCACTGTGTTCTCAGGACACAGAATGCCTGAACCTAGCCGAGATGCTCATCAATGCCACTGCTACCATATGTCCGAAGTCCAAGCCCTTTCCGGAGAAGATAAGCCCAGTCCAAGTGACAGGACCTGGCCACGGCCATGACGCTGGCGACATGTCCCCACATTCAGGGTGGGTTCCTAATTCAGGGTGGGTTCTTCCCCCAACCTCGGCTGCCACTGAGGCTATAAAAGGGTTTCTAAACTCTCCCAAAACTCAGAACTCACACTGGCATCTGATCACTGTTTATATCTTCAGTAATTCTAACCTATATTCTTTCTCTTCCTTAAGTGGGTATTTAGTTCCTTCTCATACATCATTTTTTTTAAAGATTTTTAAAATTGATTTTTAGAGAGGAAGGGAAAGGGAAAGAGAAACATTGATGTGAGAGAGAAACATCGGTCAGCTGCTTCCGGCACGCCCCTTACCAGGGAACCTTGCCCGCAGCCATGGCATGTGCCCAGACTGGGAATCGAACCAGCAACCTATCGATGCATGGACAATGCCCAACCAATTGAGCCATGCGGGGCCAGGGCTCATGCATCATTCTTCATTTTAGTTCCATAACCCTTTATTTAGTGCCTACCGCCTTACAAAGGACAGTGCGGGTGGAGGATAAAAGATGAATGGGAGTCAATACTCTCAAGGACCTAACAAGAGTATTATAAGTAAAGGAACATTAAAAAAGAAAAAAAAGAAAGAAAAGAAAGGCAGCACCAGGAAGGACCTTTGGAGCACAGGGAACTAGACCTGATCTAGGCAGAGGACCCAACATGAACGGACAAAGCCTGCACAGGAATTCAGAAGAAAGAAGCAGTCGAGTCTGCTGGAAGTATGGTGCAGAGGCGAGAGGCTGAGTGACAACCTGGAATCGAATTGTGGAAAGAAGTGTGTATTAGGACTAGAAGCTGGCATTTATTTTTTAGACAGCTTCTTACTCCTTCCTGTATCTCTCTTTCCTGCATGTTCCACGTCCTCCCTGCAAAAAAACCCCCACACAAAACAAACAATAAAAAAAAGACACAAAAGCTTTTGAATATTCACTTTATATCCTCATTATATATATTTTTAAATATATTTTATTGATTTTTTACAGAGAAGAAGAGCAGGGTAGAGAGTTAGAAACATTGAAGAGAGAGAATCATTGATCAGCTGCCTCCTGCACACCCCCTACTGGGGATGTGCCCGCAACCAAGGCACATGCCCTTGACCGGAATCGAACCCGGGACCTTTCAGTCAGCAGGCCCACGCTCTATTCACTGAGCCAAACTGGTTTTGGCATATTTTTTATTTGGAGAAGTTTTTTCAGTAATATTACGATGGACAATTTCAGGATCCAAGGTACTAACTGTATCTCTACACATAATTGGACGATTATTAATTCCTCATTTTTTGGCAGTTAAGGATCCCTTTGACAATCTGATGAAATTTTGGAACCTCCCCCTCAGAAAAATGTACTTACAAAAAAATTCAGAACCCAATATTAAGAACTTTTGCCCTAGCAATAATTATGGAAGAATACCTCCCCCGCAAAAGACTTAGCCAAGTGTTTCTAACACTAACCAGAAATGCCCATGTCCCCCATTCACATAAGTACAATACTTTCTTCTGAGTGACAGTAATTATCTTTAGTAAGTAAATAAAATGATTTATAATCCTCACCCATAAGTAACAATATGGCTTCCTTTATTGGGCCCTACTATGTAACAGGCCCTCTGCAAAGCAGATGGTATGCAGAATATAATGCAAAATTCCTGTATGGCAGGTAACAGTTATATCTCCATTTCACACGTAGAAAACTGAAGCTCAAAGGGAACTGACCTGACTGAAGGCTACTGGCTGGAAACGGCAGAGCTGGGTTGGAACACTGGCACTGTGACTTCCAAAGCCCATCTATACTACGTCCCAGCAGGGGATCTTGTGACCATATTGATTACTGGGAGATCAAAAGATAGTGCTGTCTCACAGGAAGTAAACAGTCCGGTCCAAGGGTCCAATCCAGAAATACACACCCTCTGGGTGGCCAATAAATACTTGCTGAGGGACAAAGGGTAAGGAGGTCATGCCCTGCATAATGGCATTTTGGTTCATGACAAACCACATATATGATGGATGTTCCTTAACATTATAACGAAGCTGAAAAATTCCTATCGCTAGTAATGTCGTAGCCCATGACTTCAAAGGATGTGGAGGATACAAAACTCAACAAGGCTCAGGTAAGATGGCAAACGACTTGAAGCTGGTGTGGGTGAGGATGGCACTGAGAAGCCCCTGGAGGCAGTTCCTGAGGAAATGACTAATGAGGAGCTGTTGGGACGGGCACACATAGCTAAAGAAGAGGCAGGAGGAAGCTGCAGAAGAGAAGAACCCCCAAGAATATTCACATAAATGGTTAAGCAGAAGCTCCTTAAAAACTTTGAAAACGTGGACCCCAACACTGAAGGGTTTTCAGTAAGAGAATTGTTCATGGTGCAATATTTGCTTACAAGCAACTGTATGATGAAAAAAGTACACCAACCAAAAAAACAAGCAAACCACTATGGACATGACCTGCTGGCAAGGCTCAGGGGTTGAGCATTGACCTAGAAACAGTTCGATTCCCGGCCAGGCCATATGCCCTGGTTACAGGCTCGATCCCCAGTATGGGGTGTGCTGGAAGTAGCCAATCAATGATTTTCATCATTGATGTTTTGCATGTCTTTTTAATATGCTTTATTGATTTTTTACAGAGAGAAAGGGAGGAGGGCAGAGAGTTAGAAATATCAATGAGAGAGAAACATCTATCAGCTGCCTCCTGCACAACCCCTACTGAGGATGTGCCCACAATTGGAATTGAACCTGGGACCCTTCAGTCTATAGACCAATGCTCTATCCACTGAGCCAAACCAGTCAGGGCATCATTGATGTTTTTATCTCTCCCTCTCCCCTCCGCTCTGAAATCAATAAAAATATATATATTTTTAAAACCACTATGGATATATTTCTCAAGAATGACACCTTCTTGACCTATGAACCATGATGTCACAGTTCGATTCCCAATGGGGGCTCAGGTCCGGGTTGTGGGCTTGATCCCCAGAGGCGGCGTGCATCTGTCTCCCTTTCCCTTCCTCTCTCTAAATCAATAAAAATAAATAAATTAAAAAAATTTTTTTAAAGTGACACCTTCTCAAGAAGAGCCTCATGCAGGTTCTTGAGGAGGTATTCCAGAAGGAAGCATTGTTACACTAGGACCGTGTCAGCAAACTGCGACTCGTGAGCCACATGTGGCTCTTTGGCCCCTTGAGTCTGATCCTTAGCCAGGGAGTGTGCGGAGGGCATCTGATGGCCGTTTCTCTCATCTCTCATATCCGTGTTTCCCTCTCTCCTTGCCTCCCTTTGATGCCCTCCACACACGCCCTGTCTGGGAATCAAACCAGCAACCAACTGAGCCACTCTAACTGGGCAAGAAAGAAAATATTTTTGTACAGCTGTACAATATGTTTGTGTTTTAAGCTCAGTGTTGTTATAAGAGTCAGAAAGTTTTAAAAATTGAAAAAATGCTCAATGTCACTAATTATTAGGGAGATGCAAATTGAAACGAAAATGAGGTACCACCTCACACCTGCTAGAATGGCTATCATCAATAAATCATCAAACAAGTGTTAGAAAGGGCCGAGACCGGTTTGGCTCAATGGATAGAGCGTCGGCTTGGGGACTGAAGGGTCCCGGGTTCGATTCCGGTCAGGGGCATGTACCTTGGTTGCGGGCATATCCCCAGTGGGGGGTGTGCAAGAGGCGGCTGATCGATGACTCTCATCGATGTTTCTGGCTCTCTATCTCTCTCCCTTCCTCTCTGTACAAAATCAATAAAATAAAATTAAAAAAAAAAAAAAAAAGTGTTAGAAAGGATATAGAGAAAAAGGAACCCTAGTGCACTGCTGGTGGGAATGCAGACTGGTACAACCACTATGGAAAACTGTGAAGTTTCCTCAAAAAATTAAAAATGGAACTGCCATTTGACCCAGTGCTCCCACACTTCTAGGAATATATCCCAAGAAATCAGAAACACCAATCAGAAAGAATATATGCACCCCTATGTTCATAGCAGCATTATTTACAATAGCTAAGATCTGAAAACAACCCAAGTGTCCATGAGGTGATGAATGGATAAAAACAACTGTGGTACATTTCCACGATGGAATACTATGCAATTACAAAAAAAAAAGATGGATCTCTTATCCTTTGGGACAGCATGGAGGGACCTGGAGGGTATTATGCTAAGTGAAATAAGCCAGTCACAGCAAGATAAATATCACATGATCTCACTTACTGGTATATGTGGAATCTAATGAATAAAACAAACTAGTGAACAAAACAGATGCAGATACATTGAAGCATGCAACAGACTGACATATTTCAAAGGGAAGGGTTAGGGAGTGGGGGGCAGGAAGAGATTAACCAAAAGAACTTATATGCCGAAACCAGTTTGGCTCAGTGGATAGAGCGTCGGCCTGCGGACTCAAGGGTCCCGGGTTCGATTCCGGTCAAGGGCATGTACCTTGGTTGCCGGCATATTCCCAGTAGGGGGTGTGCAAGAGGCAGCTGATCGATGACTCTCATCAATGTTTCTAACTTTCTATCTCTCTCTCTTCCTCTCTGGAAAAAATCAATAAAATAAAAAAATAAAAAGAACTTATATGCCTACTAGAGGCCTGAAGCACGAAATCCGTGCAAGAGCAGGCCTGCCTTCCTTCCCCCGGCTTCCCTTTGGCACCTGGGACCAGGGCTTCCCTCCCAGCCCGGCTTTGTCTGGAAAGACGTAATTACACTTTTATTATTATAGATATGCATAACACATGAACAGACAACATAGTGGTGAAGGCCTGGTGAGGGGGCTGGAGCTGGCTGGAGGGGTCAATGGGGGGATGAAGGAGATATTACTTGGCATAAAAAGATAAATTTTTTTAAGTTTAAAATTTTTAATTATAGCCGAAGCCGGTTTGGCTCAGTGGTAGAGCGTCGGTCTGCGGACTGAAAGGTCCCAGGTTCGATTCCGGTCAAGGGCATGTACCTTGGTTGTGGGCGCATCCCCGGTGGGGGGTGTGCAAGAGGCAGCTGGTCGATGTTTCTCTCTCATCGACGTTTCTAGCTCTCTATCTCTCTCCCTTCCTCCTCTCTGTGAAATATCAATAAAATATATTTTTTAAAAAAATTAATTATAAAAGTCATAGTAAGCTAAGGTTAATTATTGAAGAAAAGTATTTTTACTGATTTAATGTAGTATAAGTGTAGAGTTTATAAAGTCTACAGTGGTGTCCAAGGCCTTCACATTCACTGACCATTCCCTCACTGACTCACCCAGAGCAGCTTCCAGTTTTGCAAGCTCCATTCATGGTTAAGGGCATCAGTTTTTATCTTTCATCCAGAATTTTTGCTGTACTTCTCCTATGTTTATATACACAAATACTTATCATTGAGTTACAAATGTCTACAGTATTCAGTACAATAGCCTACTATACAGGTAGCAATAGGATATATCACAGAGCCCAGGTGTGCAGAGGATAGAGCATCCAGGTTTGTATACATGTACTTGATATTTGCACAATGATGAAATCACTAATGAGGCATTTCTCAGAATGTATCCCCATCATTAAGCAACCCATGACTGTACTCTTGTCCACAGGGTGAGAGGGGTGGAGGTGGGGAATGGTGTCAATAGTCTGTAAGAGTTCCATGACTGAGGCTTGGGCCTCAGTTACTACCTGTCATTGGACTTGTCAAGTTTGGCAATGGCCCTAAGAACCTAACATGTTACACCCTCAGATGCAAAGGTTTGCAACACATCAGTGAGATGAGAGGAACCAACAGTGATATTTCAATAAAGCAAAGTCGAGATAATCTTCCCTCATGTTCCTATTCTCTTCTGCACATCTCCAAGACTGTAGTCATGACATTACATGATAGTTGTCCCCATAAGACTACTAGCTACCCTCTGAGCACTGACATGCATATCACCGAAAGCCTAGTTAGGGCCTAGGACCTAGTCATTGCCATCTTTCTATGACCCCTGCTCAGCTACCTGGACCGAGGCAAGCAGTAATCATTATTTCAAACAGAAAGACTATTTTAATCATTTTTAAAAACAATTTTTATTGATTTGAGAGAGTGAGAGAGAGGGAGAGAAATATCAATTGGCTGCTTCCTGCATCCCTCACTCCCTCTCCTCCCCGACTAGGGATTGAGCCTGCAACCTAAACACATGCCCTGACCAGGAAATGAACCAGGGACCTCCCTGTGTATGGAATGACACTCAACCAACTTGAGCAACAACGGCCAGCGCCAAACATAAAGACATTTTTGCTTTCATCGCAAGGAGAAACATTTTTTCCTTTCTCTTATTGTTATGATATGTATTATCAATAGATGGATGTTAGGTAAGTTTATTACGGTAATCATTTCACAATATATGTGAATCAAACAAAAAAATTATTTTTACTACACAATGAGCCATTACATGAAGACTTTAGAGCCAAAATACTAAGCTTCCAAAAAATTTACACATTCCTCCCTTAGATGTCCAGCAGCAGGATTCTTTGCACCAAGGACTTCTCCTAACAAGTGTTAGGGAAAAACAAGACACAACACCCCGTCTAAATCGGCGAAGTAAAAGGGAGACAAAACGAGGCCACGGGTCTCAGTGTTACTCTAAACCAGTGGTTCTCATCTTTTTTGGGTCATGGATTCCTTTGAGAATTAAATGAAGCTACAGATCCTCTCTTCACAGAAAATAAACAGAACCACAATTTGGCTCATACACTTGACAGCATCAGTGAACCTCCCCCATCCCTAGCCCTTAAAGGTCAAAGATGCTCAAGTCCATAACCTTTGCTCAGAATCTGCATTTCCAGCCACATCTAAATGAAGGAAACTCAAGTTTGCCAACTATTTTGTTTTTTTAGAAGACATACCGATTTTAAGGGAAATTTAAGGTAAAGAAAGTGGTATTAGTATTTGCAATGTCTCACCACCCTCTTGCTGTTAAGCCACAGTAACAAATTGCGGGGGGGGGCATACAATATTTTACCTTCCCCAAATAGAATGTAAGAAACTCAAAAGCAAGGGTCATCCCCTAGCCAGTTGTTCAGTGGTTAGAGCATCGGCCACAGACTGAAGTGTTACAGGCTCGATCCCTTTTGCGTGTGGAAAGCAACCAATCGATGTATCTCTCATACAACCAACCAGGTTTCTCTCTCTGTGTCTCTCCCTCTCCCTTCCACTCTCTGTAATCCTTGGGTGAGGATTAACAACAACAAAAACGCAGAGGCCATATCTGATATTACGTATTCCACATGGGGTTGTACACATTCTAGATGATTAATCATTGTTGACTGGTTCACTAAAGAACAGACTGCAAACAACCTACACTTTATCTCTTACAGTAAAATGGGATACAAATGCACATGTACAGGAAAAGATAATGCTACATGACTAGCAGACTTTGAAGTATTTTCCTAAATTGGACCTCTGAGAGCACGAAATATAGGGAAAAGTCTGTTAAAAAAAAAAGAAAAAAAAAGTGCTTTCTCCTCTCCGCAGTCCTGATTTCCCTCCCGATGGCAGGATCTGGCCGTCGAGCACACACGCGAGTACACAGAAACCACAGCCGCCGCTCCCTGAGGGCCGGAGGGACACTCAGCGGAGCCCCAGACACCAAGCAGGCGTCTTGCTTCTTCTTGTGGAACCATTTATTCAAGAAACATTTCTTGAACATCAACGATGCCTAGGTGCCTGAGTGATATGCTCAGAGATAAAAGGATGAAAAACACAGCCCCTGCCTTCGAGGAGCTTATGATGCAGTTGGAGGAGAGGAAAGAGCGCAGGCAATTCAAACACAGCGAGTACCACGTCAGGGTAAACTCAGGAGGTAAGTCAGGCCCGGGCTGACCAAGGAGGGTCAGGGAAGTCTTTCTGAGAAAACACAAAATCTAAGCCAGCCCTGGCAGTTTGACTCCATGGCCAGCCCGTCAGGACTCCTGAGGGAGGCAACCAGTGTGTCTCTCTCACATGGACATCTCGCTCCTCCCCTCTACTGTCTCTAAAACTCAATGGAAAAGTATCTTCAGGTGGAGATTTTAAAAAATCTAAGCCAGACCTAAAGGATAACAAGGTATTAGTTAAGGTTTTAAGCTGTGGTGTATGTGCGTGGGTTTTTCCCCGTTTAATGGTTCTTTGGGTGGTGGCAGAAGAGGATACCCTAAAAAAGGAAACTATATGAGAAGCAGAGTTCCAACCATGCCACAAGGCCACAACACTGAGTTTAGGGGAGAACAGACAGAGACAGGCAGAGTTCCTGGAGGACCCTTACACAACCTAAATTTATGTGCACATCCCTCCTTGGGGAAGCCACAGACCTTGAATGCTCTTGCTCTTCTTGTTTTTTCTTTTTTCTTTTTTTAACTTATTTTGGAATAACTTTAGATGATCAGAAAAGTTCAAGATCTTACAAGAGTTCCCATATGTCCCTTCACCCAGCTTCCCCTAATGCTAACATAGCCATGGTATAAGTGTCAAAGCAAAGAAATTAGCTTTGGTACAAAAACTAAACTCCAGACTTTATTTGGATTTTGCCGTTTTTTCCATTCATTTTTTCTATTCCAGGATCCAATCCAAGATCCCACATTCCACTTAACTCAAAGACTTTTTAAAAACTCTTTACTGTTGAGCACCAGTTTTATCATTTATCATCACTCTCTCCAACGATGCCTCCCTCTCTCCCAACCTCATAAGCTGACTCAAAGGTAAACAAACACATCATTTCAGAATAGAATAAAAGTTACCAAAACAGACAATTTGGAGTAGCAAGAACTATTAGGTATTCAAGAAAATTTTTTTAAATATATTTTATTGATTTTTTACAGAGAGGAAGGGAGAAGGATAAAGAGTTAGAAACATCGATGAAAGAGAAACATCGACCAGCTGCCTCCTACACACCTCCTACTGGGGATGTGCCTGCAACCAAGGTACACGCCCTTGACCGAAATCGAACCTGGGACCCTTCAGTCCACAGCCCAACACTCCATCCTCTGAGTCAGACCAGTCAGGGCTATTCAAGAAAATTTAACAAAAAAGTGAATTCAGTGACATCTTTAAACAACAAATATGAACTTCCACGCATGTGCTTTCAAGCGTGTGCGTGCACACAATTTACAGAAAGAACCTGCCTATGGCACTGCTTCCACTATGGAACAGAAAAGAAATTGAAGCAGATCCATTTCTGATTCTTCAGTCTTGCCTCCAACTAATAAATCCTCTATTCTTTCTTCAAATACCCTAACCACCCCAAGGAGTCAAGCCAAAAGCACCCAACTCATCCTCAAAAAAAAAAAAAAAAAAAAAATGCTGGCAAAATATTTGGGATATGAAAGAGGGAAGATTTATCCTCTCCCAGACATTCTCCAAGGCTCTAATCATTAGGACAAAATTCCATTATTGTCACAAAACCTTCGTAAAGGTACTGACTGATGCTATAATAGTAGTGCTTCTACATTTATGACCTGCATTCTAAGCCTCCATCTTCTAAAACTCCCGAACGTACAACCACCTTGATTGATGTCAATTTCTAGAATCAAGGATGAATCCCATCCAAAAAAATCATTGCAATGTCAATAAAAGTGGGGGAAAATTTCTACCTTTAAAACAAAATTGTTAACAATGGTTACCCCTGGGAAGTAGAATTCACGGAGTATTTTCACTTTGCGTATATATTTCAGCCACTGAGGGCTCCTTATCGAACATCCCACAAATACAAAAAGAGCAAGGTCCTGTGCCAGAGTCAGGAGACAAACTAAGAAAAACCTCTCTTGTAGCACATAAAAGAGCTGCACTCTCTAATACTTCAGCCACTTAAAGTGTAATCAAAATTACATAAAATGTGAAATTCCATCTCAGTCCCACTAGCTACATTTCATTTCAACTAGAAACACGTGGCTAGTGGCTACTGTAAAGAACAATGTAGCCGAAACCGGTGTGGCTCAGTGGATAGAGCGTCGGCCTGCAGACTGAAAGGTCCCGGGTTCGATTCCGGTCAAGGGCATGTACCTTGGTTGCGGGCACATTCCCAGTAGGGGGTGTGCAGGAGGCAGCTGGTCGATGATTCTCTCACTGATGTTTCTAACTCTCTATCCCTCTCTCTTCCTCTCTGTAAAAAATCAATAAAATATATTTTTTTAAAAATGTAGGTAGTTTTGGTAGACAGGGCTGACCTAAAAAGAAACCCTGGCCCTAGCCAGCTTGGTTCAGGGGACAGAGCACTGGCCTACAGACTGAAGGGTCCCAGGTTCAATTCGGGCCAAGGGCACATGCCCAGGTTGCAGGCTTGATCCCCAGTATGGGGCATGCAGGAGGCACCCGTTCAATGATTTCTCTCTCATCATTGATGTTTCTATCTCTCTCCCTCTCCCTTCCTTTCTGATATCAATAAAAATATATTAAAAAAAGAAAAAAGAAAAAAGAAAAAAGCAGCAGCAGCAGCCCTGGTGCCAATTGAGACCTTGGAAATAAAGGGGTGATCTGGGAAGGCGTGCATGTGGGCTGGGAATGATGTGAGCATTCCAGGGCGGCTGGTGACCGCCAACACATGCCAGGGCCTTCCCTCCAGTATCATGCAACACCAAAACTTCCCCAAACCAGAGCACTTCCAGGAGGCATTCCAGAAATGGATTGGGCAATAGGCTCTGATGACATTTTGCTGAGATAGCTTACATGAAAATACCCTAAAATGAACAAACGAGACTATAAAGTCAAACTAGGACCTCATTAAAAAAGAGGGGGAAACGAAACTGGAATTACTGCTAGATCATTCTGGAAATCTTTAACAGGTAAGCTAAACCAGGGATCAAGGGGACAAACCAAAGAAAGCACTATGCTCATCCAAATACCTTCCAGCGGAAGAAGTATTTCCCAATAACGAGGGTCAATACATAGAATCACAGGTGATTAACGCGAGAAAGGAGGAGCGAGCACACATAAAACCAGCCTGGTTAGAGCTGTAGAACAGAGAGAGAGTCACTTTTCTCTTACTCTGCCTACTGCTCACAGGGGGGAGAGAGATTGTGCTGTCATGTTGGAAGGAGGGTTTTGAAAAGTCCAAACTGTCCCAAGCTGAGCGAGCTAGCAGACCCCTTCCAACCGTGTCCTATGGGCTACGGTAACGCCCAGCGCCATGGGATATCTGCGGTAACAGCAGTAAACTCCAAGGTTTAGCTAAGGACCATATAGGAGTTAGGATATCAGTATGCAATTTTTTCCAAAATCTGCCATATCTATCCAACTAGATTATTCTATCCATTCAGGCATTAATAGGCACCCATGCCAAATCTGGCAGCTTATTAGGCAAAGTAGAAAACAAAAAATCCCATTCCAAAAAGTAGAAGAGATAGAAAAAGAAAAATCTCTCATATTGCACATAAAGTGTAGAGCTGCACTTCCAGGAATCTCTCCTACAGGTATACCCTCACCTGTCCAAAATGACACATACTCAAGATTGCCTTACAGCGCTGATTGCAAAAGCAAAGAACTGAGAACAAACCAAGTGCCCATCAATAGGAGCCTGGCTAATCACGGCACATCTGTATAATGGCACACCGAGAGGCTGCAAAAAAGGATGATGAAGCTTCCTTTGTGCTATCACGGAATGATCTGATCTCTCAGAACATTCAGTGGAAAAAGGGGAAGGCACAGAACAGTAATTACAGTATACGACTGTTCCATAAAGGGGTGGGGAGGCCACACGTATTTACATTTGCGGGTTTGTGTGTGCACAAAGTACGCTGGGAGGGAAAGCATCTCTGGTGAAACACTGAGGCGGGCGGCTGGGGGCTGGGGGCCAGGGTTAGGGGCTGGCACGGTGTTTTGTGGCTGCTGATACAGAATCCTATTGCTACACAAAAACCAGCATTAAGCATAGCATCCCCAACCAAGTGCTAACGGAACAGAGCGCAGGGGAGTCCAGGAAGAAAGGTCTGAGCACAGGAGACACTTGAGATGTTGAAGGAAGAGTAGGAAACTGACCCATCTGACAGGGTCGGTGAGGGCCCTCTTGAGAGGAAGCCGCTTCAGCAAGAACACAGAGGCAGAGAAGAGAGCACGGCATGTTCCAGAGGCCAGTAAGTACAGGCTGGGAAGGTAGGACCGGCCAAGCTGTTAAGGATTCTATAGCTACACTAAGGATCTGAACTTTATCTGTGGGCAACAGAAAATAAGAGATTTTCAAGCAGAGGAGTAAAGTCAGGTTTTGTTTGTTGTTTTGTTACTCCTCACCTGAGGAGTATTTTTCCCATTGCTTTTCAGAAAGTAGAAGGGAGGAAGGGAAGGAGAGAAGGAGGCAGGGAGAGAAAGAGGTGGGGGGAGGGGCAAGAAGGATGGGGAGAGAAATATCAATGTGAGAGAGACACCTCGACTGGTTTCTTCCTGCATTCACCGAGACCAGGGTCACGAGTGAACCCGCAACCAAGGTACATACAACTGTTTGGTGCACATGCTCTAACCATTGAGCCCACCAGCCAGGGCCAACATCAGGCTTTTGTTCAGTGACTTGTGAAGAGAAAACAAGGAGAGGACAGGATGAAGAGAGCACCTCATAAGAGACTTCTGCAATCAAGCATAATATCCTACCTCCCTTCTTGGAATTCCCAGCAGTGGGTGGCAGGGAATTTCACTGACCTGGCACCCAATGAGTACTTCATTTCCCAGTTGAGAATAGCAATCCCTATCAACTGAGCATTCAAATTGTGGCCATGTGTCATGATGAGAGAAAAAGTAACTGAGGCCGCAGTCCTAACATTATGAATACCAAACAGATCCCAACAATGCCGTTTGGATGTGAGACACTTACTGATCAAACCCTGAAAGTGACTGCTACCTGGGGCAAGTTCCAGGACAGCAGGATCAATAGCGGGTGCTGCTCTACTGACTCAGACTCCACCTGCCGCTGCCTCTGTGGCACTCGATCCTGCTGGCTTACCTACACTGTTTAACAAGCAAATCGTTCTCTTTCGTTCTCCCAGAAAACTGAACTGCTCTCCAGCCTCACAGAGTTTCCCCACTCATTCTTGGCATCTAGTTCTTTAAAAAATTTGGAATTGCAACACAAAAAGCCCTGTGACAGGCAGAGTAGGTATTTGGGCTTATTTATAGACAAGAATTCAAATTACAATAAATGACTTGTCCAAGGTCCCAAAGATGTGAAAAGCAAAATGAATATTAACAGCAAAAAGGGTATTTTTACATCGCTTGAGGAATTCCAAGAATCTAAGGACTGCAAGACTCCAGAGACTTAATTTTCTCCTGGTTTCACTAAAAAATCCCTACCTTTATTTCAACTAACATTGTGCTCCTATTGACATGTTCTAGAATAAATGTGACAGGTTCAGAGAATAAATGTGGGAACAAAACAAAAAAGTCCTGTGGAGCTTCCAAAGTTATTTCACAATTTCTTCCTCATTCTGAATGTAACCCCCCTCACTTTGCACTTGAGTATCAGGTCTGCTGGTACTCTCCCTCACGAAAGAAATTACTAGTAAATATTTGTGTATGCAAATATCTTCTTAAATAATAATAAAAACAAGGTAAAATTTTAAATCTCCAAGTTTTTCTTATTCAAGATAAAACACGACCTTGAACCACTTTCTTAAAAGGTTCTTTCTCATAATAAGATGAAATCTATCATCCTAGTCAACGAATTCTCTTTTCTTTTTTAATATATTTTACTGATTTTTTTACAAAGAGGAAGGGAGAGAGCGAGCGAGCTAGAAACACCGATGAGAGAGAAACATCGATCAGCTGCCGCCTGCACACCTCGCACTGGGGATGTGCCCACAACCAAGGTACATGCCCTTGACCACAATCGAACCTGGGACCTTTCAGTCCGCAGGCCTACGCTCTATCCACTGAGCCAAACTGCCTTCGGCCTAGTCAAAGCATTCTTGAGTTGAAATCTTTAGTCACACTTAATCTTTAAGATAAGATCAGGAGGAAAAATCAGGCCACTGGTCTTCTAAATTTTTTACTTTCTGGTACAGAAACAGGGTGTTCCTTGTGTTACCTGTAAGGAAAGAAGTGCTTTTGTTTTATAATGGTGTATAAAGCCTCAGAGAGGAGGAGGCGTGTTTTGTACAGTACAGACACCCAAACGCTGGTTGAATGGGGAGGAAAAGGAAAACATATTTATCCTCTGAAGCTACAAAGAACTAGTTTATGCCCTCTTCTACTTCTTAGCCCTTAATTATTTAAATATTTAAATAAAATTAAACATATTAAATAAGTAGAATTATTTATGCCAAAACCGGTTTGGCTCAGAAGCATCAGGTTTGATTCCGGTCAAGGCACATCCCCAGTGGGGGGTGTGCAGGAGGCAGCTGATGGGTGTTTCTCTCTCGTTGATGTTTCTAACTTTCTCTCTCTCTCTCTCTCTCTCTCTCTCTCTCTCTCTCTCTCTCTCTCTCTCCCTTCCTCTCTGTAAAAAATCAATAAAGAAAAATATAAATAAATAGAATTATTTAATCTCATTTATTTAAAGACTCTTGGCTCATGAAAGAGAAGATATAACTGATTTCATGGCCATTTTTTCTTTTCACCAAGAAAAGGAAAAAATAATAAACTAATAGCTCCTTTCTCTTAAAATAAATATGGTGGGGGAAGGGTTACCTTTCAGAAAAGAGAACTTGGGGTTTAGCTACAGGTATTAAACATGAAGCAGATTTTCATTCTCCTCAGCACACCGGGGAAGGTGACAGAGAGCAGGGGCTCTGGGCAAAGGCTCTGAACTAGACGCCTCAGGGACCTACCAGCCTCAGGGACCTACCAGCCTCAGGACCTCCTAGCCGTATGGCCTCAGGCAAGTCCCTCCAAGCCTCAGTTCCCTGGCAGGAAAGTGGAATACCACCCACCTCAGAGGATTAGTGTTAGGAGGATATGAGGGAACACTCGGTAGTCTCCTGGTACACAATAAGCATATTTTTGTTATTAACTGATTCATATTGCTAGTAATTAACTCAATATTGTTCCAAGAAAGGCTAATTGCCTCACCTTCAATGGCACTAGAGTCCAACAGATCTCACTATTATTAATTTCTTGCTTTTCAGCTCAATTTTTCCTTCATGTGTTTATAAGAAAAACCAAATATAATACAACCACACTGTAAAATACATATATATATATATATATATATATATATATATATATATTAGTCAAAATAATAAAATCATTGTAGAAAACTCAGAAAAAAAATTTATTCACTCAAAATTCAACAGCACAGAAATCAATACTAACAGCACTTTGGCATATTTTTCCCACTTATATTTTTAAATTACTGAAATCTTACTATAGTTCTATATCTGCTTTTTTTCTCATACTTAAATTTTATTTTTTTATGCACATTTCCATGACAAGAATTTCCTAAAACAATCTATTTCAATGACTTCATACTTTTCCACAAAGCAACCATTCCCTTAGGGCAGTAATTTTCAACCTTTTTCACCTCATAGCACACACTAACTACTTACTAAAATCCTGTGGCACACTAAGAAAGTTTTTTTTTTGCCGATCTATTAAAAAAAAAAAATAGGTGTAACTTTGATTCATTCACACTAGACAGCTATTGTTGTGTTGGCTGTTGTCATTTTTTAATTTGACAATATAAAGGGAAAGAGATCAGTGAGGTATTGCACATTTTAAAAATTCTTTGGCACACCAGCTGAAAATCACCGCCCTGACGATAAAACATTTAGATTGTTTCTTTTACTTTTTTATACACATCACTATAGTTAACATCTCTGTATACAATCCTTATAATCATCTCTATTTCTTGCTCCATACAGATCCCTATAAGTAGGTCAAGGATTGTATGTCTCTTAAAACATTACCAAACTGCTTTTCAAAAAGTCCAGTTTACCTATCAAGATAACATCAGCAGAGACCAAAAAGTCTGGAAGTACAACACAGATAGGGAAGATCTGTTATCAAAAGAATGCCTTCCTATCCTTGTGGTCATTTGTACCAGATAGGTATTTTCCCATTCTTTATCAGATATGTGACCTTGAACAAACTTGGGAAAGTTATAAATACCATTTTACACACTCTTATTTGTGCCTTTCAAATGGAGACTCCCAAACAATTTCCAACTTAAGAATTGTGTGGAAAAAGTAAATTATGCACCATCATATAAAAGAGGGATTTGTACAATATGTAGAAAATTCAGAAATGTACACTTAAGATTTATGTGTTTTTCTACACATAAGTAGTACTTTAATTTTTAAAAAATGGCCTTAGCCAGTTTTGGTCAGTGGATAGAGTGTTGGCCTGCAGACTGAAGTGCCTGGGTTCGATTCTGGTCAAGGCACAAACCTCGCTTGTATGCAGACTCCTCCGTGGCCCCGGCACTAGTCAGGGGCATTGCAGGAGGCAACAATTGATGCTTCTCTCACATCGATGTTTCTCTCTGTCTCTCCCCCTCCCATCAAAGGGCCTTGGGCTCGCTTTCTGGTCAAGAGCATGTACCTGGGTTGCAGGTTCAATCCTTGGTCTAATGGGGGTAGGGGTGCACTTGCAAGAAGCAACAAATCAATGTGTGGCTCTCTCCATTGATGCTTACCTCTCTCCCCTCTCTTCCACTCTCTCTAAAAATCAATAGAAAAGATATCAATAACAACAAAAACTAAAAAGAAAAAAATGTTAAAAGGGGATCTGTACACCAGAAAATATATGTATTCCTTGGATACACACACAAAACATCAAATCACAATTGCTTTAGCTAATTTTGCCATTTTTAAGCTTTTGTGGTTGTTTATTAATTCTGGGCATATGCCAACACTGAGACCCACTCCCAAATCAGTCAGGGGCCCTTTTCCCTCATCAAAGGTTTTATCTAGATTCCTCAACTGACTGACCAATTAGAGAGAGGTATTGCCTATAGGCCTGCAACATTTTAAAAAGTAGCCCTGGCTGGTTTGGCTCAATGGATAGAGCATCTGCCTGCAGACTGAAAGGTCCCAGGTTCAATTCTGGTCAAGGGCACATGCCTGGGTTGCAGGCTCCATCCCCAGTAGGGGGCATGCAGGAGGCAGCCGGTCAATGATTATCTCTCATCAATGTTTCTATCTCTCTCTCCCTCACCCTTCCTTTCTGAAATCTATAAAACAAAAATAGAAATAAAAAGTATTCAATGATTTGGTATAAAAACATAGCATCTATAAAAATAAAAATATAAAACGGGGGGGAAAACAGCATCCACCAGCCTTGCATCCACATAGTTAATAAATATTTTTGAAAAATAAAGACCTGGTGCTGTTTTTACGGCCATGCATTCAGGTACCCAATTCCCAGCAAAACATCCCCTTAAAGTGAAAGCCACTCTGGCTGAAGATGCAGATTTCAAGAATCTAATAATCTTGTATTAATGCAGTGCTGGCTTTCATCTGTACACAATCAATTTGTTACTGAACAAAGAATCCTTTATAATTGCCTGTGGCAATTAAAGATAATCATTTTTCCTTTGTCTTATTCCTAAGTAGTGCAGGCTGCAATAGTTTTGACCTTTTTTGAAATGGAGATGGGGAGAAATATAATTTTTTACACTTCAGGAGGCTATCAGCTGAAACTGACCAACATCCCACCAACATTATTTACTTTTGAGTTGCAGTTAAAAAACAAAAACAAAAACAAAGATTATAGTGAACTCCACACAAATAAATAAGTCAAGGGGCAAAGTTTATTTTTATCTATACAGTTCTAGTTGCCTAGAGTTTTCTTAAAAGAAGAAAATCTCTCAGTTCAGAGCTACGCAGGTGCTTTCCTACTTGCCAAAGAAAATATAAATTTAAAAGTCATTCCAGGACCAAACATTTCTATCTTCTTTCTGTTAGATAAGTTGACTTATATAGTTCTGTTATACATGGGTTTGAATCCGGGTCAGAAGTAAAATGCTTAACTTTTAAAATATGCTGGCTTGAAAGACAAGCTGATACTTGTGGCTACAGATTCTTTTCAAAATATTATGGCATAGAACCTACGTGTGCTTAGTTTCTGAATATGAAAATCTTTATTACTACGGGAACCAGAAATTAATCATATTGGCTTACACACATTTACCTCCCTCACCCACCCTATCCGCACTGGAATATATAAAAGCCTAAGCGACCATTATGACCGAATGACTGGTCATAGGACGCACACCGACCACCAGGGGGCAGGTGCTCAATGCAGGAGCTGCCCACTGGTGGTCAGTGCACTCCCACAGCCAGCCTCCCGCGGTCCCTCCCCCGGCCAGCCAGCCCCAAGGGGGCTGGGTAAGGTGGCCCGATAGGGGCTGGCCAGGCCAAGGGACCCCACCAGTGCACAAATCCGTGCACTGGGACTCTAGTATTATATATAGTTAATTGTTTATAACTGACTTAAACTCCTCAAGGGGATGAATTACAGCTTCTTATATCCCAGAGACAAGGCAGTCTAATAAAATAAGAACAAATTTTGGAATCAGATAGACATCGATTCATAACACAGCTCTACCACCTAGCTATGTAATCCTGGACAAGACACTTAGGATGTATGTGTGTACATATGTATGAAGATTAAATACTGACCAGGAAGCCTTGCCCTCTAAGAATTTAGTCTAAAAATAACCTTATACCGTTTCCCCGAAAATAAGACAGTGACTTATATTAATTTTTTCTCTCAAAGTTGCACTAGGTCTTATTTTCGGAGGATGTCTTATTTTCGGGGAAACATGGGTAGTTTTGTATACAGATCTCCCCCATCAAAAGAAAAAAGGCGTTGACACCTGTTTGAATTCAAATCACTATTATGCACTGGGGTCTACTATGTCCAAGGTATTTTGCTAGGTGTGATGGAAAATGAAAGATATATAGAGGGTCTGCTTCCTCAAAAAGAAAGAAGACATTTGAATATTATTAGCTATAAACCAAGGTGAAAAGGGACCCAACCAGTATAATCCCTTCAGGGGTAGGGAACCTTTTTTCTGACAATGGCCATTTGAGTATTTATATCATTCACGGGCCACACAAAATTATCAATATAAAAATTAACCTGCTAGCCAGACTGGCATGGCTCAGTGGTTGATCATCAGCATATGAACCAGGAAGTCCTAGTTCAATTCCTGGACAGGGACAAGCCCAGTGGGGGACATGCTGGAGGCAACCCATCAATGATTCTCTCTCATCATTCATGTTTCTCTCTCTCCCAATCCCTTCCTCTATCAATAAAACACACACACATATTTTTTAAAAATAAGCCTGCTATATTTGGTTACACATTTAATTAACTCACCCCTAATGCCTTGGCAGAGCCAGACCAATTGATTTTGAGGGCCTTACAGTCCACAGCCAGACCTTCCCCACCTGTTTTAAATGAAGTAACTGCAGCCCAAAGGAATGAAAATCACACAGCCAGTAAGGACAGTCAGGGTTTCTTCATTATCAATTCAACATTCTTTGCACCATAGAAAGCTCTGCCCTAGCCAGTTTGGCTCAGTGGGTAGAGCATCAGCCTATGGACTGAAGGGTCCCAGGTTCTATTCCAGACAAGGGCACATGCTCAGGTTGTGCGCTCAATCCCCAGGAGGAGGTATGCAGGAGGCAGCCAATCAAATGATTCTCTCTCATCATTGATGCTTCTCTCTCTCTCTCTCTCTCTCTGAAATCAGTAAAAAAAAAAATTTCAAAATAGTTACAATTCTATTACCAAGTACAAATATTACTATAGTGACCAGCAAACAGACATTTTCCAAATAAGAATGCAGAGACTCTAAGAAAGCAAAAAGGCATGAAATACCTGCAGATGTATAATTCAACAGTCACAACTGTTGAAAATTTCATAAAATGAAAATGTTCATTTAAATAAAGGAAGATGAAGGAGATAGGATCTGGCTGTTTTCAACTAAAATAAGTGTTACTTTCTTGTAATGAGGCTTCATGGCTGAAAAGTACCTGGTTCTCAGCTAATCTACCAACTTTTTAATATCAGAGAAGCAAATAAATGAAAACGTTTAAGAATTCTTCATAGATGAAGCCTAATAAAGCACTATATCAAAATTTAAATAGAAATAAACTTTCAGGTGGGATGAGGGCATGCTAAGGTGAGTAGGGGAGGCTGGGGGAAAGTCAATTGGGAGAAAAAAGGAGATACATGTACTACTACATGTAATACTTTAAACAAAAAAAGAAAAAGAAAAAAAAACTTTCAGGAAGATGAACATGAATGATTTGTTTGCATTTCTTAATGACAGCAATTCAAGTGCTATTCAGACCATTGCTATTTGAGAGCCTAGGTTAACAATGACTCAGCGTGAAAACTTCCATATTGTTTTTTAAAGAGGTATATGGTTTTAGTTATGTAGTTATAGTTAATACAATCTGGATGCCCCCTTTACCCCTAAATTAGAAACTAATTTTCTTGGGAATGGATGAAAGAGGCAATGTTTCTTTTACATTTGAAAACGTATACAACGAAGGTAATCCCATTCACTTTACTGCATCCCCAGGAAAGAGCCCCTGCCCCAATTCTGGGTCACGAATATAATTTGGGAGAGAGGTAGCTAGAGTAACACCAGAAGTCCAGTCCCAGCTGATTTGGTACGTGAAACAGAACAATAAGAATCTACAATCAGCCGAAACCGGTTTGGCTCAGTGGATAGAGCATCGGCGTGCAGACTGAAAGGTCCCAGATTCGATTCCGGTCGAGGGCATGTACTTTGGTTGCGGGCACATCCCCAGTAGGGGATGTGCAAGAGGCAGCTGATTGATGATTCTCTCTCATCGATGTTTCTAATTCTCTATCCCTCTCTCTTCCTCTCTGTAAAAAATCAATAAAAAATATTTAAAAAAAAAAAAAAAAAAGAATCTACAATCAGCCGAAACCAGTTTGGCTCAGTGGACAGAGCGTGGACTAAAAGGTCACGGGTTCGAATCCGGTCAAGGGTATGTACCTTGGTTGCGGGCATATCCCCAGTGGCGGGGGGGGGGGGGGGGGGGGTGCAGGAGGCAGCTGATGTTTCCCTCTCATCGATGTTTCTCTCTATCCCTCTCCCTTCCTCTCTGTAAAAAATCAATAAAACATATATTTTTTAAAAAGCATCTACAATCAACTATACAGAAGAGTACTTCAGACTAGGAAATGTGAAGTCCAAAGAGGTGAAGTGATTTGCCCAACATTCCAACTAACTGGGTTAGGCCCAGACCAGAAGGTCTCCCACCAGTATGTCTAATACTCTTTCAACTATGACAGGAAGCTGTCCTTGTACCCCTTTCCCCAAGCTTTCCATTTCCCCACCTGTAAATTAGGAGGCCAGACCAGGCACTAATTTTCAAATTGTATTGCTCCAAGCTCAAGAGATTTTTGCTAGTCAACTTCCTCCCCCTTCAAGCAGAGCATCTACCTATTTTATATAGTGTGGAAAAGGTAATTTAAACAACTGGACTAGATGATCCATGAAATGTCCCACTGACTGGGTAAATTAAGACAGTTCAGACCACCGGTGGTGAATGACAATACGGCAGATCACAGGAAGGCCTGAAAGAGGCCTAACACCTCTCAGAACCCACAAACCGAAGACGGAAAGGCAGAGGAGACTAGAGAGGGAAAATCACTCTCACCTTTTCAATCTCCAACTGTATTGGCCTCATATGTTTTCCCATCACATACAGACTGACTACGTAAATACCTATGAAGCTGTGGCTTATTTATTCTTTAAATGTATTTTTATTGATTTCAGAGAGGAAGGGAGGAGAGAGAGAGAGAAACATCAATGATGAGAGAGAATCATTGCTTGGCTGCCTCCTGCACGCCCCACACTGGGGACTGAACCCACAACCCGGGAGTGTGCCCCTGGCTGGAATGGAGTCTGGGACCCTTCAGTCTGCAGGCTGATGCTGTAGCCTCTGAGCCAAGGGCTGAAGCTGTGGTTTAGTCATCTGTGCAATTGTCACTGCTCCCCGCCTGTTCTTTTGCCAAAAGTCGCCGTCAGGCCCATGGATCTACACGTGGACAAGTCCTTCCATGTGTCCAGATCAAAAGAAATTACTATCTCCGCCCCTGCCCCCCACCCCTATTGTCTTAAATGTTTCACGCCAAGAAAAGTAGATCATGCCAAGATGTAAGGGAGGGGGGACACAACCAGAAAAAAGGGTTAAAAAAAAGAATAGAACTTTGACCAGGCCAGTATTGCAAAGATATTCCAGACAGGGCAAAAGCCCTGGAAGACATGCCACTAGGCTGCAAATAGTCATCTACCACCCTCTCCGGCTCCACACCCTACCCCCGCCTGGCACATTCACTGTTCCAGAAGGCCAAGGCTACCACCTCGGATTTCTGTAGCACCAATTCCATCCTGAGAGCCAATGTTGATACTGGGTCAGAGCCTCGGCTGCCATCAGAGAAATCTGACAGTCTCTGGAACATCAGTTACCAGCGAGAAAGAAAAATCAGCTCTTTGTTCTGTATCCTCTCTTCCTATTATGTAAACTTGGGCTTGGGCATGCAGAAATTCTCTATCCTGCCAGTGGTGCTAAAAGCCTGGAACACAGAGCGGTACTGCACACACAGTTGTTTGTGTTATTAATTAGCTGCCATTTCCACATTAAGATTCTTTAAAATCTATTTATACCGCTCAGCCGGTGTGGCTCAGCAGTTGAGCAATGAGTTAGAATCAAGAGGTCACGGGTTCAATTCCGGGCCAGGGCACATACCCTGGTTTCCGGCTTGACCCCCAGTGGGGGTGTGCAGGAGGCAGCTGATCGATGACGTTTCTCTCTCATGGAATTTTCTATCTCTCTACCCCTTCTTCTAAAAAAAAACCCAAAAAACACAAAACACACACACACACAAAAACACAACTATTTATACCAACATGGGGACGATAAAATTCAGAGAATTAATCATAATTCACAAGGCCAAAATTCAGAAATTAACAGAAACCAGGGAAAATGAATGAAAATTCTTAAGTCAATAATGGTGGAGATACATGCCATACATAATTAAAATTACCAGCCTCTGTTTGTCAGAAAATTTAAAGTCCAAAGAATTTAGAAGCTAAAGGAGCCATATGGACCTACTACCCAGCCAGCCCAGCTCACTGTCTTACATACAAATGCCCTAACACGTGATGAGTCAGTCAATGGTCCAATTTTGTAGATGACAGTCAATGTTTATTTCAAATGCGTTCACATAAAACTATTTTTAAATAAGTGCTGAAGTAAATAAAGTTTGATCATAACTCAGTTAAGAAATAGAGTCCTTCCAGTAAATGCTCCTTCACAGCTGGATGGATGCTTTAATATGCAATTGCCCTGGGCCAATTCCTGAGGGGGAAAATCAGGCTCTTGATTTACTTAAGAAGTAAAATAAATAAACCTAGGACATGCAAAAGGTTCCCTCTCCTAAGTTAAGGAAGGAAAATAGTTGGATGGCTTTTCTGTAAAAACCACCTCTTCCTCTGAACGAATCTCCTAAGCCCCACCCCCAACATCAGATCACTCAAGAAAACAGCTCAAGGAAAGGTGGCTCGGCTGCATTTCCCAGGTAAGAACAAAAATCCAATCGAATCAGCCGGTTTCTGGCACCGCTTTCTCGCTATCAAACCAGGTCCCTCCGAAGGCTTGGGGCAGGTCAGGGCCCACCCATACACCCTGTGCTGCGGTGAGCCCCTCCCCCCACAACCCGGCGTGAATCTGCCAGAGGCATTCGCTCCTGCGGGTGGAAGTGCCTGCAATACCAGAGGGCAGAAATCCGAGTGACACTCGGCACTCTCCTTCAACAAACAACCGCAAAGCGCCTTCCCAACCCGGGCCCTCAGTTTTCAAGACCAGGAAGTTGAAGCCTTCCTGGGGCAGAGGTAAAAGAAACGAGCCCCCTCTCCCCACCCCCTAAGTCACACTGCAGACCATCAGAGAGGGCTCTGCAGGCCCAGAGCAGTAAAGGCTAAGCGTGTCCGTAAGCCCCGCTTAGGTCGGGGAGAACCAGAGCTGGCATTTCCCCAGACGGGGGTAAAACAGAAATATGACTTGTCAGCTGCAAAACAAAACAAAAAGCACACTCCTAAGTTCTCCCGAAGGGTGCTGGCGTGGCGGCGGAGGGGGAGAGGGTACAACTGTCTCTTACAATAGCTCAGGGAAGCGGGGGTGGGGGAGAGGGGAGACCTGTGAGCAGCTGCACTCGCCTTTTCTGAAGGACACAAAGCAGCACAGCCCAGGGAACTGAGGGGCTGGGGATCAAAATGGGCGAGGGAAAGACATGGGGCGCCGGACAGAGATCCACCCCCTACCACCACAGCCTTGGTAAAGGGGATGGGGGGGGGGCAGGGGGACACTCCCAGACTCCAGAGAGCAGTGACCAATCAACCAGCGCCCACCTCTTTACCCAGATCTCACCGGATTGCTCGGGATAAAACCCTCAGGATCAGGGAGCAGGAATCTGCAGTCTAAATCAGAGCCTGGAGAGCCCTAGACCCAACCCAGCCCTTCCTCTCCAGAGCTGAGGATGGAAACCAGAGAGGCGTGCCTGAGAGGGGGGGCACTCAGGGGCAATGGGCGGGTCAGGGAGGGGAGCGAGGAGAAGCAGCATGATAGCGACTTAATGGGGAGAGCCTGGCAGGGTACTAGCGGGGAGAGGTGAGAGAGGGAAGAAATCAACGAGGAACAAAACTGGGAGAGGGGTTTCCAAGGGAGGAAGAGAGGAATCCATCCAAAAACTCAGGGGCTCCAAGAGGGGATTCTGGGGGTGGGAGGCAGGCGGTGGTGGGAAGGAATGCTTGCAAAGATCTCTCTAATATGGGGCAGAATTCAGGGAAGGAGGGCTCAAAAAGAAGGCACGAGGCAGGGCAAAATGGGGAGGACAAACACCAGAACGGGGAGAGAGGAGGTTGAGAGCCGAATCAAAATGGTGGGGGGAGAGGTCAGGTGGTGAGGGTAGACCTGAGAAGCAGCAGAGATGTAGGCAGTTACAGGAAGACCAGGCTGAGAGAGGACCGCTCGGGAAGGGAAAGCGGTAGGAAAAGGTGAAATGGGTCCAAAAAAATAGGTGAGCGAGTGGACAGCTCCAATGGGGGCAGAACCGGGAGGAGGACATCGGAGAGGAGGGAGCAGAAGCGAACAAATGGAAGAACAGGTGCAAAAAGGGTCTGGGGGCAGGTCTAGGAGAGGAAGAACAGGAAGGGAAGGGGGTGATGGGTCACAGAGAAGTTATCGAGGGTTTAACGAGGGCAAAGGGCCAAAATGGAGACGAAGACGAGAGGACGTGGAGCAAAGAGGATGCTGGAAGCCGGTCTACAGGAAAGAACGGAAGGGGAGACAGGTCAAAGAAAGGGGGAGCAAATGAATGAAATAGCTCACGAGGAGCACAGAGGAGGTGGGAAGAGAAAAACCTCAGGAATCCCGGGGCAGACCGAGCCCTCAGGGCGGCTCTGGGGGTGCGGGAAGGCTGGGTGGGTTGGAGAGAGGCCGGCAGAGAAGGGCATGGCAGGAACGAGAGCCCTGCAGGGTCAGAGATGGGGAAAAGGCTGCTCAGGAAAGGCAGCGTCAGTCAGGGGGAAAGCAAGCAGATCGGGAGGCACAGCAAGAGCTGGAACCGGGCAAGGGGTAGAGCCGGCAGGCAGAAAGGTCTGGAAGCGGGGAAAGGGTCTGTCTGAATGGCAAAGAGAAGCAAGACCCGAGGAGGAGAGGGGGGTGGCAGACAGCATGAGGGAGCAGGGGGCGGCACGGAGGTGGGGAAGGTCACGGAGCCGGGGGCACCCTGGGGTGCAGCAGGTGCTGAGAGTGGGCAGCAGGGCCCACGACGGAGGCGACATTGAGTCGGGGGAGAGGGCCTGAGGCGGCGGTGCTAGGCGGACAGGGTCTCGGAAGGATCTCCAAGGAGGTGGGCCCGCAGGTCCTAGAGGGACAGCTCCTGGGATGCAACAGATCCTGCGAGGAGGGGACCGCAGGCGGGTCAGAGAGGAGGGCCGCAGGGAGAGGGGCCGGAGCGGGATCCGAGGAGAGGCAGAGGGAGGTCAGGAACCCGGGAGTGGGGGGGACCCAGAATCCAGGGGCGCAGAAGAGGGGTTCCTGAGGCCGGGATCCCGCGAGCACTGCAGAGCCCAGGAGGGGCCAAGGCGGAAGGGGTGGGGGTGGGGGGTGTGCAGAATGGGGAGCAGAGGGGTTGGAGCGTGGGGAGGGGGTGGCGAGGCGGATACCACCGAGGTCCCGGCCGGAGGGCGGAGGCCGGCGGGCGGCCAGGGGCCTGTCTGAGGGGCCGGCGGGCGCCGCGGGCCGGGCCCCGGCACGGAGCGGCCGGGCCGGCGGGGCGCTGGGGGGCCGCTCCCTCCCCTCCCCCTCCGGCTCCTCCATTGTTCGCGGGCTCCGGGCGCCGCGGCCCCCCGCCTCCCCCGGGACCCCGCAGCGGGGCGGCGCCCGGCCTCGCCGCCGGGGCCCACGAGCTCGCGCACTCACCAAGCGGGGCGCCCTCAGCGCGGCCCCGGCCTCGGGGAGCCCGGCTGTGTCGACGGCGGCCCCGGCGCCATGTTCTGCTGCTCCTCGTCTTAGAGGCGGCTCCGGCGGCGGCGGCGGCGGGGGGCCGGGCGGACCCTCCCTCGCGGACTCCCTCCTCCGCCTCCTCCACCTCCCGCAGCTCCCGCCGCGCCGCGGCTCGCTCCCTCGGGGCCGGGGGGGCGGGGAGGGGAGGGGGAGGGGCGGGAACCAGGGGGAGGGCGGACCGGCCTCGCTCGCTCCTTCCCTCCCTCCCTCCTTCGCAATGGCGGCGGCGGCGGCGGCGGCACCTCTTTCCTGCGGCCGCCGCTCCCTCCCTCTCGCGAGCGCGCGCGCCCCCCTCGCTACTGCGCGTGCGCGGCGCCGGGACCGTTGCAGGATAACGGCCCCCGGGAGCGCGCCGCGGGGGGCTCAGCCGGCGCGGGGCAGGGTGAGGTGCGGGAGCGCGTGCACCCCCGAGGGAGGCGGTCACCGCCGCCGCCGCGGCCCGGCGCTGGGAGCGGCCGCGGAGGGAGGGCGCAGTGCGCGTGCGCCCCGGGGAGATGCCGCGGCTGCCGCTGCTGCAGGGACTGCGGCGCGAGCCGGGGCGCGAGGCGACCCGCGGCCGGGCGGCGTGGGGCGGGCCAGTGCGCGTGCGCGGCCGGGGCTGCCAGCCGCCGCCGCAGCTGCAGGCGCGAGGCGGAGGGCGTGGCCGGCGGGAGGTGCGCGCCTCAGAGGCAGTCGACGGTCCCCCCCCTCCTCACCCCTCTCCTCCTCGCGCTGGCTCTGGGAGAAAAGCTGGAGGGAGGCTCGGCCCGTCCCGCGTGGGCGGGGGCGATTCGGCTCGCGCGGGACCTGGCCAGCCAATGGGAGGCCGGGGGAGGTGGGCTTGCCGCGCGAGCCGCGGCTCCCGGGGTAACCGAGGCGGAGAGAGGGGGAGACGTAACGTGGGGCGGTGAGGCGGGGCCAAGGAGCGGGGGGAGCGCGCCCAGCGAAGGAGTTGACTGGGGAGCACGCGGAGGGGCGGGCCCGCCCCAGCCCAACCGAGCCCGGCCATTGGTCGTCGCTGGAGGAGGGGCGGGGCTAGGGAGCGCGTGCTCCGGGCCCGGCGGTGGAGGAGATCTGCAGTCAACGCTCGCTCGCATCCATGCTGCTGGCTCCGGTTCCTGTGATCCCCAGGAACCCGGGAGAGGAGCCCCGGCTCCCCAGTCGGCATTGCACACATGGCTGCAGAGCAGCTGTCGGCGTGGGCGTCTGGAGGGGAAATGGTAGTGACGGCCAGTTGCCCGCTGTAGCGCTCGAGTTCCTCCGAGCCGAGGAGGGGTTCCTCTGGGGCCCCTCCGGAAACATGGATCTTGGACCATGAGCGTTCCAGGCGCCGAGTCAGTATTTGTGGAATGCATGAAGCAAGGCGCTGCTTCCTACTGCAGCTTTGCGTTTCTCTCCTCCGTCTCTTCGTCTAGAGAAGATGGAATCTTACCGACCTCATAGAGTTGTGAGAATTGAGTTATAGTTGTAAAGCGCTGGAAATCATGGCTTGTTTTATAAGGGATGATAAAAATGACATGCGCTCGAGTTTTAAAACACCCCATTGAATAAAAGATTTCTGGCCCAGCCCGGTGTGGCTCAGCTGGTTGAGCATCCTCATGCACCAGGAGGTTGCCAGTTCGATTCCCCATTAAACGTGCCCGGGATCTGTGTTTCTATTTCTCCCTCTCCTTTCCTCTCTCTTTAAAAAAAAATCAATAAAAACATATTTGAATAAAAGTTTTCTGATTATTAATCAGAGTTGTTTCCATGACCCTTTTTTTAAAAAAAAAAATAGCACTTAAAATGTTTGTATTGATTTCAGAGAGGAAGGGAGAGGGAGAGAGAGAATCAAAAACATCATTAATGAGAGAAGCATGGATGGGCTGCCTCCTGCAAGCCCCACCCTGCGGTTCAAGCACAACCTGGGCATGTGCCCGGACTGGGGATCATGACCTGGTTCATAGGTCAATGCTCAACCAGTGAGCCATGCCATCTGGGCAAAAATTTAGCTCTTTTAATGCATGAAATCTGATTCTTAGATGTTAGTGACTTTTTTTTTTTGAAGTTTCTCTTAAGCACTGTGACCCAGCCAAGTGCATGGGCTAGATTTTCTTTAGGCCACCGCTGCCACACCTGGTTTGGTAGTTATTTGGAAACTGCTTGAGGGAATACTAGAAAGAATGGAGGGAGGGGGCAACAGATTTCCCTATCTCCAATTAATGTCTTTATCACTCTAGTACAGGGGTCTTCAAACTACGGCCCGCGGGCCACATGCAGCCCCCAGGGGAGTCTGATCCTGCCCGCCAGGTTTTTTGGGCAGTGAGCGCAGCCAAGGTGTTACAGTAGGGATTAGTAGTTCATATAGTCCGGCCCTCCAGCTCTCTGAGGGACCGTGATCTGGCCCCCACTTTAAAAAGTTTGAGGACCCCTGCTAGTAGTTCCAGTTTTTTCTAACCTTGGGAAATTTGTGAACTGGCAGCACCTGGAGAAGAGAAAAGACTGGGCTCATTCACTGAACCTAGATACACACACACACACACACACACACACACATTTTTTTGAACATATTTTTATTGACTTCAGAGAGGAGAGGAAATGGAAAGAGAAAAACATCAATGATGAGAGAGAATCATTGATCGGCTGCCTCCTGCATGCCCCCTACTGGGTGGTTCAAGCCTACAACCCGGACATGTGCCCTGATCGTGAATCCAACTGTGACCTGGTTCACAGGTTGATGCTGAACCACTGAGCCACCGTAGCCAGGCCCCTCCCCCTTTTTTTCAAGTTCCAACTTGAAGTCACTTCATTAGGGTGGCCTCCCAGATTTTTCCTGACCCATCATTCTCTGATAAAAATGGGCACTTTATGCTAGGCAACTTTCTAAAGCACTTTACTCAAAAGGTGTTGTGGAGGATCAAGGGAGTTAATAAATATTTAGCCTGTATTATTCTACTAAACTGTGGCACAGAGAGGTGACACAGCTAGTAAGTGGCAGATTTGCGATTTGAACCCAGACAAGTGGATGGATCACTATCTTCATTCTTTTTTTTTTTTTTTACCAAATTTTTTTAAATATATTTTATTGATTTTTCACAGAGAGGGAGAGTTAGAAACATCGATGAGAGAGAATCATCCATCAGTTGGCTCTTGCACGCCCTCTACTGGGGATGTGCCTGCAACCAAGGTACATGCCCTTGACTGGAATCGAACCCCGGACCTTTCAGTCTGCAGGCCGACGCTCTATCCACTGAGCCAAACCGGTCCCGGCACTATCTTCATTCTTCATAGCACTCCATCAGAGTTTGAAGTTCTGCATTGGTGATCCATTTTATGTGTGAGCCCTTGAAGTCAGGGACTCTGGCTAGTTCAGTGGTCGGCAAACTCATTCGTCAACAGAGCCAAATACCAACAGGACAACGATTGAAATTTTGTTTGAGAGCCAACTTTTTAAAACTTAACCTTCTTCTAACGCCACTTCTTCAACATAGACTCGCCCAGGCCGTGGTATTTTGTGGAAGAGCCACACTCAAAGGGCCAAAGAGCCACATGTGGCTCTCGAGCCGCAGTTTGCTGACCATGGAGCTAGTTCCTCTAGCAAGTAATCCACCACAAATATTTGTTAATAAATAAAAGAATCCAATGTTAAACCAAAGAGATGATGACAGGCCCTGGGGAAGTGAATGGAAGCTAAAAAGACAGAGTCCTTGTCCCATGCCTAACTCCTGCCCCTCTCTCAGAGCCAGCTCAGGGGTCCCCTCTTCCAGGAGGCCCTTCCTGACCTCCAGGCTGCT
This sequence comes from Pipistrellus hanaki, assembly GCF_964339955.1. Classification (NCBI taxonomy): domain Eukaryota; kingdom Metazoa; phylum Chordata; class Mammalia; order Chiroptera; family Vespertilionidae; genus Pipistrellus; species Pipistrellus hanaki. The sequence goes on along the minus strand of NC_140517.1, from coordinate 44,328,329 downwards.
TCAGGCTCCCCTTCTTTATTCCACAAACAGCCCCTTTGAGTCCTTCACCCAAACCCTGACCACCCGGACTGTCCATGTCTAGGGATGGTCTTTCTCTCCCACCAGACTGAGCGCTGGGAGGACAGGGCTGGGACTCCGGTCACCACTGAGGTCCCTAGTTTAGGTCCAGGCATAAGGCAGAGGCTCGGGCAGGGTTTCCCCGGATGGCCTAACGGAACCATGAAGGAAAGTTCTCCCAGCTCCGCAGTGCTTTCCCGAGGGCGAAGGCGAGGGCGGGTGTCAGCTGGGCAAGCCAACCACCGGAAGCAGGCATCCCTGAGGCAGCCGCCCCCGTCCGCCCCGCCAGCCTCCACTCCAGGATAAACAAACAACCCAACAAACAATTATTGGACGGGAGGAAGTTCTGACGGCCTGGGCCGCTGTCAGGATTGCCCAAGCACTGCCCTAGAGGCCCCAATGACTGGGGCCCGGGGTCACACCAACCCAAAAGCCAGAGTAGGTACAATACAAGGCGGGGCCTGGGGATCCGGACCAGCTTGAGAGAGATGTACAGGCGGGAAAAGCCACCAAAGAATTTTGCCACCGAAACCGGTTTGGCTCAGTGGACAGAGCGTCGGTCTGTGGACTGAAAAGTCCCGGGTTCGATTCCGGTCAAGGGCATGTACGTTGGTTGCGGGCACTTCCCCGGTGGGGGGTGTGCAGGAGGCAGCTGGTCAATGTTTCTCTCTCATCGATGTTTCTAGCTCTCTATTAAGGTGACCAGACATCCCGCTTTTGGCGGGACAGTCCCGATTTAAAACGCCTCGGGACGCGGGACGAATTGTTAAAAATCGGGACATCTGGTCACCTTACTCTCTATCCCTCTCCCTTCCTCTCTGTGGAAAATCAATAAAAAAAAATAACAAATAATTTTGCGAAGATGGTGGAGGTGTGGAGCATATTCTCTCTTCATTTCTCAGAATCAGAAGGAATCAGAGAGGGTGGAAACCAAGCTTGCACTTGGCCAGGGCGTCGGTGTGCTCACAGCGCCACCTACCAGCCGAACTGGGAAGCTGCAGCTCGCTGATGCTGCGGGAGACGGCGGAGAGCAGTGCACTCTCCCGCCATTGGCCAGAAGGCCAGCCAATCACGGGGGAGGAATGGGAGCCGAAGATGCTCGGGCTCACTGCGTTATCTCAGCGCCTAAGGGTCAGTGCAGTGGGCACGCACCAGATAGATGATGCAAGAATTGATAACGAACCTCTCAATTTCTGTAAACTTTAAACATTGGCCCTGTCCGCTGTGGCTCAGTTGCTTAAGCATCACTGATTAGATGCCTCCTGCATGCCCCACCCTGGGGATCGAGCCCCCAACCAAGGCATGTACCCTGAATTACAATCGAACCATGATCTCTTGGTTCCTGGGTCAATGCTCAACCACTGAGTCACACCAGACAGGCTCAAAATCAATTTTTAAAAGCTCTTTTAATATGTTAAATTATACCAAAACCGGTTTGGCTCAGTGGATAGAGCGTCGGCCTGAGGACTGAAAGGTCCCGGGTTCGATTCCGGTCAAAGGCATGTAGTACCTTGGTTGCAGGCACATCCCCAGTAGGGGGTGTGCAAGAGGCAGCTGATCGATGTTTCTCTCTCATTGATGTTTCTAACTCTCTATCCCTCTCTCTTCCTCTCTGTAAAAAATCAATAAAATATAAATTTAAAAAAGAAAAAAAATTAATTATATATATATATATATATATATATATATATATATATATATATATATATTTACAAGAAAAACATGAGCATCATTGCAAAGTGCTTGGAAGACTTAAGAAGTTGAGGATTTTTTCAAAATGGACTGTATATAAAGAAGATTGCCCTAGCCAGTTTGTCTCAGTGAACAGAGCATCATCCTTCGGACCAAAGGGTCCAGGGTTTGATTCTGGTCAAAGGCTCCTCCCCCACCCTGGCCCTGGTGGGGGGGAGGGGGCGTCTCGTGCAAGGGGACAACCAATCAATGTGTTTCTCTCACATCGATGTTCTCTCTGTCTTTCCCTCTCTCTTCCACCCTCCCTAAAATACCAACCCACAACCCAGACATGTGACCTGACAGGGAACTGAACCAGTGACTTCTTGGTTCATAGGTTGAGCTCAACCACAGAGCCACGCTGGCCAGGCTAAAGTTGTTTTGAGGTTTCAGTGAGTGAGTTGCTTAGAATCATGTCTGTAACACAGTAAGCGACTACTGAGTTGTGAAGGTTTTTGTTTAACAGAAATTGTGTAACATACTTTATTGTGTTGAAATATAAGTAACATAAAATTTACTATTTTAACCACTTTTAGGGGTACAATTCAGTGGCATTAAGTACATTCACAATGTTACTCAACCATTGCCACGGTCCATTTTCAGAACTTTTAAAAAATATTTATTTTATTGATTTTTTTACAGAGAGGAAGGGAGAGGGATAGAGAGTCAGGAACATCAATGAGAGAGAAATACCGATCAGCTGCCTCCTGCACCACCCCTACTGGGTATGTGCCCACAACCAAGGTACATGCCCTTGACCGGAATCGAACCTGGGACCCTTGAGTCTGCAGGCTAACACACTATCCTCTGAGCCAAACCAGTCAGGGCTATTTTCAAAACTTTTTAACTAAACCAAACTGAAACTGTATCCTTGAAACAGTTAACGCCCTGTCTGCCTCCCTCCCATGCCCCAGCCCCTGATAACCTGTGTTCTACTTTCTGTTTCTATAAATTTGCCTGTTCTAGTTCCCTCATATACATGGAGTCATATAACATTTGTCTTTTTGTGTTTATCTTTTTACACAGCATGTAGTTTTCAAAGTTCAGTCTGGCCGGTGTGGCTCAGTTGGTTGGAACTTTGTCCCATTTACTAAAAGGTTGCAGGTTCGAATCCCATTCAGGGAACATACCTAAGTTGTCTGTTCAAGGTTCAATCCCCAGTTGCGATGATATGGGAGACAGCCAATGGGCCAATGGATGCTTCTCTCTCACACTGATGTTTCTCTCTCCCTCCCTCTCTCTCTCCCTCTCCCTTTCTTTCTCTCTCATAAACACACACACACACACACACACACACACACACACACACTCACAAAGTTCATCCATGTAGTAGCATTTATCAGAACTTCATTGCTGTTTGGCTGGTGTGGCTCAGCAATTGAGCATCGACCTATGAACCAGGAGGTCACTGTTCGATTCCCTGCCAGAGCACATTCCTGAGTTGTGGGCATTGCCCCAGTGTGGGGTGTGCAGATGGCAACCAACCAATGATTCTCTCTCATCATTGATGTTTCTCTCTCTCTCTCTATCCCTCTCTGAAATCAATAAACATATATTTTAAAAAATAACTTCATTGCTTTTTAAGGTTGAATAATATTCATATATATATATATATATATATATATATATATATATATATATATTACCTCTTGTTTATTCATTCATCTTTTGATGGACATTTAGGTTTTTGGCTATTGTGAATAACACTGCTATGAACATTGGTGTTCAAACATTTGTTTGAATCCCTGTTTTCAATTCTTTGGGTTATATACCTAGAAATAAAATTGCTGGATCTGATGGTAATTCTATGTGTAACCCTTTTTTAAAAAAATCACCAAACTCTTTTCCACAGCAGCTGCACCATAAAGCACTCCCACTAGAAATGGACGAGAGTTCCAATTTCTCCACATCCTTGCAAACGCTTGCTTTTTCTGTTTTCGTGTGTGTTGTGTGTGTGTGTGTGTGTGTGTGTGTGTGTGAGAGAGAGAGAGAGAGAGAGAGAGAGAGAGAGAGAGAGAGAGAGATTATAGCCATCCTAATGGTTGTGAAGTGGTGTCACTATGCTTTTGATTTTGCAATTCGCCAAAGACTAGTGCTGTCAGAAATGTCAAACCTGGATCTAATCATGAAGAAACATCAGAGAAATCAGATTTATGGGACATTCTGCAAAATCACTGATGAGGGCTCTTCAAAAAATGCCAACATCTTGAAATGCTGACAAGGTAAGGGGGCTGTTCGAGATCCAAGGAGGCTAAAGGGATATGACAATTAAATGCAACCTATGATCCTAGATTGATGTTGGAACAGAAAAGAAAATCTGTAAGGAATATTGCTGAGATGTTCAGTGACATTTTTTTAATTGATTGATTTGCGAGAGTCATTGTGGCAGGATGCCAACAATTAGTGAATATAGATGAATAATATATTGAAGTTCATTGCACTGATATTGCAACTTGTGGATATAAGCATTTCCTATATAAAATAAAGTTGAAGCCCTAGCCTGTTTGGCTCAGTAGAGCATGGGTCTGTGAACTGAAGGGCCCCAGGTTCAATTCTGGTCGAGGGCACATGCCCACGTTATGGACTCATCCCCAGTAGGGGGTGTGCAGGAGGCAGCCAATCAATGGTTCTCTCTAATCATTGATGTTTCTATCTCTCTCTCCCTCTCCCTTCCTATCTGAAATCAATATATATATATATATATATATATATATATATATATATGTAAAAGCTGAAGCTCAGCCAGCTTGACTCAGGGGTTGAGCATCGACCTATGAACCAGGAAGTCACAGTTCAATTCCCAGTCAGGACACATGCTCCAGTTATGGGCTCCATGCCCAGTAGGGGGCTTGCAGAAGGCAACCAATCAATGATATATTTTTTTTACCATTGACATATCTCTCTCTCTCTCTCTCCCTCCCCCTTCCTCATTTAAACCAGTAAAAATATTTTTTATAAAAATAGCCCTAGCACGTTTGGCTCAGTGGATAGAGTGTTGGCCTGTGGACCAAAGGGTCGCAGGTTCAATTCCTGTCAAGGACACAGACCTCAGTTACAGGCTCCTTCCTGGCCTGAGCCCTGGTCAGGGCTCATGCAGGAGGCAATCAATCGATGTATTTCTCTCACATTGTTGTTTCTCTCTGACTTTACCCCTCTCTCTAAAAAAGCAATGAAAAATATCCTCAGGTGAGGATGAAAAATATATAAATAAATAAAAATGAATAAAATAATGTGAAGATAAATAAAAAGAAAAATCAAATGTGTAGGCACCACTCTGCACCTGTTTCTCCAGCAGCACGTCCTGGGGACCATCCAGGTTGACGCACCGAGATCTCGCTCACTCGTCCGGACGACTGCGCCATGTGTTCTGTGACTGCACGTGGACTAGGTGCCTCCTCCCCTATTGAATGCATATCTGTCTTTTATAATTTTCCCCCAGGACAAGCATGCTAAATGGCATTGCCAAGGAGAGACTCTTTCCAGAGTCCATCCATACTCAACTATTAGGACTGATCCTTTCTGTCCACGTCCGTGGAAGGTCACCTTAGACTCCAAAGCATGCAGGCTGTGACTGTGAGGTTCCTGGGGAGAGAGACAAAGTCTGTTTGCCAGCTTAGACACTCTGTCCACCAACACACACACTGCTTGGTTAACTCCTTTCTCTCTCTCTCTCATATATATATTTCAGAAGGGAAGGGAGAGGGAGAGAGAGATAGAATCATTGATAGGCTGCCTCCTGAACGCCCCCCTCCCCCCCCACTGGGGATCGAGCCTGCAGCATGGGCATGTGCCATTGACTGGAATCAAACCTGGGACCCTTCAGTCTGAAGGCTGATGCTCTATCCACAGAGCCAACCCAGCTAGGACTTTTTCGTTTCTTCTCCTTCTTCTTCTTCTTCTTCTTCTTCTTCTTCTTCTTCTTCTTCTTCTTCTTCTTCTTCTTCTTTTTAAATATTTTGTTGATTTTTTACAGAGAGGAAGAGAGAGGGATAGTTAAAAACATCGATAAGAATCATTGATCAGCTGCCTCCTGCACGCCCCCTACTGGGGATTGAGCGCACAACCTGGGCATTGCCCTGACCTCCTGATTCACAGATTAACACTCAACCACTGAGCGACACCGCCGGGCATCACTGACCTCCTTTTGCCTTCGTGATTAATTCAATAGTTTTGTGTCGGCTCTTCTGCCAACACAACACTTTAAATTTACATTGTTCTAGGATATGCTTTGTTTTTATCAGGCCAGCCTCCCTTCAGTATCGATAGTAATGCCTTTGGTGAGCAGCTACAGTGTTTGGACAGGTTCAAGCCTCGGACTGAGGAGAGGGCACAGTCCTCATGGCCACGTGCGAGTCCCAGCGTAGGGGGCAGGGCCCACAGCACAACGACAGCCAGCAGCTGGATTGTCAGCTGGAGCCTCTGGTCCGAACGCGTGGCCCCACGTGCCTAAGTCAGTGGTCGGCAAACTCATGAGTCAATAGAGCCAAATAGCAACAGTACAACGATTGAAATTTTTTTTGAGAGCCAAATTTTTAAAAAATATATTTTATTGATTTCTTACAGAGAGGAAGGGAGAGGGACAGAGAGCCAGAAACGTCTATGAGAGAGAAACAGATAGAGAAACATCGACCAGCTGCCTCTTGCACACCCCCTACCGGAGATGTGCCCGAAACCAAGGTACATGCCCTTGACCGGAATCGAACGAACCTGGGACCTTTCAGTCCGCAGACCAACGCTCTACCACTGAGCCAAACCAGTTTCGGCGAGAGCCAAATTTTTAAACTTAAACTTCTTCTGCCAAAACCGGTGTGGCTCAGTGGATAGAGTGTCAGCCTGCGGACTGAAGGGTCCTGGGTTTGATTCTGGTCAAGGGCATGTACATTGGTTGCAGGCACATCCCTGGAGGAGGGTGTGCAGGAGGCAGCTGGTCGATATTTCTCTCTCATCAATGTTTCTAGCTCTCTATCCCTCTCCCTTCCTCTCTGTAAAAAATTCAATAAAATTATTTATAAAAATAAATAAATAAATAAATAAACTTAAACTTCTTCTAACGTCACTTCTTCAAAATAGACTAGCCCAGGCCATGGTATTTCATGGAAGAGCAACATTCAAGGGGCCAAAGAGCTGCAGTTTGCCGACCACGGGCTAAGTGATACAGGCTGCAAGTAAACAAAGCTGGATCAGGTGCATGTAATTGAGTAGGATCGAAACCCACGAGAAGGTTGTAACCATCTTGACCACGCCCTTACTCTGCCTCGTGGCATCTATATAACAAACCTAAGTGACCCTATGGTGGAATGACCAGAATGGCCACTATGATGAGCTCTGACCACCAGGGGGCAGATGCCCAACGCAGGAGCTGCCCCCTGGCGGTGAGTGCACTCCGCAGGGGGAGAGCCACTCAGCCAGCCGCCCAGCTCATGGCTGGTGAGCACAGTGGCTGTGGTGGCAGCCTCTAAGGAGCAGGGAGCTGAGCAATAAGGAGCATCGAGCAGGTGGGTGGTAAGGAGCAAGGGGTCCCACTTATAGAGGGCATAGGCCAAGCTGAGGGACCCCCCCACCCCACCCAGCCAGTGCACAAATTTTGTGCACTGGGCCTCTAGGCTGGCTATAAATAAAGACACGTCTTGTAGTCTGTGGCACTGTCCGTGCAGGAACAGTGTCCCACCCAGACCCATCTTTCATTCTCTTGTCTGTCTTTTCTCAATCCTTCACCGCCCCCTCTGAGGGTCACTGAGCCTGGCCGAGCTGGCGTGGCACATATGGCGCCCTGGGGCTGAGTGTGCCATGGCCGGGCCAGCTCGCCACACTAGGTAATGTAGATACAGTTAATAGCCTCCCTACCCTCTATAGCAGTGTTTCCCAACCTTCTCTCATGATGAGAATCACCTGGTGGAGTTGTTAAAACACAGATTCCTGAATCCCAACTAAGAAGTGCTAAACTAGAATTTTTGAGAACATATAGGTAAAATTGCATACCTAACTTAGTGCTCTGTATATAACATCTGTGTTAGAGCACTAGTTAAGTATACAATTTTACCTATATGTTCCCAAAAATTCTAGTTTAGCACTTCTTAGTTGGGATTCAGGAATCTGTGTTTTAACAACTCCACCAGGTGATTCTCATCATGAGAGAAGTTTGGGAAACACTGCTCTATAGCTTACCACCTAGTGGGAGATCAACACACACGCACCAAATAAAATCATTGGGAGTTGTAATAGAGAAAAAGGTTGTAATAAAGGCTATAAAAAAATCAAACTACTTACCTACATAATTGGGGGTATGAGAGGGGAACCTTCCTATGTAGGGCCCCTAAACAGGTCTGTGGAGTGCTGTTTAAAATAAATAAAGGAAGAAAAGAAGCCAGCCTCTCCTTGGCTGGTGTGGCTCATTCCGTGGGGCATTGTCCCATGGGCAGAGAGGTCATCAGTTCTAATCCTGACGGGGTTGGATCCCCAGTAGGGGGCGATGGATTTTTTTTTTTTTCTCTCTCTCTCTCTAAAATAAATGAAACCCTATTTTAAAAAAGAAAAGGAGCCAGCCTTAGAAGGAAGGGAGGAAGACGTTCCAAAAGGCACGAGGAGACAAGGCCCTGGGCCAATTTGCATAGCTTAAGAAAGACAGTGAGTGTACCTCTGGCTAGGAAGTAAGAAGACCCCTATTACCTGATGATAACGATGAATATTCATGATGTTGGCTAATATTTATTGAGCACTTACTATGTGTCAAGCACTATGCTGGGTACTCTGGAAATTATCAGAGCTTTAAAACGACGCTACCGCCAAAACCGGTTTGGCTCAGTGGTAGAGCGTTGGTCTGCAGACTGAAGGGTCCCAGGTTCGATTCTGGTCAAGGGCATGTACCTTGGTTGTGGGCACATCCCCAGTAGGGGGTGTGCAAGAGGCGGCTGGTCGATGTTTCTCTCTCATCGACGTTTCTAACAATCTCTCTCCCTTTCTCTCTGTAAAAAAATCAATGAAATATATATTTTTTTAAAAAACCAAAAAAAACCCACAAGCCTACTGAGGCGACCCCTGGATGGCTCCTATTTTACAGATGAAATTAAGAGGTGAAGTTGTTGGCCCAAAGTCTCACAGCTAGGAAGAGCATTGGCAGAATTTGCACACCGTTCACGCTCTTACACTACTCTCAGCGTGTTCTAAACAAAGCCATGGGTGAGCACGGAAAGACAGTCAGTTACATTTCGAGCGCCCCGCACGCAGTTTCTTATTTAAAACTACTATTCCCAGCATGCCCAGCTCGCCTTGGAGGAGAGGCTATTAGAACTACCTTTCCCAGAATGCAACGCCCGCCGCCGAGGGCTTTTTCGGTAATTGTAGTCCTCCGAAGAGACACGCACCCAGGACTCCTAATATGCCTGTGGAGCCTGAACCGGACAGAGGAAAACGGACAATTTCTCAGGAGGTTGGGAAGAAGGACCGCCTCTTTTCTCCACCTTGCCACCCTGACGCGCAAACCCATTCTTGGGACTACATTTCCCAGAGGGCTGTGCGCCAGAGGGCCAGCGGCTTCTTCTGCCGGAAGTCCGCTCTAGCCTCGGGTCCCCCAACACCTTGCAGAGCGGGAGCCGCCCAGTCGCCGCGGGACCGGGGCAGCTGGGGTCCGGACGGGGGTCGCCATGGTAACTGGGGCGCGCTCGCGGTGGGGACGGGAGGAGGGTGGGTCCACGTGCAGGTTGGAGGTTGGGTCGGGCACTGACAAGCCCCCCCTCGGCGGCGCCTTGGTCTGGGCCGGGCGCGAGCTGTCGGGCTCGGGGCCGATCAAAGGCCGGGAAGCGGGGAACTGAACGGCGGTTCTGAGCTCGGGGGTACAGCGGGGGGTCTAGAGGCTACGGGTCTTTGGAGAGAAGGTGCCGAGGGGAGAGGGCTAAGGTACGAGTGGGAGACATTGGAGATGATTGGGGGGGTTTTGAAACGGGGAGGCAATTGCTGAGGCTGGGTCTCGAGGGTAGAAAGAAGGAACTGGAGGCAGGGAGGGGGCGACCCCAGAGGAGGGCCCTCTGGGAGCGTGGGAGGAGAGGCATCGGGATAAAAGAGAAAGGGTCTCTGGAGGCAGGAAGCTGGCATTGCAGGCGTAAGGGGGTGTTGGAACAGGCGGGATACTGTTGGTGGGCGCCTGGGAAGAGGAGGCGGGAAGTAGACCGCTATGGGGAACGGGCCTTTAGGGTCCGGGAAAGCGTGCTGCAGAGGGAAAGTAGGCCCGGAGGTAGGGAATGGATGCTAGACATGAAATGGGGTGCAATGTGATGGGCCTTCCTAACGGGGAGGTGAGTTGGGGGGTCGGAGCAGGCATGGAAGTGAGAGATTGGGCTTTGGGGGCAAGGACTGGGTATCGGATTTAGCACCTGCTCCCCGGGATGGGGCTTTTGGATCATAAATAAATAAATAAATAAATAAATAAAGGATTCTGTGGGCAGGAGCTGGGAAAACAGATGAACGGTGGTGGGTGTCAGCTCTGTAGGTTTGCTTCTAGCTCTCCTTCCCCGAGGCCCAGATGTCTCCGCCTCTTAGAGGTCCACCCCCACAGGCGCTCTTCCTTCCTGCCCTGCCCCTGCCCCTGCCCTGCTAGGAAGTGGGTTTCCCTGGCTCAGCAGAAGGGGTTCTTGGAAGGAGATGGTGATAGCCTGTCCCAGTCAGCGGGATTGCTGGGGGGATGTGGGTAGAATGTGTGGAGAGTGAGATTTAGGAAACAGACTTCCTACAGGGCGGGGGCTCCCGCTGGGCAGGGGGAGGGAGGTCAGACCAAAGCCGTGGGACTCCCAGCTCTGCCTGCTGGCTGTGAGACTTCATCTCTGAGCTTCAGTTTCTTCATCTATAAAATGGGCACACGCGTGCCCGTCTCAAATAGGACTGGGCCCAAAGGCAGGCTTCCTACCGGGTGAACGTGGGCTGTAGTTTTCTCAGTCCGGTGACGGTGAGTGATACATATGAACTAATACAGTCAAACGTCGGTTCTCAAATGTCTCCCGTCTCGACCAGAGTGTTCATGGGAAAATGTCTCGGTTGTCTGGACCCAACACCCCTCTCATACCCATGGCTGTGTGATCAGTCAGGCGCCTCTCAGGCGACAGGGGGGAGAAGGCTCCAGGTTGGGTCAGTTTACCACTAAACCTCGAGCTGTTAACACAGGTCTTCCTAGATTCTAAGGAGGTTAGTGGTAGCAGCAAAGTGCCAAGGAAAGTGTGACCACAACAATAGAACTTAAAAAAGAAAACATTGCAGAGGCTGATCAGAGGTGTTCAGGTGTCTGATCTGGCTCCCGAGTCTGGCATGGCGAAATCCACCATTACTACAATTTTATTTTTTTTATTTTTTTATTATTATTATTTTTTTAGAGAGGAAGGAGAGGGAGAGAGAGTTAGAAACATTGGTGAGAGAGAAACATCGACCAGCTGCCTCTTGCACACCCCCTACCGGGGATGTGCCCGCAACCAATGTACATGCCCTTGGCCGGAATCGAACCTGGGACCCTTTAGTCCGCAGACCGACGCTCTACCACTGAGCCAAACCGGCTTCGGCCATTAGTACAATTTTAAAAGGTAAGGAGGCCATCAAGGTTGCGAAAGTGCTCATGGGACAATGATCACAGGCAACTGAGAAAGGTTAAAACGGAGTCATTTGGGTTCTGGAATGGGTTAGTTCAATTTACACAATTTCTAAGTGGGAAAAATGACTTGGTTTTCGAACATGTCGCTTTTTGAACAGCCTTCCAGAATGAATTAAGTTTGGGAGCTGAGGTTCCACTGTGCTTATGTGTCACGTAGTCTGTGCTAGTCACTGTACGACTCTTGTGTTTGGTAACCTGCATAACAGTCTTACGAGGGAGGGACTCGTGATGTCCATTACACAGAAGGGGAAACTAAGGCTCAGAGAGGTTCGGTGGCTTGCCCGTGGACACGCAGTGAGCAGTGCCGAGATTCATTCAGACTGCCGAGTTTGAGTTCTTAGCCTCTCGGCCAAATGCCCCTCCGTCAACATAATAGCTGATTTAATTAAGTGCTCAGTATGTAATGGGCGCTCTGCTAAGCACTCCTGGCATTAACTCATTCCGTTTTCATAGCAGCCCTGTGACAGTTGACCTGGCATTTCAGAACCATACGAACAAAATTTCTAACCATCATGGATGATACTCATAGCTGACCCGGTGTGCGTAAGCTGAGCCAAGCACTGTTCTGGGTACTTCTCATATATTGTTTACTCCTCATCACACCCTTATGTGGCCCTATTTTCCAGGTGAATAAACTGAGGCACCAAGCGGTTGTGTCACTTAAAAAGTGCCATTTTCTCCACCTTGCCTGAGCACAAATTGTGTTAATAAATAGCACGGGGTCCTGAGTCAAGGGGTAGTCTTTAGCTCCGATAGCTGAAGCTCCTCTGACCCCCAATGCCTTTCAAAACTAAAAAAAAAAAAGAAAAAGAAAAAAAAGTGGCAGATGCTTTGGGAAATAGCGTAGCAGTTCCTGAAAGTTAGATATAGAGTTGCCTTGTGACCCAGCGATTCTACTCCTAGGTTTCTGCCCAAAGGAAATGAAAACATACATCCACATAAAAACTTACACATGAATGTTCAGAACAGCCTGGTTCATAATCACCCAAAAATGTAAACAACCCGAATGTCCAGCCACTGCTGAGTGGATACAGAAGATGAAGAATATCCACAGAGGGGGATACAGCATGGACGAGCTTTGAAAGCATCCTGCTGTGTGAAGGAGCCAGATATAGGTCACACACTGTGTGATTCCACTTCTGTGAAATGTGCCGAGCGGGCAAATCCATGCAGAGGCAGAAAGATTCGTGGTTGCTGCGGGCAGGAGGAGGGAGGGTGACTGCTAATGGGTGGAGGATTTCTTTCTGGGCTGATGGAGATGTTTCTGGAATTAGTGATGATGTTTGCCCCGTTGTCAGAATATACTAAAAGCCATTAAGCTATATACATGTTTGGTGGATTTTATGGTATGTGAATTTTTTTTAAATGAATAAGTGTAAAAAAAAAAAAAAGTAAGTAAAAAGAAAAAGAGAAGTTAACACTGCCAGGAGGAAAACGGACAATTTCTCAGGATGTTGGGAAGAAGGACCATCTCTTTTCCCCACTTTTGTCACCCTGACGCACAAACCCATTCTTGGGACTACAATTCCCAGCAGGCACTGCAATGCAAACATTTGTTGAGTGCCTGCTATGTGCCAGCCACTGAACTGTTTGTTTTTTTTAAAATATATATATTATTGACTTTTTTACAGAAAGGAAGGGAAAGGGATAGAGAGCTAGAAACATCGATGAGAGAGAATCATCGATCAGCTGCCTCCTGCACACCCCCAACTGGGGACGTGCCCGCAACCAAGGCACATGCCCTTGACCTGAATTGAACCTGGGACCCTTCAGTCTGCAGGCCGACATCTATCCGCTGAACTGTTAGGGCCACTGAACTGTTTTTACAAACTTATTTAACCTGCAAAAAATATAGCCCGAGAAGGAAACCTGTCTTGCCGGTGGGGAAATGGGCGCTCAGAAGGGCGGGTCCGTGTCCGAGGCCAGGCAGACCGGGCGGTGGAGCCTGGCTTGGACTCGGGCCCTGGAGCTGAGAGCAGAGCTGGCTGCTCTGTGGGAGAGAAGTCTCCGCAGGGGCGGGGGGAGCTGGGATGGGAGCCTGGGGAAGGCCGGCAGCAGGGAGGAGTGGCCCTGGCTCCCGGGTGGTGATGGGTGGGGCTGTTGGGTGTACGTAGTGCTGGCCCTCCCTGCCCTGCCTCTCTCACTTCCTTCTCCCGCCCCCAGATCCGCTTCATCCTCATCCAGAACAGAGCGGGCAAGACGCGCCTGGCCAAGTGGTACATGCAGTTTGACGACGACGAGAAGCAGAAGTTGATCGAGGAGGTGCACGCCGTGGTCACGGTCCGAGATGCCAAGCACACCAACTTTGTGGAGGTGACAGACCCCGCCCCCATGCCGCCTGTGCCGCCCCGCCCCCTCAGCCCCCATGCCTCCTGTGCCGCCCCGCCCCCTCCCCCCCCCATGCCTCCTGTGCCGCCCCGCCCCTCCCCCGCCTGCCAACTCCTGATGCAGTGACCGCAGCCCCTCCTCCCTTCCCACGTCCATTCCCTCAGCATGCTGGCAGCTTGCTTCTTCCTTTTTCTAAATATATATTTTTTAATATATTTTATTGATTTTTTACAGAGAGGAAGGGAGAGAGATAGAAAGTTAGAAACATCGATGAGAGAGAGTCATCAATCAGCTGCCTCTTGCACACCCCCTATTGGGGATATGCCCGTAACCAAGGTACATGCCCTTGACCGGAATCGAACCCGGGACCTTTCAGTCCCCAAGCTGACGCTCTATCCATTGAGCCAAACCGGTTTCGGCTCTAAATATATTTTTATTGATTTTAGAGAGAAAGGGAAAAGAAGAGAGAGAGAGAGAAACATCAATGATGAGAGAGCATCATTGATCAGCTGCCTGCCTCTTGCATGCCCCTCACTGGGGATAGAGCCCGCCCACCACCTGGGCATGTGCCCTTGACCGGAATTGAACCCAGGACCCTTCAGTCCATAGGGCGATGCTCTATCCAATGAGCCAAACCGGCCAGGACAACTGTCTTCCTTTTGTTAGGTACTTTGCATTGTGAAACTTTTCAAACATACAGATTAGGACAACGAGAGATTCATGCACCCGCTACTCAGATTTAATCAGTCTGAATATTTTGCCTTTTTTCTCTACCTTTTTCTCTTTTGGGCTGAGGAATTTTTTGGGGTTGCCTTTTATGTATATAGTAGTAGCCCTGCGCATGGATCCGCACACCAGTAGGTTGCTGCTACCCTGCTATAGCTCTCCGCCCGCTGCCCTGCCCTACTGTAGCTCCCTCCAGCCCCCTCATAGCTTGCTGCCCTGCCTCCTTCTGTAGCTCTCCACTGCCCGCTTGTAGTTCGCTGCCCCACCCTCCTGCAGATCCGTGATCTGGTCATTATGTGGTTGGTCGTTATGCCTCATGGCGTAACTGATAATTAGCATATTCCTCTCATTATATAGGATATATTTTTTTTTATTGATTTCAGAGAGGAAGGGAGAGGGAGCAAAAGATAGAAACATCATGAGAGAGAGAATCACTGATTGGCTGCCTCCTGCACACCCCCTACTGGGGATCGAGCCTGCAACCCAGGCATGTGCCCTTGACTGGAATCGAACCCGGGACCCTTCAGTCCGCAGGCTGGTGCTCTATCCACTGAGCCAAACTGGCGAGGGCCGTACTTGTTAAATATTACTCTAATACTCCATGCTTATTTAAATTTCCCCCAAATTATCAATTCGGCTGTTAACAGCCGGTCAGGGATCTGGCATTGCTTTGTCTGCCGTGTCCGTCTGGTCTCTTTCCATCGAGAGTCTCCACCGTTGGTTCCCGCGGTGTTAGCCTGTGCAGGAGACCAGTCTGGGTGTCCGAAAGAATTCACCAGATGTGAACGGAGAGCCTGTTCTGTTGACACTGCAGCGAACGTAAGAGACAGGACTGAGTCCCTGGCCTCAGAGCTGATGGTAAAGATACAGAGGCAGGTGGTGACGGCCGGAGCATCAGGCAGCTGGGGCTGAAGGGGTGCGAGTGCCCGGGTGTGCCCTGGGGCTGGAATGCGGCTTTATTATTATTTTTAAAAAATATACTTTTTTCACAGAGAGGAAGGGAGAGATATAGAGAGCTAGAAACATCGATGAGAGAGAGAGAGAGAGATATCGACCAGTTGCCTCCTGCACACCCCTTACCGGGGATGTGCCCGCAACCAAGGTACATGCCCTTGACCGGAATCGAACCTGGGACCCTTGAGTCCGCAGGCCGACGCTCTATCCACTGAGCCAACCGGTTTCGGCTGTAATGCGGCTTTAAATGGCTCCATCAGAAAACCCTCATTGGAGAGGTGACACCTGAGCCAGACCTGCCTGGAGGAGTTAAGAAGCGGAAGGACGGGGGGTCTGGGAGAGGAGCATTCCAGGGCCAGGGAACTGGCCAGTGCAAAGGCCCTGGGGCGGGAACACACGGGGGCATTCCTGGAATGGCCAGGAGGCCGGCTGCCTGAGGTGGGGGGGGTGAGGACAGAGATAACACGGCAGATGGCACAGGGCCGTGTGGGCTGTGGTGAGGACGCGGCAGCCAGGGAAGTTTTTGAGCAGATGAGGGACATGGGCCGACTTGGGGACCCTCTATGGGGGCAGAGCAGAAGCAGGGAGGCCGCGGGAGGCCACAGCCAGGGTCCCGGTGACAGGTGCAGTGAGCGAGCCGGTGTGGAAGCAGCGGGGGTGGCGAGAAGACCCGTGGCAGAGCCAGGAAGGACCAGTGGTTAGATGAGGAGCGGTAGCCCGGCACCGTCACTTTAAGACAGGCCGGCTTCGGAAAGAGCAGGCTGAGGGGCAGGTCAGTGAGGTGTCTGTCTGTCCGGGAGGGGCTGGCAGGACACAGGGTGGCCATCCCTGAGCGGGGAGCGGACCCCTCAGCCTGCAGGAGGAGACTTAGCTGAGTGGGTAGCAGAAGCCGTGGGTCCGGGCCGCCCTCTGCGAAGCCTGGCAGTGGGTTCGCGGGCGCAGGAAGGAGTGAGGAGGGCGAGCTGGAGGGGGAGCTCAGCCGAGGCCGCCAGCTTGACAGGCAGCGCGGGCACAGCCTCCGGCCTGGGAAGCCAGAGCCCTCTCCAGAGCGGGTCCCCACCATCTTCTTCTCTTTTCTTTCTTTCCTTCTTTCTTTCTTTCTTTCTTTCTTTCTTTCTTTCTTTCCATCTTCTTCTCTTTTCTTTCTTTCTTTTTTTTTTTTTTTAATATATATTTTATTGATTTTTTACAGAGAGGAAGAGAGAGGGATAGAGAGTTAGAAACATCGATGAGGGAGAATCATTGATCAGCTGCCTCTTTCACACCCCCCACTGGGGATGTGCCCACAACCAAGGTACATGCCCTTGACCGGAATCGAACCTGGGACCCTTCAGTCCGCAGACCGACGCTCTATCCCCTGAGCCACACCGGTTTCGGCTGCACCCTTTTCTAAAGTCACAGTCGGTATCGGTTACAGCAGAGGTAGCCCTGGCCGCGGGGCTCAGCGGGTGGATGGCTTCCCAGCCCCGAGAGGTCCCGGTCTGCCCCGCTCAGGGCTCACGTGGCAGGCTAGGCGTGTATTTCCCTCTCACGTCGGTGTTTTTGTCTCTCCCTCTCCCTTCCTCTCTCTAAAAGCCCATTAGAATGTCTTAAAGGAAGAAAAGCGGAGTGTGCCCCGTGCATGCTTATTCCCCGGGCCGTGTGCGGGCATCCCTGTGAGGGTGCCAGAAGCCGACCCAGGCTGAGCCGGGAAAGCAGCAGCGTCAGGGGCTCCCGTTGGCCTTCGCGGCTGCTCCAGGGGGCGCCAGGCCCTGCCAGGCCCCGGCTGGGTTTCCAGCTGCTGGCTGACGGCTCCGTCCTTTGCAAGCCCACACACGTCTGTCCGCACCGGCCCGCGTCTCCGCTTACACACGGATTAGCGCCCGACCGCCGCCCGTCCATGCGCGCTCGGCCTGGGCTGTGTGTGCTGCTGAGCAGTGTTTCTGTCCAGTTCGGTTCTGAGCAAGGCTGGGGTTGCCTTGGTTACGAGCGGTGACTCTGCAGCCCAGCACAGAGCCCGCCCCGGTCGGAGCTCCGCCGGACGCATGGTTGAGCGGTCCCTGCTGAGGACTCCGCCTCCCCACGGGCGATAGGGCGCCACGGCAAGGTGGGAGGGTGCCGCGGGCCCTGCCGGCTCCCGCTGGGCGCTGGGCTTTTGTCCAAGCTGTTCCCTCCGCGTGGGATCCTCTGCCCATTCACTCCTGCTCGTCCTGCAGGCCTCAGGTCTGCCCCTCCTCCAGGAAGCCCTCCAGGCTGAGTCAGCCGCCCCCTCTGGGCTCCTGCAGCCAGCCCCGCCCTCCCCGGGGATGTCTGAGGACGGACTGCTCCGCCCTGCGCTGTGTCCCGCACGGGGCCGGGCGCAGAGCGGGGCCTCGGGGCGTGAGAGGCAGGAGGAGGTGTGCTGGCCCCGCTCCGCCAGCCCGCCGGGCTCGGGGCCCCTGTCACCGACCGTCTCTCCCCCGCAGTTCCGGAACTTCAAGATCATCTACCGCCGCTACGCCGGCCTCTACTTCTGCATCTGCGTGGACGTCAACGACAACAACCTGGCCTACCTGGAGGCCATCCACAACTTCGTGGAGGTGCGTGCCCGCGGGCGGCGGGCGGCGGGCGGGCGGCGGGCCTCGCGGCTCCGATGGCACCGCCCCTCCCGCCTCCTCGCCCACAGCCGCCTGTCTCTACCCTCCTCCTGTTCTTGTGTTTCTCTCCTTTTTCCTTTTTTCCTTGTGTAATATATTTCTATTGATTTCAGAGAGGAAGGGAGAGAGAGAGAGAAAAACATCAATGATGAGACAGAACCATCGGTCAGCTGCCTCCTGCATACCCCCCCTGGGGACCAAGCCTATATCCCAAGCATTTGTCCTTGACGGGAATCAAACCCGGGACCCTTTGGTCCGTGAGCCAACGCTCTATCCACTGAGCCAAACCAGCTGCGGCCTTTTTCCTTTTTTTTGGTCCTTGTTTCTGCTGCAGCCCACTGTGGTCTATGCAACCGTCTGTGTCTGTCTCTGCCCACGTGTCACTTTCCCCATTCCTCTCTCCCCTCCCTCAGGCCTGTCTATTGTCATCTGATCCCCCGTTCTTGTTTCTCTTCCTCTCCCTCTCCATCCCCCTCCCCTCTCCCTCCCGCTCGGTCTCTGTCCTTTTTGCCCTCTCTGTCTGATGACCCCTATTCCTGTCTCTGTGTCTCTCCCTGCTCGCCTCTCACCGTCTCTCTTCCTCTCCCAGGTCCTAAACGAATATTTCCACAACGTCTGTGAGCTGGACCTGGTGTTCAATTTTTACAAGGTGGGCTCCTGGGGAGGGGGCGGCCGAGGGGCCATGGGCAGGGCCGGGTGGGCCGTGACCCCTGTGCCATCTCCACGGCCCTGCTGGCACCCGTCTCCCGGCTCTCAGGCCTCGGAGACCCCCCCTCTCCCTGTTCCCTGGTGGGGACCAGCATCCGGGCCCCTCCCCTCACCGGCCCTCCGTCACCCCCTCCGCCAGGTTTACACGGTCGTGGACGAGATGTTCCTGGCCGGCGAGATCCGCGAGACCAGCCAGACGAAGGTGCTGAAACAGCTGCTGATGCTTCAGTCCCTGGAGTGAGGCGGCCCCGCGCCCCGGCCCCCATGGACTTGCCTGCTCGCTTCCCCTCCCAGGCCTGGGGCCCCGAGCCCTCCCTCAGCTGCCCCGGAGGAGGCACCCGCCGGGTCCGGGCCGCAGGGCGGAGCCTGCACCCACTGCCTCCGGCCCCCGCGGCGGAGGCCTCCTCGTGTGCTGAGTGACCGTGCCGTCGTCGTGTGACACGTGCGTGCGTGTGTGGAGCCCAATAAACCTGTGGTCCCCCGGCCTCCCGTCTGCTTCCCTGGGGCCCTGCTGAGCCAGTCAGCCAACACTGAGGGGGAGGCACAGAGCGCCCCCCACGGGAAGGGTGACAGGCTTAGACCCGAGCACCTGCCACTCACTGACAGTCACAGCCAGCACGGCAGCCGGGTGCCTCCCGGGCGTTGCTCTGGGCGTTGGCACGTGTCGCCTTCCTCCTCAGCTAGAGGGAGGGGTCCACCCTCACTTTTCAGACGCTCAGGAAGGTTCTGAGACTCGCCCGCGGTCACAGAGCCGGCAGCGGCCGAGCCAGGTTTGTTCTGAGCTAGTGTTTTGTTTTATTTTTTTCATTGGTTTTCAGAGAGAGTGGAAGAGAGGGGAAGGCAGAAACATCGATAAGAGAGAAACACATTGATTGGTTGCCTCCTGCAGGCACCCTGATCAGGGCCCCGGCTGGGGAAGTACATGCCCTTGACTGGAATCGATCCCGGGACCCTTCATCCACAGGACGGTGCTCTGTCCACTGAGCCAAACTGGGTAGAGCTGTTTTCTATTTATTTATTTTTTTAAATATGTGTTTATTGATTTCAGAGAGAGGAAGGGAAAGACAGAAACATCGATGAGAGAGAATCATTGATCGGCTGCCTCCTGCACACACCACACTGGGGACCGAGCCCACAACCTGGGCCTGTGCCCTGACTGGGGATCGAACCATGCCCAGGGTTTATAGGTCGATGCTCAGCTCCTGAGCCGCGCTGGCTGGGCTGTTCTGGCTACTTTGGAGCCCAGGCAGGCGGCTGCAGAGTCCTTGTCTTATTTTAGCCGTTCTCTCAGACGGCTGCTGCAGGGCAGGCGCTGGGCCCAGTGTTTAGTGGTTCCCGCAGTGGCACTGCTGGCCCCGGGTAGGACAGTTCTCCATTGTGGGAGTCTGTCCGGGCATGGCCAGGCTGCCACCCCTCCACCAGATGCCAGCAAGTGGCCTTCTGGCCCTTGTGATGAGGAAACATTCCTGTGAGTCTAGTGCCCTCTGGTGGCGGTGCTTCGCTCCCAGTGCCCACAAAGCAGTGATGGCCCCTGGCTGCATCCATGACAAGCTGAGGACTACCAGTCATCCCGGCAGCTCTTATGAATGTGCCTCAGCCTCGCCTCAGTCTCCCAGCTCCGCCACATACATGCGGGGAGACCTTCGGGCAAGTCACTGCACCTCTCCTGCCTCAGTTTCTTCATCTGGAAAATGGAACCATGATAGTTTTTGTCTCTCAGCAGTGAGCAGGACAGATCCCTGCCCTCGGGGAGCTCACGGAGTCCCGAGAAGGAGGGCAATGCAGAAGCGAGTCCGTGTCCAGTATGACAGGAAGGGAGGGGGGCCGTGGAGGGAAAGCAGAGTGAGGGGAGAGGAGCCTGCAGAGGGCACTGTGTCCTGTGGGTGGTCGGGAGGCCTCTCGGGAGGAGGTGAGCCATGGGAGTTTTAGAGGAGTACCCAGGCAGAGGGAACAGCAAGTGCAAAGGCCCTGAGGCAGAACGTGCAAGGAGGCCAGCGTGGTTGGAACAGAGTGAGCAAAAGGCAGGGAGGAGGCGACGGGTTCAGAAAACTGGGACTGGAGGGAGCAGGAAGAAGACAGAACACATGGGCCAGGTCAGCTGTGGTGAGAACACTGGGCTTACTGTGTAAGACAAGAGTCACGGGAAGGATTTCACACACACACACACACACACAATCCCAGCGACCGAACAGCAGAACGACTAGAAGGACCCATCAACCGGTCGCTATGAGGTGCACTGACCCAGGGGAGCAGTGTGAGGCCTGGTCTCTGCACCCATCAAACACCTGAGACCATCCACTCTGGCGTGAGCCCACCAGCTGATGTAGGCCCTCTAGGTGCGTTCCAGAAAGAGTGCGGGGAGAGGTGACTGTGGACTCCCGGGGAGGCTGTCCTGATGGCCGAGGATCCTGGGGCAGGCTGCTCTGAACATCCCTGATGGTGTCACCAACCTGGCATCACAGATCAAGGACATTCACCAAATGGCCTGGGGTGCAAAGCTCTCTGCCAGGTCCCTCCAGGACACAGAAAACATCAAGAATTTACCCCAGTATATCAGCTCAGGCTGATAAATTCCTCAGTCAGCAGCCACCTAGAGGGCAGGTCCACAGCTGCTCAGTGGTGCTCCCATAGCAGGCCTATCCCCACAGGCCACGCCCCCACCAGTGCAAAACCCATGCACCGGGCCTCTAGTATATATACATATACATACATATATTTGATTTCAGAGAGGAAGGGAGAGGGAGAAATAGAAACAGCAATGATGCCTACTTGGTTTGGCTCAGTGGATAGAGCATCGGCCTGCAGACTGAAGGGTTCCAGGTTCAATTCCAGTCAAGGGCACATGCCCAGGTTGTGGGCTTGATCCCCAGTAGGGGGCGTGCAGGAGGCAGCCAATCAATGATTTTCTCATTATTGATGTTTCTATCTCTCCCTTACCCTTCCTCTCTGAAATCAATAAAAAAAAATATATTTTTAAAAAGACTAAAATACTATGAAAATAAATTTAAAAAAAAAAAAGAGCCGAAACTGGTTTGGCTCAATGGATAGAGCATCGGCTTGGGGACTGAAAGGTCCTGGGTTCGATTCCGGTCAAGGGCATGTACATTGGTTGAGGGCATATCCCCAGTAGGGGGTGTGCAAGAGGCAGCTAATTGATGACTCTCTCATGGATGTTTCTAACTCTCTATCTCTCTCCCTTCCTCTCTGTACAAAATCAATAAAATATATTTAAGAAAAAAGAAAAAAAAGAGCCGAAACCGGTTTGGCTCAGTGGATAGAGCATTGGCCTGCGGACTGAAAGGTCCCAGGTTTGATTCCGGTCAAGGGCATGTACCTTGGTTGCGGGCACATCCCCAGTAGGGGGTGTGCAAGAGGCAGCTGATCGATGTTTCTCTCTCATCGATGTTTCTAGCTCTCTATCCTTCTCTCTCCCTCTGTAAAAAAAATAAATATAAATAAATAAATAAATAAAACCTTTCTTTAAAAAAAAAAAAAAAGAAAGGAACATCAATGAAAGAAAGAATCATTGATCTGCTGCTTCCTGGACACTACCTACCGGGGACTGAGTCTGAAACCTGGGCATGTGCCCTGACTAGGAATCAAACCATGACCTCCGGGTTCATAGGTTGACACTCGACCTCTGAGCCACCTCAGCCAGGCAGAATTTTATTTATTTATTTATTTTAGATATATGTATTGATTTCAGAGAGAAAAGGTGTGAGAGAGAGATAGAAACATCAATGGGAGAGAATCATTGATCGGCTGCCTTCTGCATGCCCCCTCCTGGGGATTGAGCCCAAACCCCAGGCATGTGGAATCGAATCTTCAGTCCGCAGGCTGACGCTCTATCCACTGAGCCAAATCAGCCAGGGGTGTTGGTTGATTCCTGTATGTGTCCTGACCGTGGTGGATTGAACCCACAACCTTGGCATACTGGGATGACGTTCGAACCACCTGAGTTGCCCCACCAGGACATCACTCCCGATTTTACAATCTGCGTGTCAGGAAGTCTAGACCCTCCTTTTCCAGAAGTGAGAAGACGGTGGGAGGAACAGGTCAAGCCCCAGCTCCTGGGCCTCCAGGGGAGATGCCGTGGGGGCGGTGGGTGCACGGGTGTGGAGCTCAGGAGAGGCCCAGCCAGACAGTTAGAAGCTGCCAGCACACTGATGGTATTCACCACCATGAGGTCAGCTGAGATCACCCAGGGAGTGGTGACTGAGTGGGGGCGAAAAAGGAGACCTCAGAAAATGACACCGAAGGAGCAGCCTGGCTCAGAGCTCAGGAAGGGTAATACTGGACATTGGACACCATTAATGACGGTGGTCTTAATCCGGCACCTAGAAGGGTTCAGGAAACCTGGAGAAGGGGCTGTGTGTAAATTAAATAAGAGTCCAGAGACGAAACATAATTTTGAAAGATATATGGGGGGGTGGGGGGGTCAGAAGAGCCTGGCTGAAGAAACCAGGTTCTCATTGTCTCAGGACCCCTTGCTTTTCATTAACACAAATTGTCCTTAGGCAAGGTGGAGATATACACATCAAAGGGCAGGGTTAGGTACAGAATCCATTGTCAGATTGGGCAAGAGCCTATGGCTGTTCAGGTGTTTGGCCAGTAGGTGGCAATAACATGTCGGTTAAGATGCCCTGAGCTGTTTGGGGAAATGCCTTTAGCCATTCCCAGCAGGCGATAGCATATGTGACTCAGCCCTTGTGGAGCCCCCCAAGTTCCATCAACCTTTCGATGAAACTCTTGCAATTTCGACGTGCTGGAACTGGCTTCCGGTAGAAGAGAGAGTGTTTCCACCTTGCCTGCTGTTGAGACCACTGAGCTCTGTCAGAACGGCTCCTTTAACTGCCCCTGCGACTGGCGTACACCCCCCCCCCCCCCCCCGACTTCTCCTGTTGCAGGTGGGCCTGCAAAAATCCGGCAGATTCCTGTAAAGTTAAACATTACACTCACTCTATGACTCAGCAATTCCACTCGTACTTGTTTAGCTGCGAGAAATAAAATGTATGCACATAATCGATATGTGAGCCCAAGAAAACAAAAAAATTGTCTTCACGCAAGAAATGTACATGTGCCCTAGCTGGTTTGGCTCAGTGGATAGAGCCTAGGCCTGCGGACTGAGGGATCCCAGGTTCGATTCTGGCTGGGGGAACCTGCCTGGATTTTGGGCTTGATCCCCAGTAGGGGGCGTGCAGGAGGCAGCCAATCAGTGATTCTCTCTCATCATTGATGTTTCTAACTCTTTATTCCTCTCCCTTCCTCTCTGAAATCAATAAAAATGTATTAAAAAAAAAAAATAGGGGAGGGTGGGGTCAAGGGGGAGAGATCAACCAAAGGACTTGTGTGCAAGCATATGGGCCTAGCCAGTGGCCACGGACATATGTGGGGAGGAGTTTGGGATGGGAATGGGAGGATGAGGACA
This sequence comes from Pipistrellus hanaki, assembly GCF_964339955.1. Lineage (NCBI taxonomy): Eukaryota > Metazoa > Chordata > Mammalia > Chiroptera > Vespertilionidae > Pipistrellus > Pipistrellus hanaki. Next base: position 44,304,154 of record NC_140517.1, on the reverse strand, counting down.
ATTATGTGATACCATAATCAATAAAACTAAAAAAAAAAAACAACACACACACACACACACACACAAGAAAACATGATGCTGAGAGAAGCCAGACACAAAGAATTGTGTTCTAGGATCCCATTTATGTGAAATGTCCAGAAGAGGCAAATGCGAAGGGAATGTGAGAAGAAAGGCGACCTTGATGGCCTGTGAATGTATCTCAGTGCCGAAAAGAAACAGGCGGGGATCGAGCCTACAACCTGCGCACGTGCCCTTGACCGGAATCAAACCGGGGCCCCTTCAGTCCACAGGCTGAGGTTCTCTCTGTGAAGGAAAAGAGCCACACGCTAACCTGACAAGCGCAGGGAAGGCCTGCGTGGCGGCCTTGCAAACTCAGAGATCTAAAATAACCACAAAGGATGGTGTGAAAATTAAATATCTAACTACAAACAGGTTATAGTGGGTAGTCATGTTCTAGGCTGATATTTCACTTGACAAAGATCCACTTAGATCTTCTTTACTGAGCCCATCTGCCTTTTTGCCTCTAAGACACATGTGTCAAACACAAGGCCCGCGGGCCAAATCCAGCCCCCCAGGCCTTGCAATGTGGCCCGCACTGCGCTGTCATCACTGCACTCCGCTGTCAGTTTATGACATTGTCAGTTTATGACTGTTCAGTAAACCATTCGGCCCGCGATTTAGGCTGGATTTTAGATTTTGGCCCCTTCTCTGATTGAGTTCGACACCCCTACTCTAAGATAACACATCTGTGAGATGTCTGGGTAACTTGTAACTTCCCTTTTTCCGGAGCCCCTGGGGCACAACCAGATGTGGTGGGCGCCAGGACCGATGCCTCAGATTCCTTCGTTATCCTGTTAATTGTTCCTGCACTCACCTGAGTACACGTCCATCATTTTACTTTTTATCCAATCCCAGGGGTTTCCCACCGCTTTGCTTTCTCCCGCCTCCTTACTCCATCACCAATGAATTCCATGTAACCCACCTATGTCCCTCCTTTGATTTCAGTGTATACATAGAGAAATGTAACCCGCCATTCTTCGGAGCATTATCTCAATCTGTTGAGGTTCTGCTTCCCTGCACGTGTAGAAAGTTTGGCTCAAATAAATTCACAAAGATTCTTTACAGGTTTCAATGTGGTTTTTTTTTCGTTATCATTTCCATGGAGGCTAACCAGCGAGGGCAACACAGGCTTTTTCAGCCCAGAGTGACACGGAGTCCAGAAAGCAAAGCAAACGGGGTGATGAACCGGGTGTGCAGGGAGCACACAAGCTGTGCAACATCACAGCACCAGCTGTTTACATCTGGGAAGTTCCTTTCGGCTGATCTTCACCAAAGAGCTGGCCAGACTCCCGAGGCCCAGAGCGCACCTCCAGCCGGCCCTTCTATTCCCACTGGGCGGGGAGAGGGTCGGAGCCGGGGAAGGGGCCACGTTCTCACACACACACACACACACACACACACACACACACACACACACCACAGGAGCCCACGGGCTGGGAGATGGGATCTGAGTCTGCCGCAGGCACAGAACAGCCGAGGGAGGCAGCGGCCGGAGAGCAGACGGGGCTGGAGGAGGGTGTGGGCGCCTCCTCACCCCGAGGAGAAGGCATTCAAGGTGGAGATGGAGCGATTGCTTTTGTCCTGGCCTGGGGCAGGGAGGCCGGCCCTGCCCCACGGGGCAATGGGAGGCGGAAGACCAGGCTGGCTCCGGTTCGGCTTGGTCTAGTCCAGATCAGCCCGGTCGGCTCTGCCTTTCCTTCCCTCTGATGCAATCCTGCCGCTGGCCACTGTGACTGTGAGATCAGGCCGGTTCTTTGTCCCGAGGGGCCAATCAGGGAGTGACAGACCAGCAGTGGAATGGGGAAGGGAGGGATAAGAGGAGGGACTGCCCCTCCATCGGGGCTCTCACCTGGGTGTTTGCCGGCTGCTGCGGCAGCCACGGTTTGAGCCCGGATTCGAATCTGTGATAAATTCTTGCTGGCTTAATCAAATTGGCTTCGGTGGTCCATCTCTTGGGGACTCGCTCCGTAACAGCCGACCGCCCAGCTCGGCCTGTGGGTGGCCACCTGCTGAGGGCCCACGCTTGTCATACTTTTATTATTATTTTTTAAAAAAAATACATTTCTCGCCCTAACCAGTTTGGCTCAGTGGAAAGAGTGTCAGCCTGCGGACTGAAGGGTCCCGGGTTCGATTCCGGTCAAGGGCATGTACCTTGGTAGCGGGCACATCCCCGGTGGTGGTGGGGGGGGGGGGGTGCAAGAGGCAGCTGGTCGATGTTTCTACCTCATCGATGTTTCTACCTCATCGATGTTTCTGGCTCTCTATCTCTCTCCCTTCCTCTCTGTAAAAAATCAATAAAATATATTTTTAAAAAAAAGAAAAAAGAAAAAAAAGAGAGTCAAGCCCTAGCCCTGGCTGCTATGGCTCAGGCGGGGCTGCTGGTTCGATTCTGGTCAGGCATGTGCCTGGGTTGCAGGCTTGATCCCCATTGGGGAGGGGTGTGTGTGTGTGTGTGTGTGCAGGAGGCAGCCAATCAATGTTTTGTTCTCACATCGATGATTCTCTTTCTCCCTCTCCTTCATCATCTCTCTCTACAAATCAACATAAATATCTTTCAAAAAAAGAGTTAAGCCCGAGCCCTGGCTGGGTAGGTTGTCTGGGTAGCTCTGTGGTTAGAGCGTCGTCCCAATACACTGAGGTGTGGGCTTCGTCCCCGGTCAGGGCGCACGCAAGAACCAGCCAATGGATGCATAAATAAATGGAACAGCACATCCATGTTTTATCTTCTCCCTCCCTCTCTCTCTTTCATCCTTCCCCTCCCTTTCTCTTTCTTCCTCCCTCTCTCTCTAAAATCAATAAATAAGGTTAAAAGAAGGAAAAATCAAGCCAGATCTATCAATGGATGAGTGAATAAACAAAATGTGATTTAAAAAAAATGTGGTCCATCCATACAATGGAATATTATTATTTTTTTAAAAATATATATATTTTATTGATTTTTTACAGAGAGGAAGAGAGAGGGATAGACAGTTAGAAACATTGACCAGCTGCCTCCTGCACACCCCCTCTGGGGATGTGTCCGCAACCACAGTACATGCCCTTGACCGGAATCGAACCCGGGACCTTTCAGTCCACAGCCTGACGCTCTATCCACTGAGCCAAACTGGTTTTGGCTGGAATAATATTTTTTAAAGATATTTTTTATTGATTTCAGAGAGGAAGAAAGAGGGAGAGAGAGAGAGAAACATCAACAATGAGAGAGAATTATTGATCAGCTGCCTCCTGCACGCCCCCCAGTGGGGGTCGAGCCCACGAAATGGGCATGTGCCCCCAACCGGATTTGAACCCGGGACCCCTCAGTCCACAGGCCGGCGCTCTATCCACTGAGCCAAACCAGCCAAACCGGCTAGGGCAACAAAACATTCTTTTTTTTTTTAATTAATTTTTTACAGAGAGGAAGGGAGAGAGAGAGAGAGAGAACTAGAAACGTTGATGAGAGAGAAACATCGACCAGCTGCCTCTTGCACACCCCCTACCGGGGATGTGCCTGCAACCAAGGTACATGCCTTTGACCGGAATCGAACCTGGGACCTTTCAGTCCACAGGCCGACGCTCTATCCACTGAGCCACACCGGTTTCGGCTACATAACATTCCTGACATGACAAAATCCTAGAAAGGGGGAGCAGGTCTGTGGCCGCAGAGGGGCGGGGGCGGAGAAAGTGGGGGTGGCCACGGGGGGGGGGGGGTGATGGATGGCAGCGGCCTTGACCTTGTCCATGTCCATATCCTGGTTGTGACATGAAACAGCCGGGCCTCGTTACCCGCAGACTCCCTGTTTGTGAGGCAAACACGTGAAAATCCCAAGATAAACACTGCGGCTCTGTCAGCGCTGGGAAGGCCGGCGTCAGCCCCAGACGTGCACGGAGGGCAGAGCACATTCCGGCCCGGGTCGGACAAGGTGACGCCCCGCCCTCCGCTGTCAGCTGCAGACTGTGAACAAGAGTCTTTTCAGCCTGTTAGTGCCACAGGCTCCACAGTTCTGTGGGCTCTGCTGCGACCGCTGCTTAAAATGGCCCACAAGCCGAAACAGGTTTGGCTCAGTGGGTAGAACGTCGGTCGGCGGACTCAAGGGTCCCAGGTTCGATTCCGGTCAGGGGCGTGTACCTTGGTTGGGGGCACATCCCCGGTGGGGGGTTGTGCAGGAGGCGGCTACTCGATGTTTCTCTGTCATCGACGTTTCTAACTCTATCCCTCTCAATTCCTCTCTGTGTAAAATCAATTTAAAAATTATCTACCTATCTATCTATCTATCTATCTATCTATCTATCTATCTATCTATCTATCTATCTACAATATATCTCCCCATGCGTGCTGCTGCAGTGGTGGCCAGCGTTCCTGAGTGCAAGAAGGCGGCGGCATGCCTTCTCTAGAGCAGTGTTTCCCAACCTTCTCTCATGATGAGAATCACCTGGTGGAGTTGTTAAAACACAGATTCCTGAATCCCAACTAAGAAGTGCTAAACTAGAATTTTTGAGAACATATAGGTAAAATTGCATACCTAACTTAGTGCTCTGTATATAAAATCTGTCTTAGAGCACTAGTTAAGTATACAATTTTACCTATATGTTCCCAAAAATTCTAGTTTAGCACTTCTTAGTTGGGATTCAGGAATCTGTGTTTTAACAACTCCACCAGGTGATTCTCATCATGAGAGAAGGTTGGGAAACACTGCTCTAGAAAACACACACGTAAAGAAATTGTATTTGTTGCCCTGGCCGGGTTTGCTCAGTGGGTAGAGCATTAGCCTGTGGACTGAAGGGTCCCCAGTTTGATTCCCGTCAAGTGCACATGGCCGAGTTGTGGGCTTGGTCCCCGGGGGGGCCGTGCAGGAGGCAGCCGATCGATGATTCTTTCTCATCATTGATCTGTGTGTGTGTGTGTGTGTGTGTATGTGTGTGTGTCTCTGTCTCTCTCTCTCTCTCTCTCTTCTTCCCTCTCCCTTTCCTCTCTGAAATCAATAAAAACATTTTTTTAAAAAATTGTATTTGTTGATGAGAGAGAGAGAGAGAGAAACAGCATGTTTCCTGTGCCCTGTCAGGGAACAGAACCCACAACCTTGGTGTATTTGTACAACGTTAACCCACTGAGCTGCCTGGCCAGAGCACACGTGGTTTTTTTAAGTGTTAGATGAGCTTTGTTGAGGCAGGAGTTATGGCCTGGCTGGCCCGAATTCAAGGCAGCGAGCAACAGTGTTGCTAGCCCTAGCTGGTGTGGCCCAGTGGATAGAGTGTCGGCCTGAGGACCATAGGGTCCCAGTTTCGATTCTGGTCAAGGGCAGGTACCTTGGTTTCAGGATCCCCCCCCCCCGGCCTGAGCCTCTGTTGGGGTTCATGGGGGAGGCAACCAATGGCTGAGTTTCTCTCACATCGATGTTTCTCTCTGTCTTTCCCTCTCTCTTCCACTCTTCCTAAAAATCAACAGAACAATGTCCTCTGGTGAGGATTAACAAAAAACCCCAATGTTTGTTCTGTTTTTTGTTTTTAATATATTTTATTGATTTTTTACAGAGAGGAAGAGAGAGAGAGATAGTTAGAAACATCAATGAGAGAGAATCATCAATCAGCTGCCTCTTGCACATCCCTTCCGGGGATGTGTCCGCAACCACAGTACATGCCCTTGACCGGAATCGAACCCGGGACCTTTCAGTCCACAGGCCGACGCTCTATCCACTGAGCCAAACCGGTTTTGGCGACCCCAATGTTTTTATACCAGGTGTCTTTAAGCACATATGAATGGGTTCCTCTGAGTGTGAGCCGAAGCCAATGGGAACCGAACCCTGTACTCTCCCAGGAGCAGGGGCTGGGGATTCGTGGACCCAGGGCTGGTGGCGGCTGGAGGGATGGAACTGCTGTGAATCAGGAAGACGAAGGTCCTGTGGTTTTATAGGAGGTGGCCGGGCGAGTCCGAGCCAAGGGCACACAGGATCTCTCTGTTTTATTTCTTAAAATGTCATGTCAATCCACGATTATCTCAAAATAAAAAGTTTCACTGAACCCTAACCGGTCCGGCTCAATGAATACAGTGTTGGCCTAAGGACTGAAGGGTTCCAGGTTCAATTCCGGTCAAGGGCATGTACCTTGGTTGCGGGCACATCCCCAGGAGAGGGTGTGCAGGAGGCAGCTGATAGATGATTCTCTCTCATCGATGTTTCTAACTCTCTACCTCCCTTCCTTTCTGTAAAATATCAATGAAATATATTTAAAATAAAAAAGAAAAGTTCACCAATCAATGAGTTCCTCCCACATTGATGTTTTTCTCTGTCTTTCCCTCTCTCTGCCCCACTCTCCCTAAAAATCAATGGAAAAATATCCTCCGGTAAGGATTAACAGCAACAACAAACTATTGATTTGGAGAGAGAGAAAGAGAGGAAGGGAGAGAGAGAAACATCGATTTGTTGTTCCATTTATTTATGCCTTCATCGGTTGCTTCTTGTATGTGCCCTGACTGAGGATCAAACCCACAACCTTGGTATATCGGACAATGCTCTAACATTTGAGCACCCCAGCTGTGGCCAAATATTTATGTCTCGCCGAAACCTGTTTGGCTCAGTGGATAGAGCATCGGCCTGTGGATTGAAGGGTCCCAGGTTTGATTCCGGTCAGGGGCATGTACCTTGGTTGCGGGCGCATCCCCGGTGGGGGGTGTGCAGGAGGCAGCTGGTCGGTGTTTCTCTCACATCGATGTTTCTAGCTCTCTATCCCTCTTCCTTCCTCTCTGTAAAAAGTCAATAAAATATATTTTAAAAATATTTATGTCTCCTTGCCGAGACCGGTTTGGCTCAATGGATAGAGCGTCGGCCTGGGGACTGAAGGGTCCCGGGTTCGATTCCAGTCAAAGGCATGTACCTTGGTTGCAGGCACATCCCCAGTAGGGGGTGCACAAGAGGCAACTGATCGATGACTCTCTCTCATCAATGTTTCTAACTCTCTATCTCTCTCCTTTCCTCTCTGTATAAAATCAATAAAAAATATTTTTTAAAAAATTTGCCGAAACCGGTTTGGCTCAGTGGTAGAGCGTTGGTCTGTGGACTGAAAGGTCCCAGGTTTGATTCCGGTCAAGGGCATGTACCTTGGTTGCGGGCGCATCCCTGGTGGGGGGGTGTGCAAGAGGCAGCTGGTCGGTGTTTCTCTCTCATCGATGTTTCTAGTTCTCTATCTCTCTCCCTTCTTCTCTGTAAAAAAGAAATAAAATATATTAAAAAAAAATTTATGTCTCCTTTTAGCAAGCTGAGAGTCACGTGGTATTCCAAAGTTAGGCCTGTGCTGTGTAAAGAAGTCATCTGGTATTTAATAAAAGGCATGTCTTTGAAAATAAAAGGAAAAAAGACAAAGGCTAATAAGATTGGAGCGAATTATAAAACAGTTTCTGAGCCTGGAGAGCTGCAGGTTGAGATTTCTGGCCTCGAGGCAGGAAGTGCCTTCTGCAGCGGCCTTCTCTGGGGATGTGGGGCGGGCGTCGTCAGCGGCTCGCCTGGCGCTAGGCCCGGGGATGGTCTGGGCGAGAGCTGTTGTGGGGTTTTCCGTCCAGTCGTCCGTTCACAGACCCTCAGTCAGGGAAGGGGCAGTTTCAGTTCCACATAATTCCAAGCCAGGGCATGGCAGAACACTGGGAATGTTAGTGTGGAGAACTGCAGCCAAACATCTGAGGGAACTAGAAGCATTTTTAAAAATATATATTTTATTGATTTTTTTACAGAGAAAAAGGGAGAGGGATAGAGAGCTAGAAACAGCTATGAGAGAGAAACATGGATAAGCTGCCTCCTGCACACCCCCTACTGGGGATGTCTCCGCAACCAAGGTACATGCCCTTGACCGGAATCGAACCCGGGACCCCTCAGTCCTCAGGCTGACTATCTACTGAGCCAAACCGGTTTTGGCACTAGAAGCATTTAAGTTGCAGCTCAGCCCTAGCCGGTTTGGCTCAGTGGATAGAGCATCGGCCTGTGTCCTGAAGAGTCCCGGGTTCATGTACTTGGTTGCAGGCTCCTCTCCAGCCCGGACCCTGGTCAGGGCTCATGCAGGAGGCAACCCATGGAAGTGTTTCTCTCTCACATCGATGTTTCTCTCTGTCTCTCTCTCTCTCTTCTACTGTCCCTAAAAACCAGTGGAAAAATTTCCTCGGGGGAGAATTAACAACAACAAAAAAGATGCAGCTCAGCCCTACCGGGTGTGGCTCAGTGGATAGAGCGTCGGCCTGCAGACTGAAGGGTCCCAGGTTCGATTCCGGTCAAGGGCACATGCCTGGGTTGTGGGCACATCCCCAGTGGGACGTGCAGGAGGCAGCCAATCAATGACTCTCTCATCATTGATGTTTCTATCTCTCTCTCTCCCTCTACCTTCCTCTCTGAAATCAATAAAAATATATTTAAAAGTGGGGTGGGGAGGGAGATGCAGCTTAATTTACAAGTGGAAAACAAAACCTCAAAGATAAGGAACTGAACGTCGGGTAACATTCACAGGTGTTTATAGTTTCACTCCCACCACAGCTCCAGAATCACAGCTTCCTCTCTCTGACTGTCCATCTTCCTCTTTCCCTTTTCTTTTTTAAAATATATTTTATTGATTTTTTACAGAGAGGAAGGGAGAGGGACAGAGAGCTAGAAACATCGATGAGAGAGAAACATCGATCAGCTGCCTCCTGCACACCCCCCACTGGGGATGTGCCCGCAACCAAGGCACATGCCCTTGACCGGAATCGAACCTGGGACCTTTCAGTCTGCAGGCCGATGCTCTATCCACTGAGCCAAACCAGATTTCGGCTTCTTCTTTCCTTATAAGGAAACTTGATTATTTGGCCGCCGCCGCCGCCGCCCACACGCACGGCTCCCCTGCCCCCCCCCCCCCCCCCCCCCGCCAAATCCCAGTTGATGCAGGATTATCTCATCTCAAGCTTCTTTTTTCTTTTTGTTAATATTTTTTTTATTGATTTTTTACAGAGAGAAAGCGAGAGGGATAGAGAATTAGAAACATCCATGCGAGAGAATCATCAATCAGCTGCCTCTTGCACACCCGGTACTGGGGATATGCCCGCAACCAAGGTACATGCCCTTGACCGGAATCGAACCCGGGACCCTTCAGTCCGAAGGCTGATGCTCTATCCACTGAGCCAAACTGGTTTCAGCTCATCTCACGCTTCTTAACTTAAGTCTGCGTCCCTCTTGCCAAGTCAGGAAACACATTCACCGATTCAGGGCACTGAACGTGGGCATTTCCGGGGCCATTATATTGTCTTCCATAATTGGGTTCAGTAAAATGTATTATGAAAACTAATTTCGCCCGTTTCTTTCTATTTTTTTATTGAATTTAAGTATTTTTTTTATTGATTTTAGAGAGAGGAAGGGGGAGGGAGAGAGAGGAACACGCATCAGCTGCCTCCTGCACACCCCCGACTAGGGATCCAGCCCACACTGGGCATGTGCCCTGAAGGGGAGTGAGTGGTACGTGGGATGACGCTCAACCCACTGAGCCACACCAGCCAGGGCTCTTTTTTTTGTTTGTTTAATGCAAGTACGAGAAAATGAAAACAGCTCTCTGCGTTTGCGAGTCTACTTGTTTTCTGTCTGCCTCCTGCTCATAGAATGTGCGCTCTGAGAAGACTGCAATTTTGTTTACTTACCACTGTATCCCTGGCTTTAGTGCAGCTTCTGGCACACAGTGGGGCCTCGGTAAATATTTGTTGAGTGAATAAATATTATGGACTAGGGGCCCAACGCACCACATTCCTGCAAGGGCAGGCCTTCGTTCCCACAGCTGCCGGCACCGGCTCCCCTCTGGCACCCAGGATCCAGGCTTCCCTCCGGCCAGATGTCCAGTCTAATTAGCATATCGTGCTTTTATTATTATAGATTATTATGGACTAAAGGCCCAGTGCACAACCTTTGTGCATGGGGCAGGGGGTGCGGTGGCGGTTCCCTCAGCCTGGCCTGCACCCTCTTGCAGTCCGGGACCCCTCGGAGAGATGTCCACCTGCTGACAGTCACACATCCCCCGAGGGGTCCCTCGTGCTGCAGTGGAGGCGGGAGAGGCTCCTGCCACTGCCATTGCACTCGCCAGCCATGAGCCTGGCTTCTGGCTGAGTGGTGCTCCCCCTTCTACATTGAGAGACTGCCCCCCTGGTGGTCAGTGTGCATCATAGCGACCGGTCGTTCCGCTGTTCGATCGATTTGCATATTAGGATTTTATTATATAGGATGGTTTTCCTGATGACCTATCTCTCCCATAAACTTCCAGACACCCTCTCCTCCCATACCACCCTCCTGGCTTCCATCTCCTCCCCTAAGATCAGGGATCCAGAGCAGAAGCTAGAATTGGGGGGATGGAGGTGAGGGAGAGAGATTTGGAGCAATCCTGGAAGGCTTCCTAGAAGAAGGAGTAAGGCTGTAAGAGAAGGAGTCCCAGGCCAGTAAAGGTCTTTCAGATGACGACACTCTTCCTCCAGGACATGGGCCTGACTGTTTCCATGGAAATGAATGCCAGGCGACCACTTCCTACCCAAAGTGATGGAGATGTAGTTGCCATGACAACTGCACATCCTCAGGATGCGACATCTGTTGCAGCCAGATGCCCTCTGGGTGGAAGAGGGATGCAGGATAAAAATAGCAGCTCCGGGGAGAGCTACACCTTCCATGCTGAATCTCACCAACTGCACTGCTCCACCTGCTGCCCTCAGTCCCTCAGCTTCTATCGTTTTCTTTTTTTAAAATATATTTTATTGATTTCTTACAGAGAGGAAGGGAGAGAGATAGAGAGTTAGAAACATCGATGAGAGAAATATCCAATCAGCTGCCTCCTGCACACCCCCCACTGGGGATGTGCCCGCAACCCAGGTACATGCCCTTGACCGGAATCAAACCCGGGACTTTTCAGAGCCACACCGGTTTCGGCAGCTTCTATCACTTTCTCCTGCCTCAGTTTGTGGGCATTTCCAACTGCACAGAGATGGCTGTTCCCGCAGGCTGGCTCCTCAGCGCCTTCACCTCTTCTCCTGCAAAGACCTTGCCCGCACCTTCCCTCCCTCCCCCGCTTCCCCACCAGAGCAGACCCTTGTCGCACCAGTCACCACTCGGCTCCCTCCACCATCTCACTCAGAGCAGCCACGCAACCGATCGGCTCTCTGAAATCACACTCGATGGACGTCTCGTTAACTGCTCTCTCTGCGCCGGGAGGCGGGCGAGCATGTGCAACGACGTGTTCCGTGTGGCCGGGGCCAGGACGGGGCCAGGACGGGGCCAGGACGGGGCCAGGACGGAACGTCCTGAATGAGATGGAGGGGCCCAGTGCAGACTCCTTCTGCAGCTCTGCAGTTTCTCTTCGCTCCACATGCGCAAAGCAACCCGCTCACATATCACTCTGCTCCGGCTTTTATTTTTTAAAAATTCATTTTACTGATTTTTTTACGGAGAGAAATGGAGAGAGAGGCAAACGTGTGTCCAGGCTGGAGAGAGGCAGACGCGCGTCGGCTGGAGAGATGCAGACGTGTGTCGGGTGGAGAGATGCAGACGTGTGTCCGGGCTGGAGGCTTCTCCCTGGAGTTCACACCTCGCGCGGCTGCCCAGGCGGCTCCGCGTCACGGTCTCCATGGCAACGCCGCAGGGCGCGCCGCCCTCCTTTTGGTCCGCAGGGAACACTTCCCAGGGGGCCTGGAGCAGCCAGCTGCCCTCCTGTCCTCTGGCTCAGGCTTCCAGCCCACTCTTCCCAAACTGGGGTTCGGAGTTCCATCATCTTCCGCTTCCGCTCCTGTTCTAACGTTTATTTTATCAGGAGCAAAGTCACCATCCCTGGGGGCTGGGTTTCCCGGTTGCTCTCCATGACTCACCACAGGCTGCTGGGCTGTGTCATCCTGTGGCTGTCTCAGGCCGGCGAGAAAACGATCCAGGCGCTCCACTGGCCCCCAAATGCATCTTCTTACCTTCAGTGTTTCCAACGTAAATGCATCTTTCGGGATGTTTGTGACCACGGCGCACCGGACGGGTCCCTGGAAAACAGACTCTGTCACTGGGGAGCACTGCTTTCCGGGGAGTTGTATAAATAAAAGCACGTCTCGGTGCAGATGTCAAGTCACGCTGTGCAGACCTGCTTGTTGCCTTGGAAACGAGATCACTGTCGTCTTGATGGTCCTTCTGCATCACCGGGGCTCGGGGCTCAGGTGGCGGGTCCTGCGGGCTGCAGACCGTGGCCGAGCAGGCGATGCGCTCCATTCATTAGCCGAGGCTTTGTCTGCCCCGCGGCCCTCCCGCCGCTGGCTGCTGGCCGCTGACCCTCAGGCTGCCCCCCTGGAAGCTGCTCCCCTCCCAGGGCGGCTCCTAGGCTTTTTAATAACTCCTCCTCTCTCCTCCCTTCCTTCTATACCTCCTCCCTTCTTTAACTCTCACTGGGGACCATGCTTCCTACTTCCTGAAAAAGAAAACTTCCCCAGACTCCTACCACGCACCTGCCTGCCTTTCCCATCCCTTAGTGTAGCCACAGCTCCAGAGTTAGTGGCTAAACCAACTCGGTGTCATAGTCACGGGTTCTGTAGAGCTGGGATTTGAACAAGAGGTCTGGAGCTTCAACTGGCAGGATTGTGGGGATGAGGGTGGGGGTGGGAGTGGGGGTAGGGGTGGGGGTAGAAAGTGGGGTATGGGGGGGTGAGTGGATAGCTGGGAGCTAGAATCAGCTGGAGGACACTCCACTCGCGTCTGGCAGTTGGTGCTGGCAGGGGCCTCGGCTGAGCTGACAGTTAGGGCACCTTCACGGGGCCTCTCGGTGTGGTCTCTGTGTGTGTGAGGGTTGGTTGGGCTTCCTCACAGTATGGTGGCTGGGTTCCAAAAGTGAAGCCCTGATTTTTTTTTTTTTAAATATATATTTTATTGATTTTGTACAGAGAGGAAGGGAGAGAGATAGAGAGTTAGAAACATCGATGAGAGAGAGTCATCGACCAGCTGCCTCTTGCACACCCCCTACTGGGGATATGCCCGCAACCAAGGTACATGCCCTTGACCGGAATCGAACCCAGGACCCTTCAGTCCCCAAGCCGACACTCTATCCATTGAGCCAAACGGGTTTTGGCTGAAGCCCTGATTTTTTTATTTTTAATCCTCACCCTGGGATATTTTCCCATTGATTTTTTTAAAAAAAAAATATATATATTTTATTGATTTTTCACAGAGAGGAAGAGAGAGGGATAGAGAGTTAGAAACATCGATGAGAGAGACATCGACCAGCTGCCTCCTGCACACCCCCCAATGGGGATGTGCTCGCAACCAAGGTACATGCCCTTGACCGGAATTCAACCTGGGACCTTTCAGTCTGCAGGCCAACGCTCTATCCACTGAGCCAAACCAGATTCGGCTGATTTTTTATTTTTAATCCTCACCCTAGTATATTTTCCCATTGATTTTTTTTTTTTTTTTTTTTTTTTTTTTTTTTTTTTTTTTTTTTTTTGAGAGAGTGGAAGAGACAGGGAAAGACAGAGAGAAATATCAGTGGGAGAGAAGTCCATCATCTGGTTGCCTCCTGCAGGCACCTTGACCAGGGCCGGGGCCAGAGAGGAGCCTGAGACCTACATGTGTCCTTGACTGGAATTGAACCTGGGACCCTTTGTTCACAGGCCTACGCTCTATCCACTGAGCCGCACTGGCTAGGGCGGAAGGGCCTGATTTTACGGGTCAAGGCAGTAAAAGTTCTGCCCAGGTTGGATGGGAGGGAACAAACCTCATACAAAACACAGTCAGCCCTAACCGGTTTGGCTCAGTGGATAGAGCATCGGCCTGCGGACTGAAAGGTGCCAGGTTCCATTCCGGTCAAGGGCATGTACCTTGGTTGTAGGCACATCCCCAGTAGGAGGTGTGCAGGAGGCAGCTGATTGATGTCTCTAGCTTTCTATCCATCTCTCTTCCTCTCTATAAAAATCAATAAAATATATATTTTTAAAAATAAAACCATTAGCCGAAACCGGTTTGGCTCAGTGGTAGAGCATCGGACTGAAGGGTCCCGGGTTTGATTCCGGTCAAGGGCATGTACATTGGTTGCGGGCACATCCCCGGTGTGGGGTGTGCAGGAGGCAGCTGGCCGATGTTTCTCTCTCATCAACGTTTCTAGCTCCCTATCTCTCTCTCTTCCTGTTAAAAATCAATAAAATATATATTTTTTAAAAAATTTGAGCCCTGGCCAGTGTGGCTCAGGTGATTGGAGTGTCATTCTGTACAGGAAAAGGTGGTGAGTTCAATTCCCAGCCAGGGCACATACCCAGATTTCCGGTTCTGCCACTGTTCGGAGGGTCAGGGGCAAAAATAGAACGCTGGGCCTCGCGATGGTTCTGGGGAATATTAATCATGCTCTGTCGGCCACGATTGCCTTGTTCCGGCTAAGAAAGGACCTTCTAACCTGTCTGGGTGTCGTAAGCTCCGAGGACCTGGGAGTCAGCCTTGGAATGCAGTCCATTCTCATTCGAGAACTGCCTGTTACCATGGAAAGATTACACATTTGCTGCCCAAACAATGGAGTCCTACTCCAGCCGCCTACTTCCCCAGCCTGCAATCCCTGCTTCCCCACGGAATCCTGTCCCACCCAATGGGAGCAGCGGGCTTATGGGGGCTGCGGAGCAGATGTCTGTGGGTGACCTGCTGCTCCCCATGCTGCCGGCGGGATTGGAATAAACGCTCATCTGTGTTCAACCCTGTCCCTGTGGAACTGGCTCCAGCAGTGACCGGCAGCCCGGACCCACTGAAGGTCCGGTTAAAGGGGCACATGCAGCCAATCTCTCTCTCTCTCTCTCTCTCTCTCTCTCTCTCTCTCTCTCTCTCTCTCTTCTCCCTTCCTCTCTTTATACATACATACACACATACACACATACACACATACACACATACACACATACATACATACACACATACACACACACACATACATACATACATACATACATAAAACAAAGTACATGTTAAAACATTTGAGCTTCCATCCTGGCTAGTGTGGCTCAGTTGGTTGGGTTATCCCAGCCGGCCTGGCTCAGTGGTTGAGCGTTGACCTATGAACCAGAAGGTCACGGTTCAATTCCTGGTCAGGGCACAGGCCCGGGTTGTGGGCTGGAACCCTAGTTTGGAACATGCAGGAGGCAGCTGATCAGTGATTCTCTTCATTGAAGTTTCTATCTCTCTCTCCCTTCCTCTCTGAAATCGATAAAAAATGTATTTTAAAAATATATTTTTGGGGCTCAATTCCCAGTAGAGGGTGTATAGGAGGCAGCCAATCTATGTTTCACTCTCTCCCTCTCTTCCATTCTCTCTAATAGTCAATGTTAAAAATTTGAAAGTTACTATATACCTCCTCTCACATTCTAGTTTTTGTGTTTTTTGTTTTGTTTTGTTTTGTTTTTTAATTGAAGCCTAGACAGTGTGGCTCAGTGGTTGAGCATCGACCTATGAACCAGGAGGTCACAGTTCGATTTCCAGTTGGGGCCCAGGCCCAGGTAGGAAATGTACAGGAGGCAGCTTATCAATGAGTCTCTCTCATCATTGATGTCTCTCTCTCCTACCCCATTGTCTCTAAAATTATATATATGTATATAGTTTTTAAAGTTGAGCTTCTGCCAGGTGAGGAGGGTGGGGGCTGGGAGGAGGTGGGCAAAGAGAGGGAGGGGATATGGAGGACATTTCTGATCATGTAAATAGTAAAAACATAAGGGGTGTGTTTTGTTTTGTTTTTTTATCAGCCTTTTAGAATTATAAAATAGGGATACACACTCTTTCCCATAAGCCTTTGGGGTCTTCTACATGCTGCACCAGACCATATGTTACCAACTCACATTAATAAATAGCGTTATTGTAAAACATTAGCCCAGCACTTGGCCGGAAACCAGGTGGCCGCTGGGAGTTGTGCTGATGTGACGGCGGGAAACGGACGGGCACCTTGGCTGTGTCCACACGCTGCCCCCCTCCCCTCCGTTCGCCGGCCCTGAGCACCGTGCCGGGACCCGTGTCTCCGCGGGGCCTCCTCCACGCTGGCCCGGCCCAGCCCCCGCCCTGGAGGCGTCTGATCTGACCACTTCAGAGGCGGCTGGAGCTTGGATCCTCCCAATGGGCCTTTGAAGGTGGATGAAAGCAGCTGGGCCAGAGCCGGTGAGAATGGCCAGATGGGGAACTCGTGGATGCCAGGGCTGGGCCCCGAAGAGCCATAGGCTGGGGAGACAGGGGGCAGAAAATATAAGCCTCCTGAGCACCTGCCCTGTACCCAGATAGGTGCTGGACAACGCTTGGGACACAGTGAAGACCTCACAGGGCAGCGGCGGAGCGAGGCCAGTGACAACCTACAGTGAACAGTGTTGGGATGGGAGTTCCTGGTGAAGTCAAGGAGGGCTTCCTGGAGGAGGGGGAGCCATGCTCCTCACAGAGTCCACGACACCCAGGGAAACGACCTTTGTGGCCACACGGATGACGTGTTCCTTCATTCCCTCGAATCAGCTGCACTGGCTTTCTTTTTAAAAAAATATATATTTTATTGATTTTTTACAGAGAGGAAGAGAGAGGGATAGAGAGTTAGAAACATCGATGAGAGAGAATCATGGATCAGCTGCCTCTTGCATACCCCCTACCAAGGCACATGCCCTTGACCGGAATCGAACCCGGGACCTTTCAGTCCACAGGCCGACGCTCTATCCACTGAGCCAAACCAGTTCCGGCTGCACTGCGTTCTTTCTGATTCCTGAACTCTCCACGCTTGTTCCCAACCTCTGAGCCATTGTACTTGCTGTTCCTCCAGCCTGGTTCTCTTTTCTCAGTTCCTCATCAGGGGTGCTCCTTCTCAGCCGGATTGCAGATCAGTTATTCTGGCACCATTTTAACCCTTTAAAAATCCCCTTGTGTCACCAGGCTGGTGTGGCTCAGTGGTTGAGTATGAACCAGGAGGTCAAGAGTTGATTCCCAGTAGGGGGTGTGCAGGAAGTGGCTGATCAATTATTCTCTCATCATTAATGTTTCTTTCTTTTTTTAAAAAAAATATATTTTATTGATTTTTTTACAGAGAGGAAGGGAAAGAGATAGAGTTAGAAACATTGATGAGAGAGAGAGACATCGATCAGCTGCCTCTTGCACACCCCCCACTGGGGATATGCCCGCAACCAAGGTACATGCCCTTGACCGGAATCGAACCTGGGACCTTTCAGTCCGCAGGCCGACGCTCTATCCACTGAGCCAAACCGGTTTCAGCTCATCATTAACGTTTCTATCTCTCTCACCCTCTCCCTTCCTCTCTGAAATCAATAAACACACACACACACACACACACACACACACACACACACATCAACCTACGAACCAGATCAGGGTCAGGGCACACACCCGGGTTGCAGGCTTGATCCCCAATGTGGGTGTGCAGGAGGCAGCCAACCGAGGATTCTCTCTCATCACTAATGTTCCTATCTCTCTCTCTTTCTCTTCCTCTCTGAAATGAATTTTTAAAAATTTTCTTTTCATTCCCTTGCTTCTAGTTTTGTTGACTCCTTCATTTCCTGCCTTCCCAGCGAGGACGCGGCTCCCCTCAGCCCTCCTTCCTGGCTCCTGGCAGGTGCCTGACAAAGGACTGATGCTCGGCAAATGGTAAATTTTTATCACACGAAGGAAGGAAGCCAATATCCCCATTATAAACACCGTCTGGTGAAGAGCGGGGAAGGGAGTTCCAGGCAGAAGGAACAGCATGGGCGAAGGCTTGGAGGAGAGAGAGAGAGAGAGAGAGAGAGAGAGAGAGAGAGAGAGATGTTTCAGAGGCCCTGGGGAAGCGGGTGCATGGCTGGAAGGAGGAATGGGGGGGCGGGGAGAGGAGAAGGAGGGAGAGAGGAGGAGGAGAGAGAGAAGAGAAGGAGGGAGAGAGGAGGAGGAGAGAGAGGGGAGGAGGAGGGAGAGAGGAGGAGGAGGGAGAGAGGAGGAGGAGGGAGAGAGGAGGAGAGAGAGAAGAGGAGGAGAGAGAGGGGAGGAGGAGAGAGAGAGGGGAGGAGGAGAGAAAGGGGAGGAGGAGAGAGAGAAGAGAAGGAGGGAGAGGGGAGGAGGAGGGAGAGGGGAGGAGGAAGGAGAGAGGAGGAGGAGAGAGAGAAGAGAAGGAGGAGGAGGGAGAGGGAAGGAGGAGGGAGAGAGGAGGGGGAGGGGGAAGCACACGAGTCCGCTGTGCCCTTGGGAGATGGGGTGAGAGGGCCGGGAGCTTGGAGCCCCTGGACCGCTGGAGGCGCAGGCTCCTCCTGGGCCCTTCCCTGGAGGGTGGCGGGGCCGAGGGGCCGTCTGGGAAACCTGGCCGGCCGGCTGGCAGAGGCGGCCTGAGGCACTGGCCTCGCCTCCCAGAGCCGGCTAAGGGTTTCAGGCCGAACACTCCAGGACAGGACCTTCTGTCACAGGCCGTGGGCTTGGCAGCCCTGCCGGGTCTGCCTGGGTCACTGCCCAGGCCTCCGCCTCCTCGGTGCCCCTGCTCCCCACAGGGCAGCTGGGGGCGGTGCTTTTTACAGAAAAAGTGTTAAAAGCACTTCCAAATGTTAATGGGTGATTCAGGGCACAGGGCACAGATTTCAAGAGGCATGGGAGGAGTTTCCATGAACTTCACCCTCCTCCCCTCCCCTCCCTCCCCTTGGGGCCCCTCCTGGGAGGCCCTGGGGCCGCCAGCTTCTTGAGTTTCCTCCCAGAGATGGTCTCTCCCGTGTAGGCACAGACGGTGAAATCCATGCGTGTTATTAACATGATTCTGCACTGTGTTTTTGTTGTTAATCCTCACCCAAGGATATATATATATTTTAAAATATATTTTTATTGATTTCAGAGAGGAAGGGAGAGGGAAAGAGAAAGAAACATCAATGATGAGAGAGAATCATTGACTGGCCACCTCTTGCAGCCCCCTACTGGGGATGGAGCCCGCAACCTGGGCATGTGCCCTTGACTGGAATCGAACCCGAGACCCTTCAGTCTGCAGGCCGATGCTCTATCCACTGGGCTGCTAAGGTAAAATAAATAAATAAATAAATAAATAAATAAATAAATAAATAAAAATTCAAAACTGTAGATTTTGTGAGTTTATTTGAACCAAACTGTCAATTGCCAGGAAGCAGTAGCTCTCAGGGGACTGGGCTAATGCTCCAGGGACTGGTGGGTTTTCCTATTTTTATACATTGCAACCACAGGAGGGGAGGAAGGTGAGTTGCATGAAATCCGTTGGTGACAGATTAGAGAAGGGAGAGAAAGCACAGCAGGGAAACCTCTGGGGTTGGATAAAAAGTAAAATGATGGGCCAAAACCGGTTTGGCTCAGTGGTAGAGTGTCGGTCTGTGGACTGAAAGGTCCCTGGTTCGATTCCGGTCAAGGGCATGTACCTTGGTTGCAGGCACATCCCTGGTAGGGGGTGTGCAAGAGGCAGCTGATCTATGTTTCTCTCTCATCGACGTTTCTAGCTCTCTATCCCTCTCCCTTCCTCTCTGTAAAAATTCAATAAAATATATTAAAAAAAAAAAAAAGTAAAATGATGAACACATACTTAGGTGGGTGCAGCATAGCCAACCGTCAACGATTAACATGAGGACAATGAAGGAATTTGTGGTATCTGTCTGGACACCAGGCACATTAGGTTGTGCCTGAACCGGGGGCGTGGGGGGGGGCGTGGAGGAGGTTGAAGGGAAGTTATAAGTTACCCAGACATTTCAAGGTTATGTTATCATAGATGCAAAAAGACAGAGAGGCTCAGTTAGGTAAAGTGAAGATACCAGCCTAGGGCGTAACTACCCGCCATAACTGCTTTTAGTTAAAGTTTAATTTCAGACCCTCCTCTGTGGTTTCTTTAGGTCTGAGTTCGCAAGACGGCCACACAGGCCTCCCCTGAGCCTGTCAGGTCAGCATGTGGCCCCTTTCCTCCACAGAGCCAAACTGGCTAGGGCTCCATTGATTTTTAAAGAGAGTGGAAGGGAAGGAGGACAAGAGAGAGAGAGAGAGAGAGAGAGAGAGAGAGAGAGAGAGAAGGACATGAGAGAGACACATCAATTGGTTGCCTCCGAACTCACCATGACCAGGTTGGGACTGACCCTGCAACTGAGATACATGCCCTTGACCGGGAACCTAACCCTCAACCCTTTGGTCCATGGGCCAACACTCTAACCACTAATCTAACCGGCCAGGGCTGCACTTGATTTTTAAACTTAAGTGTGAAATACATCTCCAGACGAAAGGGTCTCGGGTTCGATTCCAGTCAAGGGCACATGCCTCCATTGCAAGCTCCTCCCCCGGACCTGGGCTGTGGTCGGGGAGCACGCAGGAAGCAACCAATCGATGTGTTTCTCTCACATCCTTATTTCTCTCTGCCTTTCCCTCTCTCTTCCACTGTCTCTAAAAAGTCAGTGGAAAAATACCCTTGAGTGAGGAATTAAAAAAAAAAGGAAAGAACAGGCAATCTGCATGATAAATACCCTCAACATTCCTGCAGGCCCTCCTCCCCCCTCCCACCCCCAAACGTCCTGATCTAAAAATAATCCTTTTTTCCAATTGTTAATAGTTTCCTTGCCCCAACCTGCTTCCTATAAAGACCTCCCACTCGTCTAGTTGCTATTTAGGATCCTGCCGGATTTGTGAGCCGCTTAATAAAACCTGTCCAGCCGAAACCGGTTTGGCTCAGCAGATACAGCATCAGCCTGCGGACTGGAAGGGCCCAGGTTCCAATCTGGTCAAGGGCGTGTATGCACCTTGGTTGCGGGTGTTGTGGGGTCGAACCCTGGGTTCAAAATAAGACCACCGGAAGCTGATGATTGATTAAAAAAAAGCAGGCAAGAATTTATTGAAATATCTGGCCAGGACAGCTGCGAGAGCACCACACGCAGGTGGACTCCACACGACTGCACCGTTTCAGGGGTAGGCAGTCCCTTTTAAAGGTTCAAACCACAGGAACTTTCCTTTGTTCTAAATTCTAAATCCTAAAAACTACATTCTAAAGACTGAGGTCAGCCGAGGGGTCGTTGCTAGTCACATCCTGCCGGACATTGGAATGTGGCCCTATCTTGCGATAGCCAATAACACAGAAGCAGAGCTCAGAGGTTATCTACAGTTTCTCTCTCTGAAGGTTATCTACAGTTTCTATCTCCTGTGGTCCTGGTCCCCGGCAAGGGAAAACTGCCTTAGCCTCCAGGTCTGCACCTGGAAGCTGAGGTAAACATTCTATGTTTAATCAGGTGCAGGAGCCAGACTTAGCAGGGTTAAAATTCAAACAGCAGTTTTTACCTGAGATGTATATTCTTTAATGTCTTATTTCAGCGGCACATCGCCAGTTGGGGGTGTGCAGGAGGCAGCTGACCGATGTTTCTCTCTCATTGATATTTCTAACGTTCTCCCTCTCCCTTCCTCTCTGTAAAAAATCAATAAAATATATATTTAAAAAAAAAAAAAAAAGATCCAAAACCGGTGTGGCTCAATGGATAGAGCGTCGTCGGCCTGCGGACTGAAAGGTCCCGGGTTCGATTCCGGTCAAGGGCATGTGCCTTGGTTGCAGGCACATCCCCAGTAGGGGGTGTGCAGGAGGCACTGATCATTCTCCCATCCATGTTTCTAACTCTCTATCCCTCTCCCTTTCTCTCTGTAAAAACTCAATAAAATATTTTTTTTAAGAGAAAAGAAAAAGAAAAATTTGTAAAAAAAAGAAGAAAAAAAACCTGTCCAATTTTATTTCTCAAAGGTACTCTGTCCAACTGCATCCCTTAGCGCCGGCCTCTTCCGGATGGGCGCTTAGCTTGGCTCCGGAAGGCGGATCTCACAGGTGCCAGTCCTTTGCGAGCACCCACAGCACTTGGGTGGTTTTCTCCTTGTGAATACCCTCCCCCCCCCCCCCAACAAGAAGCGCCGTGTCAAAGGGCGTGGGCGTCTAAGGCTTCTGCCTCTTGCCTCACGCCTCGTGCTTTTCCCCGGGCGCCCCGCGATGTCCACATCCCCGGCTAACGGGTCAGGGTGCAGCGGAGTCCTCCCAGGAGGCGGCTGGATGGTGTCACCGCTGCTCTGGGCAGGATCCAGCCGCTGGACCCTCCCGCGGGGAGGCCTCCAGCCTGGGGCCCTCCCTGTCCCTTCGTCTTGCTGCCGGGAGGGGCACCGTGACCCGCTCAGGAGCCTGGTCCATTCCCCGGGACCGCGGACAGCGGCGTGGCGGTGCGCAGTGTGTCCCCGGGCGGGCCGTGCTCCGCCCGCTCCTGTCTCCCTCCTCCCGTCCCCGGAGGGAGCTCACTCCCGGCCTTCGGGCCCGCCGCATCCCACGCCGCCAGCCAGCCCCTTTCTGTTCCAGGAGCTGAAACCCGCAGTGTGTGGCTCCAGGAAAACTCAGGAACTGGTTGGCTCATCCGAGTGAGAAGTCACCCGCTGGCTGCGGGCACAGCTGGCCTCGGAGGGTAAGCGCTGCCCGGAGCCGGGCGCGGCCGGCAGGCTGTCCTCCCGCACAGCAGCCCCCTCGGCAGCGCCTGCCGTTATTTATTTGTTTTTATTTATTTCTTTCTTTATTTATTACTTTTAATATATATATATATATATATATATATATATATATATATATAATTGATTTTTTTTTTTTTACAGAGAGGAAGAGAGAGAGATATTGAGAGAATCAGCTGCCTCCTGCACACCCCCCACTGGGGATGTGCCCGCAACCAAGGTACATGCCCTTGGCCGGAATCGAACCCGGGACCTTTCAGTCCGCAGGCCGACGCTCTACCACTGAGCCAAACCGGTTTCGGCTATCTTTTACATTTTTTAATTGATTTTTTTTACTGAGAGAAAGGGAGAGAGATAGTTAGAAACATGGATGAGAGAGAAACATCAATCAGCTGCCTCCTGCACACTCCCCACTGGGGATGTGCCCGCAACCAAGGTCCATGCCCTTGGCCGGAATCGAACCCGGGACCTTTCAGTCTGCAGGCCGACGCTCTATCCACTGAGCCACACCTTAGAAATCCCCTCCATGGTCACAGGAAGGGAGTGGCTGGAGGTGGAGGGAAGGTCCCAGGCGGAGGGAGCAGCCCGCTGTGTTCCAGAGCTGGGCTGGACCCCGGGGCCTGGCTGGGCGGAGGAGAGGAGGCATGATCGCCCTCCTGCTGAAGTCTCCGGGGAGAGGCAGGGCAGCCAGAGCTGTGGGCTCCTCAGGCAAAAACAGCAACAAAAACAGCAACTGCCGAAACCGGTTTGGCTCAACGGTAGAGCATCGGTCTGCGGACTGAAAGGTCCCGGGTTCGATTCCGGTCAGGGGCATGTACATTGGTTGCGGGCACATCCCTGGTCGGGGGTGTGCAAGAGGCAGCTGGTCGATGTTTCTCTTTCATTGACATTTCTAGCTCTCTATCTCTCTCCCTTCCTCTCTGTAAAAAATCAATAAAACACACACACACACACACACACACACACACACACACACAAAAACAAAAACAGCAACTGCACAAACACACGCTGAGCTCCGGGCCCCTCTCTGAGCCCTTCTCCGGGCTGAGGAACGAGGCTGGGGGCCAGACAGGTGCCTGGTGCTCAGGCCGCGGAATCACACACCCTGAAGTGGGCCCAGTGGGCCCTGTCAGGGCTGTGCAAATGTTCCCGCAGTAAACTCTAAGGAGGCTGAAGATGCTAAAAATAATGACCGAGTACGCCCTGGGCGGTTTGGCTCAGTGGATAGAGAGCATCGGCCTGTGGACTGAGGGGTCCCAGGTTCGATTCTGATCAAGGGCACATGCCCAGGTGGCGGGCTCCATCCCCAGTGGGGGTGTGTGTGTGTGTGTGTGCAGGAGGCAGCCGATCAATGATTCCTTCTCACCATGGATGTTTCTCTCTCTCCCTCTTCCTTCCTCTCTGAAACCAATACAAATATATTTTAAAAATAAATATATATATAAAAAATAATGAAATAAAGTAAAAATAAAAAAGAGAAGGAAAACATCCTGGCTCTACCACGTAGCAGCTGTGCAACCTTGGGAGGGGCAGGGTGCTTCTCAGTTCCCTAGGATGTAAAATGAGGGTAAAAATAGGACCCGCCCCCTCACCATTGTTGAGAGGTTCAAATAGGTTGCTGTATGTAAGAGCAGCACCTGGGATATAGTATGTGCTCAGTCAACATTAGTTACTGTCATTAAGTCAAAATACTGGATGGGCCCTGGCCGGGTGGCTCAGTGGTTGGAGCATAGGCCTGTACACCAAAGGGTCACAGGTTCAATTCCCCATCAGGGCACATCCCGAGGTTGTGGGTATGATCCCCAGTCAGGGCGTATACGGGAAGCAACTGGATCAACGTTTCTCTCACATCAATGTTTAGCTCTCTCTCTTCCTCCCTCTCCCTTCCTCTTTCTCTAAAAGCTGCAACCGAGGTCTATGCCCTGATCGGGAATTGAACCTGTGACTTTCCAGTGCATAGGAGGTCACTAATCAGTTCAAAAGGTTTTTAATTGGAGCTTTGGAAAAAAAAATTAGGTGGAATCTATCTTTTTTTGGGGGACGCGGCGGATGGAATATATTTTGATGACCTTGTTAGACTGTGAAGCCTTGTGGGTTTTTAAAAAATATATATTTTTTCTATTTTTATTTTATTTTTTAAATTTCTTTATTGATTAAGGTATCACATATTTGTCCTCAATCCCCCATTCCAATCCCCCACCCCGCCCACTCATGCCCCCACCCCTCGACCACTGGTCAGGCTCATATGTGTGCACACAAGTCCTTTGGTTGATCTCTCCCTTTTATCCAACAGTCTGACCCATGGCTCCTCATCTCTGGGTCTGTTCTTGTTCATCCGTCTATGTTGTTCACCATTTCCCCTTTAAAAATATTTTTACTGATTGATTTTAGGGAGAGAGATTTGTTTCAACTTGTTTCTGCATTCACTGGTTGTTTCTTGTTTTTGCCCTCGCTGGGGATCGAACTCACAACCTTGGCATATCCGACAACGCTGTCACCATCTGAGCTACCCGGCCGGGCGAGCCTCCTGGCTGTGTCAGTCTGGATGCTGTGCGCCTTCCCCCTTCCAGGCCTGACACCTCCCGCCCTCCAGGGCCTGGACCGGCTGGCATCACTCACAGCGTCTCCCCGGCTCTTCCCATTGTTTGCTGTGGGATCTGGGGACTCAGTTTCCTTGTCTGTGCCAGGAGGGATGGCACCCATGGGTGGCTCCCGGGCCCTCATGTGTCCTGGACCTGCTTTACTTACACCCTTCGTCCGGCCCTTCCCCCTCAAAATGCTGGCCCCCCCAAATGAGTCCCCGCTCTGCCCGGGGCCTGTTAATCAGCACTCAGCCTGCCCCTCGCCTCGGGCCGAAGTGCAAACACTGACACCTCCAGAGCCAGGCCGGGCCCCCCTCCTACAGAACCGCAGGGGAGCTCGGACCTTCCCCTGGATCCAGCTGGCTGCACCCGGCGCAATCACTCCGCTGGCACTCCGGGGGCCCCAGGCCGTCCCCGCCTCACCAAGTCCTGGTCCGCCAGGCCAGCCCTCCCCCCGCCCCCCCAGAGATGCCCACACGGTCACATGCCCGGGCTGTGCAGTCACTGACCTTCAGGACTAGCTCCCGGCAGGGCCGGCCCCTTCAGACCCCCGAGGGCCACCTCTAACCAGGGCTGTTTATCATTACCTCATTGACGGATTGGTTTGAAAGAGAGAGGAAGTGGGAGAGAGAGAAACAGGGATTTGTTGTTCTACTTATTTGTGCATGCATTGGTTGAGCCTTTTTTTAAAAATATTTTTTTTTATTGATTTCAGAGAGGAAGGGAGAAGGAGAGAGAGATAGAAATATCAGTGATGAGAGAGAATCATTGATCAGCTGCTTCCTGTATGCCCCACACGAGGGATCCAGCCCACAACCCTGGCATGTGCCCTGACCGGGAATTGAACTGTGACCTGGTTCATAGGTTGACACTCAATCATTGAGTCAATTTGCATATCAAATTGGGGGGTAGGGGGTGAGGGGGGCCATTGGTTGATTCTTGCATGTGCCCTGACAGGGGATCGAACCCACGGCTTTGGGGTATTAGGATGATGCTCTAACCAACTGAACCCAGCCAGGGTCTAACCAGGCCTCTTTAGAGGGAAAAGCTACTCATCCTATATAATCCTATGGAATAAAGAGGTGATATGCAAATTGACCATCACTTCAACTCACAAGATGGCCACCCCATGTAGATGAACATGGCCACCACAAGATGGCCAGTAGGGGAGGGCAGTTAGGAGTGACAGGGCCAGCAGAGGAGGGCAGTTTGGGGGAGATTAGCCCTGCAGGGGAGGGCAGTTGTGGGCAATCAGGCCAGGAGGGGAGGGCCATTGGGAGGGACCAGGCCTGCAGAGGAGGGCTGATCGGGGGGACCAGCCCTTCAGGGGAAGGTAATTAGGGGTGACCAGGCCGGCAGGGGAGGGCAGTTAGGGGCAATCGGGCCAGCAAGGGGAACAGTTAGGCATCAATCAGCCTGGCAGGGGAGTGGTTAGGGGTGATCAGGCTGGCAGGCAGAAGTGGTTAGGGACCATCAGGCAGGCAGGCAGGCAGGCAGGCGGGCAGGCAGGCGGGCGGTTGGGAGCCAGAGTCCTGGATTGTGAAAGGGATGCTGGATATCCCTCGAGGGGTCCCAGAATGGAGAGGGTGCAGGCTGGGCTGAGGGACACCCCGTTTCCCCCGACCCTCACCCCCACACAAATCACATGCACCGGGCCTCTGGTTACAGTACTAAGGGCCCTCCCCCAATATCTGGTCCTGGACTTCGCAGGCCTGTGCTAAGGACTTTTGCGAAGTGAATTTGTTTCGCCCTCCTGCCTCCTCAGGGGTGGACAATGCTTTCATCTTGTCTCACAGGCGAGGACCTGAGGCTCAGAGGCGGCACAAGGTCAGCCAGGAAGTGGGAGGGCCCATCTCTCTTCCCCCACCCCCGCCCCCGCCATGCCCCCGCCCGCCCTGGACTGTTACCCTATCCTGCCTCCCCGGAGCATCCATGTCTTTCTCTCCGGGTCACCGAGCCCCCCCTCCCCGGGCACCTGCGGGTCCCAGGGCCGGGCCTGGAAGCAGCTGCCTGACCCCATGGCCTCGGCTGGATGGGCAGGGGCGGGGGAGGGCCATGCCTGACACCCTGCTCCGGGCCTCCGGGCCCAGAAACCGGAGTTGCTAAGTTACTGGTAGACCACAAGCCACAGGCCCTGCCAGCCGGGGGCGGGGAGGAGGCGGGCGGAGCCGCTGCTCAATAAATAATGAGAAAGCTCGGAGGGAACTCTCTGGGCCTGGCTCGAGTGCCCAGGACAGTACGCTCCCCGGCCGCCCTCACCCCAGGGACCCAGGGCTCAGCCCCCTCTCTCCCTTCCTCCTTCTCTCCTTTTTTCTTTCTTTCTTCCTTTAATGGTGATTTTAGAGAGAGAGAGAGAGAGACAGAGAGAGAGACATTGATGTGAGAGAGACACCTCAACTGGTTGCCTCCCGTACATGCCCGACCTGGTCAGGGAGCGAATCTGCAACCCAGGTACGGTCCCTTGACTGGGAATCGAACCCATGACCTTTCAGTGCGTGGGCTGATGTTCCAACCACTGAGCCACAGCGGCCAGGGCAGCCTTTCCGTTTTTATCTCCCTGCTCTGGCGCCTGCCCACTGCCCCAGCCTCCTTTCTCGGCAGTCCCACGGCCCCCAAATGCAACCGTTCTTGGTTTCCTAAATTTCCCAAGCTGCTCACCTCCAGGTCTCTGTCCTTGTGCTGCGTCCTCGGCCTGTACCCTTTTCCTCCTCCCTCCACTGGCCGGTTCTGGCATCCTTCAAAATTCAGCTCCGATGCTGCTTCCTCCAGGAAGCCCTCCTGGACCGCATGTCCCCCTGGGCTCCTTTGTCCCAGCTCTGCTCACTGTCTCCCACCGGAGTGTGAGCCTCGGGGGGCAGGAGCGAGGCCGGCCCCAGCCACGGGGCTGGGCACCGGGCAGGTGCTTAGACACAGTTCGCAGAAAGTTTATCGCGGGCTGAGGAGAGGCTGGGTCCCGGGGAAGTCCTGGTCACAAGTCCGATGGCGGCGGCTGAGGCTGAGACCAGTCCTGCCTCTCAGGAGGGCCCCGGGGGGACCCACACTCACGTGGAAACTAGACCCCCCAAGCCAAAGCCGGTTTGGCTCAGTGGTAGAGCGTCGGTCTGCAGAGTGAAAGGTCCCAGGTTCGATTCCGGT
This sequence comes from Pipistrellus hanaki, assembly GCF_964339955.1. Lineage (NCBI taxonomy): Eukaryota > Metazoa > Chordata > Mammalia > Chiroptera > Vespertilionidae > Pipistrellus > Pipistrellus hanaki. Next base: position 44,275,977 of record NC_140517.1, on the reverse strand, counting down.
CAAGGGCATGTACGTTGGTTGCGGGCACATCCCCGGTAGGGGGTGTGCAAGAGGCAGCTGTCGATGTTTCTCTCTCATTGACGTTTCTAGCTCTCTATCCCTCTCCCTTCCTCTCTGTAGAAAATCAATAAAATATATTTTTTTAAAAAAAGAAAAGAAAAGAAAAAAAGAAACTAGACCCCCCAAAACAAGGCCGTTACTGCCTGTCACCCTGAGTCAACAAGCAGAGAAAAGGCTGACTCATGTCTGAGGGTTTATTCCATGAGGCCCCGGGAAAACCACCCCTGACATTTCATTTCAAACAAACTAATACAGGGCTAGGGCGTGGGGAAATCTAAAGTGCAGTGAGTTCCCAGGGTGGCCTTCTTCCTTCCTTCCTTCCTTCCTTCCTTCCTTCCTTCCTTCCTTCTCTCCTTCCTTCCTTCTCTCCTTCCTTCCTTCCTTCTTTCCTTTCTTCCTCCTCTCCTTCCTTCCTTCCTTTCTTCCTCTTCTCCTTCCTTCTCTCCTTCCTTCCTTCCTTCCTTCCTTCCTTTCTTCTCTCCTTCCTTCCTTCCTTCCTTCCTTCCTTCCTTCCTTCCTTCCTTCCTTCCTTAAATGTTTTTTTTTTTTTTCTTTTCTTCTTATTGCCATTTTCGGGGACCTTAATGACTTCAGTGTCTTTAAGCCTCATAACCTGGCTTTACTATTGCCAGCTTTCTCTAAATTTCTGCAGAACTCATTCAGGTAAGCAGACTTTTAAATGTATTTTTTAAAGTACTTATTCATTCACCGAAACCGGTTTGGCTCAGTGGATAGAGCGTCGGCCTAAGGACTGAAAGGTCCCAGGTTCGATTCCGGTCAAGGGCATAAACCTTGGTTGCGGGCACATCCCCAGTGAGGGGTGTGCAGGAGGCAGCTGGTTAATGTTTCTCTCTCATCAATGTTTCTAGCTCTCTATCTCTCTCCCTTCCTCTCTGTCAAAAATCAATAATATATATATGTCTTAAAAAAGAACTTATTCATTCCCTTTTTTGCAATATTATTATTTTTTTTATTGACTTTCGTTGTTGTAAATTCTCACCCAAGGATATTTTCCCACTGATTTTTAGGGAGAGTGGAAGACAGGGAAAGACAGAGAGAAACACCGATGTGAGAGAAACACATCAACGGTTGCCTCCTGCAGGAACCCTGACCAGGGCCGGGCCGGGGAGGAGCCTGCAACCAAGATATGTGCCCTTGACCGCAATTGAACCCGGGACTCTTTGGTGTGCAGACCGACGCTCTATCCACTGAGCCACACCAGCGAGAGCAGAACAGCCTTCCTTCATTGTCCCTGCAAAGATCCGCCCGGAACGCTGTCTCCTTCAGACAGCTTCTGTGCTTGGCCTGGGCCCGGGGCTGCCTCAGCTCTGGGGCCCGCCCTCCCCCGGTCACAGGTCCCTCAGCCTCCCCGGGCCCGGGCCCAGGCCGGTGAGGAGATGGCTTTTGCAGGGAGGAGCTATGAAACTGCTGCGATTCTGTTTCCATGACGCGCTCCTCCCCACCCACCCCACAGGGGCCCGCGGAGGGCAGGAGGGCTCTGATCTGGGACACCGATCTCACATGTTCCCCCAGCCGCCTACTGAGCCCGTCATTTCCTTCTTCTTCTTTTATTTTTTTTAAAAAAAGTTTGTTTTGATTTTACAGAGAGAGGAAGGGAGAGGGAGTACAAGAGAGAGAGAGACATTGATGGGAGAGAGAAACATGGATTGGCTACCTCCTCCTGCACACCCTCAACCTGGGCCCTCAACTGGGCCATGTGTCTTCGATTTTTTACAGAGAGGAAGGGAGAGAGATAGAGAGTTAGAAACATCGATGAGAGAGAAACATCGATCAGCTGCCTCTTGCACACCCCCTACTGAGAATGTGCCCACAACCAAGGTACATGCCCTTGACCGGAATCGAATCCGGGACCCTTCAGTCCGCAGGCCGATGTTCTATCCACTGAGCCAAACCGGTTTCGGCCTGGGCAATGTGTCTTGACTGGGAATCGAACCCCTGACCTTTTGGTGCAGGGGACGAAGCTCAGCCAACGGAGCCACACCAGCCAGGGTTCACTGCTTTCTCAGAATCCCAGGCCTCCTGCCCGCCCACCCCCGGCCCCGTGTCCCCGTGATGAAATCAGGATCTGGGTAGGAGGTTTGGCTGAGTGGGAAGGAAGCTGGTTGAAGCCAGTTTTGGTATGTTTTTCTCTCCAAGCCTGGGGAGGGCCGCGGGGAGGACACTCTGGCTGACCCTGGACCAAACCCTGCAGTCTTCCCGTCTCCGCCCGGACCCATCGGCACTCCCCGGGGTCCTGGGGTCCTGGGGTCCTGGGGTCCTTGAGGCCTGGGGCCTCCTCCCTCTATCTTGCCGCCTGCCTGGCACCCCTGTGCGTGGAGTGGGTGGGCAAGGAGGGGCCAAGCCTGCCCTCCTCCCATGTTGCCCAACTGGCCTCAGCCATTTCTCCATGCCCCGGGGCTTTGATTGCCAGGAAGGCTGGCATGGGGCTTCCCGTCCCCAGCCTGGCCACCCGGAGCCCAGCCGCCTGGCCCTACCCCGGACGGACGGCCAGCAGCTTAGGCTCCCTTGGCCTGGTGCCCCCCCCCCCCCCAGCCCCAGGGCCTGGACATTCCTTGGGGGAAGCACTGGCCTGTGAGTCTGTGTCTGGAGGAATTCACGGAAGGGGCCTTTGTTGTTGTTGTTGTCAATCCTCACCTGAGGATGTTTTTTCCATTAGTTTTTATTTATTTTTTATTTTTAAATATATTTTATTGATTTTTTTACAGAGAGGAAGGGAGAGAGATAGAGAGCTAGAAACATCAATGAGAGAGAAACATCGATCAGCTGCCTCCTGCACACCCCCTACAGGGGACGTGCCCGCAACCAATGTACATGCCCTTGACCGGAATCGAACCTGGGACCCTTCAGTCCGCAGACCGACGCTCTACCGCTGAGCCAAACCGGCTTTGGCTCCATTAGTTTTTAAATATATATATATATTAATTGATTTCAGAGATAAGGGAGAGGGAGCGGGAGATAAAAACATCCCTGATGAGAGAGAATCATTGATCGGCTGCCTCCTGCACACCCTCCACTGGGGATGGAGCCCGGAACCCAGGCATGTGCCCTGACTGGGAATCAAACCATGACCTTCTGGTTCATATTTTGACATTCAACCCCTGAGCCATGCCAGCTAGGCATTCATTGGTTTTTATATATATTTATTTTTTTCTATTGACTTTTAGAGAGAGTAGAAGGGAGGGGAGTTGAAGGGAGGGAGGGGCGGAGAGAGAGAGAAACATCAATATGAGAGAGACACATGAACTGGTCGCCTCCCGCACTGGATTGACTCTGCAATCCAGGTACACACCCTTGACTGGGAATCGACCCATGACACACACACCCTTTTTATTTATTTATTTATTTATTTTTTTTACAGGGAGGAAGGGAGAGGGATAGAGAGTTAGAAACATCGAGGAGAGAGAATCATCGATCAGCTGCCTCCTGCACACCCCCCACTGGGGATGTGCCCACAACCAAGGTACATGCCCTTGACCGGAATTGAAGCCGGGACCCTTCAGTCCGCAGCCCAACACTCTATCCACTGAGCCAAACCGGTTCGGGTACCCATGACCCTTTTGTGCATGGGCTGACATTCTAACCACTTAGCCACAGGGGGGTTTCTCACTTCTGCAGTAGACACATGTTGATCTGTCTCTAAAGGCTTAACATACCAGAGGCTATGCTTTGCCGGCACCAACCAAAAGGCTTTACACACGAAGACTGGGTTCCCTCCTCAGGATCTCGGAGGCAGGCCCCCGCTACCCCCATTTCTCAGGGACTTGGGCCCCGGACCCGGCGCTCAGTTTGGTTAGAGCATCATCCTGACCCACCAAGGTTATGGGTTTGATCCCCAGGCAGGGCACATATAAGAATCAACCGCTCTAACCGGTTTGGCTCCGTGGATAGAGTGTCTGCCTGCAGACTCAAGGGTCCCCGGTTCGATCCGGGTCAAGGGCATGTACCTTGGTTGCGGGCACATCCCCAGTGAGGGGTGTGCATGAGGCAGCTGGTCGATGTTTCTCTCTCATCGATGTTTCTAGCTCTCTATACCTCCCCCTTTCTCTCTGTAAATAATCAATTTAAATATATATATATATATATAGAATCAACCAATGAGGACATAAATAACTGAAACAACACCTCTGTAAAATAAAATATATATATATATATAGAATCAACCAATTGATTGATTGGTTGATTCTATATATATATATAGAATCCCCCCCCTCTGTAAAATAAAAAATCAATTAAAAAGAGAATAATTGAGTGATTTCCCCGAGTCACTCGGCCGCTGGTAGTGAGACTCGCCGCCGCCGACCCTCGAAGCCACAGCTTTCCTTCCTGGCAGTGACCACCTTAGCCGTTTCTGCACATTCGTGTGGAGAGAGTCGGTGCCCTTTTCTCAATGTATTTTTTTTTGGGGGGGGGGGTAATCCTCACCTGAGGATATTTTCCCATTGCTTTTCGGAGAGAGTGGAAGGGAGGTAGGGAGAGGGAGAGAGAGAAAAACATCCACGTGAGAGAGACACATCCACAGGTTGCCTCCCGCATGTGCCCAGACTGGAGACAGGGAGGGGACCCCCCAAACCATGTTCTTTGCCCCTTGACTGGGAGTCAAACCCGAGACCCTTCGGTGCACAGGCCCGAGACTCTAACCACTGAGCTCGCCAGCCAGGCCCTCCTTGATGTTTCCCAACCACCGGATTTATTGCCTGAGCCTGCCCCCACTTCTCCCCTTTCTCCACCCACCTCTGCCCATCGGACATCTCTCAGCTCCTGGTGTGTGGGTGTGGTTTGTTGAAAGGCTGAAGGAATGTATCGCTGAGCTGACAGATGCCTGATGGAAGAGTTGGAGCTTTATCCTGAGGGAAGCCACGGGGAGGGGGGCGGGCACTCAGAGGGCGGGGTGACTAGGTGAGATAGGTGCTTGGGAGCCTTCTGGGCCCCCCCACCCCCGCTCAGCGCCGTGGTTTTGCATACGCTGTTCCCTGTGTCTGGAGTTCTCTCTCTCTGGCTTGGCCCCTCTCCTTCCCACCCCAGCTGTGCGGTCTCCTCCTCCAGGAAGCCCTCCCTGACTCCCACGCTGGCCAGGCACCCCTTCCGGGCTGCCCCGTTCCACGTTCTGCGTCATCATTGTTGTCTGGGGCTGGGTCCGAGCCCCCTCTGGACTGTGACTCCCCCAGGGACAGGGCTGGGACTGTCTTAGTCCTGGCTGGGTCCCTGGTACCGCCCGTCCCCGGCCCAGCCAGGTGCTCAGAGTAAGTGACGGTCCCCTGAGGAAATGTCTCAGGTTGGGGTCCGGGAGCTGTGGTGTCCCCGAGGGCTGGGGCCAGAGACACCTGAGTTCAAAGCTCCTGCCCAGCTCAGGGGTTTGGGGCCCCAGGAGCCTTAGTAACCTCTGTCTGCCTTTGATTCAGTGAAATTCTTGAAAAACCTTATAAGCGTAGATTTGAACTCTATATCCAGTCGCTTTTTGTCCTCCATTTCTTTCGTTGGTGAGCTATTTCCATGTCGTGGCATTTTCGCAGCTTCCCTGATGGGGCGGGCACATCCCTAGCAGGAGGTGTGCCAAGAGGCAGCTGATCCATGATTCTCTCTCATCGATGTTTCTCTCTGTCCCTCTCTCTTCCTCTCTGTAAAAAATCAATAAAATATATATTAAAAAAAAAAAAAAGAGCGGGAATCTGCGCTTTACACGGGAGGAACTGAAGTTCCAAGAGCTGATGAAAGACCGAATTTGGGGGTGGAGGAGGAGTGTCAGGCGGAGTTGACAGGAGAAGGAGCGCGGGAGGATCACAGGCCCCGCCCACCCCGGGCCCCGCCCCTGGATACGGCCCCTGTTATTGGGCTTTAAACTCCCAGGAGGGCGGGGCGCTGGGCAGGTCCCCGCCCACGCCAGCCTCACCCGGGTCTGAACCTTTAACCGTAACAGCTTCATCGGAGCGAGCGAGCAGAGAGCCACGCGGCGGGGCGCGGGGAGAGCTGCTGTGTCCAGGGGCCCCGGACCGCCGCCTTCCACGCCCAGGGGTCCCGGACCGCCCCCTCCCGGATCCAAGGACCTGGTTCCCCTCTCCCCGGAGCTCCGTTTACCGCCCCCCATCTCCCCGCCAGACCCAGGCTCCCGCGTCCTCCCCGTCCAGGACCAGGCACTCCGGGTCCCCGCCTCCCGGATCCAGGCGTCCGGCATCTGCGCCACCAGGACCTCGGCCGCGTCATCCTCCCCGAGTCAAGGACCCCGAGTCCCGGAGTAGCTCCTGGATCCCCACTCCCGCGGCCAAGGCACCTAAGACACCCAGCCTTCGGGCTCCGGACACCACCTCCGGGCAGGGAAGCCCCGCGCCGGCCTCGGGACCGCGGACTCTCCATCGGCCGAGAACCAGGAACTTGGGCGCCGGGACGCGCGCCGGGGACCCTCCGGCTGCTCCTCCGCTCGGCCCTAGGGAACGTGGGTGTCCTCGGCGGGAGCCCCAAGCCCGCCCAGCTCCCAGGCTCCAAGAAACCCCGAGGAGTGCACGATGGTGGCCGATCCGCCCAAGGGAGCGGACCCCACGTGGCCGGCAGCGAAGCCCGCGGCGAACGGCGCGCCCCCCGCGGCCGCGGCGCCCCCCGAGGCCCCGGGCGCGGCGGGCGGCGGCGGTGGCGGCCGCTGCTCGCGGGCCCGGGCGCGCCGCTGCCTCCGCGCCAACCTGCTGGTGCTGCTGACCGTGGCGTCCGTGGTGGCGGGCGTGGCGGTGGGGCTCGGCGTGGCGGCGGCCGGCGGCTCGGCGGCGCTGGGCCCCGCGCGCCGGGCGGCCCTGGTCTTCCCCGGGGAGCTGCTGCTGCGCCTGCTGCGGATGATCATCCTGCCGCTGGTGGTGTGCAGCCTGGTGGGCGGCGCCGCCAGCCTGGACCCGGGCGCGCTGGGCCGCCTGGGCGCCTGGGCGCTGCTCTTCTTCCTGGGCACCACGCTGCTGGCGTCCGCGCTCGGCGTGGGCATCGCGCTGGCGCTGCAGCCCGGCGTCTCCGACACCGCCCGCCCCGCCGGCAACGCCTCGGCCCCCGGCGCCGTCCCCGAGGACGCGGCCCTCCCCAGCAAGGAGGTGCTGGACTCCTTCTTGGACCTCGTGAGGTCAGGACCGGCCGCCGGAGGAGGGGAGCGGGTGGGGGAGTGAGGGGTGGGGGGGTGGGGGGAGAGGGTGCTCAGCCACGTGGCGGGGCGGGGCGGGAGGGCGCGTGGTGGTAGGGATGGAGGGAATGGATTCTCCGGATTCTCCGGAGCCCGGACACCTCCAGGGCCTCAGGAGACTGTGTGTGTGTGTGTGTGTGTGTGTGTGTGTGTGTGTGTGTGTAGGGAAGCTCTGGTCTTTCAAGGGGGAAGAGAGATTCCTGGGGAAGGATGTGGGGAACTGGAGACATAAGGGGGTGGGGGACCCCACATATGGGAGAAAAAGGAAAGCCGTGCTTGGGGGACAGAGAGGGGCCCTCCTATCCGGGGCGGGGACCCGGAGGATTTCCACGGGGAACTTTGGTGGCCAAGGGCTCCAGGCTGGGGCTTCTGGGTGGAGGTGCGAGTCCAGGGTCTGGATACACCCCAGGGGCCCCCACCAGGCCCCCTTCCTAGTCCCAGGGCTTCCCATTGCCATGGGCCACCCCCACCGCCAGCTTCTTTCCTCAGCCGCCCTTCCCGCCCCGTTCAGCCGGCATGTGCTCCTGGTAAGCCCTGCCACCGCCACCTCTTCCATCCCTCCCCCTTCTGGCCCCGCCCCCCCCCTCCCCAGGAACGGTTCTCCCTCCTTTTAATGAGGACAGGGCGCGGGATCCCCACGGCCTGGCCTTGGGGTCCCGCTGACTCAGTGTCTCCAGGTAGATGGGGACTTCCTGGAAGTGGCGGAGGTAACGGATGAGTCACGGAACCGGGTTCCCCCAGCCTCCGGGGCCTCCCGGCCACCCGCCCGAGAGGGGAAACGCCCAGGAGCTTGGGGGGGTGGGGTGGCGCCTCCTGGCGAGGGGAGATTAGCGGCTGGGCTGGCCAGGTGCACACCCACTCGGAGGCTGTTTTTGCTTAGAGACCTCTTCCCCATGTGCCAGAACCAGATGCAATTCTGTATCTGCTCTGGCCCGCCGCGCCCAGGCTCTGCGGAAGCATCTGGAGCCGCACAGCTGGGCACAGACGCACGGAAACCCGGCCACGGCGGTGATGTCGCAGGCATCTGTGATCACACAGGCAGGGATGCACATTCCTGACACACAGAGCCATGCCTCGTCTCCCTCGGTCCCCGCCTCCTCCCAAGGCCTCTGGGCAGACAGCCTGCCCTTTTCTCGGTTCCCGGAGGAAGTGGCTGATGCAAGAAGTCCTGGGTATTAAGTTTGCTGCTTGAGGTCAGAAGTGACCCTGCTGCAGCCTGCCCGGGGAAGCCAGCATTTCTGACGCTCGTCGGAAATTCTTTGGGGCAAAAATGACAGCCTCTGGGGGCCCTGGGAGGCCAGCTCCCACTGCCATGCCCCGAAAATGTGCAGGCCGGGGTGGGGGGGCACACATTTGGGTGCCATGGGCCTGTGAGGTTATACCCACCTCAAGAGGCCAACCCAGTCCACACCGGTTTGGCTCACTGGATGGAGCGTCCATCTGCGGACTGAAGGGTCCCAGGTTCGATTCCTCTCAGGGGCATGTGCCTTGGTTGTGGGCACATCCCCTGTAGGGGGCGTGCAGGAGGCAGCTGGTCGATGTTTCTCTCTCATCGATGTTTCTGGCTCTCTATCCCTCTCTCTTCCTCATATTTTAAATAATACCACTACTAATAAAAAATAAAAAAGGGGTCAGAAGTGAGTTAAAAAAAAAAAGAGGCCAACCCAGCCCCGCAGGTACCCCCCCCCCAAACCCCCCCCCCCCACACTTCTCCCCTGTGGTACCTAATAACCGCCCCCATGTCTATCTTTACAGAAATCTCTTCCCTTCCAACCTGGTGTCTGCAACCTTCCGCTCGGTGAGTCCTGGGGGCGGGGATGTGGGGGCGGGGGAACCCCCAGGGCGGTGGGGGGGCGGGGGCGGGCAGGGAGGGAGACAGCCAGTCGCAGCCCCTTGGTGCTTGATTTGGGGTGGTACGTATTTACGGGCACCATTGCAGGGTTTCTGGGGTGACCTCTGAAACCCACCCACAGCCCTCAGCCACAGAGGAGGACGGGGGTCCCAGCCCCCCGCGGGGCGCTAATTCTCGCTGTGCGGTGCTGGGGGTGCTGGGCAGGCGCCTTCGCTTCTCTGAACCTCGGCCTTCTCCCGGGGGGCTGCTGGCGGGAGGGGGTGCGAGGCTGAGCGAAGGGACGTCTGGGCAGGCTTTGGGGGTTGCAGGAGCCAGCCTGGGGGGGAGGGTGACTGTCACACTGACTCTCCCCCATCCCCTTGCAGTACTCCACCTACTACAAAAAGGACAACGGGACCTACGTGAAGGTGAGAGAGGAGGGCTGACCCCTGGCCTTCTAACACGGGGTGTGTCATGTGGTTTTGAACTCTGAGCAGCCTTTCTCCACTTTCTGTCCCTCTGCCTTTCCGGGGTCTCCCTGAGGACCCCTCTTCCCCTCCCCCACTGCCCACTGTGGTCCAGGCTCCTGTTTCCCACCCACCCACCCCCATCCGGGCCTCTCCTCCCAGGTCTGCCCCGGGCCTGGCAGCCAAAGAGGTCTTCCCCACGTACAAACCTGTCCCTGCCTCTGCCCCCTCAAACCCCGTCACGCTCCCTTCCGGGGGTCCTTGCCACAGGTCCTAGGACACTCTGAGGTCAGGCCCCCCGCCCTGTGGCCCTCGCAGACTCTTCTCGTGATTCTGCCCAACCCGTGCCACTCCAGACACCATGGGTTTCTTCCTGCTTTTTATTTTTTTAAATATATTTTATTGATTTTTTTTTTTTTTTACAGAGAGGAAGGGAGAGGGATAGAGAGTTAGAAACATCGATGAGAGAGAACCATCGATCAGCTGCCTCTTGCACACCCCCTACTGGGGATGTGCCCGCAACCAAGGTGCATGCCCTTGACCGGAATCAAACCCGGGACCTTTCAGTCCGCAGGCCGACGCTCTATCTACTGAGCCAAACCGGTTTCAGCGTCTTCCTGCTTTTTGAGTGCCCGAGTTGCTCTCGTTTCTAGGCCGTTGCAAATTATTTCATCGTCTTCCCACCCCCCTCTGGACCTGGTTCACCCTTCCTGTTCAGCAGGTCTAACTCAGCCCCTTCCTCCAGGAAGCCTTACTTGATTACCCACACCCCTGAGCGGGCGCCAGCCCCTACCTCCTCAGTTCCCACACTCCCCAGGGTCTCCCACTCTCCCCTGCTCACTCTGGGTGGTCCCCCCTGGACCGGGACCCTGCGCCTTTGGCAGGAAGGGGCCCGGGAGAGGCGCCCCGTGAGCCTGCACGGTGACTGAGCACTCCCCTGCCCGCAGACGGAGGGTGAGGTGGAGGGCATGAACATCCTGGGCCTGGTGGTGTTCGCCATCGCCTTCGGCGTGTGCCTGCGGAAGCTGGGGCCCGATGGAGAGCTGCTCATCCGCTTCTTCAACTCCTTCAACGACGCCACCATGGTGCTGGTGTCCTGGATCATGTGGTAGGTGTGGGAGGGGGGGGGCGTGGGGGGTAGGATGTGCCCTTCTTCTTTTTTTTTTTTTTTTTAAATATATATTTTATTGATTTTGTACAGAGAGGAAGGGAGAGAGATAGAGAGTTAGAAACATCGATGAGAGAGAGTCATCCATCAGCTGCCTCTTGCACACCCCCTACTGGGGATATGCCCGCAATCAAGGTACATGCCCTTGACCGGAATCGAACCCGGGACCCTTCAGTCCCCAAGCCGACGCTCTATCCATTGAGCCAAACCGGTCTCGGCAGAGCCAAACCGGTCTCGGCTTGCCTGTGCCCTTCTTAGAGCCGGAAGGCCTGGACTCAAATCCAGCATTTTTCTCCTTCCTGGAAAACGGGGCTGAGCGGAGCAGGCACAAAAAAGTTAACCCACACACACACACACACACACACACAAGTTAATACGTGGAAGGTGTTGGGACCGTGCCTGGCCTATGGCAGGCTCGCAGAAAACAATGTTAGCTAATATTTACCCAGTGTACTTGGCTCGTATAATTTCTCGGCACGGCCCACTGGCCAGAACGTGGGCCTGTGGCCAAACCCAGGTGCACAGGTTGCTGGGAAACGGCGCCTTTCTTCTCTGTACTAACGAGGAAGAGGGGTTGGGAGACAGCACCCGGGAGTAACAGCGATCAGGCGGCCCCGGAGGCAATCCCGGAGGCCTCCTGGCTGGGAGGCATAAGCACCCGGAGGGATCTTCATTCCGGGAGAGAGGGTGCTAACGTTTATCGATGAATTATTGAAAAGCATCCAGCTCGTGTCACCCGGCATCTCCTTTCGTCCTCCCGGCATTCTCATGAGGTTGGGAGCGTTATCGCTCCCGCTTTACGGACCGGTTTCGTTCTGTTCATGCCAGGGTAGCTGCAAGAGACTCGAGGAAGGGGCTCCCGGGTCAAGAGGGGGGGGTGGTAGAACGTTCTAGAGAGGTGGGGAAGATTCAGGCACGCTCAGGGGCTCAGCACGTGGCACACGCTCCATGCCTTGGAGCTGCGATTGAGACGTGAGCCGTGGTCTTTTCGTTTCTCATGATGTGGTGAGAGACGTACATGGGTTTTAAATCATGCGAGCTGCCATCATAAAGGAACCCGGCCGTCGTAAATGACTCACGCATGGTGCATGCTTCTCTCTGGTTGGTGACTTTTTTTTTTTTTTTTTTAAATATATTTTATTGATTTTTACAGAGAGGAAGGGAGAGAGATAGAGAGTTAGAAACATGGATGAGAGAGAGTCACCGACCAGCTGCCTCTTGCACACCCCCCACTGGGGATGTGCCCGCAACCAAGGTACATGCCCTTGACCGGAATCGAACCCGGGGCCCTTCAGTCTCCAAGCCGACGCTCTATCCATTGAGCCAAACCGGTTTCGGCTGGTTGGTGACTCTTACTCCCCAGTGGCGGGGGAAGCAGCCAGGCTGCTTTTATCTCCCGGCTACGCTGACTTCAAAGGGAGAGAGGGCACGAGGCGGGCAAGGGAGGTGCCGGGCGCCTCCTGGCCCCGAGGGGGGCGGTGGCCGGGCTGCGTGGGCCGCACCGCGCAGTGGGCTCGTGCTCAGAGGCTGCCTCTGTCTCCTGGCGCCAGGTACTCCCCCGTGGGCATCTTGTCCCTGGTGGCCAGCAAGATCGCGGAGCGGGAGAACGTGGGGGACCTCTTCGCCAGAGTGGGCAAATACGTCCTGTGCTGCCTGCTGGGCCACGCCATCCACGGGCTCCTGGTGCTGCCGCTCATCTACTTCCTGTTCACCCGCAAGAACCCCTACCGCTTCCTGTGGGGCATCACCGCGCCGCTGGTCACCGCCTTCGGGACCGCCTCCAGGTGCGACCGGGGCAGCCTGCCGCCGAGGGCCCTGCAGCCGGCAGGCATCGCGTGTCCGAAGGCCCCCGAACTTCTGTGCTGCGGGACATGGGGGTCTGGGCCCAGGGGCTGGACTTTCCCAAGTTTCTCCTAAGGTCCCGGATCCCAGCCCCCCCCCCCCCCCGCTAAAATTAGGAAACTTAGAGATTCCCTCCTCCCTTCCCTAGAGCCCTTCCTTCCCGCCCAGGCCTGGCCCTCGGGCATGAGTGCTCCCCACTCCGGATCCAACCTCCGGAAGCTCTTCCCACCTTCTCAGCCGAGCCTGAACCTCTTGCAGTGGCACCCCCAAGAGAGTAATTCTTTTTTTTTCTTTTTTAAAAATATTTTATTGATTTTTTTTTTTTTTTTTTACAGAGAGGAAGAGAGAGGGATAGAGAGTGAGAAACATCGATGAGAGAGAATCATCAACCAGCTGCCTCCTGCACACCCCCTACTTGGGATGTGCCCGCAACCAAGGTCCATGCCCTTGACCAGAATCGAACCCGGGACCCTTCAGTCCGCAGGCCGACGCTCTATCCACTGAGCCAAACCGGTTTCGGCGAGAGAGAGTTAGTAATTCTTAGCCGAGGTCCGTCCTCGGTGGAGGCTGCAGGTGTGAGTCCGTGAGCTCTGAGCCATAGGATTTAGGAGTGAGTTTTTGTGTGGACTTTGAGGATGCCCACACGTTGGAATAGCTTCAGCCTACACCAGTGGTCGGCAAACTGCGGCTCCCGAGCCACATGGGGCTCTCTGGCCCCGTGAGTGTGGCTCTTACACAGAAGACCGCGGCCCCGGCGAGTCTATGCTGAAGAAGTGGCACTAGAAGAAGTTTAGGTTTAAAAAATGTGGCTCTCCAAAGAAATTTCAGTAGTTGTGCTGTTGCTATTTGGCTCTGTGGACTGATGAGTTTGCCGACCACTGGTCTACACCATCCCTAGTACCTTCTGGCCCTGGGAAGGGAAGGGCTCCCATTGCTGGAAAGGCTGTGGGTGGAGGCAGGGAAGAGGGTGGAGGCAGTGGGTGGGCGTGTCCAAGCTGGTGGGCGTGGCTTTGGACAAGGTGTGTGGGTGTGGTTTAGCGATGGGCGGGGCTTAATTGTGGGTGTGTCCATGTTGGTGGGCGTGGTTTGGGTCAGGGACGGGTGGTGTGTGGGCGGGGCTTCCTGGGTGGGCGGGGCCTGGGTGCAATGACCCAGATCTGCCTGGTCCCTCCCAGCTCGGCCACGTTACAGCTGATGATGAAGTGCGTGGAGGAGAAGAATGGCGTCTCCAAGAACATCTGCCGCTTCATCCTGCCCATCGGCGCCACGGTCAACATGGATGGAGCCGCGCTCTTCCAGTGCGTGGCCGCTGTGTACATTGCCCAGTTCAACCAGCAGCCCCTGGACTTCGTGAAGATCATCACCATCCTGTGAGTGTGGGCTGGCCACCTGGGACCCCTCCCCTGCGGACGCGGGGCCCCTCCCTGACCTCCCCTCTGCCCCCAGGGTCACCGCCACGGCATCCAGCGTGGGCGCCGCGGGCATCCCTGCGGGAGGCGTCCTCACCCTCGCCATCATCCTGGAGGCCATCAACCTGCCGGTTGACATCTCCTTGATCCTGGCTGTGGACTGGCTAGTGTGAGTGTGTGTTTGGGGGTTCAGGGGGGTGGGGCTCCGGGGACTCCCGGGAAAGGGGATGAGGAAGAGGGCCATGGAGAGCCTCTGGGCAGAAGAGGGGCTGGGCTGTACTTTTAATGGGTGATTTTATGGTGTGTGAATTGTAGCTACATTTTCTAAAGTGTCACATGCACTGAGTAGCCAGATTATTATGATCTCTGAACACATAATAATCTGGCCACTTGATATATATATATATATATATATATATATATAGCCCGGTTCATGAATTCATGCATGGGTGGGGTCCAGCCAGCCTGGCCAGGGGGAGGGGACATGGGCGGTTGGCCGGCCTGCCTGCTGGTCAAAAGGGGACCATTTGCATATTAGCCTTTTATTATATAGGATATACACTGAGTGGCCAGATTATTATGCGTTCAGAGATCATCATCATCTGTGCCACTCAGTGTGCACACAGTCACATACACTTAGCAATATCACTCCTAGTTTTATACCCCAAGAGAACTGAAAAAAAGGAAAGAAAAAAAAAAAACCCTTAGGATCCTGAGGAGGAGAAAGGCCTGAAGAGGGGACTCTGAGTTTCAGGGGAAGAGGAGAGGTGGGGGTGGAGGCCCTCCGGGGGACCCAAGAAAAGGAGGGGCGACTCTGAGATTCCGGAAGGAACAAATCCTGTTTTAGAGGAAGAAGGATCCACGGGGGCCCGAGAGAATGGAGGAGCCAGCCTTTGGGGTTCAGAGGCCGAGGACACAGGATGGGACACTCTGGCCTTCAGAGGCAGGGGCGGGGCTCTGAGGCTCTCGGAGGAGGGATGGAGGGAGGGATGGAGGGAGGGATGCCCTGGGTCAGGGCTGTAGAATCGGGTTCTGTGTAGGGCGGTCTGTGTCGGAGACCTCATGATTCCCGGGAGAGGGGCGGGGGGCAGAGCTGGGCCTGGACCCCAGCCCTCACTCACGCCCCCGCCACCCCACCCTCAGGGACCGGTCCTGCACCGTCCTCAACGTGGAAGGGGACGCCTTCGGGGCGGGGCTCCTCCAGCACTACGTGGACCGGAGCCAGCCCGCCAGCTCGGTGCCCCAGCTGGTGGAGGTGAAGGCGTGCGCGGACCCCACGCCCGTCCCCCTGGAGGAGGGGAACCCGCTCCTCACGAGGCCCGCCGCGGACGCCGGCCGCCCGGAGAGGGAGTCCGTCATGTAAGCCCCGCGGGGACCCTCCCTGCGCACGGGGCACTCCGGACACTCCGACCGCCCGAGATGGACAAAGGGACGGCCCGGGCTCTGGGCGGCCCTGCCACACACTCCGGAGCCGGGAGCCCAGCCTCCCGCCCCACCCCCGATCCGTGAGGCTTTGCTGCTAGGACACCTGTGTGTGTGTGTGTGGGTGTGTGTGACCGCCTCCCCAAACCTCCCTGATCTCAGCGCCTGCCCCCCCCCCGCAAGGCTACGAAACAGCAGATGGAGACGTGGTGTCCTCCACGCTCATCCTGGGAGTCTGCCTGGCCCCCATCTCAGGGCAGGGCACAGGGCACGGGGCACGGGGCACGGGGCACAGGGCACAGGGCACAGGCTGCCACGGGGAACTGTGGCCTCCTGGACGGGATGTTCCCACGCGTGCTGGCTCCTTGGCTGGCTACTGTGGTGGGGGTGGGGGTGGGGGAGTGTGTGGGTGCTGTGACTCCATGGTACGTTCCCCCCTGTCCCGGGAACTCTGGGTAGGGAGAGACTGAGGACAAACACTGCTATCACTCCAGAGGACATTAATATATATATATATATATATATATATATATATATATATATATATATATATATATGATATATATATATATTATTGACTTTTTACAGAGAGGAAGGGAGAGGGATAGTGTTAGAAACATCGATGAGAGAGAAACATCGATCAGCTGCTTCCTGCACACCCCCTACTGGGGATGTGCCCGCAACCAAGGTACATGCCCTTGACCGGAATCGAACCTGGGATCCTTCAGTCCGCAGGCCGACGCTCTATCCACTGAGCCACACCGGTTAGGGTGAGAGGACATTTTCTAGCAATAACATTGCCAAGCCCTAACCAGCTCTGCTCAGTGATTAGAGCGTCAGCCCATGGACTGGAGGGTCTCAGGTTCGATCCCGGTCAAGGGCACATACCTCAGTCGCATTCAGGAGGCAACCAATAGATGTTTCTCCCTGTCTCTCCCCTCCCTTCCGCTCTCTAAAAATCAATGGAAAATATATCCTTGGGTGAGGATTAACAAAACAAAACAAAATTGTCAAGTATATCTAATCAGATGTTTTTAAGAATTTACTAGAGTCCTAACCAGTTTGGCTCCGTGGATAGAGCGTCAGCCTGCGGACTGAAGGGTCCCAGGTTCCATTCCAGTCAAGGGCACATACCTCGGTTGCAGGCACATCCCCAGCAGGGAGTGTGCAGGAGGCAGCTGATCAATACAATATATATATATATATATATATATATATATATATATATATATATGTTTTTTTTTTTAAGTATATCTTTATTGATTTCAGGGAGGAGGGGAGAAAGGAAGAGAGAGAGAAACATCAATGATAAGAGAGAATCATTGATTGGCTGCCTCCAGAACCCCAGGATGTGCCCTTGACTGGAGTCGAACCCGGGACTCCTCAGTCTGCAGGCTAATGTTCTATCCACTGAACCAAACTGGTTAGGGTAAATATATTTTTTTTTTTTAAAAAGAATTTGACTAGAAGCACTAGCCACACAGGAATAAAAAACACAGGATAAGTTGGACTTCATGGAAATGTCTGTCCATCAACACCAGGGGCAGCTACCAGGAGATGCCATGCACACCTACCGGGATGGCAACAAACACGCACCCGTCCTGTCGGGCGTGTGGCCCAGCTGGGCAGAGCCCATGCATTTCTGGGTGGCAATGCAGAATGGCCCAGTCACTTTGGAAAGTGGCTAGGCAGCCTTTTCTTTATTTTCGGAGAGGGAGAGAAACATCGATTTGTTGTTCCACTTATGTATGCGTTCATTGGTAGATTCTTTTCTTTTTAAATGTATTTTTTTTAATATATTTTATTGATTTTACACAGAGAGGAATTGAGAGGGATAGAGAGTTAGAAACGTCGATGAGAGAGAATCATCGATCAGCTGCCTCTTGCACACCCCCCACTGGGGATGTGCCCACAACCAATGTATTATACATGCCCTTGTCCGGAATCGAACCTGGGACCCTTCAGTCCGCAGGCCGACGCTCTATCCACTGAGCCAAACCGGAGCCGGCTCTTTTTAAATGTATTTTTATTGATTTCAGAGAGAAAGGGAGAGAGAGATAGAAACATCAATGATGAGAATCATTGTTTGGCTGCCTCCTGCCCACCCCTAACTGGGGATGGAGCCTGCAACCTGGGCATGTGCCCTTGACTGGAATCGAACCTGCGACCCTTCAGTGCGCAGGCCGACGCTCTATCCACTGAGCCAAACCGGCTGGGGCCATTGGTTGATTCTTATTTGTGCCCTGGCCAGGGGATCAAACCCACAGCCTTGGTCTATCGGGACAAGCCTCTCACCAGCTGAGCTACGTGGCCAGGGCGGTGGAGGCAATCTTATCAAAATGAAACACACGCACACCATACGGCTCAGGAGCCCCGCTGCTGGGAATCTACCCAAGAGAAATGAAAACTTCTGCTCACACGAAAAACCAGGGTACACATGTTTGTAGCTGCTGTCTTTATAATTGCCAAAATCCAGAAGGAAGTCAGTCTGATAAACTGGTACAATGATCAGGCTACTTGGCAAAAAAAAAAAAAAAAAAAAGCAAGTACTGGTACACAATTGGCACTTGAAAAACACGGGTCTGAATGGCGAAGGTCCACTGATACCTGGATTTAAAAAAACAAAATACCTGCATTGTTTTGATCTGGTGGGAGTCGGGATGCATTGACCTGTGTCATATACGCAGGGAACTGGAGTGTCCCTGGATTTCCGTATCCGAGGGCGCCTGGAACCAGTCCTCTGTGGATGCTGAGGGACCACTGACGCTCTGGGAAAACCAAGTTTGACTTAAGGGGGGTTGGGGCCCCTAATACCTCTGTTGTTCAAGGTCCGCTGTACTCAATGTGGGTGCATCTCACAGATAATATGTAGAGTGAAAGAAGCCAGAAATGGTACATACTCTATGGTACATGACGGCCTAGGACAGGATAGAGAAACAGCGGTGGTGGTCTTCCGAGTGCTGGTGGACTGGGAGAGAGATCAAGGGGACCTTCTGTGGTGTACAGCCAGTGTGACATGTCTTTTTTTTTTTTTTTAATATATTTTATTGATTTTTTTTTTACAGAGAGGAAGGGAGAGGGACAGAGAGTCAGAAACATGGATGAGAGAGAAATATCAATCAGCTGCCTCCTGCACCCCCCACACTGGGGACGTGCCCGCAACCAAGGTACATGCCCTTGACCGGAATCGAACCTGGGACCTTTCGGTCCGCAGGCCAATGCTCTACCCCCTGAGCCAAACCGGTTCTGGCTAGTGTGACATGTCTTGATACGGGTGATGCTGACATAGAGGGGAACATTGGGAAACGTGAGTGAACCCGTACACGTATGTTGTGCGCATGTCTCCTGTGTAGATGGTCTTCCCGTTAAAGATTGTGTCTCAGGAAGACACTCACCTGCCGCTGTGATCATTTCCATAAGAAGGCGGGTTTCCCTCAGTATCCGAACTCCCACCGCAGATAGTCCCAATGGTGATTTGCTCCTTTAACCCCAAATTTGTTATTTAAATAAAAAAAACCTGCTGTGCAACTATCAGCCTCATTGTACGCCACAAGCACCTGTAGACTCAAGCGGCCGACCTTCCGCACGTGCCATGCGCCTCCGTAAAAAATTATCTTCCCTGAGTGGCAGCCTGACCAACTTTTTTAATCATTTTTTTGGGGGGAGAATTTTCAGCTGAGAATATTCGAGAACACCCGAATTGTAATATATTTATTTTTATAATATCCATTGCAGAGTGATTTTTTAAAATTAAATTCAAAATATCGTGGTGTGTGGGCATGGTTTTCGTTTCTTTTTAAATATATTTTTATTGATTTCAGAGAGGAAGGGAGAGAGAGAAACATCAATCATGAGAATCATTGATTGGCTGCCTCCTGCAAGCCCCCCACTGGGGATCAAGACCGCAACCTAGGCATGTGCCCTTGATCAGAATCAAGCCCGGGACCATTCAGTCCGCAGGCCAACGCTCTATCCGCCGAGCCAGATGGCTAGAGGGCGTGGTTTCCATTCTGGACACGTGGCAGTTACCTGGCGAGTCCCGTCTGAGTCCCGGAAGTGGACGGCACCAGCTGCTGCTCACCTGTTCCGACAGGATCCGGTCTGTGTGTCACCGGAGCGTGTTACACATTCCGATGTTAGCAGGGCCTGCAGGCAGCACCGCCCCAGTGTTATTGCTGGATTATCGTTAGCATCTTTCCTTCCCCCATTTCCTCCTGATTCTGTGCAAACTTGTAGATTACACACAAACAGGGCCAGATAATGAGTATACTAAGTGTGGAGTAGTTAAGTAATTGGTTGGCTTGTTTTTTTAATGCTTGGTGGGTTGTTACAGAAATATTTAAGAGTGTTTTAACAATATTTGGGGAAATGTGGTGGCGTGTTTGGAGGAAGCCAGGAGTGAGTGCGTTATTTTCCGCGCTCAAAATTGTTGTTTATCCTCACGTTTCCTATTTAATGTTTTTTTGGAGGATGGGTTAAGTTTACATTATGTGGGATGCCTGTTTAAAGAGGTACATACCTAAATATGCAATATATTTAATATACTATCTACATGCACAATGTATGTGTGTTCAAAGGGTATGTAATGGCCAAGTTCCAGGAAACTGCTTCAGCCACCTTTTCCTGTTCTATTTTTAAATATATATATATATATATATATATATATATATATATATATATATATATATTTTATTGATTTTTTTACAGAGAGGAAGGGAGAGAAATAGAGAATTGGAAACATCGATCAGCTGCCTCCCGCATGCCCCCCAAAGGGGATGTGCCCAAAACCAAGGTACGTGTCCTTGACCGGAATCGAACCTGGGACCTTTCAGTCCACAGGCCGACGCTCTATCCACTGAGCCAAACCGGTTTCGGCCTCTGTTCCATTTTTAAAGTGACCTGAGTACATGCCACTAGTGTGCCTAAAACGATAATCTAAGGTCATAGAGGAAGACTGAAACCATCTCAAGCCTCCTGGGTGTAGACGGGCTTAAGCGGCTCCCAGACAGGTCCCCGCTGGCTTGTGTGCTCCAGGAGGGCGGGGCCTCTGGCCTGTTCCCTGCTGTCTGCACAGGCCCTGGTGCGTAGCGGGCACTCAGTCTGTAGGATGAGGGAGCTGGGCCCCAGCTACAGAGCTGCCTGGCTACAAGAGGCTGGTTCGGATCCCTCGTCTGCCGCCCGCCAGCTGTGGGACCTCGGGCACTCAGGGCTGGGTTTTCCTCTGGTGACAGTGGCGGTTAAGCCACACCCCAAGGTGAAGGTTGCATAAGAGAAGAAAAAGCACCTTGAGGCCACCCCCTAGGCCAGACTCACCTCCCTCTCCCTGTTCCCATGGCCCGAGAGAGCCCGGCTGGTGTGCTCAGTGGTTGAGCATCGACCTATGAACCAGGAGGTCACGGTTCAGTTTCCGGTGGAGGCACACTCCCCGGGTTACAGGCTCGACTCCCAGCGTGGGGAGTACAGGAGGCAGCTGATGATGACATTTTGTTGATGTTTCTATCTCTTCCTCTCACTTCCTCCCTGAAATCAACAATAAAAAATACATTTAAAAATTATTTTAGAGAAACATCGATTTGTTGTTCTACATATTCATGCATTCATTGGTTGATTCTTTTTTTAAAAAAATATATATTTATTGATTTTGTACAGAGAGGAAGGGAGAGAGATAGAGAGTTAGAAACATCGATGAGAGTCGTCGATCAGCTGCCTCTTGCACACCCCCTACTGGGGATATGCCCGCAACCAAGGTACATGCCCTTGACCGGAATCGAACCCGGGGCCTTTCAGTCCCCAAGCCGATGCTCTATCCATTGAGCCAAACCGGTTTCGGCCATTGGTTGATTCTTGCATGTGCCCTGACCAGGGATCAGTCCCACAACCTTGGCACATGGGCACCACACTCCAACCAACGGAGCCACCTGGCCAGGGGCTGGGGCAGCCCTCTTGTCCGACCTTCGGAGGGAGGGCTCGGGCTGCCCTGGATAGAGCGTGGGCCTGGGCTCCAGACTCAGAGTGGCATTCCGGGGCTCAGGCAGCACCAGGAAACGGCCCAGCTTGTTCTGTCCTGGCCACAGATCTATGCTTCCAGGCCTGTTCGCCTCTCCCCCTCCCTCCCTCCCCCTTTTTGTGGGTCAGCCTTGTTGAGGTGTAAGTTACATACAATAAACGGCATCCATCCAAGCAGGCAGTGGGATGAGGTTTGACAGATGTACACATGGGTGAAAATCCACCACCACCAAGGTACATCACATCCCCATGTCCCCACCGCCCCGCACCTCCCGTGCCCCTTTGCAGTCTTGCCCGCCTCCGCCCTCAGGTCCGGGCAGCCACTGATCCGGGTCACCGAGGATCAGTGTTTCACAGTGCACTCCGCAGGTCGCTTTTTGTCTCTGGCTTCTTTTACTTAGCATGATGCTTTTTTTTTTTTTTTAAATTGATTTTTCACAGAGAGGGAGAGGGATAGAGAGTTAGAAACATCGACCAGCTGCCTCTTGCACACCCCCTGCTGAGGATGTGCCCACAACCAAAGTACATGCCCTTGATTGGAATCAAACCTGGGACTTTTCAATCCATAGGATGATGCTCTATCCACTGAGCCAAACCGGTTTCAGCTAGCATGATGCTTTTGAGATTTAGCTGTTTTTGAGAGGGATCAGCGGTTCATCCTTTCTTTTTTTTTTTTTTAATATACTTATTGATTTCAGAGAGGAAGGAAGAGGTAGAGAGATAGATAGAAACATCAATGGTGAGAGAGAATCACCAATCGGCTGCCTCCTGCAATACCCCCCAACGGGGATCCAGCCCGCAACCCTGGCACATGCCCTAGGCCTGAATCGAACCTGGGACCCTTCAGTCTGCAGGACGATGCTCTATCCACTGAGCCACACCAGCCAGGCCCATCCTCTTTATTTTCATTGCTGAGGAGTATGCCTGTGTCTAGATGATGTGCTGTCTGTGAATGGATGTGGGGTGGCTCCAGTTGGGGCTGTTGTGTATAAAGGTGCATTGGGTCACAGGTCTCTGCACGCCACCCACTTTTCAGAGCCCAGACTTTGCAATGCCCGGGGCAGTGCACGCAGTAGTTACAACGTAGGAAAAGCACTGTCCCCTCCAGCAGCATCTGGGACACACACCCCTTCCCTCCCCCTGTGCCAGTGGGAATCCCTGGCTGCCGGGTCAGGGGCGGTCCAGGAGGCGCCAGGGAGAGCCAGGAGGGAACCACAGGGGACGCGTGGCCGTGGCCATCTGCCAGTGGATTAATAATCCATAATGGAATGTTTTCGTGTTCAAACTGCCGGCCTGGCCACAACAGAGCATGTGCCGGCTTGGCTGTCAGCTCTGGGCAAGTCCTAATGGCTCTCCTGAAATGAAGTTCATAATAATATAACCAACCCACCTGCACACGATTTTAAAAACAATCTCACGTGGCCCGAAGTGTAAGTGAAAGGAGAAATGGGGGGAGTGGTGGGTGAAGGGGGAATGAGGGCGCATATGTAATACTTTAATCAATAAATACATTTAAAAAATAAAAATTAAAAGAGGAGAAATAAAAGGGCAGAAATGTATACTATGCATTTCTTTTTTTTAAAAAAAAAAAATATGTTTTATTGATTTTGTACAGAGAGGAAGGGAGAGAGATAGAGTTAGAAACATCGATGAGAGAGAGTCATCGATCAGCTGCCTCTTGCACACCCCCTACTGGGGATATGCCTGCAACCAAGGTACATGCCCTTGACCGGAATCGAGCCCGGGACCCTTCAGTCCCCAAGCCGACGCTCTATCCATTGAGCCAAACTGGTTTCGGCTATACTATGCATTTCCATTGGGAATGCACACCCCGGAGCCCGAGGAGGCAGCCAGATGTTTACACCTGCAGTGAAGGCAGCTCCCAACATGTGGTCTTGGTGTCTAATGTGACTTTTCTGAACCTGTTGACAATCTCTGGCCAAGTTTTGAACAAAACACGATATAAGTTTCCCTCGTTTTACATGGATCTGCACTTCCTGGAAAATTCAGGACCTGCTAACACCTTACAGAAAGCACCTTTGAGTTTGCAGGAAGAGACAGGTTCAGGGCTCAGAGAATTATTAACCAGGCTTTACGAGTAAGGCCAATATTTACTTAGTCTGCGCTAGTATGATGTGCTGGTTAAAATACTGAAATACTTCTGGCTGCTTAATGGTGTGAGAGCAATCGAGACTCAGTAAAATGCAATAATGACAAGTTGTAATAGCAGTTCATTAGTTCAAGTTCATTGTTGTGCTGGGTTTTCTACCATATAATTACTTAGTTGGCTGTATTATAAGGGCTAGAAAAGTTTTAAATGTAACTGCTGTTCTGGAACAGTAAAAACATAAAAACACTATGTTTGATACAAAGAGAAATTTTTATTTATTGAAATCTTAAGTCACCTAATGATTTGCAATTTTATGGGATGTTGCTAGAAGCATTTGATGTGATTCCCTTATCAAATCACAGCTAAGGCAAGATTATATATAGTAATGTGTGTGTGTGTTGTTTGATAAGTATACATATATTTAGCTGTGTCAATCAAGAAATCACACCAACAATTTCTAAATGAAATAAAATTAAATAAGTTAAAAATGAGTTGAGCTTCAACTTATGTTCTTTGCACATAACTTAAAGAAATATGAACCTATAGATAGATAATTTTGATGATTATTCTGAGAATTAAAAAAATAATATTTAAAAACTTGATGCATGTTTTTGCTCCCCTGACTGGGTAGCTTAGTTGGTTAGAATGTTGTTCTGATACACCAAGCTTGCGGGTTCGATCCCTGGTCAGGGCACATACAGGAATCAACCAATGAATGCACAAATAAGTGGAGCAACAAATTGATGTTTCTCTCCTCCCCCTTCACCTCTTCCTCTTTAAAAAAAAAATACATAAAAACAAAAAATTGATGCATATATTGATGTATATATTAATTTATATTACCATACTAGCTGCAAAATATTTTGAACATCACCTGCACTTCATGAATGTCCAAGGGACACTTGAGGACAGTATGTGAACTCTGGCCGGGGCAGCTTAGCTGGTTAAAATGTCGTCCCAATACACCAAGGTTTGTGGTTTGATACCCGGTCAGGGCACGTACAAGAATCAACCAGTGAGCCCTGACCGTTTTGGCTCAGTGGACAGAGCATCGGCCTGCAGACTGAAGGGTCCCAGGTTCAATTCCGGTCAAGGGCATGTGCCTTGGTTGCAGGCACATCCCCAGTGGGGGGTGGGCAGGAGGCAGCTGATCGATGTTTCTCTCTCTCATTGATGTTTCTAACTCTCTGTCCCTGTCCCTTTCTCTCTGTAAAAAAAACCCAACAAAATATATCTTTTAAAAAAATGAATCAGCCGAAGCTGGTTTGGCTCAGTGGTAGAGCATCGGTCTGCAGACTGGGGGGTCCCAGGTTCGATTCCGGTCAAGGGCATGTGCATTGGTTGGGGGCACATCCCCGGTGGGGGGTGTGCAGGAGGCAGCTGGTCGATGTTTCTCTCTCATCGACGTTTCTAGCTCTCTATCTCTCCCCCTTCCTCCTCTCTGTGAAATATCAATAAAATATATTTAAAATAAATAAATAAATAAATAAATGAATGCATAAATAAATGGAACAACAGATGGATGTTTCTTTCTCTCTCCCTTCTTCTCTCTAAAACCAATAAACACACATTTGAAGACGGTACGTGACAAAGGACATTGCTTCACGGTGTGCAGGTGCCCTGCCTGTAAGACCCTCCACCCCGGGCTGTGTCTGCCAAGGGCCAAGAGCACCGCCCAACCACACGTAACCGCCAAATCACGGCCCCGTTTCCAGAATGCTCCGTGGATGGGAACCCAGCTGTCTCTTGGTGAGCTGCTTGTATGTGGAGAGGCTAAAGACAGAGGCTGCGTTCTAAGAAGCCAGGCGTTGACATCTGAGCCTGGGGAGACTGGGTCAAATTGGCATTTGTCTCTTCTCGCTGGTGTGAAGGGCCCTAAGGGCCCCGCTCCCCTGACCTACAGGGTCAGGGGGCAGGGACTTGCCTAAGGTCACAGAGACAGCTGTTGGCCAAACCAGGATCCAAACCCAGCCCTGACCCCTGACCCTTTCACCCATCAGCTGCCTCCCTGCACCCCTGTGGGGCGAGCATCACTCCCATTCCCCAGGGGCCAAGCAGAGGCACCGAGAGGCAGAGTCTCGGAGGCCCTGGTTCCCAGCGGGAGGAAGCCGCAGCGCTGGGGTTTGAACCCAGAACTCTCCCACTTCAGAGGCTGTGGTTTCAAACGCCAGGTGCACACACTCGGAGGGTGTGCGGACCACGTGGTTGGGATGAAGGCAAGTCAACAAAACTTCTTTATTGATTTTGAAAATGAAATAATTTAAGCCTTATGACTAACATACAGGATGGTAGTAGCACCTGATATCATTGATAAATGCACATGCCGGGTCACATGCCCAAAAAGCATTTACTCTCAGATGCATGACCACAAAGGAAGGCAGCCGTCGCTGTCCCTGCTACGCGACAAGGGGGCCTCTTGGGGACCAGCAGTTGAACGGGGCACACGGGCCCCTTCCGGGTGGGCTCTAGGCGACAGCCTGGGTTCGAGGCCCCACTCTGCCACCTGCCAAGCTGTCTGGCCTTTGCCAAGTGGCTTCACCATTCTGGCCTCAGTGTCCTCGTCCGTCAGGAGAAAACCAAAGCAGCTCTCGCTTGGGAGGGCTGAGGAGAGGGAAGAATCAGTTAATCCGCGTGCAACACGGTGCAACGCCGAGAACAATGCCTGACACACAGTCAGTGCGTAGCATATGTGAGCTACGGTTACTGTTTCCCTGCCTTGCGAGCAGGCACACAGGTGCAGAAAGCTCAAATAATGAGGTAACGGTTAAGAAGGAGTGGGGCTCGGATCCAGAACCCCACCCTTAACCACAGCCAGTCGCCCCTCAGCGCTCTGAGCCTGTTTCCTCCTTCCAGATGGGGTTGAGGGCAGCATGCACCCCGCAGGGCTCTCCCGGGAGGGGAGCGAGTCGCATTCTGGAAGGAGGGGAGATGGTCATTCTATCTGGCCAGGCTCAGAAGCCCAACGGCTCAACACATGTCAAAGCTACGAACACAAAGCCCTGGGCCCGGTGATAGGACACAGGCGCCCCCTGGTGGTAGAAGCAGCCCCAGCAGCCAAGTGTCAGGGGGCTCATCATGTGCGCAGACAGCGAGCGCTCCTGGAATCCTGGAGAGAACCGAGGAGCAGAGGAACCGGGACACGGGCCCAGGGCCACTACACAGGGTTTGAATCGCCACGGTCTGGCCTCAGAACCCACACTCTTCCTCTTTCCCAAACTGTCCCAGCTCTGGGGCCCAGGGCACGGCTCTGATTGTCCTCTAGGCCTTTGCAGGGCAGTGCGGTCTCCGTGGCCCGTCCACCAAATGCCGGGAGTCATCAAAACAGAGGGCGGCTCCCCTGACCCCCCCAGGCGTGGGAGCCGGGGCCTCAGCTGCTCCCCGCCAAGCTCAGGAGTGCCGGGTTGGGGTACTCGGGGTTCTCGATGACGCCGGGGCCGAACTTGAGCTCCAGGAAGCGGCGGTAGTTGTTGGGCGCCTGCGCCACGAAGCCGGCGAAGCGCAGGGGCACGAGCGGCCGCAGGAAGTGCTCGGGGAACTCCACGTCCTGCCGGTGGTCCAGCCACGTGTCCTTGGTCATGACGCCGTCGCGCGGGTAGAAGGGCCACAGGTCCACGTGCAGGTGGTTGGTCTCGCTGTACTGCACGCGGAAGAAGTCGCCCTCCACCGCCTTCTTCCACACGAAGCCGCGCTCGTCCACCACGGAGCCCGCCTCGGCGCCCCGCAGCTGCTCGCAGTTGCCCACGTCCTCCAGGTAGATGCCCAGGTCCACGTCGTAGTCCCAGGGGATGATGTCGCCGTGGCGGGCCGCGCCCAGCAGCGAGCCGCCCTCCAGCCAGTAGCGCACGCCCGCCGCCTCCAGCACGCCCACCACGTGGCGCGCCGTCTCGCGCAGCGCGCGCAGGCAGCAGGGCGGCGTCCAGCGGCCCTCGTACAGGTAGGACGGCGTGTCGCCCGCCACCGTCCCGAAGCAGCGCGGCGTGTCCTTGCCGCAGCCGAACCACTCGAGGCGGCCCCCGGCCCCGGCCCCGCCCGCCGCCGCCTCCCAGCTCACCAGGCGGACGCCCAGCGCCCGCAGCAGCGCCGCCCGCCGCGCGCGGCCCTCGCGCTCCGCCTTCCAGCGCGCGTGCGCCGTGGCGAGCGGGGGCTGGCGCGCCGCCGGGAAGGTCACGTCCAGCAGCCGCACCGCCCAGCCGCGCAGCGCCGCCTGCAGGAAGAGGCCGGTGCCCACGGGCCGGGCCAGCGGCGCCGACAGGTTGAAGAGGTCGCGGGCCCGGAGGAGCACCACGGCGTCGCCGTCCAGGGCGTCGCAGCGCGGCGCGGAGGGGGGCGCGGGCCCGTAGCGCGCCGTCCACTCCCGCAGGCTGACGTTCAGCGCCAGGCAGCGCGCGGGGTTGGCCGAGGCCACCGGGGCGGCCACCAGGCGGGCACCCCCCGCCCGCAGCGCCTCGGCCCGCAGCGCCTCCGCCATGCGCTCCAGCCGGCCCGGGCTCTCGGCCCTCGCCCCGTCGGGCACCAGCGCCACGAATTCGGTGGCCACGTAGGTCTCCGGGCGCGAGGCGGCGGCGGGCCGGTCCAGGGCGGGCTGCAGCAGCGCCAGGCGCACGTTGGGCAGGCGGGGCAGGGCCAGCGGCGGGTAGGGCAGCGCGTCCGCGGCCACCACCACGGGCTGGGCCGGGTCCTGCTGCAGGAAGGAGTCCACCAGCTCGGGCACCGCGTGGTCGAAGGCCTCGAACTCGCGCACCAGGACGGTGACCTGGGGGCCGGCGGCGGCGGCGGCTCCGCGGCGGGGGCCCCGGGTCCGGGCGCTCCTGGGCTGTTGCTGCAGCCACGAGACGTAGAAGAGGACCAGGAGGTTGGCGGTGATGGCGGCCGCCAGGGCGGCCTGGCAGCGGGTGAGCCGCATGGGGCTGAGGTCAGGCCTTAGCGGGGCCTCGGCGACATCCTGGGGAGGCGGGAAGGAAAGGGGAGGCTGGAGCTGGCTGTCAGCAACCCCTGCAGCCCGAGCCTGGCCCTTCCTCCCAGCCTTTCTCTTATTTGGCTGCAGCTCTGACCTCGGGCCTCCGGGAAGCCCTCCCTCCCTTCAGGGCCCCGCCCCCCGCCTTCCTCTCCGCCTAACCCCCCCATTCTAAGCCATTGCCATACAGAAACCCATCCTGTCCTCCCGCTTGTGAGACCCCGGGGAGCCTGTCTTGTCGCTGCTGGGTCCCCAAGGCCACTCGGCAGAGCCAGGTACCATTAGGTACTGAGATTTTATCAAAGGAGCCACCTTCCCTTCTCTTCCCGTTCCATCCCGCCCTTCTACTCATTGCTAACTTCTCGTTCGTGTTTGGGTTCAGTTATAAACACCCCAGACCCCATCCCCAAGCCCAGCTTGTACTTTCTGCTCTACCGTCCCTTCCTCCAGGAAGCCGCCCCTGATCTCCCATCCCTTCCATACCCCACCCCTGGCTCCAGGGCGAGGCCGATGCCCTCAGCCTGGCCCTCAAGTCCCTCCCCGGCTGCCCCTTCTCACTTCCTCAAGTCCTGCCAACGGGTCATCTCCTTCCGGTTGGTCAGCCAGCTTGTTTTGGTTTTACAAGAAACGTTAGAAATGTTTCCTTAAGTCAGAATTATCCCAATTTGTAGGTTGGCCACTAGTTTGTCTTTTTTTTAAATAGAAATGAGAAGTAGGTCCCAGGTCCGATTCTGATCAAGGGCATGTACCAATAGGGGGTGTGCAGGAGGCAATTGATCGATGTTTCTCTCTCATCGATGTTTCTAACTCTCTATCGCTCTCCCTTCCTCTGTAAAAATCAATAAAATATATACATTAAAAAAAAGGTGCCGATACTGGTTTGGCTCAATGGATAGAGCGTCGGCTTGGGGACTGAAGTGTCCCAGGTTCGATTCCCGTCAAGGGCATGTACGTTGGTTGCGGGCATATCTCCAGTAGGGGGTGTGCAAGAGGCAGCTGGTCGATGACTCTCTCTCATCGATGTTTCTAACTCTCTATCTCTCTCCCTTCCTCTCTGTACAAAATCAATAAAATATATTTTTTTAAAAAAAGGTAAGTAGAATGGTGGCTGTTAGGGGCTGGCAGAAGGGGGAACTGGAGAGTTGTTTAATGGTTTAGAGTTGCAGTTTTGCAAGATAAAATACCGTGTTTCCCCGAAAATAAGACATCCTCTGAAAATAAGACCTAGCGCATGGAAAGATAAGACGTCCCATGAAAATAAGACCTAGCGCAACTTTGGGAGAAAAAAATTAATATAAGACACTGTCTTATTTTCGGGGAAACAGGGTAGTTCTGGAAATTGTTTGCCCAAAATGCGAATATACTTAATACTACTGAACTATACGCTTACAAACTGCTAAGAAGATGAGTTTTATGTGTGTTTTATCGCAATAAAAATGTTCTTGTTTTGCCTTGGCCGGTTTGGCTCAGTGGATAGAGCCTCAGCCTGCTGACTGAAGGGTCCCAGGTTCGATTCCGGCCAAGGGCATGTACCTTGGTTGCGGGCACATCGCCAGTGGGGGTGTGTAGGAGGCAGCTGATGGATGTTTCTCTCTCATCAATATTTCTAACTCTCTATCTCTCTCCCTTCCTCTCTGTAAAAAATCAATAAAATATATATATTTTAAATATGTGGGTTTTTGGTTTTTTTAATGTTTTTTTTGTTTTAAATGGAATGGGCTGCATTGAAAGAGGCTGCCAGTCTTAGGACTCCCCATTCATTGGCCACACTCCTAAGCAACCCCCAGGTGGCGCTGTCTCCCCGGCCCCAGGCTGACAGGAAGCTTTGGCTGGTCTCCAGCAGCGGAGGTGTAACTAACTGGGTTCTCAGCAGTTACTTAAAAAAAAGTCCCCGTGGATTTTTATAGCTTTCTCCTCCTCCCAGGGCGGGAGGCATCGGCAACCCAGCTGATCGGCTGATCTTCCTGGCTCCTCAACACTCTGTTCCTCCCCCATCCCCACAACCCCGCCCTCAACTGGGAGCCACCCAGATCCCCATTCAGTCTCTGGACCAAGTCCCCTCCTGGTGGCAGCCAGAGAGGGCTTCTAAAAGCACAAGTGTGCCCTCCCGCTCCCTGCTCGGAGGCTCCTCACTGCCCTAGGGAGAAAGTTTGCCTTTCTTACAACATCCCACAAGGCCTCCGGGAACCTGGCCCTGCCTCCCCCCTCCCCCCCCCAACCCCTCACACCTCACACCCTGTTCTAGCACCACCTCTGACCACGCCCTCTCAAACCCTATGCCTGAGCCACCTGGGGCTTTTCTTCAAAGAGGTCTTTTTCCTAAGCCTTTTCCTATTCTGTTCCTTCTGCCCAGGAGAGTCTCCTCTCAAACACCCCTTTCCCTGTGCCCGTTTTCTGCTGGAGAACTCCTACTCATGCCTCAGGGCACAGCGCCAATGGCCCCTCCTCCAGGAAGCCCTCCCTGAACCCCAGCCTGGCTCAGACGTCCCCTCGGAGCTCCCCCAGCCCTGCACTGCCTGTTCCGGTTCAGCACTGTCTGGGGCTGAGTCTGTGTGCCCCACTGGACCCAGGAGGACCCTGCACTGGTCCTCCCATCCCCTCCACCCCTCCCAGACCTGCTTGCCCTTTCCGGGCCCGGCTTAGATGTTCCCTAAGAATCGGAGCTGCACTGTAAGAGTGACTTCTTCAACTTTAGGATCTTGGACCTGAGGCGGATCCCTCCTTCCCTCAGCCCTTCAGCAGCGGCTTGCGGAACCCCTGCCACATGCCAGGCGCTGCTCTAGGACCGGGGACACCGCAGTGGACACGCAACACACAGACACACAACACCCGTGACCTCAGGGAACGCATGACTGTGGGCGGAAGGAGACTCTGGAACACGGAATCTTCAGAGTCTTACACATCTCAGAGCCTCAGAGCTTAGGACCACGGAAGCACAGGCAATGCTTTTGGAACCTTCTAGAGCACATGTGTCAAACACAAGGCCCGCGGGCCAAATCCAGCCCGCCAGGCCTTGCAATGTGGCCCGCACCGCGCTGTCATCACTGCACTCCGCTGCCAGTTTATGACATTGTCAGTTTATGACTGTTCAGTAAACCATTCGGCCCGCGATTTAGGCTGGATTTTAGATTTTGGCCCCTTCTCTGATTGAGTTCGACACCCCTATTCTAGAGAGAGCATCCTCACTCCACCCTGGCCCCCTACAGTCTGTTGGTTACTCGGAGGCCAGAGAGATCCTGCCAGAGCCTGAGTTAGATCCTGTCCTGCCTCTGTTCGAACCCTTTCCCGGAGCCCTAAGACAGATCACCCGTCTGCTTCCACCCGCTCCCTCAGCGCCACCAAATGCCATTCTTCACGTAAACCCGGGCGGGTCCTGCCGCAGCACCGGCTGTTCCCTCTGCCCGAGGCCTGACTCCACCCCATGGCCGGCAGGACTTTGCTCAGATGTCACCTGACCAGTGAGTTCTTCCTTTGGCTACCCTATTTAAAAATATATATATATATTTTTTTTACAGAGAGGAAGAGAGAGAGAGAAACATCGATGAGAGAGAATCATCATCGATCAGCTGCCTCTTGTACGCCCCCCCATTGGGGATGTGCCCGCAACCAAGGTCCATGCCCTTGACTGGAATCGAACCTGGGACCCTTGAGTCCGCAGGCCGACGCTCTATCCACTGAGCCAAACCGGTTAGGGCTTAATTAAAATTTAAAAAATGCATCTCCCTGTCACCCACATACTTTCTCTGCCCCATCCCTGAGTTATTTTTCTCCGTTGGTGGTTATCACATAGATGTTTACTTATCTTGTTTATGATTTTGTCTGTTTTGTTCCCTGCTGTATGCCCAGAGCACAGCTCAGTGTCTGGCACAGAGCAATATAATAATAATAAACAGGTGCAATGCTCAAGTGACTCCACCTGTTCAGATAGGGAATCCGTGGCTCAGAGGCTTAAGGATGCAGGGACCAGATCTGGTTCTCCGCCGTCCATGCTCTGGCTGCTTCCGGGCCAGGAAGTACCAGCGGAACAGAGGACAGGAACTGGGTCCTCGGAGACCAGAGGTAGGATGGCTTGATGAGGAGGTACCACCTACTGGGTGAGGGGACCAACTAGGAAGGAGAAAGAATTCCTCTGGTACCTTCGTAGGATCAAGTCTCGGCTTCTTGAACTGTGAGGGTTCAAAACCCCTTCATTGAGGCAAGGTGGATGAAATTCTGACTTTTGCAGGTCTGAATGTTCTAGAAGTTCCGGATGTGCCAGCCCTGTTCTAAATACTTCACACATATGAACTTGTTTACTCTTTAAGCTATGATCACACTTAAAGATGAAGAAACCGAGGCACAGAGAGGTGGAGTCGCTTGCTCAAGGTCACACAGCTGGAAAGTGATGGACCCTGAATTTGACCCAAGAAGCTGGCTCCAGCCCAGCCTGCATGGCTCAGTGGTTGAGCGTCGACCTATGAGCCAGGAGGTCACGGTTCAATTCCCGGTCAGGCACATGCCTGGGTTTTAGGCTCGAACCCCAGTGTGGGGCATGCAGGAGGCAGCCGATCAATGATTCTCTCTCATCA
Organism: Pipistrellus hanaki; assembly: GCF_964339955.1. Taxonomy (NCBI): domain Eukaryota; kingdom Metazoa; phylum Chordata; class Mammalia; order Chiroptera; family Vespertilionidae; genus Pipistrellus; species Pipistrellus hanaki. The sequence continues at coordinate 44,242,972 of NC_140517.1, read as the reverse complement.
TTGATGTTTCTACCTCTCTCTCCCTCTCCCTTCCTCTCTGAAATCAATAATAAAAATATGTATTTTTTGAAAAAAGAAGCTGGCTCCAGAGTTGTGCTTTGTTTTATTTTTTAAATATATTTTATTGATTTTTTATAGAGAGGGAGAGGGAGAGAGTTAGAAACACCGATGAGAGAGAAAAATTGATCAGCTGCCTCCTGCACACCCCCTACTGGGGATGTGCCCGCAACCAAGGTACATGCCTTGACCGGAATCGAACCTGGGAGCCTTGAGTCCGCCGGCGACGCTCTATCCACTGAGCCAAACTGGTTAGGGCTAGAGTTGTGCTTTAATGAAATCAATTCTGCCTTTCTTGGGCCTACCTTCCATGAGCCTCCCTGGCTCTAACCTGACCAGAGCTTTCAAATATGGCGCATTAATGAAGGCAACTCACTGCCTCAACAAAGCTACTTACTGAGCGTCCTCTGTGCCAGGCCTTGTGCTTCAGGGCCAGGGGGTGAACTGGGCAGTCACTGAGCAGGTGCTCCAGGGGTAAGGCAGGAAAACAGTATCCCAAAGGGGAGGGAAACCAGCAGGGCAGTGGCAGAGAAATACAGAGGCTTGCTATAGAAAAAGTAGCCAGGGAAGGAGAAGACAAGATGAGACTCTGTCTCTTATTCCCCACCAAACAGTGTAAGTGGAGTACTTGAGGCCTGGGCTCACCCGGTCTGTGCTCTGACCTGGCCTGAGCCTCAGTTGCTGCATCTGTGGAATGGGTATGCAATGGGTAAAGAGGATATGTGGGAACAAGGAAAGGGCCGTGTGCACATGAGTACGGGTGCTACTGAGAGACTTCTTACCTCCTACGTTGCAGGCTGGGGGAGCTTCAGGGGGGCGGTTTCAGCCTTGCTCAGCTGCGCTGCTGAGGGAAGGAGAACCAGAAAATACCAAATCAGCCAATTTTGCACAGTAGAGCACAATTTCACCTTACCTATAAAAATGGCAGTGAGGCCAGGGAATCATCTTTCTTGAAGTCCTAATAAGTTCAGACACAACCTGGAGCATCTCAGGAACGGGTGGGAAGGATGCCAGTTATCATAGCAGCCTATAACCATCCCTGTCTCAGGACTGTGTCCAGAAAGGTAGGGCTGGGAGCGACAGAAGCCGTTACTATGACACCCACTTCCCTAGACACACTCCATCCTGAGACAATCCTAAAAAAACGTCTACCTTCCCGGGTCTGGTTCCTGGGGTCCCTCGAAGGGAGGCTGCCTCTGTTACCATAGTTACCAGGGCTTAGCCTTGCCTGTGTTGCCTCCCTGGGGAGGGTCAGGCCCTGTAACCATAGCAACTACTCCTCAGCCGAGCATCTTCTCCTCTCAATAAAAAATACCTGGTTGGTGTGGTCCATGGACCTCCCACCTTGGGAAAGGAGGGGAGCTGGTTACCATGGTAATGCCAACCGGGTGGTTAGGAGGGGGTGGGGTTGGGAAAGAGGTGTTTCTCTCAGTAATTAATCAGTGTCCTTGGGGCTGAGGTCCTTTCTACCTGAGTGCTAGTTGAGGTTGCCATAGTAACCAACCAGGAGGAGGACCACCAGGGACTTAGGTTACCTTGGCAACCTCCTCCCGGTGTAGGGACAGGAGAGGTCTGGGGCCCCATAACCACAAAAGAGGAGGAGAGGAGAAGCTGTTTTGTGTGCTAGGCTGGGGAGGAGTTACCAGGGCAACCCACCTGGGCCGGCAGGATCCCTGAGGATGGGGCCCCGGCGGAACCCGCCCGGGGTGGTCGCCCTTCCTCACGGAGGAGAGTGACAGGGGGTCCGGAGAGGTGTAAGCGGGAGGAGGGGGCCCGAGGGCGGCTCCTCACCAAAGAGCCCCGCTCCCCCTCCTCGGGGCGCGCGCCCCCTGCCCGCCCACCCGAGGCGCGCGCCCGGCCGCGCCCCCGGCCCCGCCCCCCGCCCCCGTCGGGCGCGCGCGCGGGGGGTTGGCGCGGCCGCGCAGGCGCGCGAGGCACAGCGGCGCGCGGGCCGGCCCGGGGCCTCCATGATGGAGGAGCGAGCGGCCGCCGCCGTCGCCGCCGCCGCCTCCCCCTGCCGCCCGCTTGGCTCCGGCGCGGGCCCCGGCCCGACGGGCGCCGTCCCGGCCTCCGCCCCCGCTCCCGGCCCCGGCCCCGGCCCCAGCCCCGCCGCTAAGGGGGGCGGCGGCGGCGGCGGCAGCCCGGGGCCCGCCGCGGCGGGGCCGGAGCCCTTGAGCCTGCCGGGCATCCTGCACTTTATCCAGCATGAGTGGGCGCGCTTCGAGGCGGAGAAGGCCCGCTGGGAGGCCGAGCGCGCCGAGCTGCAGGTGAGCGCCCCCGGACCCCCGCCCCCCGCCCGGCCCGGCCCGGCCTCACCCGCCGCCGCCGCCGCCGCCATCTTGGAGCAATGGCCGCCGGGACGGCCGGGGGGGGGGTGGCGCGGCGGGCGGGGACCGCGACCTGCCCGCGGCGGGAGTGGGGGGCCGCCCGAGAGGGTCCCGGGGCTCCGAGGCTCCGCGGGGTGGGCGTGGGCCCCGGGGCGGGGGGCCGGCCGCGGCGGGGAAGGGGCGCCGGGACCGGACCCGCCGGAGGGGCCGCGGGCGGGAGCGGACGGCGGCGGGGCCCGGGGCCCTCCCCCGGGGCCCGGAGGGAGAACTCGGCCGCGGTGCTGGGAGGGGCTGCTGGAGGGGCTCTGTGCCCGGGTGCGAGCAGAATCTCCGGGCGCCGGGGCGGGACGGGCTGCGGGCGGGAGATGGGGCGTCGGGGGGACCGGGGGGCCCGCGGAGGGCGAGGGCGCCCGGGGCGATCGGGCCGGGATGGGGAGAGGAAGCCGCGGAGCCCGGGACGCGGGGCGTTTCGGAGTGTTCGGACGGAGGGAACGGAAAGATGGCTGTGGGAGGACTCCCGGGATCACGGGGCGGGGAGGGGGGGTCTGGAGGGGTTCCAGGATGATGGTGTGTGCCCTCCTCATTGGGGAAGAAACTTGGGGAGCCCCGGCATGTGCGGCTGTGGAGTGTAGGGAAGTTGTCCCGAAGTTGTAATGTCAATGTCTGTGTGGAAGAGCTTGAGAGCAGAAACCCCAGGCGGGGGTGTGGAGGGAGATGGGAGAACCCTGACCTGGAGTGGGGGGCAGCATGATGCCCATCGTGGAGCCCAGGGGACCTGGGAAGGGGACAGTGAGGAGGAATCCGGGGTCCCCCCCCCCCGGATGGTAAGGGAGCGTTTTGTAGAGCAGGGAGGCAGCGGGAAGAAGCATCTGAGAAGGATCCCGAGGGGAGCCGTGTTTGTGGGCGCTATGGGAAAGGACCCCGTGGTGTGTGGAGTAGCTGGCAGAGGAATGTGCCCTGAGATGGTGTTTGGAAGTCTGAGGAGCTGGGATGGATTTTGTGACTGAGAAGTGTGGGTCCACTTGCAGAGGGTCCCCAGGAGCCCGGGCATCGGGGTTGTGAGGGTCTGAAGGGGTCCAGTGATGAGTTGAGGGGAGTCTGGGGTTCCTCAGCTGAGGTGTCATATCTTCCAGCGAGCGCCCATCTTTCTCCTTCTGATGTGCCGTTTCCCATCTGTGTGAGGTGGGGACCCAAATTAATAACTGATTGGAGCCTGGCCGGTGTGGTTCAGTGGTTGATCTTCGATCTATGAACCAGAGGGGTCATGGTTTGATTCCTGGTCAGGGCACATGCTGGGGTTGCAGGCTCAGTCCCCAGTGGGGGGCGTGCAGGAGGCAGCCGATCAATGATTCTCATCATTGATGTTTCAACCTTTCTCTCCCTCTCCCTTCCTCTCTGAAACCAGTAAAAAATACTTTAAAAGAAAACTGATGCGAATTTTGTCCATAGGATGACTATGGACAGCAACCCACAGTTCTCCCTCACTAGGGATCTGAGCTGTTTGGTAGCCGAGGCTTGGGGTGGGAGAGGAATCCTTATGTAAGTGCCCCTCACTCTGTGTCCCACTCTCTTCCGCGCCCTTTCCCAGCATGCAGCTCACTAGATCATGCATACACACGTTCTGTAGGCAGAGCCAGCGTCCTTACCCTCCCTCCGCAGTAATGTAGCAGCTGCTGTTTGCTGAGCACATGTTATGCGATGTATTGAACGGTTTATATATGTATGATGTCATTTGATCCCTGCAACCTCCTGGAGGGTAAGGGACGTTATCTCCTCGCCCCCTTTTGAAATAACAAGTGGAAACGGAGACTGAGAGGGTCCGTGATTAATCTAGGATCACAGCCTGTGGGGGGCAGGGTTGGTCCGTCTGTTTTCAACCCCATGTTCCCGTCCTCTGTCCAGTACACATGGGCAAGCTCGCCGAAGCCGGTTTGGCTCAGTGGTAGAGCGTCAGTCTGCTGACTGAAAGGTCCCGGGTTCGATTCCGGTTAGGGGCATGTACATTGGTTGCGGGCACATCCCCAGTAGGGGGTGTGCAAGAGGCAGCTGATCGATGACTCTCTCTCATCGATGTTTCTAACTCTCTATCTCTCTCCCTTCCTCTCTGTACAAAATCAATAAAATATATTTAAAAAAACAAACAAACAAAAACAAATGGGCAAGCTCAGTGGCCTCCCAGGGTCATCCAGACAGACACAGCAGAGTGGGGCTTGAACCTTGGTCTCTGGGACGCCATGCCGCCGCCGCCTGCTCATCTTCGGGACCAGCGAGAGGAAAGCTGTGCTGTCCGGGTCTTGGCTCCAGCACCGCTTTGTACTTTCGTCCTGGTACATTAGTAAAATTCAGAGATCTTACGTGTGTGTGCATACTGTGTGAATGAACGGGAAAGTCCCCTTCGTCCCTCTCCCTCTCTCCTCCCCAGCTATTATTGCTATAAAAAGAACCACTTTATATGTATCATTTTGTGACTTTTTTCCCCCACACACTCATGCCTTGGTGTTCCTTTCATATCAGCACAGAGAGCTCTTTATTGGTTTTGATAACTGTGGTCCATTGGATGCTTGCACCATAGCTCATTTAGTTTAACCCTGCTGATGGACTTGTAGCTTGGTTCCGATTTTCCCCGGGAGCCGTGGCTGCGGTGGATGTGCATATGGCCCTGTATGAATGTAAGTGGAGTGGACGGGAGGAGGAACAGCAGAATAGATGTGTTTATAAAATGGTGATTGGTCCTGCCAAGTTGCCCCACGTTCCCATTCCCATCTGCAGTCTCTGTAAGTGGTAAGTGACCTGTTTTACACACCTTTGATCAGGTCACTTATCACTTTCAGAGGTGTGACTTCTCCTGTGAGATATCTCTCTCTCTCTCTCTCTCTCTCTCTCTCTCTCACACACACACACACACACACACACACACACACATATTCTATTGATTTCAGATAGGAAAGGAGAGGGGAAAGAGATAGAAACATCAATGATGAGAATCATTAATCAGCTGCCTCCTGCACGCCCCCTACTGGTGATTGAGCCCGCAACCCGGGCATGTGCCCTTGACTGGAATCGAACCTGGGACCCCTTCAGTCCCCATGCCAACATTGTATCTACTGAGCAAGACCGGCTAGGGCCTCCTGTGAGATTTTTAAGGCGGAGATGGAGTTCATTTTTTCTGGTGAACTCTGAGTACCTTTTCTCTGACAGACAGTTCAGCAGCTCTTGGCACAGGGCCTGCTGTGCAGTCAGGGCTCAGGGTGTGTGGATTGGCAGAAAAGGCAGCTGGTCATGAGGTCCCTCCAAGAGGCCCCCAAAGACTGGAGCAGGGAGGCAGTGCAGATTGGGTCTGAGAATAAGCAGGGGGGGAGTTCAAGAAGTAGGTGGTGTGGTTTCTGCCCTTCAGGGACTCACAGGCTAACGGGAGGCTAGTTTGCACAGGAGGCTACAGGGGTCTGTGGCACTTGTAAAAGGGGAGCCAAGTCCTTGCGGACAGAGGGCTCCTCATGGGGGAATCTGAGTTGGACATTCATGTAGGAGCAGCGGCAGAGAGATGTGACTGTGGCAGCAGAGGAGATGTGCATCTGACCCCTCCCCACTTCTAGCCGCACCAGGAGCTTTGAGGGACCCATGGGTACTCATCCCGGAGCTTGGGAAGGAGGAGATGTGGGGGTAGATGAGACCATCTGGGGACCTCTGCCTCGGGGCGGGGACAGAAGAGTCAGCAGAGGGATAGAGAGAGAGGCTCAGTTCCTGTGAGGACTGAGGCCATGGCTCCTTGGGAAGCCTTTTAGATGTTGCCTGGCTGAGAGAGGGAACAGCTGGAGCAGAGGCGGCCGCCATGGCTCAGAACTGTTCTGGGCTTTGTATTTCCAACAGTCTGGCCAGAGGAAGCGGCAGTGGGTGGATCTGCTGAGTAGAGAACTTCAGATTCCAGACTTACCTGGCAGCCGCCATGGCTCTCGGAGATCAGGCAGTGGTGGCTGCTGGCGTTTGCCAGCTAACGGACTGGACACCAGCACTTCCCCTCTCCGTGGGATTCCGCTGCCTCGGGATACTCAACCACATGCTTCTGGTTCTTTCTCCCTCCTTCCCCGGAAGAACTGGGAAGGGGACACAGCAGAGGGTGTCCACTTTCTTCACCCACAGACGAAAGTTACTGGGCAGTGTCAGGCTCTCCTCATTACCTGAAGTTCCCCCCTCTCCTCCCTGCCCCAGCCCCGATCTTGTCTGGCTCCTGGGACTTCTGGGGCTGCCCCCTTGTGTGACTGACTGGTCTCTCTGCCTTTAGCATCCCCCACTCCCACCCCCATCCCCTCCCCAGCCATCTGTTCTCCACATTATAGCTGGAATTACCTTTGTGACATTTTCATGTGGCCACTCTGGCCTTTTTATTTTTCTTTATGATTTCTCCTATATGCTCCTTTAAAGGAATGTTTTATTGAATTTATTGGGTAATACAATTATATAGGTTTCGGGTATACAAGTCTGTACTACATCATCCGTATATTGTGTTATGTGTTCACACTGTAAGTCAAGTCTCCTTCCCTCACCATTTGTCCTCCCTTTACTGTCTTCTGCCTCCCCTACCCTATCCCCTTTCTCTGGTGATCACCACACTGAAGTCTGTGTTTGAGTGTGTTTCTTTTCTTGGCTTAATCTCTTCACCTTTTTCCACCCAGCGCTGCAGCCCCTCTCCCCTCTGACAGCTGTCAGTCTGATCTCTATCTGGGGGTCTGTTTCTACTGTTTGTTAGATTCCACGTATAAGTGAAATCATATGGTAGCTGTCTTCTCTGACTGGCTTATTTCACCTGGCTTAATGCTCCCCAGGTCCATCCATACTGCTGCAAAAGTTACAATTTCCTTTTCCATGGCTGAGTAGCATCCCATTGTGTGAATGTGCCATAGCTTTTTTATCGGCTTATCTACTGATGGACACTTGGGCTGCTTTCAGATCTTGATAATTGTAAATAACTAGAGGCCTGATGCACGAAATGTGTGCGAGGGCCTCACCCCCCACGGCCCTGGCAGCTGCCTCAGCCCCCGCCCACTGTGGCTTTGTCTGGAATGACGTCCGGTCTAATTAGCATATCACAATTTTATTATTTTAGATGCTGCATGAACATAGGGGTGCACACACTGGCCCTTTTAGAGTTCCTGAAGTTCACCATGACCTTTAGTCTGTCCTCTGCCAGCAGCACACCCACTGCCCTGGCTACTTCTGATGAGCTCTCACTGCTGCTCAGCTCCGGGCGTGGATCAGCTGTCCGCTTCCCCGTAACGTCCTTGGGGGCCCTAGTCACAGGTGTGTCGCTGCTTTTGCCTGTCTTCTGCATTGGTCGGAGAACTCTGTGGGGACAGGAACCACCGTCTTCTCCATTATTCCTCCAGTGCTCACAGGGTCCGGGCTTGTTATAGGCAGTGGCTGGAGTTGGCTGTTGATGAATGTAGCTCTCAGCAGGTGTCCTGGTGCTGGGAAGCAGAATGCTCTCTAAGGAAGCCCAGGAGGGCAAGAAGGACAGTGAGGAAGTACCTCAGGGCTTGTGTTTAGTGATCAGCCTCTTCTTCACCTCTATCCCCTCCTCCTCCTCCTCCTTTTAAAAAAAAATATATTTTGGGAGGATCCAAGATGGCTGCTCGGGTATACACCTAGCCGCAGCAGCTCACAACAATTTCAAGGGAATACAACTAAAATGTAGAGTGGACATTGCCCAGAGCTACAGGTAGTCGACTGACTGAAAACTCTACAATAGGAAGGAGAGAGAAAACCAGAAGGAAAATCAGAGGAGCTGAAAAAAAGCCTAAGGTACGGAGACATGCTGCGCGCTCGCACGCACGCGCGCGCGCGCGGAGAGGTCGCAGCCGGAGAGGAGGAGAGGGCTGGGTGCTGCCTGGCGTTCCCTAGCAGGAAGGAAATAGAACCCCCAGCCTGGGCTGAACCCCCGAACCGGCAGCGCTGAGCCCCAAGATATGTGCCAGACCCTGGGGACCCAGGCTCCGGCAGGGGGAGACAATCCCGGGGGACGGCGAAATGCGGGGCCCCCGGAGTCGCGCGCACATGGCGCGCAGAGGACTGAATGTTGACTCTGATGCTGGATTACCCTAGCCGGAAGAAACAAAGCCTCCGGCGGCAGCTCTGAGCCTCAGTCCAGACCACCCCGAACTCCAGGTCTGGGCCAGTCCCTGGGGACCCAGGCTCGGGCAGGGGGAGACAGAGCTGTGAGGTGGAGTCCTGGGAGCCCGGCGAAAGGCCGAGCCCCCGGAGTTGCGCACACTGTGCGCAGAGGACAGTCTGTTGACTCTGATCCTGGACTCCCCTAGTGGGAGGGAGAAAGAAAGCTCCAGACTGGAGGAACGCCACGAGGAGCAGGAGCCCCTGCCGGACACCGGCCAGCCGGGCGCCAGCAAGGAGCCGGGCGACGGGGCCCCCAGTGGGGGGGGTGCCCCTGAGCCTTCGACTGCTGAGCGCTGGCAACGGAGCCAAGGACGGGGGCTGCTTCCTGGGCGGCGCCGACCCCGGCAACAGGCTGGAGCAGCGCGGGAGCCCGCGGAGAACAAAGGGGTGCCACAGGCCAACCTGCTGAGCTCCCAGGACAAGGAGGAAGAAACCAAAGAAGTTCTCAATGTGAAGAAATCAAGTGAGAGCAAATGATAGTAAAATTACTTAAGAAAGAATACAAAGAAGATCTTGAAAAATCAAAGACTAAGTCAGAACTCAACGCACCAGCCAACATTGCAACATAAATGCGTTTTGTTTTTTTTTTAAAGAAAGAAAAAAAAAAGGAGAAAAAAGGGACAGAATGTTGGAACAGCGGCGACCAGGCCTAGAGTGGCCAGGCACAAGGCAGTGGCAGCTGGGCCCGGAGCAGCAGTGGCCAGGCCCCAGAGCAGCAGCAGCCAGAACAAGAGCATCAATGGCCAGCACTGGAGCAGCCAGACCTGGGGCAGTGGCAGCCAGGCCTGAGGCAGAGGCGGCCAAGCCCAGGGTGGCCAGTCCAGGAACACCCAGACACGGAGTGGCTGGGCCCGGAGAAGCCCGGTCCAGAGCAGCCGGGTTGGGAGCAGCCAGGCCCAGAACAGCAGTAGCCAAGCACGGAGCATCCAGGCTGGGAGCGGCCAGGCTCGGAGCAGCTGGGTCGGGTGCGGCCAGGCCCGGAGCAGCGGCGGCCAGGCTGGGAGCGGCCAGGCCCGGAGCAGCTGGGTCTGGTGTGGCCAGGCCTGGAGCAGCGGCTGCCAGGCTAGGAGCGGCCAGGCCCGGAGCAGCAGCTGCCAGGCTGGGAGCAGCCAGGTCCGGAGCAGCCGGGTCTGGTGTGGCCAGGCCCGGAGCAGCGGCTGCCAGGCTGGGAGCGGCCAGGCCCAGAGCAACAGCTGCCAGGCTGGGAGCGGCCAGGCCCGGAGCAGCTGGGTCTGGTGCGGCCAGGCCCGGAGCAGCGACTGCCAGGCTGGGAGCGGCCAGGCCCGGAGCAGCCGGGTCTGGTGCGGCCAGGCCCGGAGCAGCAGCTGCCAGGCTGGGAGCGGCCAGGCCCGGAGCAGCCGGGTCTGGTGCGGCCAGGCCAGGAGCAGCGGCTGCCAGGCTGGGAGCGGCCAGGCCCGGAGCAGCAGCTGCCAGGCTGGGAGCGGCCAGGCCCGGAGCAGCCGGGTCTGGTGCGGCCAGGCCAGGAGCAGCGGCTGCCAGGCTGGGAGCGGCCAGGCCCGGAGCAGCAGCTGCCAGGCTGGGAGCGGCCAGGCCCGGAGCAGCCGGGTCTGGTGCGGCCAGGCCAGGAGCAGTGGCTGCCAGGCTGGGAGCAGCCAGGCCCGGAGCAGCGGCTGACAGGCTGGGAGCGGCCAGGCCCGGAGCGGCCGGGACCGGAGCAACCGGTCCCAGAGCAGCCGGGTCGGGTGCGGCCAGGCCTGTAGCAGCAACAGCCAAGTCCAGAGCAACTAGGTCGGGAGCGGCAGTGACCAGACCCGGAGCAGCTGGTTGTGGAACGAACCAGAGCAACAGAGGCCAGGCCCGGAGCAGCCAGGCCCGAAACAGCTCGCTCCTCGCCTGTACCTGCCCACGGCTGCCTCTCAGACATGGCTGGAAACTTTTGCGGGAACTTGAGGGTCTGCTGAATCAAGTGATGAAGTCTTAGATCTGGATGTGTTGAGTTAGTATAGCGCTGGGGTGTTGATCTGTGAGTGCCTTGGGTGGGGCCTGGATGAGGCTGGTTGACCTATTTGAAAATGTCTTTTGTGTGAAGTGTATCATTGGGCATGTGGAGGTATTATTGATATGAGAAAATGCTAAGTAACAGATTTACTATCTGAAAAGGGATTTACTATCGGGGAAAGGGAGGGAGGAAGAGACTGAACATAAACTGTGCACCTATGGATGAGGACAATGGGGGATGGGGAGGGGGCAGAGGGTGGGGTGGGAACCTGGTGGAGGGGGGAAGAAATGAGGAACCTTTGTAATAATATGAACAATAAAGACTGATTTAAAAAAAAAAAAAAAAATTATGCAACCTTTCCTCACAAAAAAAAAAATATATATATATATATATATATATATATATATATATTTTATTTATTTTTTACAGAGAGGAAGGGAGAGGGATAAAGGGTTAGAAACATTGATGAGAGAGAAACATCTATCAACTGCCTCCTGCACACTCCCTACTGGGGATGTGCCCGTAACCAAGGTACATGCGCTTTACCAGAACCGAACCTGGGACCCTTGAATCCCTAGGCCGACACTCTATCCACTGAGCCAAACCAGCTAGGGCATCTACTCCCCCTTCTAAAATGACTCGTGGACAGGTAGGTTTGGGGGACTGAGAAGATACATAAAGGATGGAAATTCAGCCCTGGCCAATTTGGCTCAGTGGATAGAGCGTTCTGTGGAATGAAGGGTCCCGGGTTCAGTTCCGGTAAGGGGCACAAGCCTGGATTGTGGGCTCAGTCCCCAGTGGGGGGCATGCAGGAGGCAGCTGATCAATGATTCTCTCTCATCATTGATGTTTCTCTCTCTCCCTCTCCCTTCCTCTCTGAAATCAATAAAAATATGTATTTTTAAAAAGGGATGGAAATTCAAACTTACAAGATGTTCATCACTGTGAGTCCATCTGTCTGGCTGCAACATGTGTATATGTATGTATGTATGTATGTGTGCATGCATGCATGTATGTTTGCATATATGTATGTGTTAATTTATACTGCAGAGAGAAAAAAGTGTTAAGGAGGGGGAAGAAGTTCCATCCTCACAATGGACAGAGAGGCTGCTTTTCCCTGGCACACCTGGTGACACATATTTATTCTTCCATTTGCCCACATCCCCTCTGGAATGTCAGCCACGTCTTGTTTAGCACTGCATCTTCTGTCTACACTGTACCTGGTACATACTAGTAGTTGGGGCTCAATTAATATTTGGGGTGTGGCTCTGTCCCGGGCACTGAAGGTTACCAACTCAATTCCCTGTCAAGCCCAGATTGTGGGCTTGCTCCCGGGTAGGGGTTGTGCAGGAAGTAACCAACCAATATTCTATTCACATTGATGTTTTTTCTCTCTCCCTGCCTCTCTAAAATAACCCAATAAAATATTTTTTAAATAAAATAAATATTTGGGGGTAGGAGAATGAATGACTGATACTTTTGTCACATATTAATGCATGTGTATCCCTGTTTATTTTTTCAAAAGGAACATACCACTGCCATTATGCCTGAAGGATAAATTCCTACAAGTACAATAAGTTCCCATCATTCCTAGAAGTGGAACTGCTAGGACAAAAGGAATGTGCATTTAAAATTTTTATAGATCTGGCCAGATTGCCCTCCAGCGAGTGCATCAGTTTATGACCCCGGCGAAGGGGAATGAATGTGCCTGTTTCCCCGGCCCCAGGCAGTGCCAGGCAGCCTTAGCATGTGCTCAGTTCTCTGCGAACCTGAGGTGGAGACCTGGTCCCTGGAGCAGGGCAGAGGCCATAGCAGGGCTGTGCTGCACTCCAGATGCGCAGGCCGGATAGGTCAGGGACGGGGGCAGTGCCGGTGGGCACCTGAGGGGCTGCCGGAACTGGCCGTCCTGGAGCGAGGCTTTGAGAACGGGCTCGGCCTGGAAAAGGTGCCGGGCCAGACTGCGGCTTCCGGGAGGCACTGAAGCTCTTTCCTGCGGGCACCTGTGTGCGGGGATTGGCCGCAGCAGACGCGGCGGTGCTGTGCGCGGTGGCAGGAGGCCTGCAAGCCACAGACATCCCTGCTGCTGGGTTTAGGGTCTCAGAGGGACCGGAGCTCCCACAAAGAATGGGGCCCGTGCCAGCATTGTGGAAGGACGGACAGGGAGAATAGAAAGAATGAGAGGCAGGAGTTGCATTTATTGGCCCGTCTTTGGCGCTAGGTCTTGGACTGAGGCGAACTTAGCACGAGGGCAGGCACTCCCAGAAGCCCCGTTTTACAGCAGGGAAAGGAGGCTCAGAGACAGCCGGCCACCTCCCTGAATCATGCCACAGGAGGAGAGGCGAGTGGGGCTGAGCTGAGGCTGCCGGCCCGAGCAGTGGCCACCAGGGGAGAAGCCGGGACACGGCCTGCTCTGGGCCTTGGCACGGGGCTCCGCAGCGTGGCCGGGGGCCAGGAGCCTGCCTCGCAGGTCGTTGGCCGGGTGTCTCCGGATGACCTGTTGACAGACCCGAGCAGCCTGGGGCAGCCCGTGCCAGCAGACGGTGTGAAGTGGCTGGCAGGGGCCCTGGGCCATGTCTGTGCACGGCTCCCTCACTCTGGGCAGACTCCAGCGGGACGATGGTGCCCACAGGGGTAAAGCTGCATGGGAGCGGGAGCTGAGCCAAGCCACCCACTCCTGTCCCTAAACTCCAGAAGTAGCTTCCTACGCTCCCAGAGATAGATACTCTGGAGGAATGGGGAGCCGCCTCCGCCAGCAGTCCCAGGGACAGCACCTGCCTCTGGGTGTGTGTGGGGGGGGGGACCCAGGACTATTAGCGCCTGCCTCCCCACCTTCACCCCCACACGGACTTCTCCCCAAAAGGCAGGGATAGGCTACGCCCAAGCTGGCCCCGCTCTCGGTACTTCAGGGGTTAGGGACTCCTCTCCAGCTCTTTCTCTGTGGGGACAGGGCAGGGACTCCGGCCCTCTCACTCGCCAGTTAGCCCTGGCCCAGGGCCTTCGTGCCCGAGGAGGGGCTGCTTCATGTCATTGTGGGGTCGGAGCTGGTGCCGATTGCCCTGAGTGCGGGAGGGACACACATCAGCGAACCTAAGCCCCGCTGTCTTCCTGTTCCTCTGCCCCAGGCTCAGGTGGCTTTCCTCCAGGGAGAAAGGAAAGGGCAAGAGAATCTCAAGACGGACCTGGTGCGGCGGATCAAGATGCTAGAATACGCGCTGAAGCAGGAGAGGTGAGCCTGCTGCCAGGCCTGCCACCGAGGGAGATTGGGATCGGGCGTTCTCCGGGCACCGGCACTCTGCGGGTCTAGGAGAGGGGCAGAACGAGACAGAGCAGGTGGACTCCGGTTAGGCACCAGTGACAGTGTTCCTGATGATGGTGGCCAAACACCATCTGTCCATGTCTCCTCTCTCCACTGCCCGGTGGGCACATGGCTCTGGAGAGTGAGGGCTCCTTTCAGGACCCCTGGGCTGGGATCGCAGCCCAGCCTGCCAGGCTCTGAGAGTGGGCTCTTCACAGCGCCATGTGCCCCCCCCCCCCCCAGGGCTGCTTTATACTGTGGGCAGGTTGGGGGAGCTAGGAGAGTGGATTGGGGGGCCTGGGGATTTGGAATTCCTGACGCGAGTGCTGTCCTGTCTACTCTTTTGTCTCATTTGTTACTCATTTGTTCTTTCAGGGCTAAATATCATAAACTGAAGTTTGGGACAGACCCGAACCAGGGAGAGAAGAAACCAGAACTGTCAGAACAAGGTACCCACCCTCTGAACTTGCTCCTCCACAAAACCGAAGCCGCCTCTTCTCCCTTTGCTCCATAGGAGGCAGCATTGGGGGCTGGGGAGGGCTTGGCTCGCCCTCAGGGCCCCTCCCCATAGGCTGCTCTGACAGGCACTGGGCACTGGGCACTGGGCGCGGGGTGGACCCTGGGGAGAGGCAGGGTGGGTAGTGGTGAAGAAGCCCAGTCCTGCCTGCTGTTCTGTGTGAAGCAGAGACAGACACACAAAGTCCCATCAATATTTGATAAATACAGTGAACAGATGGTCTCATTTAATCCACACAACAGTCTCAAAAGGTGTAGGTACTGCTCTCATTAGTCTTATTTCTCAGAAGAGGAAACTGAGGCTCAGATAGGTAAACCGACCAGCTCGAGGTCACACCTGGGAAGAGGCAGAGCTGGACTTGAACCCATTTGAGTCTGCCCTTTTTCTCAGAATTGGGCCAGCTTCCTGTGTGGGAAAATAGCATAACTAGAGCTGAGTCTGAAGATAGTCTGGGGTGGTTTGGGGAACGACCCGCCAGGAGACCAGAGATAAGGAACATGGAGGGAAGAGTAGGTTTAGACACTCGGAAAGTGACTCTGCAGAACCCATGACAGGGACCACTTTGGGTTGCCATAGCAAATCCCTTCTTGTGTATTTCATTGAAGATGTTTTTACAGACAGTGTAACAAATGTTAGGAAGTTATTTGTGTCTTTGATTTCCTCAAGTTAATATCTGGAAGTGAAATTGCTAACTTAAGTGTATTGCAAACAATAACAGCAAAAGAGTACCCTCACTAAAACAGCTGTCTCCTTCCTCTCCATCCCCCAGTCTCCAATGGGCCCGTGGAGTCGGTCACCCTGGAGAACAGCCCGCTGGTGTGGAAGGAGGGGCGGCAGCTGCTTCGACAGTGAGTGTGCGGAGGGACGGGCACGGGGCGGGGCATGGAGACGAAGGCCGTGCCTGGCTTGGGAGATAAGACTCACAGCCCTGCCTGGCCCCGCCGCGGGCACTGAGCTAGCAGGATCCCTGCTGGACACAGCTGACATGGCCGGTCACCCTGTAGGGGCGCCCTCCTGGGGAGAGGGCGGGAAGGTTCGGTGCAGGGGGCAGACGGGGAAGACCCCCGCTCTTGGAAGGCAACCCCAGTGCCTGTTGCTTTTCTTTTTTGGGGGGTAATGTTAAATTATTTGTTATTACTAAAGAGATTTGTGTATTTCAGTAAATTTGGAAAATATAGGGAAACACATGCACACACACAAATAGAAATCACTCATAATTCCACCACCCAAGGAACTTCATACCCATAACATTTTGGCATGTGTGCCATCACTCTCTTCATGGCTGTGCAAAGTTAGTTAGGTTGCATCGTTCGAAGAACTGTGTCGGTGGCATGAGTACCATAACTTGCCATAGCAAATCCCTTAAGTATATTGCAAACAATAACAACAACATGATCGCAATAGGTAACACTTGCCGACTGCCGAGTCTACGCCTGGCACTGCTAACCGTCTGGCACACACCGCTTCCTCACATGATCCCCGTAGGGCATAACTGCCCATTCCCAAACCCAGGGTGCAGAGAGGGATCTGCTTGCATAAAGTCACACAGCTAATCTAAGCAGAGGGTCCGAGGGGTGAGCCCAACTTCTTCACCCCCCGCGCCCCTCCTCCTCCCCTGGTGGGAGGGGAAGCCCATACACACGCAGGAACACAGGATGAGGCAGCAGGGAAGGCGATCCTGTCTGCTGTGTGAGGGGCAGGGTCCCACAGCGACAGGGTCCCGTAAACAAAAGGTTTTCAGGGAGCCTCCTGAGGACCAGCAGGGACTCGCCTCACATCTTCTGTAGCCACCGATAATTGGTCCCTTATCACCCCCGCTTTTAGACCAGTCCCAGTTGGCTTCATTTTTTTAATTGTGGAATTAGCCTGGCTGTGGGGCTCAGTTGCTTAGAGTGTTGTCCTGTGCACCAAGAGATTGCTGGTTCGATCCCCAGTCGGGTGCATATAGGAGACAATTGACCAAATGTTATCAATGTTCCTCTCTCTCTCTTTCTCTCTCTCTCTCTCTCTCTCTCATCAGTAAACATACCTTGAGTAAGAAATTAATTAATTAAATAAATCGCAGAAGTAATAAATGCTCATTTTTAGAGTAAATAGAGTAAGTTCCAAAATTCCTCATGCCCCTAATCCCATTCTTCAGAGGTTACTGACTGCTCTCAAGTTTAGTGTGTATCTCTCTTGGCCTTGTGGGGGCATGCTACAAATGTGTGCGTGTGTGTGTGTATTCTATCTATATACATAAAAGCCTAAGCAACCATTACAACAGAACAACTGGGGGGCGGGGGGGGACACAACCGAACAACTGGTATGACCATTCGACTGATCGCTATGACGTGCACTGACCACCAGGGGGCAGACCCTCAACGCAGGAGCTGTCCCCTGGTAGTCAGTGTGTTCCCACAATGGGAGCGCTACTTAGCCGAGTGAGTGGCCGGCGGCGGCAGGCACAGCGGGGCCAGGATGAGTGGCAGCAGAACTGCGCCCAGCCCTGGCTGGAGTTCCTCCCCGGCCGCCTGCCACTTGGACACTGCTACCTCCCCTGAGGGGCCCGGATTGAGAGAGGGCACAGGCCAGGCCGAGGGACCCCACCTGTGCACGAATCTGTACACTGGGCCCTTAGTACTTATAAATTTATTAATGCTTTATTCTATTTTTACTTTTAATCCTTCACTGAGGATATTTCCATTGATTTAGAGATTTGGAGGGGAAAATACAGGGAGGGAGAGAGAGAAAAACACCCACATGAGAGAGACACATTGATTGGTTGCCTCCTGCACGGTCCTGACCTGGAGAGGGATCAAACCTGCAAACCCAGGGACATGTCCTTGACCAGGAATCGAACCTGCAACCCTTTGGTGCGCAGGCTGACACTCTAACCATTGAACCACACAGCCCAGGGCTTTTAAACTTTATTATTTTAATCATTAGCACTCTTTTTTAAAACAAACTCTTTAATTGTATAGAACATGTACCTTAAATTTTTGTTAAGCCATTTATCATGGCCAGCTTCCCGTTTTAGTTTCTGCCTCATGTCCCCATGGGTAATTGCTGCTACAGTCCACGTCGGTAGATGTGTATGTCGGCCCCTGCGTTGTGGTCTCCTGCACAGCATCGCAGTGAGCTCCCGTGCGACAGCACTGGGACGTAAAGCCACCGCTGCACTGAAAGTGAAACAGCGGGGTCAGGGCATGCTTATTTAAATTTGTGGTGTTTAATCTTTTTTTTTTTTTTTTTTTTTTTTTAAATATATTTTATTGATTTTTCACAGAGAGGAAGAGAGAGGGATAGAGAGTTAGAAACATCGATGAGAGAGAATCATCGATCAGCTGCCTCCTGCACACCCCCTACTGGGGATGCGCCCGCAACCAAGGTACATGCCCCTGACCGGAATCGAACCCGGGACCTTCTAGTCCGCAGGCCGACGCTCTATCCACTGAGCCAAACCGGTCCTGGCTGTGGTGTTTAATCTTAAGTTGCTTGTCCAAGAGGGCAGTCCCAATGTACTGTCCTTCCCATAAGCCCGCAGCACAAAGGCTCAGGGCGCTGACCCTCCTGGTTCTGCTCCCGTGCAGGTACCTGGAAGAGGTGGGCTACACGGACACCATCCTGGACATGCGGTCCAAGCGTGTGCGGTCCCTCCTGGGCCGCTCGTTGGAGCTCAACGGGACGGTGGAGCCCAGCGAAGGGGGCCCCAGGGCCACACCAGGCCCCGGGGGGCTCAGCGGCGGGGAGTCACTGCTGGTGAAGCAGATCGAGGAACAGATCAAGAGGTGAGCCCCTGGGTCCGCGGGTCCATCCCTCTGCCTCCTCCCTCCTGCGAAGCCAGGGTCGGAAAAGCGAGCCGTGCCCCAGGGCTCACTTCCTTCTGCGCACACGCTGTGGGCTCGCTTGCTCCAGAACCCTCTGTCTCTTCATTGGGGGGTCCCCAATTTTGTACTGGGTCCCTGTGCATGCGCTCCCACGGTCTTCCCTCAGTGCTCATCTCCAGCCTGGCCCTCTCCTGAGGCTCAGGCCCATGCGCCCCTCAGCAGACACTGAGCACCCGCTAAAGCGGACCCCGGGCCACTCGCCAGGGCCTGGCGGGGAACAAAGCACACGGACACCCCCTTTGGGGAGCTCTTACTTGTTCGTTCTCTCAGCCGTGACTGTTATTCATCAGTCAGTGATGTGACGTTCGGGGCTGTGAAGAAAAGGAAAAGCAGTAAAGAGTGATGGGCAGAGGACCGCTTTGGGTGGGTGGGTGGGTGGGTAGGTAGGACCTCTTGTTGGAGGTGCTGTTGGGCAGAGAAGTACAGGAAATGGATGATGAGCCACATAAGCAGGTGGAACAGGAACGGATGTCCTGGGCAGAGGGAAAGCACATGTAAAGTCTGAGGCGGCGGAGACGTGCAGTTCCGGAAGCGGCAGCAGGCCAGCGAGGCGGCAGCGGGGCTTGTGGTCTGTGGTGAGGCTGAAATCTCAGGAGTCGGATCAAACGGCCTCGCTGGCTGAGATAAGGAGTTTGGATTCTATTCTAGGCTTGTGGGGAGCCGTGTTCCAGCAGGGCGGCACGGCTGTAGAGGCAGGAGTGGGCAGGGAAACCATTCGGGAGACTGCGGGCCCAGGCAGCGATGGCAGGCGTTAGGGGGACACGGGGCCCAGGCAGCGATGGCAGGCGTTAGGGGAGACTGCGGGGCCCAGGCAGGATGGCAGGGGTTAGGGGAGACTGCGGGGCCCAGGCAGGATGGCAGGCGTTAGGGGGACACGGGGCCCAGGCAGGATGGCAGGCGTTAGGGGGGGATCTGCGGGGCCCAGGCAGTGATGGCAGGCGTTAGGGGAGACTGCGGGGCCCAGGCAGTGATGGCAGGCGTTAGGGGGACACTGCGGGGCCCAGGCAGTGAGGGCAGGCGTTAGGGGGAGACTGCGGGGCCCAGGCAGTGAGGGCAGGGGTTAGGGGGACACTGCGGGGCCCAGGCAGTGAGGGCAGGGGTTAGGGGAGGCTGCGGGGCCCAGGCAGGATGGCAGGCGTTAGGGAGAGACCGGGGCCCAGGGAGCGGTGGCAGGCGTTCGGTGGAAGGGTGAGAAGTGGTCAGCTTCTGGTGGGTTTTCAGGATAAGTCGGCACGGTTTAAAGGATTGGATGTTGGGGAGAGGGACGAAATGAGAGCTGGCTCCAGGGTTGGTCTGAGCAGCTGGCAGCAGCACTGACGGAGATGGGGGAGGCGAGGAGCAGCACACCAAGAGGCGTTTAGGGTGGGTGGGGTTCGGGTGCCTGGTGGCCCAGTGCAGGTCGTGAGTAGCCAGCCTGGAGCTGGGGCTGGGTGCCTGTTTCCTGAATTTACCTCTATTTGCCAGCAGGCAGCGGTTTTTGCAGGCTCTGAAGGAGAGTGTAGCTGGCAGCACAGACGGGAGTCTGAGGACTGAGCCCTGGGCGCTGTCTAGAGGCCGGAGGAGGAAGCAGAGGGAGGCGGCAGCAGAGGAAGGCTGAGCTTCGTCAGCGGTGGGAGGAGGCCGGGAATGGGGTCCCAGCAGCTGAGCAGAGATGTTCTGCTGGGATACGCAGGGGGCCAGGCAGCGAGGGCCAGGTTTGGCTGCCGGGAGGAAGGCTCTCTACAGGCCAGAACCATGAACTGACCAGCTCTCTAGGTCTGCCCGAGGCCTGGCCCTGCCAAGGCATTAGCGGTGAGTTAATGAAATGTTTGACCAAATATAGCAGGCTAATTTTTAAGTTGATAATTTTCTGTGGCTCTCGAATGATGTTATAAATGTCCACATGGCCCCTGGCAGGAAAAAGGCCCCTCACCCCTGCAGGCTTGGCCATGGCCCTGGCGGTAGGGCATGAGCATTGGTAGTGACCAGTTCATTCCTCCAGGGCGCGCCTCTCCCTCTGGCCTGGGCTTGTGGTTTGACCGGGGCCGTGGGAACGGGGCTGCTGAGTCAGAGGCATTTTCTCCTCCAGCTCTCCTGACTCAGCACACGTGGGGAGACCTGTGGGCAGGGTTGGGGGCTAGTCCCCTGGAACTCGAGGTCCGAGCTCAGTGGGGAGTTGGGCCAGTCTGAGGTCCAGTGGGGGTTTGAGTCGGGTGCGCATCTGTTAGGCAGACCCTGGATTGAAGCCCTGTGTCTGATCACAATCAAGGCTCCCTGGGTTCATGGTGGGTCAGCCCCTGAGAGCTGGTACAGGCTCCAGCTACCAAGCCTCACCCTGGCACCTGAGCTTTGTCACATGGCAGGACTAATGCCCCCTTGGCCCCTGTTGTGGGCAGGAATGCAGCGGGCAAAGATGGCAAAGAGCGCCTGGGCGGCTCGGTGCTGGAGCAGATCCCCTTCCTGCAGAACTGTGAGGACGAAGACAGCGACGAGGACGACGAGCTGGACAGCGTGCAGCACAAGAAGCAGCGGGTGAAGGTGCGTGTGCGAGCCGAGGAGGCTCCTCCTCCTCCCGGGGATCCCCTGCTTTGTGTACAGGCCCAGGTGCCCCTGTGGATGCTCAGGGCTCCCTCTGACCACATCCCAGAGGCCCCGTCGCCTTGCCTCAGTAACCTTTACTGTCAGGGCCGCCTCCGCCCCCCCTGCACCCTGTGCTCCCCAGCCTCCCTTCTCCGGCTCGTCTTTTCTGAACGCCAGACCAGGCTGCCCCCCCGGTGCCTCTGACAGTGCTCTCTCCTTCCGGCCAGCTCATCAGGCATACCCAGATGTGTTTTCGGTGTGACCGTGGCTCTTTGGCTTCCACAGTAGATTGTGAGCCTTTTCACTGCTCTCTCTCCAGCTCCCTGACTGGGCGGCTGGGCCCAGGGTTCAGCCTAGAGCCAGGCTGGAGTGCTTCGTGGGGCTTCCAGGCTGCTGTCAATGCCAGGATTCAGTTTCAGGGGCTCTGCCCACAGGGTAGTCCAGATCCCCTCAGCTGGACCTCGATCTCTGACTCCCAGCACATCCACCCTCATGACAGCGCTTCCCTTAGGCGTGGCATCTCTCATCTGTCCGGTGAACATCAGCGTGGGCCTTTGTGGGCCAGCTCTGTGCTGGCAGCTGGGGTGTGGAGACATAGTTGCTGACGTGGAGGAGTTTGTGGGCAGCGGCAGGATTGTAAGCAGCCATCCTTACAATCTGAGGGATGTGCACAGTGGGGTCAGGAGCATATACCTGTGAGGTGGGATCAGGGGACTGCAGAGACTGCCTTTCATTCACCCAGCCTTTCATCAGACTCCTTCCTTCTTTAAACTCACCTCAGGCACACCCCTCCTCCAGGAAGTCTTCCCTGATTTACTCTTACTCCCCTTCCCTCCACAGGCTCAGGAGCCTCGTGGAGGTCCCCTGTCCCACCTGAACCACTCTGGGTTCCCCTGTAACCCTTCTGCCCCATCCTTGTGAGGGCCAGGTCTGTCCTGCCCTCCGCATTCTCTCAGTGTGGCTCAGCCCAGACTAAGCGCCCAGTGAATTCACTGAGTGGAAGGGAGTGCACAGAGCCAGACCCTAGAGTTGGGTTTACAGGAGACCAGCATGTCTCTGAGCACGGGCTCTCCAGCATCGCTCCCGGGTCCCCCTGCCCCCACTAGGATTTTCACTGCTGGGCTGGTCTTACCTCAGCCTCCTCCGGGAGACCTTCCACTCCTCTCTGCTCCTCCTGGCATCTGCCACTGCTCCCCCCCTCATTGTGTAGGGTATCACACTTCCCCGTGCCCGCACAGCAGGCCTTCCGTGACCAGACTGATATGAAAGACCCGCCCATGGCCCCAGGCTGGCTCCAGCCTCGCTGTGTAATGTTGGTATCTGATGCTCTTTGTCTTAACTGGAGTTTCAGAGGCTAACGGTCCCGGTCTCTGGATTCTGAGGATTAACTAAATGAGTTAACATAGGAATCCGTGGCTGCTGCACGGAATGCTCAGTGGTGGCATTGGTGGGCTCCGCAGTGAGAGCCACAGCCACAGGCACAGGCACAGCCACAGGCACAGCCACAGGCACAGCCACAGGCACAGGCACAGCCACAGGCACAGGCACAGCCACAGCCACAGCCACAGGCACAGCCACAGGCACAGGCACAGCCACAGGCACAGGCACAGCCACAGCCACAGCCACAGCCACAGCCACAGCCACAGCCACAGCCACAGCCACAGGCACAGCCACAGCCACAGGCACAGGCACAGCCACAGCCACAGCCACAGGCACAGCCACAGCCACAGGCACAGGCACAGCCACAGCCACAGGCACAGCCACAGCCACAGCCACAGGCACAGCCACAGCCACAGCCACAGCCACAGGCACAGCCACAGCCACAGGCACCGCCACAGCCACAGCCACAGGCACAGCCACAGGCACAGCCACAGCCACAGCCACAGGCACAGCCACAGGCACAGGCACAGGCACAGCCACAGCCACAGCCACAGCCACAGGCACAGGCACAGGCACAGGCACAGGCACAGGCACAGGCACAGGCACAGGCAGGGTGGCTTTTCGGGGCCCATACAATCCCACAGTCCGTGACCCTGACTCCCGCCAGTGCCTCTCCGGGCACTCTGTCCACCCTCGGCTCTACGTCTTCTGGGGAGGAAAAGGAGGGCGCCCGCCCATGGTGCCCGCCCTCTGGTCCTCTCACAGGCCAGAGGCTGGCCGTCTCCAAATGTGTACCCTCCAAACCCAGCTTGGGGTGCTGAGCCTGGGGGAGGGGTTCAGCCATGCTCTTGGGGAGTCCAAGGCTGGCCCCCTGGGACCACTTAAGAAGGAAGAGAGGAGCTGGTTGAGTCTAGTGGTCGTCAGAATCCAGGTTCTTTTTTAAAAATATATATATATTTTATTGGTTTTTTACAGAGAGGAAGAGAGAGGGATAGAGTTAGAAACATTGATGAGAGAGAAACATCGATCAGTTGCCTCTTGCATACTCCCTACTGGGGATGTGCCCGCAACCAAGGTACATGCCTTTGACCGGAATCGAACCCGGGACCCTAGAGTCCGCAAGCCAACGCTCTCTCCACTGAGCCAAACCGGTTTCGGCTGGGGTGTGTTCTTAAGGCAGCACTTAAAACAGAACTCAGATATCAAAATTGTCTGGAAAATTCTGGAAGTCCCGTCAGCCTCAGGTGCAGTGTTTGAGGTTCCGAGTGCACACCCTGGGTGGTTCTCTGTAAGGTCATGATGCTAGATGTCATCTCACCAGGCTGTGTGTGAAGGTGTCCCGTGGGGCCCGGCTGCTCTTGCATTCACAGGTCTGGGACGGGGATTGTAAAGGGAGGGCACCTGCTGGTTTGGTTCCTGCCCTCGGCTAAGACGGGCTGTGGAAAACTTGGCAAACTCATTCGCTTGCCCAGCATGCCGTTCTGAGTGGAGGAGCCGTGCTGTTTTTCCCATTCTAACAGTAGCTGGTTACTGAGGATTTTGTTTCTTATGTAACCAGCATGTCTCCGAGCACGGCTCTCCAGCATGGTTCCCAGGTCCAGAACGCCTGGTCCCTCCTGCTCCCCACCAGGATTTTCACTACCGGGTCTTACCCCAGCCTCCTCTGGTTACCTAAGAAAACAAAACCTCAGCCAGCCTAGAGTTTTCAGGAAGAACCTGGGCACTCGGCTCACTCATTTCTCCGTGTGTAATAATGAGACAGTAAGTGCAGCGATGGCAACCAATCCTGTTGTGAGATCTGAAAGCATAGGTTTGAGTCTTATTCAGTGCACAGAGGCCAGCAGTGTTGATGAGGATTTGTTATTATTACATGTTACGTTCCTGGGTCTGTTCTCACTTTTATTATTTTCTTTTTGTTAATCCTCACTCCAAGGGTATTTTTCTCATTGATTTTAGAGAGTGGAAGGGAGGGAGAGAAGGATGGGAGAGAGAGAAAGAGAAACATCAATGTGAGAGAGACACATCGATTGGTTGCCTCCTGTACATGCCCTGACCAGGGCCGACCCAGAGATTGAACCTGCAACTAGGTATATGATCTTGACTGTGAATTGAACCCGAGACCCTTTGGTGTGCAGGCCGACGCTCTAACCACTGAGGAGCACCAGCCAGGGCACTGTTCTCACTTCGATGGTGCACCTCTGTACACTCATAGACAAACATCGCCCTCTCCCTGAAGCAGGCTGTCATTGGCTTTTCTTCATGAGAAATAGTGTTGGGGGGGCAGGGATTGGAGGAGTGGGAAAGCCTGAGCAAAAACCAGAGGAGGGCTGGGAGGGGATCACAGCCGGAGGCGGAGGAGGGAGGTCTGTAAACTCAGGCTGGGGCTCCAGGAGGAGCAGCCTCTGAGGACTCCCAGCAGGGGGCGCACGGCCCCAGAGGAAGGCCTGCGGCGGAGCTGGTGCTGGTGGCTGTGCGGTGGTTCCTCGCAGGCCCTGGCTGCCTGCTCGGAGGCTGGGGGCCTCGGCTGTGGCGCGAGCTCCCTAACTGTCTGGTCCCCGCGCCCAGCTGCCGGCCAAGGCCCTGGTCCCTGAGATGGAGGATGAAGACGAGGAGGACGACTCGGAGGACGCCATCAACGAGTTCCATTTCCTGGGCTCAGGAGAGGACGGGGAGGGCTCCCCGGACCCTCGGCGGTGCGCGGGGGAGGGCGCCCACCACGAGCTGGGTGAGTGAGGCCTTCTGGCAGAAGCCGCACTCGCAGCTGCTTCCTGCCCCAGGGTCTCCACCGGATGGACATGCTTCCTGAGAGGAGGGGGCGGGGGGAGGGCATGAGGTCCGCGCCACAGGAGCCAGGCCGCACCCTTCCCTGGAAGACCCCCATGGGACACGGGGCTGCAGCCTGTGCACGCTGTGGGCCTCGGGGAGGAAGCAGGATGGGACCACGGGAGAGGCAGGCAGGGCCTCCATGTGCCGATCTTCCTCCGGCCCTGGCACTCAGCGCGAGGCCCTGGGGGTCCCGGAACGTGGCTGGAGACCGAGGTTTCTGCAAGGGCGGTCCGTGGAGGGTCCCCACTCAGTCTCCCGTCCATCCCACCCACTGTGAGCCCGGTGCACTCTGGGACTCCCAGCTCCCACGGGAGGCTTCTGGTGGGGGAGGAGGCGCCCGGCCTGGCTGGGTTGAGCTGCTGGTGATCCTGCCTGGTGCCTCACCCTGCAGAAAGCCGGCGGGTCAAACTCCAGGGCATTTTGGCCGACCTTCGGGATGTGGATGGACTGCCCCCCAAAGTGACAGGACCGCCTCCTGGCACACCCCAGCCCCGGCCACACGAAGGTAAGAGGCCCTCACCCTGGCCCGGCCCACAGGGCCACGGCATCTACGGCAGAGGGAGGCTGCAGAGCTAAGCCCAGGGCTTCTGTGTCCTCGGTCCAGGCCCGGCCCCTAGTTGGCAGCCTCCCTGTCCCAAAGGTTCGTCTGTCTGTCTCTGTCTCCCTCTCTTTTTGTCTGTCCTGCCCTGCCTGCCTGTCTGTCTCTCCCTGTCTCTTTCTTTCCAGCTGTGATTCTTGATCTTGTCTCTCCCTCTCTCCATCACACCTCACCTCTCTCTCCGCCTCTCTGTCTCCTTCTCTCTCCCGGCCCCTCTCTGCCCCCTCCCTCCCCTCCCCCCACCAGGTTCCTTTGGCTTCTCCTCAGACGTTTTCATCATGGACACTATCGGGGGCGGGGAGGTGAGCCTGGGGGACTTGGCAGATCTCACCGTCACCAATGACAACGACCTCAGCTGCGACGTAAGTTCTCAGGGTGCCTACCCCCACGACCCCCAGGGGCATTCTGCATAGTGGCAGCATCTCTGAGCGCTGGCTGTGCGCGGCTTGTGCTCAGTCCCTTGCACGTGAGGACCACGTGAGCCCGTCTAGCAGCTCGGCTGTTTGGCATAGGGAGCCTGTGTCTTAACACGGTGCCAGGCTGCTTCTCCAGGGGCCCTCCCAGTCCGGCTCACTGTGTGCACCCAAGTCCAGGACCAGCTGCTGGGCAGGGCGCGGGGGGAGCGGAAGCTAGATGAGCATCAGAGGACGGGGCTCGCTGGCAGCAGTGTGGGTAAGACCCTGCAGAGTTGGACTTGAGCAGACCTTTGAAGGGGAGTTGGCCTCCAGCCCACAACCAAAACATCAGGCCGGTCTGGTGCGCATGGGGCTGGTGGCGGAACAGAAAGGAAACTGAGGGCCCGTGCTCTGAGCTGGAGGCCCGCGGGCGGACCCTGCCATCTGGGATGTGGAGTCGGGTGGCAGGACACTCCAGAGCTTTTAGCAGGATCTCAGGGGTGCTGATCCCAGGGACGGGCACAGCTGTGGGAGCTGGGAAAGGGGCCAGAGCCGAGCCCCGAGCAGAGGAGCTGCCCCGCGTCTGATCCTTCCTGGGGAGTGTGTGAGAGGGGGTCACCCACGCAGAGCCTCTGGCCCTAAAGACTGTGGCAAAGTGGCAGCTGGGGCAGGGGCCTTGGGACAAGCCTGGATGAAAGGGTTTGTCAGGTGTGAACTCTCTTGGGGCGGGCCCTGAGGTTTGCTATTTTTCTGCAAGGTCCCTCACCAGAGAGCGACACCCCACCCTGCAGGGCTGTGCAGTGTTTCTGGGATTTGCTCCCCAGCCTCTCCCATTGTGTGGGCCTGTCGCCATTTCCACACCTCAGCCGCCCTCCCCCATTGCTTTCTGCGTCCAGGCCCCTCTCAGGCCTGGGTCCATCCTTGCTGCCTCCTGCCTCAGGGACTTTGCACATGAAATGTCCTTCCTCAGTCCCTTCCCCTTATCTGGCTAAGTCCCACTTATTTGTCACTTGCTCAGGAGGAAAGCCTGTTGACCCCACAGGGGCAGTCAGGCTGCTGGATGCCTCCTCCCAGTACATCTTTTATTTTTTAATATATTTTTATTGATTTCAGAGAGGAAGGGAGAGGGAGAAAGAGATAAAAACGTCAATGATGAAAGAAAATTATCGGCTGCCCTCCTAAAGGGTCTGAGCCTGCAACCCGGGCCTGTGCCCTGACCGGGAATCGAACTGTCACCTCCTGGTTCATAGGTCAACGCTCAACCGCTGAGCCACGCTGGTGGGCCTCCCAGTGCGTTTCCATCCATATCCATAGCGCCTGTGCACGGGTGGGGTGGTCTGAGTGTCTGCCCGCCCCCGCCCCTGTGAACTGCGAAATCTCACGGTTCCGGGCTCACCTTGGTCCCTTCGGAGCCAGGCACAGCCCGCACACAGTGAGAGCTTGATGAGGGGGTGCTGCAGGGCCAGGAAGAAGAGGGGGCCTCGGGGCTGGAGGCCGGGCTGTGGGTGCTTCGCGTGGGTGTCTGTGGAGGCACGAGTCCTCGGGGTCCTGGATGCGAACTGCGGCTGCTGGGGGAAGAGGAGACTGAGGCAGCTCCCCCGCCCCCAGCTGTCTGACAGCAAAGACGCCTTTAAGAAGACGTGGAACCCCAAGTTCACCCTCCGATCACACTACGACGGCATCCGCTCCCTGGCGTTCCACCACAGCCAGTCGGCTCTGCTCACCGCGTCCGAGGACGGCACGCTCAAGCTCTGGAACCTGCAGAAGGCCGTCACCGCCAAGAAGTGAGGGCGGCCCCAAGGGTGGTGGGGCGTCGGGGCCGGGACAGGTGAGAGGCTCTCGGTGACTCTGTCTCCCGCAGGAACGCCGCGCAGGACGTGGAGCCTGTCCATGCCTTCCGGGCTCACAGGTAGGGGGCCCCACGGGCGGGGGGGGGCAGGAGCAGGGCAGCAGGAGGACAGAGTCCTGGGCCCTTGGCGCCCACACCCCTGCACAGCCGCTGGAGGAGGAAGCAGACATGGGGAGGGGAAGGCAGAGGACGGGCGACAGAAGCTCCAGAAGCGGAATGCCTTAGGCCGCCCCTGAAGAGTGCCAGGAGAGAGAGAATGGCAGGGTCCGGGGAGGGGCGAGCGTTGAGTTTTCCGTTTCCCCCTACTCTACCCTCAGGGGCCCCGTGTTGGCAGTAGCCATGGGCAGCAGCAGTGAATACTGTTACAGCGGAGGGGCGGACGCCCGCATCCACAGCTGGAAGATTCCAGACCTCAACATGGACCCCTACGATGGCTACGGTGAGAGCTCTTGCCCTCCTTCCCCACCGTCATCCACGGGGCCCCTGTCCCCCGCACTGTGGCTGCACCTGCCCAGGCCTACCACGCAGGCACGGGGGGCTGCTCAGCCTGGTGAGCGTGGGACAGCGTGACTCAGCACGTGGCAGTCAGACGAGATGGCTGAGCTGACTGCATCAGCGTGGGGCCAGGGAGCACATGTGAAGGCTTGGGGGCGCTGGCAGCACTCTGTCTGACTGAGCGGGGCAGGAGGAGAGAGAGCAGGTGGCAGGAAGAATTAGCGGGGCCGGCTTGCAGGGGTTTGTGCTTCCTTCTGGGGCACCTTTAAGAGTTAAGTGGAGAAGTAACCTCTGTTCAGGGTCTGTCCCTGCCCTCTGACCCCTGTTTTGATAAATGACCACACACGGCTCCGTGCAGCATCCTGTGGTGGTGGCGTTCAGAGGTCTGCGCCCCCTCCCTGTTTTCCTGAGAGCAGTCCTGCCCTGGGAAAGGTCAGGGGTCAGGCCCTGGCAGTGTGTGCTCTGGGCCAAACACCCATTGGGCTTCAGCACGGCCTGACCAGACACCGTGTTGACACAGTGGCCAGAGGCAGTGGTGGGACTGACCACAGGGCTCTGGCGAGACGGCCAGGCTGGTGCACGGGGCAGAAAGGACTGCAGGGCCCGGGTGGGGCCAGCCCTCAGGGCCCAGGCTTTGAAGAAAGGTCTGGGGCCAGAGTCATGATTGTTCCTTCTCCCTTAGCTGAGTTTTAAAAGGTACGTATCCGGCCGAATCCAGTTTGGCTCAGTGGATAGAGCGTCGGCCTGCGGACTGAGGGGTCCCGGGTTCGATTCTGGTCAAGGGCATGTACCTTGGTTGCAGGCACATCTCCAGTAGGGAGTGTGCAAGAGGCAGCTGATCGATGATTCTCTCATCAATGTTTCTAACTCTCTATCCCTCTCTCTTCCTCTTCCTCTCTGTAAAAATTCAATAAAATATATTAAAAAAAAAAAGTACGTATCGGGTGCCCACTGTGAGCACTGTTAGGGCCCCAGGGGACAGCAGGGAACAGACATCCCTGCCCCCTGGAGCTTCCATGTCCTAAACTCTTCCCAGTGAGCGGCCAGGCGGTGAGCAGCCGCTAGGGTATACAGCCGCGGTGACGGGTTCGAGTCCTGGCGCTTGGGGTGAGGCGGGGTGAGTGTGGCAGAGCTCGGGCTCCAGGCCCTCCACATGGCGCTGGCGGCCCTGACCCAGTCCATCCCCCCTCCCGGTGGGTCCAGACCCGAGCGTGCTGAGCCACGTCCTGGAGGGCCACGGGGACGCCGTGTGGGGCCTGGCCTTCAGTCCCACCTCCCAGCGCCTCGCCTCCTGCTCCGCCGACGGCACCATCCGCATCTGGGACCCCAGCAGCAGCAGCCCGGCCTGCCTCTGTACCTTCCCCACAGCCAGCGGTGAGTGAGGGACGGGGCCAGTGGGACGTGTGGAGCGGGAGGCCCTGCGAGGAGGGTGACGCCTGCACCCCAGTCCCGGGGCAGGACCGGTCTGTTAGGCAACCGTCCGTCCCCTCCGCCTCAGATCACAGGATCCCCACCTCAGTGGCCTTCACCAGCACCGAGCCTGCCCACATCGTGGCCTCCTTCCGCTCCGGCGACACTGTCCTGTATGACCTGGAGGCTGGCAGTGCCCTCCTCACGCTGGAGTCCCAGGGGAGCAGCGGTAAGGCCCCAGGGCTGGGTCTGAATGGCTCCCAGGCTGCGGGCTCCTGTGGTGCTGTGACGGGCTCGGTCAGCCGCAGGTGGCTCCCACCACCGGGGGCTCTGATGGACAGCCCGAGTCTGGTGGGGGGGTGCCTAGGTGCAGGGAGAGGGTCGGACTTGCCTGTTGGCCCAGTTGGTGGCATGGAAGAGCCATCTCAATGTCCGTCACCCCTCCTGTCCCCTCCAAGATGCTGGCCTGAGGAGGGCGTGGCCTGCGCGCCCCGCCCTCTGTATTTAGGCAGAGGCAGGGATGTGGCAGAATGGTCCTCTTGCCTTTGTCCTTGTCCCCCAACCTCCCCCGATGTCCCTCCTCCCTCTTTTCCTTCCAGGCCCAACCCAGATCAACCAGGTGGTGAGTCACCCAAACCAGCCCCTCACCATCACCGCCCACGACGACAGAGGCATCCGCTTCCTGGACAACCGGACAGGTGGGCCCGCCCCCCGCCCCCCACCCCCCGCCCCCCGCTCCCCGCTCCCTGCGCTGTGGAGGCGGTGACCAGCTCAGACCGGAACCCCTGGTGTCCGCTGGGAGGCTCTGAGCGGCCTTCCCAGGCCCGCCTTCCCCGGTGAAGCCCGAACTGGCACAGTGACTGCGCCCTCTGCCCTCAGGGAAGTGCGTGCACTCCATGGTGGCCCACCTGGATGCTGTCACCTGCCTGGCCGTGGACCCCAATGGCGTGTTCCTGATGTCGG
Source organism: Pipistrellus hanaki (assembly GCF_964339955.1). NCBI lineage: Eukaryota > Metazoa > Chordata > Mammalia > Chiroptera > Vespertilionidae > Pipistrellus > Pipistrellus hanaki. Next base: position 44,212,307 of record NC_140517.1, on the reverse strand, counting down.
GAAGTGAGTCCTTCCCCAGCCGCTGGGCACTGGCCCTGGGGGGTGCTCGGTGGGCTCCGGGGGAGAAGGGGGGCTGGGCGGGGAGCCTTAGGCGGCGGGAAGAGGTGTCATGGCGGAGACAGCAAAGCGCCGTGCGCAGAGCCCGGCCTGGGCACTTCCCGCATGGTCTCGTTTCCTCGGAACAACCGCCGCGGTTGGGACTGTGCCCCCATTACACAGAAGTGGAAGCTTGCGTAACTGGCACGGCCCAGTGGGCAGCAGGCATTGAAGTTCTGGTCTACTTGACTCGGTCCCCACAGCTTTTATAGCGTTTGTTGCCGCCCTGCTCTCTGTGGTTAAGGGCGCCTGGAAGGGATGGGTGAGGCTCGGCCATCGGAGCGGGCCGAAGCTCCCCAGGGGCGCTGGGTGTGTGCCGGTGGGAACTGGGCTGCCATTTGCCTCTGCTCCGCTGTGGGATCTCCGTGGGTGAGAGCGAGTGACTGCACAGAGGGTGGGGGAGTGTGAGGGCGGTGGGGGAGGGTGTGGACGGGCCTGGCCTCTGTCCTGCTCTCTGTCTGCTCGTGGTGGCAGCAGCGGCCTCTGAGGAGGTGGGCGAGGGTGAGGTCAGGGAGATGTAGCCCTGACAGAGAGGATCATACAGGGGCCTCCACCCAAACCAGCCCCTGGTCCTTCTGACACCTAAGTCACCACCTCCCTCCGGTGGCTCATGGCCCCCCAGGCAGGCCCAGCTCTGACCCCCCACCTCTGCTCAGGCTGTCACAGCCCACGTGCTTCCTGTCGGTCCTCAGGGCCTCCCCTGGCTGTGCCCGCTGTTTGGAAGGCTTTTCTCCCTCTTGGCCAGTCTGTCCCCACACTGACCGACTTATGCCCACAGCACTCGAGACCACCTGGCATTGTTTATCCTGTTTTCTTGTTTACTGTCTCCCGCAGCAGGAGGGAGGTTTGCCTGCTTTGTTTACAGTAGTTCAGTAAACACTGGCTGGATGGAGGGGGTCAGGCGGGATGTCAGGAGGGGACTGGGCAGAGGGAGGCAGGAGAACTGAGCCTCCACCTGGCTCCGAGGCCTTGAGAGAGGCCAGCCAAGGGCTTGGGGTCGGATCTGAGCGAGGAGCTGTGGGTCCGGAGCTGCCGGGTGACCGCTCGCTCCGCCCGCACCTGCGCAGGCCACGACTGCTCCCTGCGGCTGTGGAGCCTGGACAACAAGACGTGCGTGCAGGAGATCACGGCCCACCGCAAGAAGCACGAGGAGGCCATCCACGCCGTCGCCTGCCACCCCAGCAAGGCCCTCATCGCCAGCGCGGGCGCCGATGCCCTGGCCAAGGTCTTCGTATGATGCCCACCTGGCCCCGCCCTGGCCGGGCAGCGAGGCTGGGCAGGTGGGACTGAGGTGAGGAGCTGGGCCGAGAGGGAGGCAGGCCCCTGTGTCCTCACCCACCCTCCTTTGCCTGGCCCTTCCTGGGGCCGCAAGCCCTGCAGTCACAGTTAGGGCATCCTGTGTAGTCCTGGGGCATTCAGAGGGGGGCTGAGGTCTGGAGGGACCCAGAGCTGCCTTCCCTCTTGTGCCTGGAGGCCATGGTTCAGTCTCCCCTCCCTCTGTCTCCCCCAGGTGACAGCCCCAGTCCGGAGGCCCGGAGGCCCGGCTCCTCCTGCCTGCCTGAGTCTGGTGGTGCTAAAGGCCCTTTCCGCAGGAGGCCCTCCCCCATGGCCTGCCCCCCCAGCACTCAGCCTGGGGAAGGGCCTCCTTCAGGAATCACCCTCCAAGACGGCCTCCAGGAGTCTCATCTCTGCCCCGACGCCCACTCCTGGTCTCCTAGCTGCTTCCGGGGCAGCACAACCAGGGCTGGGTGTCCTTGGGGATCAGCTTTTCCAAGATGCCAGAAGGTGCCAGGTTCTCTCTTTGAACCCCCATTCCTCCTCTCCATCCTTCCAGACCGGGTGGGAGCTGTGCTGGGAGGAACCCCAGACGCCCCTGCTCTCGGTCCACCAGGAGCCACGGAGCCATGGACCCAGCTGTCCTCATGGGAGTGCTGGGCCTGGCCCCCCGGGAAGCACAGCCAGCCCCACCCCCTTCCAGTTCCCTCAGCACAGCTTTCCAGACACTACCCAGCGCCTCCAGGGCCAGCAGCTGCCCGGGAGCAGGCAGTGCCCTGTGGGGAGGCACCCGCCCCTCCCTCCCTCCACACTCCTCCAAGGGCAGTCCCCTACCCCTCAGGGGTCACCCCTGGGGAGAGGGGTCCTCTTCTTGCCCCTCCCTGGGGCATGGAGGATGGAGTGGGGTCCCCAGGGCCCCCCGTAACTCCCTGTATATCTGTATAAATAAATGGGATTTTAATGGAGCCCCCGCCCCCATGTCGTTATCACTGTGTGATAGTCTGTCAGTCTCCTCTCCTGGCCCTCCACTCTCTCCCTCTATTTATTTCACTCTTTTTTGGATTCCACCCTGAGCCCTCAGGATCCCTTCCAGTTTCCTGTTTATAAACCCTGTCCCTCTGTCCTGGACTTGTATGTGAAACTTGCCTCAATAAACCCTTTGGAGTAAGATGGGTGGCGGTGCTGACTGTTGGGGGGGGGGAAGGGGGCACTGTGGGAGGAGTGACTGGCTCTGTCTGCAGTGGGTGGGGCGTGGAGAGGGGATATGGTGATGGGTTGGGGTTTTGTGGTAGGGCAAGCGGGGCTGGAGCCTGGGCAGAGTGGGTGCAGGAACGGAAGTCAAGGCACAGGACCGAATCTCCCCGTGCCCCTCCTGCCCCTACGCGCTCTCCCCAGGGGCCACAGCAGCACCCTGGGCAGAGCCCACAAGCACAAAGGATGATTGACGGTGCAGCTCGAGACTCCTCCCCCTCACCCCACCACCGGCACCCCTGGGCTGTGATGGGGTGGTGAGGCCCACACCGGGGCTGACAAGGAGCAGGTGGAACCTGGGAGCTGCCTGTACAGCACAGCCGCCGTGCTGGGGGCTGTGGGGAGTGGGGTCTGTGTCAGCTGTACACGTAGCAGGCACCAGACCAGTGTGAGCAGCGCCATCTCACTGGGCCCCCACAACTTCAAAAGGCAGGGAGCGCTAGGAATGCTGTACGGAGAAAGGTGGAGGGTGGGGCGGAGGCTCACGGCCTCCAGCAGGGACCAGAATTTGTATCCTGTCCCTTGTCACTCCCTCTTACGCAGGCCTCCGCCTACCAGCAGAGTGTGCTTGGGCAAGTCCCGGCACCTCCCGGCTGTCAGGGCTGCACCCCGTGTCCGGATAGGGCCGGGCCCTGTGAGCACTTCGGGATGGAGTCCTGCAAACGGCACACTTGGGACGCGCCAGCATTTCCAGGAGAGGGTGCAGGTGGGCGGCTGGCCATCAGGTGACACTGACAGGCGCCTGCTGTGGGCTCCATGCGGCCTCGCTCCCCCCGCATCCTGGGCCCTGAGCAGCTTCACCAGGTGGTGGTTTGGGTTTTCGTTCCAGCCTCAGACTTCCTTCCCCAGCCCAGCCTGCACACACACACACACACCACCCCCCGGATGTGGTGACAAACACTACTGTATCAACTCGGTTGCCCCCAACAACCAGGAAGGGGGGCTCATCTTGCAGCCACCATCCCTCTGGGCTGGAACCCAGGTCCCCATCCCCACCATCCCTCTGGGCTGGAGCCCAGGCCCCCATCCCCACCATCCCTCTGGGCTGGAACCCAGTCGGGAACAGGCCATCTCTGCTAGGATGCCCTCGGAGCTCAAGCCACACCTTGACCTCTGGATGAATGGGGTGGGTGGTAGCAACTGGCCTGATCTTGGACAAGTCCTTTTGCCCCTGAGGGTTCAGCTTCCTGTATGTAAATTAAATAGTAGCCACTCATTATCTGGGGAGGAGAAATCAAGTATGAATTTCTTCTGAAGGAACTGAAAGGCGTTTTATTAACAGACTGGCACACGGTAGGCTGTCCATCGATGTTGGACGACTGAGCGCTTGAGGTGCCCACCCCTGTATCCCTGCAAATTATAGCGACAGCCGCCATGTGCTGAACTGTTTCAGGCACCGTTATACAATCTCATTAATCCCCACAAAGACCCTCTGAGGTCATATATTAACGGACGGAGAAACAGGCTCTGGGAGGGGAAGTCATACCTAAAGTCACACAAAGACAACCTGCTTTCCATCAATGAAACCGTGTGGCTGTGTTGTCCTCTCTACCGTGTCGCTACGGCCCTTCCAGGCGCCCCAAGCCTCTGGCTCTTCACCTTCCTGAGGACTGGGGTGGAGTGGGGAGCTGAAGGAAGGGAACTACACCCCCACCGCCTTCTGCCTGCCTCCTGAACAGTGACCCAGGCCTGGTTCACTCCGTGCACCTCGCCCAAGGCTGCTGGAGACAAACCTGAGGCCAGGACCTCTGCCCATCTGGATGCTTCCGTCTTCCCACCTATGGGATGGACTGGGGGTACTCGGCAACACCCCTTCTACTGGGTGGTGGAGGGGGTAAAGGGAGGCGGAGCCCGGAGAGCCGACCCGACCTGACACCCAGTTTCCCACTCTTTCCCCTGCGGTGGGCGCCGGATGCAGGCCGGGCCGCAGGGCCCCCCTCCTTAAAGGGCCAGGCACACATGCGCCCGCCCCCGCGACCTGTGGCGGCGGTGAGGGTGGCTCGCTCCTCCCTCTCCAGCTCAAGGAAAAGTTAACTTTCCAGGCTCGGTGTGTTATTAGGCGGGTGTGTGTGTGTGTCGGTCCTACGTCCCTGCCCCGCATCTCCCACCACCGGCCCCCGGATCGGTCCGGAGAGGTGCCGCCCCCAACTCCAAGGTGCCGGGCCCGCCCTCCCCTTCCGCCCCTCGCGTGCCCCGCCCCTCATGACGTCACCGAGGCCGGCGCCGATTGGCCAGCCGCGCCGTCGCTCCGGACACTTCCTCCTGGGCCGCGGCCGCGGAGCTAAACTTTGGCGAAGGGAAAAGAGCCACCGGCGCGGCGACCCTCCCCGGCCCCACCTCCGCGGCGGCCGGTAACGCCCCCTTCTCCGCGGGCCCCCGGCCCGACTTTTTTCCAACTTCCGAGATCCGAGAGATTCCCTCCTGAGCTCCGGCCCTCGGGATCCCTCTGCCCATCCCCGGGCCCGGTGGATCCCGGGATCCACTCGATCCCCGACTCCGAGACTCCCGCCCTCCACCCCTAAGGTTTGGTAAGCTCCCCCCACCCCCCTCATTGGATCCCCTTCTTAGAGCCACTGGATTCTGGGGTCCCCCCTGCTCCCTTTCGATCCTTTTTCTTTCCGAGGGGCCTTTGGGTCCTGGGTCTGCTGATCTCTGCGACCCCGACCTTCCAGATTTTCTCCTTTGATTTCTTGGGAACTCTATCCATCGCTGGGCGCCCCCCAAAAAACATTTCTTTTATCTTTTATAGTCTGTGATCCCTTGATTCCGGGCGGCTAGTCCACTAGATTTTCTTTTCTCTGATCCCCCCAGGATCCCGCCATCATCGAGTCCCCGCAAACCTGCCAGATTTCTCTTCGCGGCCCCCGGGGTCCCGCGCCCCCGCTCCCCCCGCTCCCCCCTGCGAGTTCCCGGCGACCCAGCGTGCTCCCCGCGCTCCTCCCGCCGGACCCCAGGCGGGCGCCGGGCGGCCGCTCCCGGGCCTCGCATGGCCGCCGCCCCCGCCCACCTCGCGGGGCTCCCGGGCTCCCCGGGGCCGGGGTCCCCTCCGCCCGCCGCGGGCCTGGATCTGCCGTCGCCGCCGCCGCCGCTGCTGCCCCAGGCCTCGGTCCCGGCGCCGGGCCCCGGCGTCTCCTTCCACATCCAGATCGGGCTGACCCGCGAGTTCGTGCTGCTGCCCGCCGCCTCGGAGCTGGCCCACGTGAAGCAGCTGGCCTGCTCCATCGTGGACCAGAAGGTGAGGCGCCGGCTCCCCAGCCCGGCTCGGGGAGGGGCCCCGGGGGAGCGTGCGCCCACCGAGGCCACCCGAGGCCACCCGGAGCCTGGCACAGGGCAGGGGGAGGGAGGGGCCCTAACCCCTGGGAGAAGGAGGGGTGGGGTGGGGCATTGGCCCCAGGTGCCTCTTCACCCCACTACCCGATCCATGGAGGGAGGCCTGGGCAGGGGTGGGGTGCCCCAGAGGCCCTCCCCACATTGCGAGTCCTTGCATGTTGTTTTCTGCAGCCGGCAGGGAGGAAGGGAGGGGCCCGCCAGGTGTGGAGGGAGGGAGGGAGGGAGGAGGAGGTAGGGGCAAGTGGGGGCATCAGATGGGGGTGAGGGAACACCTCCCGCCCAGGCCCATCCCTCACCTCCCATTTGGTGGAAAATAGAAATTGAAGCCAGGCTGGCCGAGGCGATCGGATGACACGTGTGGGTGTGGGTGCTTGCACTGGCTGCCAGGGGCAAGTGAGGTCTCGGAGCCTAATCCCTGCCCTCCCCGGGGCCTGAGGGGGGTGTGGAGGGACAGGCGCCTCTTCCCAGGGTTCAGAGGCTCTGGGGACCCCCCCTCCCCCAACACACACACTCTAATACTGGCCTGTTCAAACCGGCCTTCCCCACCCCCACCCCACTCTAGCTCTGGGCACCAGGGTCACGGGTGGGGGGAGGGGGCTGGGGGTCTTGGCCAAAGGGAGCCCGAGAACATGAAAAGTCAGAATAGCGGGCTTCTCTGCTGTTCGAATTCTAGTGTAAGATGGTACCGCATTGTTGTTTTGATTTGCATCTCTCTGATGATTAGTGACTTTGAGCATGTTTTCATGTGTCTCTTGGCCTTCCTTCTGTCTTCTTTCGAAACGTGTCTATTTAGCTCAGTTGCCCATTTTTTTTTTAATTGGGTTGTTTATCTTCTTTTTGTTAAGTTGTATGAGTTCTCTATTAATTTTTGAGATGAAACCCTTATCATTGATATCGTTGGCAAATGTGTTCTCCCATGTAGTGGGGTTGTTGTGTGAATTCTAGACTGCCAAGATGTCAGCGCGTTACCGAATTCTAAACGGGAATATGCTACTGTAGGGGACTGGCTTCCTCTGATAGGAAGCATCCAGACCAGGGGTCTTCAAACTACGGCCCGCGGGCCACATGCAGCCCCCAGGGGAGTCTGATCCTGCCCACCAGGTTTTTTGGGCAGTGAGCGCAGCCGAGGTGTTACAGTAGGAATTAGTAGTTCATATAGTCCGGCCCTCCAGCTCTCTGAGGGACCGTGATCTGGCCCCCACTTTAAAAAGTTTGAGGACCCCTGATCCAGGCGTTAGAATCCTAGCTCGTTGGAACATTAGCATCCTGGGTTGTTGGGATCCTTCGATGCTAAGATGTTCAGCTACTCGAGTCCTGGTTTGTCAGACTCTGAGGACAGTAAAATGCTAGCCCAGTGGTCGTCGAGGTTGTTGAAAATCCTGAAAGCGATCGTGAGACTGTGCTAGACTCTGGCATGTCTGTTCTTCCGAGAAGGTAGGCGAGTGAGAACCCTCACACCTCGGGATGTCAGAATCCTCTGGCCCCTGGAAATGAGTTCTCTGGGCTTCAGAGAGACCTCTGCGCTGGGGCCACGTCCCCCGTTTTACAGACAAGAGCTTAGAGACAGACTTCCCGGGCAGTCAGGGCCCAGGCGGCGGGTCCCCTTGGACCCTCTCCCGGGGGGGCAAGAGCAGATAGGACTTCCTTTGCCCCCCTCTACCCGCCACATCCCTTCCCCAAAAAAAACTAGCAGCCCCAGCTCCACGCCCAGCTGAGCCTGCTCTTTGGGAACCCGGCTGGGGAGGACAGGCTGCCCTGGGGTGGATGCTGTGAGCAGTGCTCAGGCTTCACCCCACTCCCCCAGGCCTCGCCCCGGTTTACTCTCTGCCCTCCCCGTCCAGGTGTGGGCGGGCCCCTCTCCTTCCTTCCAGCCGCCCCACCTGGGCCGTTTCACTTTCCGTTCCACCGGCTTTCATTTCCTGCCCCCCCTTCCCAAAACTGGGGACCGGGACACCTGGGGCCTTTGGCCTCTGGGTGGGGAGCACCCTCCACCTTCAGCTCCCTGAAGCCCTGGCCACCCCCAGCCCCCACCCCCAGGAGTCCTCCCGCCCCTCCTCTCAGCCTCTCAGCGCGCCCTGCCCAGCCGCTGGGCCTGGAGCCAGGTAACAGGACAATGGATCCAGGAAGGAAGCTGTGGGGGGGGGGGGGGGGAGATTGAGGGGGAAGCGGCCTAAGGAAAGGGGTGCTCCCTCAGACACCCACCCCACCCCGATCTCCGGGAAAGTCGAGGTGCCTTCCCACCCCGGGGCGCCCATCCCGCCGCCACCCTCTGGCCCGCGCGCTCCCCGCGCACCTGGGCCCCGCACCCGCCGGCGGGGCCGGGCCGGGAGGGGAGGGAGCGGCAGGAAGCCAGGGCTGCGGGGTCCCCGCGTTTCCGGGGGAAACGAGCCGGCCCTGCCCCTGGGAGGGTCCCAGGCCGCTGCTTTCCTGACGCCCCCCCTCCCCGCCCCGCCTCCCAGTTCCCCGAGTGCGGCTTCTACGGCCTCTACGACAAGATCCTGCTGTTCAAACATGACCCCGCGTCCGCCAACCTCCTGCAGCTGGTGCGCTCGGCCGGCGACATCCAGGAAGGCGACCTGGTGGAGGTGGTGCTGTCCGGTGAGGGCCCGGCTCGCCCGGGGCGGGGCCCCTGAGGGTGTGGAGGGGAGGTGGGCCCCGAAAACGGGCTCTTTATTTATTTTATTTATTTATTTTTGAGACAAATTAGAATGATTTTATACAAAATACATTGCATCTCACACACCAGGAATCTGTTGAAAACTTGCTCTTTAAAAGTCCGGAGCCCGTGGTTCTCAGCTTCTGCTCCGGAATGGGTCTGTAATATTTTTTAGAAAATTAATATAATTTTTAAAATATATATATATATATATATTTTTATTTTATTTTTTTGATTTTTTTACAGAGAGGAAGGGAGAGAGATAGAGAGCTAGAAACGTCGATGAGAGAGAAACACCGACCAGCTGCCTCTTGCCCGCAACCAACCTACATGCCCCTGACCGGAATTGAACCTGGGACCTTTCAGTCTGCAGACCGACGCTCTACCACTGCGCCAAACCGGTTTCGGCAATTTTTTAAATGATATATTTTATTGATTTTTTTCACAGAGAGGAAAGGAGAGGGATAGAGAGTTAGAAACATCCATCAGCTGCCTCCTGCACACCTCCTACCAGGGATGTGCCCGCAACCAAGGTACATGGCCTTGACCGGAATCGAACCCGGGACCCTTCAGTCCACAGGCCGACGCTCTATCCACTGAGCCACACCGGTTTGGGAAGGGGTCCGTGTATCGTTGTGCGCTTGCACTGTGGAGTTCGCTGAACATGAACCATCCACAGCAACGCTTTCCCCAGACCCAATGCTGAGAGAGAGAAGCCAGACACCGGGCCCCGTTCTGTGTAATTCCGTTGGCTTCTAATGCCACTACGCTGTGTATGGTATTAGAAGCCGAGAGGGAAGAGGGAGTTGGGGGTGGGGGGCACGAGGGAGCTTTCTGGGGCCTGGGGGAGACTTCCATCGACCCCCCCCTCTGGGGGGGAGGGGCTGGTGACACTGTGTGTCCCGTTTGGCAGTTCACAGAGCGTGCGCTTCTGTGTCCTTTCTGGCCAGAAGCTAGAGGTGGATGTGAAGTTCAAAGTGTCTTGATGCCCAGGCCTCCTTCCCAGGGAAATGCTAAATGCAGCCGGACTCTGCAAGGCGTGAGGTGCCCCTGGCACCTGCATTTTCAGCCAGAATCGAGTCCACCCCCTGGCCATCCCCACGCTACTGATGGGCACACTGTCTGTGACAGTTAGTGACCCTTGGTTCTTTCAGGAAGGGAGGGGGGGTGGCGGTATCTGCCTTATTCATGGCTGCATCCCCCCCCTCCTGCCCCCCTCCACACACACACTGCCCCTTGCGTGCTGCAGAGCTCAGTGCAATTTGGATTTAATCCCCTTACAACCTTATTCAGGTTTTAACTGCCCTCCCTCATAGAGACTAGCACCGCTTAGATTTTTAAAAAAATATGTTTTTTATTGATTTCAGAGAGGAAGGGAGAGGGAGAGATAGGAAACATCAATGATGAGAGAATCATCGATCGGTTGCCTCCTGCATGCCACCCACCGGGAATGTGCCTGCAACCCAGGTACACGCCCTTGACCGGAATCGAACCTGGGACCTTCCAGGCCACAGGCCGACGCTCTATCTGCTGAGCCAAACCGGCCAGGGCCATGAATTCATCTCTTCACACTGCCCTCCTTACTCTCTTTGTCCCAGCCAAGTTTGCCTGCCCCTGTCCCTGGAACAGACCCAAACGCCCTCCTACCACAGGGCCTTTGCACCTGCTGCTCTGGATGCCTGGAATGCTGCCCCATCTCGCCTTCTCCTCGTTAGCTCCTCCTCGTTATTAGGAGCTCGGCTTAAATGCCGTTTCCTCCCTTGTCCAAGATTTCCTGGTTTACGTGTGTGTTTACGTTTCGTGTCTGTCTCCCCAAAAGAATGCCAGCCCCTTGAGAGCAGGGTGTAAATCCCTCTTATTTATAGTTTTATCTTGAGTGTGTAAATAGTGCTTGACTCACAGAAGACAGTCTCCCCTTTCTGTTGCAATCACACAAAGAAAAATAGTCGGCTGGGACTTGGGGGGTGGGGAGGGCAAACGAGACTTAGTCCCAAAATGAAACCTCTGAGATAACAGCTAACCTCCATGGAGCACTTCCTTTGTGCCGAGCACTGTTTTAAGAGCTTTCCGTATATTCCTTCCACCCTTCAAGAACCTGTATGGAGATACCGTTATGATTCTAGAATGTTCTTTCATAGACACCTGCGTAGCTCAGATCCTACCTCCTTCAGGCCTTCACCTTAACGTCACCTCGCAGGGGCCTTGCCTGACCACCCGTTCCAATTTGTACCTCTTGCACCTTCCCTGCTTAATTTTTCTCCTAAGCACTTTCTGACATCTAACCAGCTATATATTTTATTACTTAAGGTTTTCAGAGAGGCAGAGAGTCTGGTGCTAAAAGCATGAACTCTGGAGCCACACTGGCCTGGGTTTGACCGTGAGTTCTAGCTGTGTGACTTTAGACAAGTTGCCTAACCTCTCTGTGCTCCAGCCTCCTCAAACAGGGAATGGGGACCGTGACAGGATGTACCTGACAGTCCTGAGAGGCCTAAATTCATTAGTGGTGGTTCTGTGGTGTTGTTTTTTTTTTTAAATTATTTATTTTGATTGATTTGAGAAAGAGGGAGACACACAGAGAGAGAAAGAGATAGACAGACAGACAGAGTCAGAGAAACAAAGCTCTAAGCAACTAAGCCACACCCGCCAAGGCTAAAATCATTCTGTTTATTTATTTATTTATTTTAAATATATTTTTATTGATTTTTTACAGAGGGAAAGGGAGAGAGAGTTAGAAACATCGATGAGAGAGAAACATCATTTAACTGCCTCCTGCACGCCCCTCCCCCCCTACTGGGGATGTGCCCTCAACCAAGGTACATGCCCTTGACCAGAATCGAACCTGGGACCCTTAAGTCAGGGCTTCATTCACTTTTGAAAGTACTTAGTGCAGTGCCTGGCATAGAGTAACCGCTGGGCTGGGTGGTGTTTCTTTTCTTTACGCTGCCTGCTGCCCTCACTAGAGGCTAGGCAGGGATTCTGTCTGAGGTGCTATCCCTATTGCTTAGGACATTTTAAAGATGAAAACACTGAGGTACACAGGTGTTTGTTTTTTCCTCTTGATGGTCAGGCTCTACCCCAGACCAAATAGATCAGAAACTCTGAGGGTGGGGCCCAGGCATCTTTATCTTTTTATTTAAAATTTTTAATTGTGGTGAAATATGCATAAAGTAAAATGCACCATCATAACCATTTAAAAAAAATTTTTTGTTGTCGTTAATCCTCACACTAGGACACTTTTCCACTGATTTTTAGAGAGTGGGAGGAAGGGGGAGAGACAGAGAGAGAGAGAAACATCGATGTGAGAGAGACACATGGATGGATTGCCTCCTGCATGTGGCCCCCGAGGGTGCCTTGGATCAGCCTGCAAACCTCGAGGTACGTGCCCTTGACCAGAATCAAACCCGGACCCTTCAGTCCGCAGGCCAATACCCTATCCACTGAGCCCAACTGGCTAGGGCCATATAACCATTTTTCAGTCTACCTTTCAGTAGTTTTAATTACATTCACATTGTTGTGCAACCAATCCCCAGAACTGTCTTCATCTTGCAAAACTGGAATCTTATACCCATTCATCAACTCCCTCCCCCTTCTCCCAGTCCTGACATAAGCACATAGCTGCTTTGCCCAGTGGTGGAGCTGGGGTATGAATCCAGGTAGAATGTAATATGTGAGTAAATGAAGGAAGGAAGGAACAATTAAACCTTGCAGCTGGGCCCAGCCGGTGTGGATCAGTGGTTGAACCAGGAGGTCACGGAGATTCCGGGTCATGGCATAAACCCTGGTTGAAGGTTCCACCTCTCAGTGGGGGGCATGCTGGAGGCAGATGATCAATTTCTCTCTCGTCACTGATGTTTCTATCTCTCTCTCCCTCTTCCTTCTTCTCTGCAATCAATAAAAATATATTTTGAAAAGATCCTAAAAACAAAAAAACCTTGCACTGTAAGGGGAGGATTGTAAGAAGCCCGGGAACGCGGGGGCTGACATGGCCTCCGCTGGCCCCGGCTCAACCATCGCCCTCCCTGCCGCCCGCAGCCTCGGCCACCTTCGAGGACATCCAGATCCGCCCGCACGCGCTCACGGTGCACTCCTACCGCGCGCCCGCCTTCTGCGACCACTGCGGCGAGATGCTCTTCGGGCTGGTGCGGCAGGGCCTCAAGTGCGACGGTGAGAGGCGGGGCTGGGGCAAGGGGCGGGGCCTGGGGCGGGGAGCGCGGGGCAGGGGCGGGGCGCAGGGCAGGGGCGGGGCATGAGGTGGGGCGCAGGCCAGGGGCGGGGTCTGAGGGGAGCGCGGGTTAGGGGGCGGGGCCCGGGGCGGGGCGCAGACCCGGGGGCGGGGCCTGCTCAGAGTGCAGGTCTGGGGGCGGAGCCTGAGGTGGGGGGCGGGGGGCGGGGCCCGGGGCGGAGCGCAGGCCTGGGGCGGGGCCTGCTTAGAGTGCAGGTCTGGGAGCGGAGCCTGAGGTGGGGAGCGCGGGTCAGGGGGCGGGGCCCGGGACGGAGCGCAGGCCTGGGGCGGGGCCTGAGGCGGGTCGCGGGGCCTGGGGCAGGGCGCAGGCCAGGGGCGGGGCCTGGGGCGGGGCGCGGGCCAGGGGGCGGGGCCTGGGGCGGAGCGCAGGTTAGGGGCTGGGCTCGGAGGGAGAGGTCTGGGCTCGAGCCGGAGCTGGAGGAGGAGCTGGGGATGGGGCCAAGAGGCGGGTCTTGAGCGGAGGGTGGGCGGCGGCTGGGGTGGGGAACAAAAAGAGGCGTTCACAGGGAAAAGGCGGAGCCTGTATCCTAGAGGGATCTGCTGGATAACAGCCAGTAGGGACTTTTGGAAGGAAGGAGTTTTAGCCAACTCCTAATCCGTAGGGCAGCCTGGGTCAGCAAGGGCAGCTGGAACTCAGGCAGAAGCTGACGCTGCCATCCACAGGCAGAAGCCCTTCCTCTGGGAAGGCTCAACTCTGCTTTCTAAACCTTTCAGCCCAGATGAACTACCAGGTTAGTGGTTGGCAAACTCATCAGTCCACAGAGCCAAATGTCAACAGTACAACGACTGAAACTTCTTTGGAGAACCACATTTTTTAAACTTAAACTCCTTCTAACGCCACTTCTTCAAAATGGAATGGCCCAGGCCGTGGCATTGTGTGGAAGAGCCACACTCAAGGGGACAAAGAGCTACATGTGGCTCTCGAGCTGCAGTTTGCTGACCGCAGCACTAGGGTAATCTTTCTCACTTAAAGCCCGCTGATTGTGGACCTGAATCACATCTTTTTTTTTTTTTTTAATATATTTTATTGATTTTTTACAGAGAGGAAGGGAGAGGGATAGAGAGAAATGAGGGAAAATCATTGATCAGCTGCCTCTTGCACACCCCCTACTGGGGATGTGCCCGCAACCAACATACATACCCTTGACCGGAATCGAACCTGGGACCTTCCAGTCCGCAGGCCGATGCTCTATCCACTGAGCCAAACCGGCTTCGGCCTGAATCACATCTTATAAACTACGACACAGCAACACCTCGATGAGTGATTGAGTAACGGGGGTGCTGACCGCCGGAGCCCGCCCGTCCCCCTGGCACCTCAGTCGGCTAGGGCTGCCATAGCAGAATACCTCTGCTGAGTGGCTTCAGCAGCAGACTCGTGCTTCTCACGGCTCCAGAGCTGGAAAGTGTAAGATCGAGGTTCCCGTGGGGCTTGTTTCCTGGGAGGACTCTTCTTAGCTTGCAGATGGCTACCATCTCACCACGCGCTCGCTAAGCGTGTGAAGAGGGGGCAGTTCTGAAGTGTCTCCCTTTATATAAGGACCCATCTCATCAAATCAGGGCCCCACCCTACTACCCCATTTCACCTTAAGGCCCCATCTCCAGATGCGGTTACGGTGCAGGTTAGGGCTTCACCATGTGAATTGGGGGTGGGGACCCACAGATATTCCGTCTGCAGCAAGCACCCATACACATCTCCTTAAACAGTGGTCGGCAAACTGCGGCTCACGAGCCACACACGGCTCTGTGGCCTGTTGATTTTTTAGCAAAGGCCAGCTGAGGAGTACCCTAATTAAGTTAACAACAAGGTACCTACCTCTATAGTTTAAGTTTAAAGAATGTGGCTCTCCATCGGCTTGGGGACTGAAAGGTCCCGGGTTCGATTCCGGTCAAGGGCATGTACCTTGGTTGCGGGCATATCCCCAGTTGGGGGTGTGCAAGAGGCAGCTGATCGATGACTCTCTCTCATCGATGTTTCTAACTCTCTATCTCTCTCCCTTCCTCTCTGTACAAAATCAATAAAATATAATTTTAAAAATATATAAATTTAAAAAAAAAGAATGTGGCTCTCAAAAGAAATTTCAATCGTTGTACTATTGATATTTGGCTCTGTTGGCTAATGAGTTTGCCGACCACTGCCTTAAACCGTACATACTTAAAAAAAAAAAAAGGAACACCATGCTCCTTTAGCCAAGATGTCTTAAGGTTACGCCCAAATGTCCCTTCCCTCTTGGATGCTTCTGAGTGAGAATGTGGAGGTCTCGCCCTTCTGCATCTGAAGCCCACCTCGCCCGCCTGGGCTCTGCTCCACACGGAGGACGGGGACCGTCCACTCTGCGCTGACCACCTGCTGCTCCGTCCGCGTGCCGGCTTCGTGGTGGCCGAGCTCACGTGGAAACCCGGAGTCTCTGATAACCTGTGCTCCAGGGGGCCAGCAGCATCGACCACAGTTGTTATCATGCAGCCCTGAGTACATGGCGGCGTTATGTAAGGGCTTGGACCGATAGCCGCGGCAGGCCTGCAGAAAATGGACTCCGTGCCTTCAAAGCTGCTGTCAATATGGCCGTCATCCACACATCGCATCTAACTCTTCATGCCTTGGCATCTGTAACCTTCCTAATGGCACAACCTGGCATCACCAGATTCGGGGGGTGGGGGGGGGAGCGGGCTGTTGTGTTTTTGTCATCAGATTCTAATGGGCAATCCTGGCATGGACTTCCGTGACCCAGCTGCACAGATGGTGGCCCAAGTTCATATGGTTCCAAAAGAGGCCAAATGACCGCACTGAAGGCCTCTGACACCTTCCCGCTGCCTTTGGGAGTCTGATTGTACCGTGGCATTCATATTGGGAGTCGTGGGTGAGATTCTGAGATTCCATTCAGCGTTCGCGAGGCCCAGCCCGGGAAGTGGGTCCTGTAGGCGAAGGCCCTTTGCCATCCTCAAGCTCTCCTCCACCGGCCGACAATGTTCCTCCAGTGCGCGTGCGCCTGTGCAGCGAGTCCCAGGCAGTTCCTGCCCGATGGGGAGCCACCTGCCCGGATGGGGAGCCGCCTGCCGGGACGGGGAGCCGCCTGCCCGGATGGGGAGCCGCTGAGCTGGCAGGTCCGCCAGGCAATCGCCCAGGAGACAGGCTTCACGGAGCCCCTGCAAGGCACTACCAGGGGCTGCAGGGACACCCTTCAGGACAGCCAGCCGTCCGGAATCACGTGGGATCACCGGAGACAGATGCGAGCGAGGGCTCAGGAAGCCCCCGGTGGAAACCACACGCTGGGTCTGATGCTTTCATGAAGGACGATTTAAAAACAATTTTTTTTGAGAGAGAAAGCAATAACAAAGTCCTGCTTCCACCTGATCGGATACAACCGTCCTGAGTACAGCTGAAAGCATGCTAACGCCTTCTTCCCCGGAGGACGGCGTGTGTGCTGAGGCCCCGTGGTGTGCATGCCACGATGCACAGCTAGTTACCACCCGCATCTTATGTTAGGTGACAAGGGGACAGGAGAGGGGAGAAACACAGCATTTGATGCACACACACACACACACATCCATCAGAGGAGGAGGAAATGGCTAGGATTCTATTATAGCTCCCGTTTCTGCAGGGGGTCCCTTCCTTCTGCTCCCCAATCCGCGCTCTCTGCCTCCGCCAGCACCTCCCCTGCTTGAGGTGCTTTGCCTGGTGGAATGGCCCACACCTTCATTTCTGAAAGTTCTGGGGCTCTCCTGCCTGTTTTTTTTTTTTTTTTTTAGATTTCCATAGACTTTAATTACACACTAGGTGTCCTGAGGGATGCTCAGTGCTCCAGATCTGAAGAAAAGGAGAAGGCGGGGTGGGAGGGGAGTTGAGAGCCAGGGCAGTGCAGGCCGCGTCTCTGACCCTCTGGCGCCCCCCGCAGGCTGCGGACTGAACTACCACAAGCGCTGCGCCTTCAGCATCCCCAACAACTGCAGCGGGGCCCGCAAGCGGCGCCTGTCCTCCACGTCCCTGGCCAGCGGCCACTCGCTGCGCCTCAGCACCTCGGACTCCCTGCCCTGCACGGCGGATGAGCTGGTGAGGGGCAGGGGCTGGGCAGGGGGGTGGCTGGGGGTGACAAGGCTCGGGCGTAGGGCCACGCACTGAGGTGTCGCTGCCGCCCTCACTGATCCTTAGAGCCGCAGCACCACGGAGCTCCTGCCTCGCCGCCCGCCCTCGTCCTCCTCCTCGTCCGCCTCCTCCTACACCGGCCGCCCCATCGAGCTGGACAAGATGCTGCTCTCCAAGGTCAAGGTGCCGCATACCTTCCTCATCCACAGCTACACGCGGCCCACGGTCTGCCAGGCCTGCAAGAAGCTTCTCAAGGGCCTCTTCCGCCAGGGCCTGCAGTGCAAAGGTCAGGGAGTAGAGGGTTAGGGGCATGGGGGGAGGGGGGCACAGACAGGGTGGGAACCCCCGCCCCACACGCTCTCAGAAGCTTAGGGTCTCCGTTGGGCTTGTGGCATTCTGGAACCCTAGAATCTGGGAACCCTAGGACCTTAGAAAGCTAGACTCACAAGACAGCATGGCATTCTGAAAACTGTAGAACTAGAGAATTCTAGAATCAGAACCGTAGACACCTAGGATTCAAGAATTCTGGATCGTAGAATTCAGCTAAAGCAGCCACTGGATTTTAGATAGATCCTAGAACTGCCAAATTGTAGATTCTCAAAATGTTAGAACTTTATTTTATTTTTTTAATATATATTTTATTGATTTTTTTTTTTTTTTTTTTTTTTTTACAGAGAGGAAGGGAGAGAGATAGAGAGCTAGAAACATCGATGAGAGAGAAACATCCATCAGCTGCCTCCTGCACACCCCACACTGCGGATGTGCTTGAAACCAAGGTGCTTGAAATCAAGGATGTGCTTGATTCCCTTGACTGGAATCGAACCTGCGACCCTTTAGCCCGCAGTCCGACACTCTATCCACTGAGCCAAACCGGTTTCGGCAAAATGTTAGAACTTTAGAACCATAGGATTTGAGAGTAACAGAGGCCTACAACCATCAAATTTGAGTTCTTAGAAGTAGAACCGTAGAACCATGGAGTCTTAGGGGTCTAGAACTCCGGAATGTTGAGTTCAAATTCTAGAACACCAGGGATCTAGACAGGTAAAAACGTAGAGCCACCCAATTCTAAAATTCACTGGAACAATCAAATGCTAGAATCTCGGATGTTGAGAGCCGAAGAGCAGTAGTAACATTAAGTTTTAGAATCTTGGATGCACAGAAACCTTGGAATCACCTGCTTCTGGAGGCTTAGAAATCCAGAACCGTAGAACTCGGGTCCCTGTCAAACCTTGGCCATCAAGGAGTCTCAGTAATCTAGAGCCAGAGATGTGGTGTTGGGGTCTAGAAACTTGGACATTGAACTCGCGGGGTGGGGGGTGGGGGGTGGGGATGTCCTGGAAATCTGGAACACAGAACCTTAGAAAATAGGTAATTTTTTTTTTACCAAATTCTAGAACCTCTGGTGTATAGCTCCCTAGAGCCTTATACTAATCACATTCTAGATCAGTGGTTCTCCACCTTCCTCATGCTGCGACCCTTTAATACAGTTCCTCATGTTGTGGTGACCCCCAACCATAACATTATTATTATTATGATTATTTTAAATATATATTTTATTGATTTTTTTTACAGAGAGGAAGAGAGAGATAGTGAGTTAGAAACATCGATGAGAGAGTCATCCATCAGCTGCCTCTTGCACACCCCCCACTAGGGATATGCCCGTAACCAAGGTACATGCCCTTGACCAGAATCGAACCTGGGACCTTTCAGTCCGCAGGCCGACGCTCTATCCACTGAGCCAAACCGGTTTCAACCATAAAATTATTTTTGTTGCTACTTCGTAGCTGTAATTTTGCTACTGTTAATGAATCGCGATGTAAATATCTGTGTTTTCCGAGGTTCTTAGGCGACCCTGCTAGCGGTTCGCGACCCACAGGTTGAGAACCGCTGCTCTAGAGCAATGGTGCTCAACCAAGGACAGTGTTACACACACACACACACACACACACACACACACACACCCTGGGATGTTGAGAGACATTTTGCTTATCACACAGGGATAGTGCAACCGTAATCTAGTGGGGAGAAGTCAGGGGTGTGCTAAACATCCTAGGGTGCACAGGACAGCCCCCCACCCCCACCCCCCAACAAGAAATGAGCCAGCCCCAAATGTTCATGGTGCCAAAGGCTGAGAAACCCTGCCCTCGAGTGTTCCAAGTCTAGAATCCCAGAATGCTAGATCCGGCTACATTCCAGAGTTTTACTAGTCCAGGGTAACGGGTAGCTCTGGCTTCTTTCGGGAATTTTTTCCTTTGCATTTGAATTTTTTATATTTTTTATATTTTTATTTTTTAAATATATTTTATTGATTTTTTATAGAGAGGAAGAGAGAGGGATAGAGAGTTAGAAACATCGATGAGAGAGAATCATCGACCAGCTGCCTCTTGCACACTCCCTACTGGGGATGTGCCCGCAACCAAGGTACATGCCCTTGACCGGAATCGAACCCGGGACCTTTCAGTCCCCAAGCCGACGCTCTATCCATTGAGCCAAACTGGTCTTGGCTGCATTTGAATTTTTTTTTTTTTTTTAGTTTCAATATCATATACGTTGTTTGAACATCGGATGCTCAGAGCCACAGCACTTGGTCTGCTACACCGCCCCCCTCCCCCCTGTTTGCTCTCATCTCTCCATCGTTGGAGAGACTCGCTCCAAAGGGGGACAGCCACGGATGGAAGGGGCAGCCAGTCTCCTGCCCAAGCAGCAAGAGCAGCGTCTCTGAGACGGGTGGTTAGGGGTCAGAGTCAGCCCTTCAGTGACCTCTCTTCCCTCTCCCTCCCCCCAGACTGCAAGTTCAACTGCCACAAGCGCTGTGCCACCCGTGTCCCCAACGACTGCCTGGGAGAGGTGCTCATCAACGGAGGTGAGGGGCTGCGGGCTGAGCCGGCAGGAGCTGGGCCAGACCGGGGCGGCGGTGGGGGGGGGGGCCCTCTGATGCCCTGTCCCCCTCAGACGTGCCGATGGAGGAGGCCACGGACTTCAGCGAGGCCGACAAGAGCATGGATGAGTCCGACGACTCCGGCATCATCCCAGGCTCCCACTCGGAAAACGCCCTCCACCCCAGCGAGGAGGAGGAAGCCGAGGGGGGCAAGGCCCAGAGGTACCCAGGGACCCCCTGGGCATGCCCTCCCCATCTCTGCAATGGGGTACCGTCACCTCTACCCGAAAATTACCCAGGTTCCCGAGGCAGAGCTTCTTCAGTGCCCACACTTCACTTCCCAACTTCACACTTTTTCCTAACTTGCATTTTTAAAAAATATTAATTTAAAAAAATATATATATTTTTTTAATTTTTAAAAAAATATATTTTATTGCCGGGACCGGTTTGGCTCAGTGGATAGAGCGTCGGCCTGCGGACTGAAAGGTCCCGGGTTCGATTCCGGTCAAGGGCATGTACCTTGGTTGCAGGCACATCCCCAGTAGGGGGCGTGCAGGAGGCAACTGATCGATGATTCTCATCGATGTTTCTAACTCTCTATCCCTCTCTCTTCCTCTCTGTGAAAAATCAATAAAATATATTTAAAATATATATATATATATATATATATATATATATATATATATATAATTGATTTTTTTACAGAGAAAAAGGGAGAGGGGATAGAAAGTTAGAAACATCGATGAGAGAGAAACATCGATCAGCTGCCTCCTGCACGCCCCCCACTGGGGATATGCCCGCAACCAAGGTACATGTCCTTGACCGGAATCGAACCCGGGACCTTTCAGTCCACAGGCTTGGCTCTATCCACTTTGGCTCTATCCACTGAGCCAAACTGGTTTCGGCTAGGGCTAATTTTTAAATATATTTTTATTGATTTCAGAGAGGAAATAAGAGGGAGGGAGAGATAGAAACATCAATGATGAGAGAGAATCATTGATCGGCTGCCTCTCTCACGCCCCACACTGGGGATCCAGCCCGCAACCCGGGCCTGCGCCCTGACTGGGAATCAAACCATGACCTCTTGGTTCATAGGTCAACACACTCAACCCCTGAGCCATGCTGGCTGGGCCTGATGTACATTTTTAACACGTTTTCATAGAAGCATGTTGTAATTTACGTGATTTGTTTAGGAACCGGTAACACGGCCATTGAAATCCCCCCACTCCCTGCCTCCCGCACACCTGGCTGCAGGGTCCCTGGGCTCCGTGGGAATTAGCACCGTGAGGGCCACCGAGGGCCAAGCACCGGGCTCAGCCCCTCGGAGAGGTTTCCACACCTCAGCACCCCTCTGGGGGGAGAAACGGAGGCATGAAGAGCTGGGTTACTTACCAGGCAGCCTGGTCTGCGAACCCAGCCTTTCAGTAAAGAGCCTCCGTCCTCATTATGGGGAATCTACAACTCCCAAGCTGCCCAGAGATGCCCCTTGGGTAAGGTGACCAGACGTCCCGCTTTTGGCGGGACAGTCCCGATTTTTAACAATTTGTCCTGCTTCCCGCAGCGTTTTAAAAATAAGTCCCGATAAAGCCGAAACCGGTTTTGCTCAGTGGATAGAGCGTGGCTTGCGGACTGAAAGGTCCCGGGTTCGATTCCGGTCAAGGGCATGTACATTGGTTGCGGGCACATCGCCAGTAGGGAGTGTGCAGGAGGTAGCTGGTCGATGTATCTCTCTCATCGATGTTTCTAGCTCTCTATCCCTCTTCCTTCCTCTCTGTGAAAAATCAATAAATTAAAAAAAAAAAAAAAGCCCCGATAAAAATCGGTACTTTTTTAAAACGCTGCGGGACGCGGGACAAATTGTTAAAAATTGGGACTTCTGGTCACCTTACCCTTGTAGTAACCTCCCACCCCTTCTCCGCCCCCCTCAGCTCCCTGGGGTACATCCCCCTCATGAGGGTGGTGCAGTCAGTGCGACACACGACGCGGAAATCCAGCAGCACCCTGCACGAAGGCTGGGTGGTTCATTACAGCAACAAGGACACCCTGGTGAGTGGGCGGGGCCTGGGGGCGGGTCGGAGCAAGATCCTCAGGGGGCGGGGCTTTGGGTGGGCGGGGCTGTACTGGAGCCCAGGGGCGGGAGTCAGGGGGCGTGGCTAAGGCTGAGTTCAGTGGCGGGGCATCCATCAGGGGGCGTGGCTTAGGCTGGGTTTAGGGGCTGGATGGGAGTCAGGGGCGGGGCTTAGGCTGGGTTCAGGGGCGGGGCGGGAGTCAGGGGGCGGGGCTAAGGCTGGGTTCAGGGGTGGGGAGAGGCTTGGGGGCGGGGCGGGAGTCAGGGGGTGGGGCTAAGGCTGGGTTCAGGGGTGGGGAGAGGCTTAGGGGCGGGACGGGAGTCAGGGGCGGGGCTAAGGCTGGGTTCGGGGGCGGGGTTAAGGCTGGGTTTAGGGGCGGGGCGGGAGTCAGGGGGTGGGGCTAAGGCTGGGTTCAGGGGTGGGGAGAGGCTTGGGGGCGGGGCGGGAGTCAGGGGGTGGGGCTAAGGCTGGGTTCAGGGGTGGGGAGAGGCTTGGGGCGGGGCTAAGGCTGGGCTCAGGGGCGGGGAGAGGCTTGGGGGCGAGGCGGGAGTCAGGGGGTGGGGCTAAGGTTGGGCTCAGGGGCAGAGAGAGTCTTGGGGGCGAGAGTCAGGGGGCGGGGCTAAGGCTGGGCTCAGGGGCGGGGAGAGGCTTGGGGGCGGGGCGGGGTCAGGGGGCGGGGCTAAGGCTGGGCTCAGGGGCGGGGAGAGGCTCGGGGGCGGGTCTGGCTGGTGGCAGGCAGGTGCCCTCACCAGGGGAGACACCCTCACCTCCAACACCTCTCCCAACAGAGGAAGCGGCACTACTGGCGCCTGGACAGCAAGTGCATCACCCTCTTCCAGAACAGCACCACCAACAGATACTACAAGGTGGGTCTCGGGCTCCCAGCCACCGGGCTTCCCCTCTTCGCCCACCGCCTTCTTGATTCCTGGCCCAGCTGCTCCAGCCAAACGCCCACGGACCGTGCCCTCTCCCCGCACACACGTCTGACGGCCCACCGGCAAGCGGCCCCGCCGCCTTCCAGCCCAGCTCACCTGCGTGTGCCCCCCCGTAAAAGGCCCCGAAGAGTAGCCGCCCCTCAGGACCGCGCCAGAATTCAGAGATGCTGTGCCCACAAGGAGCAGTTAGCTTGGGGCCAGGCATGGGCTAAGCTCCCAGTAATTACAAACTTGTGATCGTTATTACTTTGTAATTCACTTATGGAATTATTTGTTTTTGTTTGTTTTTAAATATATTTTACTGATTTTTTTACAGAGAGGAAGGGAGAGGGATAGAGAGTTAGAAACATCGATGTGAGAGAGACACATTCATTGGTTGCCTCCCAACCCAGGCTGGCTGGGGATTGAGCCTGCAACCAAGGCACATGTCCTTGACTGGGAAGCGAATCCATGACCCTTCAGTCTGCAGGCTGGTGCTCTAACCACTGAGAAACCCAGCTAGGGCTCCCAACCCCTCTTGACACACAGCCAGAGAGGTAGCTCTACACCCTCCCATGGATCCCGGGGCCCTGGAGACAGCGTCTGGGCTCCGCCCTGTGGCCCAGGAGGCCCTGTATGGCCTGGCCCTCATCTCATTTCCTTCATTTATCCATCAAACATGACATCCTACTGTGTGTCAGGCACCGTCCGTGTGGCCGGGACATGGCCTTTCCCACCTCAGGCCTTTGCATGCGCCCTGTCCCCGGCCCTCTGGCTGCCGGCTTCTTCTCTCCGCTCCGGTCTCTGCTTCGGTGTCAGTGCCCTGTCCCCTGTCCTGGCCGCTCCCTTCCAGCCGCTCCACCGCTGACACCGGCTTCTGTGCCGAGCGCCGGGAGCTCCGGGCCTGCTGGGTGCTCACGGCGCTGCTCTGTGTCCCGCCAGGAGATCCCGCTGTCCGAGATCCTCACCGTGGAGCCCGCCCAGAACTTCAGCCTGGTGCCCCCGGGCACCAACCCGCACTGCTTCGAGATCGTCACCGCCAACGCCACCTACTTCGTGGGCGAGACACCGGGCGGGGCCCCCGGCGGGCCCAGCGGGCAGGGGGCCGAGGCCGCCCGGGGCTGGGAGACGGCCATCCGCCAGGCCCTGATGCCCGTCATCCTGCAGGACGCGCCCAGCGCCCCGGGCCACGTGCCCCACAGTGAGTCCCCGTCTGGGAGCAGAGGCCGGGGGGGGGGGGGGGGGGGCAATGGCACAGTGACAGTCGTGGCTTCTGGACTCAGCAGGCCTGGGTCCAAAATTCCTGAAGGCCTGGCCTTGATGGGTGGCTTTGGGCGTCTCTCTTTCTGAATTTTTTTTATATATATATATATTTTATTGATTTTTCACAGAGAGGAAAGGAGAGGGATAGAGAGCTAGAAACATCGATGAGAGAGAAACATCGACCAGCTGCCTCCTGCACTCTCCCTACTGGGGATGTGCTCACAACCAAGGTACCTGCCCTTGACTGGAATCGAACCTGGGACCTTTCAGTCCGCAGACTGATGCTCTATCCACGGAGCCAAACCGGTTCGGCTGAGTTTTTTTTGTTTTTTGTTTTTTTACATTGTACTAGGATAGAATGAAGCGCCTCAGGAGCTTCTGAGGCTCATACGTTTCTATCACCACAATCACGTTAGCAAACCTGGTTCTCTTCGCCTCTGCAGCATCATGCAGAGTGAGGGATCGCGTTTGCACTCTCTTTCTGAGTTTTGCCAGGTGAGTGTAGAGTTTTGGATTCATGCATTTACGGACTGCCCCCTCTGCCTGCCGCGGCTGGATGGTGTGGGGCACACGGCTGTGACCCGCCCCCTTGGGGAGATGGAGCTGTCCTTAGGGGTGATGCTGGGACATGGGGACCAGGGGGCTGCAGAGGGCCGGCGAAGGGGCCGGCCCAGACTGCGTATCCAGAAGGGCTTCCTGGAGGAGGCAGCACCTGGGCTGAGGCCTGGAAGCTGAGGAGGGGCGAGGTGGGGAAAGCGAATGGGAAATGGTGTCGGGCAGAGGCGAAGGATGAGCGGAGAGTGCCAGGTGGCCAGCCTTCTGGAGCTTGTAATGCAGTGTGGGTGGCAGACATGAACCAGATCATCCGGCACAGTGACAGCTGAGACACAGAGCACACGCCAGAGTCATCTGACAGGCCCCAGGAGTGAGACTGCGACGGAAAGAGGAGGAGGATTTTTTAAAAAATATATATATATTATTGATTTTGTACAGAGAGGAAGGGAGAGAGATAGAGAGCTAGTAAAAGGCGAAAGATTTATGCGGTCTGAAGAGAAACCAGAGCATGAGAGATAGAGAGTTAGAAACATCGATGGGAGAGAGTCATCGATCAGCTGCCTCTTGCACACCCCCTCCTGGGGATATGCTCGCAACCAAGGTACATGCCCTTGACCGGAATCGAACCCGGGACCTTTCAGTCCCCAAGCCGATGCTCTATCCATTGAGCCAAACCGGTTTCGGTGAGGAGGAGGATTTTAAAAAATGTGTTTAGCCCTGGCCGGTTTGGGTCAATGGATAGAGCATTGGCCTGCAGACTGAAGGGTCCCGGGTTCAGTTCTGGTCAAGCGCACATGCCTGGGTTGTGGGCTCAATCCCCAGTGGGGGCATGTAGGAGGCAGCCGATCAATGATTCTCATCATTGATGTTCCTATCTCCCTCTCCTTCTCTGAAATCCATAAAAATATTTTTAAAATATATATTTCTGTCTTTCCCTCTCTCTTCCACTCTCTCTAAAAATCAATGGAAAATATCCTTGGATGAGGATTTAAAAAGTTTTTATCGATTTTAGAAAGAATGGAAGGGGGAGGGGGAGGGAGAGGGAGAGAGAGAAAAACATCGGTCGGTTGCCTCCCGTGTGCACCCTGATCAGGGATCGAACCTGTAACCTGGCTGTGTGCCCTGATTAATAATCGAACCAGTGACCTTTCGGTTCATGGATGATGCTCAACCAACTGAGCCACACCGGCCAGAGCATGAAGAGGATTTTAAATTAAGTCCATGACAGGGAAAGAGGACATTCCTGCAGAGGGAACAGCACAAGCGAAGGCAGGAGACAGGAGAGAACTTGCTGTGTCTGAGGCACAGCAAGGAGCCCAGTGTGGCGGGGACACACACATAGTAGGGCTTCAAGTCAAAGAGGTAGGTGAGGGGCCAGACCCTGCCTGGAAGGCCATGAAAGGAGCTTGGGCTTCCTCCTGGGGGCGCTGGGGAGCCAGGGCAGGTTCCCAGCAGGGAATGGACAGGGTCAGGGCTGTGCGTCCGCAGGTCCCTCTGGCCTCCCCAGGGAGGGTGAACCGGAGAGGGCGGGGCTGGGCAGGGAGATGAGGAAAGGGGACATGCGTTGATGTCTCCGTGGAGACGGGAGAGACATTGAAAATGGCAGAAGGACCAGGACTTTGGAAGTGTCGGGTCTCGTTGGGCGTGTCACTTGTTGGCCGGGGATCGAGTTCAGGGGAAGATGCTGGAGTCAGTCTGGTGAGGAGGAGGATTTTAAAAAATGTGTTTAGCCCTGGCCGGTTTGGGTCAATGGATAGAGCATTGGCCTGCAGACTGAAGGGGACCCCAGCCTCAGTTTCCTCCTCTGTAAAATGGGGCAGGCCTTGCTCGGCGCTGAGGTCACAGGGTGGAATGCTCAGCGACACCATTCCTGACAGCACCTCAGCCGCTCAGCACCTGGCAGGTGCCGCCTCTCTGGCCCTGAGAGGGGGCCTCATAGAGTCCCATCCTCCGGACGAGGAGACTGAGGTTCGCAGCCTGACAATGCGCCTCGGACACCTGGCTCCGGACCCGGGTGGTCTGGCTCCAGAGGCCGCCCGCCCGTGGGGCTCCGGAGGAATGGAACCCTGAGCCTGGGGTCCCCTCACTCCGCCTCTCCCCTTCCCTCCCCCAGGACAAGCGTCTCTGAGCATCTCCGTGTCTAACAGTCAGATCCAAGAGAATGTGGTGAGACCCCTGCCCACACCCCCGGGCCCCCCCTAAGGATGTCTCCCCCGTTTCACTCTCCCCCAGTTCTCCCTCCTCCCCCGAACCCTCCAACCCCGTCTCCATGGCAGCCCTGACCCGACCCTCCCCCCCCCCCCCCCCCCCCCCGCAGGACATCGCCACCGTCTACCAGATCTTCCCGGACGAGGTGCTGGGCTCGGGGCAGTTCGGAGTGGTCTACGGCGGTAAGGACACCTCCCTGCTTCCGGGGGGGGGGGGGGGGGGGTGTTCTGGGCTCCAGACCTTCCCTTCTGATCGGCCACATGTCACCTCCTGCTCTGGTTGATTAGAAAGCTAGTTTCTCCCCAAAACCGGTTTGGCTCAGTGGATAGAGCGTCGGCCTGAGGACTGAAAGGTCCCGGGTTCGATTCTGGTCAAGGGCATGTACCTGGATTGCGGGCACATCCCCGGTGGGGTGTGTGCAGGAGGCAGCTGATCAATGTTTCTCTCTCATCGATGTTTCTACCTCTCTATCCCTCTCCCTTCCTCTCTGTAAAAAATCAATAAAATATATTTTTAAAAATCTGGGGACAGAGTGTCAGGGTCTCCTGTTCCCACTGGGAATCCCAGGGGCTTTCCCTGGTCCGATAGGGGAAGGCCATCCTGCCCTCGGACTGGCTCCAGAGCTAGCGCCGAGATTGTCCACCGATGGCTGCCTCCAGCTACCCTCTCCTGGGGACCAGCCTGCACACCGGGCGTGGGCCCGGCCGGGACCCCATAGACCGGCACCTCCTGGTGCACCATCCTGCTACCAGCGGAGCCTCGCGGGCCAGGGCTACGGCCTGGATGCTGATGGGTTGTCAATCGAGTTTTCTTTCTTTTTAATATATTTTTATTGATGTCAGAGAGGAAGGGAAAAGGAGAGAGAGATAGAAATATCAATGATGAGAGAGAATCATGGTGGATCGGCTGCCTCCTGCACGCCCCCCACTGGGGATCGAGCCCACACCCAGGCATGTAACCTTGGCCGGGAATCGAACCCAGGACGGTTCAGTCTGCAGACTGACGTTCTGTTCACGGAGCCAAACCAGCCGGGGCGTCAGCGAGTTTCCCATGTAGTCAGTCCCCTCCTCGGAGCTGCCTTCACCTCCCTTCATTTGCGTTTATTCCGGGGCCCCGGCCCTGCCGTCTCCCCTGGGGGCCCTCAGAGCCACCTCGACGGCCTTCCGTCCCCTCGCCGTGCTGGGGGGTCTCTGTGGGAGGGCGGAGGCCCTCCGGCCAGGCCGGCCAGGCCCTGCCCCCTCACCCCGCCTCCCCTCCCTGCCCAGGAAAGCACCGGAAGACCGGCCGGGACGTGGCGGTCAAGGTCATCGACAAGCTGCGCTTCCCCACCAAGCAGGAGAGCCAGCTCCGGAACGAAGTGGCCATCCTGCAGGTGCCCGGGGCCGGCGGGCTCCACGGTCCCCCAGGAAGGTCCCCCCCACCCACGCCCTCCTTCCGGGGCCCAGACCCCGCCTGAGAGGCCGTGAGGTGCCCGGGCTCCTCCTGGGGGCGCTGGGGAAGCCTGTCCCAGCAGGGGGCGGACAGGGTCAGGGCTGTGTCCGCAGATCCCTCTGGCCCCCCCCAGGGAGGGGGAACCGGGGAGGGCGGGGCGGGGCAGGAGGGCTTCTCGGAGGAGGAGGAGGGATGCTGAGAGTGAGGGTGGGCCGGTGGGCCGGTGAGCCCTGCACAGGCCCGGAGGTGAGAGGGGACGGGCCACCGCCAGGCAGGCGAAGGCGCCGGGGCTAGGGGTTTGGGGGTGGGCGGAGAGGCCCGGGAGGCAGCTGGGGTCACACTGCAGCTGCTCCTGGGGGCCCGGGGAGCCGTGGAAGCGTCTTCAGCGAGGAAGGGGCAGAGGCAGATCTGCACTTCAGAAGGTCCTTCGGCCGCCATTGGAGGGGGCGGAAAGGGTGGGACTGGAGCCCAAGGCGGAGGCTGGGCGGGGACCTGGGTGGGGGAGATGGGGTCAGGGGTCAGGCCAGGCCTGGGTGGGGGGCGGGGGGAAGAAGGTGCAGACCTTTTTTTTTTAATATATATTTTATTTATTTTTTACAGACAGAGAGGGATAGAGAGCTAGAAACATCGATGAGAGAGAAACATCGACCACCTCCTACTGGGGATGTGCCCGCAAGCAAGGTACATGCCCTTGACCGGAATCGAACCCGGGACCTTTCAGTCCGCAGACCGACGCTCTATCCACTGAGCCAAACCGGTTTCTGTGTAAGGCACAGATTTAAAAGTCAGATATACAGTCCTAACCGGTTTGGCTCAGTGGATAGAGCGTCGGCCTGTGGACTGAAAGGTCCCAGGTTCGATTCCGGTCAAGGGCATGTACCTTGCTTGCGGGCACATCCCCAGTAGGAGGTGTGCAGGAGGCAGCTGATCGATGTTTCTTTCTCATCGATGTTTCTAACTCTCTAGCTCTCTCCCTTCCTCTCTGTAAAAAATCAATAAGATATATATATTTTTTAAAAGACAGATATTCAGAGATTCTTCCCATTTCCCCCACACTCCGCCTGCCTCCCTCCCACCACCCCGGCCTTCACCGGCATCGGGTGATGTAAAGTCCGATCCTTCCGGACACCCGGGGGTGCAGAGCGGCCGCTCGGACTGGGCCTGCGGAAGCCCCTTCCTCAGTGATGGCCCCAGGGACACCCTTCCTCTTGTCTGTCACCCTCTGACCCCGTGCCTGGCCTGTGGGGCCCCAGGTGCAGGGCTGACCAGGGCCCTGACCCGCCTCGCCCGCCCTCCCGCTGCAGAGCCTGCGGCACCCGGGGATCGTGAACCTGGAGTGCATGTTCGAGACGCCGGAGAAGGTGTTCGTGGTGATGGAGAAGCTGCACGGCGACATGCTGGAGATGATCCTGTCCAGCGAGAAGGGCCGGCTGCCCGAGCGCCTCACCAAGTTCCTCATTACCCAGGTGCGCCCGCCTGCCCCCGCCCCCCTGCCCCTGCCACCCCCCTGCCCCCGCCTCCGCCCTGCC
Source organism: Pipistrellus hanaki (assembly GCF_964339955.1). Taxonomy (NCBI): domain Eukaryota; kingdom Metazoa; phylum Chordata; class Mammalia; order Chiroptera; family Vespertilionidae; genus Pipistrellus; species Pipistrellus hanaki. The sequence goes on along the minus strand of NC_140517.1, from coordinate 44,182,531 downwards.
CCTGCCACCCCTGCCCGGCTCCCGCTGGCCCTGGGCAGCCGCCCCATCGGAGTGGCCCCTGTGCCGGGAGGTCAGGCAGACTCTGGGCGGGAGCCACAAGAGTGGGCAATAGAAAACGATAATAGGCTAATCGTAACAACAGGAAGAATAATGGAAATAATAATCCTATATCATAAAACCCTAATATGCAAATCGACTGAACGGGGGAACGACCAGTTGCAATGACACATACACTGACCACCAGGGGGCAGATGCTCAATGCAGGAGCTGCCCCCTGGTGGCCAGTGCGCTCCCACAGGGGGAGCGCCACTCAGCCAGCAGCCGGGCTCACGGCTGGCGAGCGCAGTGGTGGTGGCGGTAGGTAGCCTCTCCAGCCTCCATGGCAGCACTGAGGACCCCTCGGGGGATGTCCGCCTGCCTGCCTAGGCCCCTGAGGGGTCCCGGACTGCGAGAGGGAGCAGGCCGGGCTGAAGGAGCCCCTCTCCAGTGCACAAATGTCGTGCACGGGGCCTCTAGTTGTAAAAAAAAATAGAGTCAAATCAGGACAGACCATCGAGCAATCAGAAACATAGTAGAAAATAATGGGCATCATAATAGTTACTACTGCAGTCATGCCCCACAGAGCGACGTGTCAGTCATCAGTGGACCACATGCACGGCCGTGGTCCCCTCACGTTGCAATGGGGCTGAAAAGGCGCTGCTGCCGAGTGACATCACAGCCTTCATGATGCGTTACCTTCGTGTGTGGACAGTCGTATAAAGGCACAGCACTGCAATCATGTATATGACATAAGGCGATACGTGCTCCTGGCTCATACCACACTTTTCGTCATCATTTTACAGTGCTCTCTTTCCTCTTTTGACTTACAAAGAAAGTGTGCTGTCAAACAGGCCGCCATGTTCCCGGGCAGCAGCCTCAGACCTCTCAGGTTTCCCGCGTCTCCTCGGCCTGTCGTTCTGTCTGGTGTGCCATTCCTCTCGGGGGTTTCGTCCAGTCACGTGCTGGGGCGCTGTGGAGCCTGGGAGCCTGGGGGCGGCAGGCTGCACGGGCAGCCCCGGCGTGCGGGAGGCTGTGCCACCCGGTTTGTGGAGGTCACTCTGCGAGGGTCCCGCAGCCGCCACACCGCCTCGCCACGCGTTCCTGAGAACACGTCCCGGCGTCAGGCCGAGCAGGACTGCATTCCAGTTCAGTGCGCAGCTAGAGCAGCAAGGCCTCTTTCTCCAAACTGTATTCCATGATGGATATCACCAAACCCCCAATTGTTGAGCTTGACACTTGATTTTGTTTTTTTTAAATATGCTTTCATTGGTTTGAGAGAGAGAGAGAGAGAGAGAGAGAGAGAGAGAGAGAGAGAGAGAGAAACATCAATGATGAGAATCATTGATTGGCTGCCTCCTACACGCACCCCATTGGGGATCAAGCCTGCAACCTGGGCACGTGCCCTTGACCAGAATCGAACCCGTGACCCTTCAGTCCACAGGCTGCCGCTCTATCCACGGAGCCACACCAGCCAGGGCCATGTCGCTTGTTTTCACTTTCCCACTATTACAAGCGATATTCTGCAAACATCCATCTACAGACATTGCCGGGTTCTGGCCGGAGGATTTCAGTAAAAGACACTCAAACAGTCAACTTCTGAGTCCAGGGGGATGCGCCTTCCGTTTCCTTAAACGTGCTGCCCTGTTTTCCTCTGAGACCCCTTTCCATCTTCGCCGAGACCGACAGAGCTCGCAGGAGTCTGTTTCCTCACTCCTTCCTAAACACCAGGCTGGTGGGTGGGGAAATGGTACCCGTGTGGCTTCGTCTCGCAGTTTAAAAATCAGGAGTGAGCCTGACCATGTTTTCATGTTTACTGACAACCTGGGTAGGTGCCCTGACCAGGACTTGTACCTTTTTTTTTTTTTTTCCAATTGGATCATTCTTATTGAATTGTAAACACTCTTTGTATATGAGGGACTTTGGATCCTTGTCATGGTGTTCGATTCCTTTTTTTTTTTTTTTTTTAATACATTTTATTGATTTTTTACAGAGAGGAAGGGAGAGAGATAGAGAGTTAGAAACACCGATGAGAGAGAGTCATCCATCAGCTGCTTCTTGCACACTCCCTACTGGGGATGTGCCCGCAACCAAGGTCCATGCCCTTGACCGGAATCGAACCTGGGACCCATCAGTCCCCAAGACGACGCTCTATTCACTGAGCCACACCGGTTTCGGCAGTGTTCGATTCTTTTATCCAAGATTTGTTTTCCTCTTCATTTCTTCCATGACGTGTATGTGCCGTAGAGAGTGTGACTCGTGCGATGTTAAATGTTGCCTTTCGTGGCTTCTGCTTTTCACGGCCTTTCTAGAAAGGCCTTCCCATCTGGCTGGTCACTCACATGATCCTGGGACATGCTGTCTGCTGGTTGCAAAGTCCCCAGTGCTCTGCTCCTTTACCCAGGCCCAGCGACCTTGCTCTCCGAGCCGTGTGCCTCTGCCAGGCCGGCCTGCAGGTGGGGACAGAACCACTGAGGCAGGCTCCTGGGATTCAGGCGGCGAGGGGCACCGGCTGCCGCCTGCAGCCGAGGCAGTCTCTCTGTCTGGTCACCCATCTCTTCCTCTCTCTGTCTGTGCTCTTCTCTCTCTTTCTCTCTCTCTCTCTCTCTCTGCAGATTTCTGTTTTTCTGCTTCTTGCCTGCCCCACCCCAAGTCCTGGGCTCAGCCTTCACTTCTTTAGGCCTCACAGCCACCCTCCGAGGTAGGTATTCCTAGAACCCGTCTTACAGGTGAGGAAACAGGCGGAGGGAGGGGCCTGGGCCTGCCCAAGGCCACACGGCCAGGAGACCGTCCGGTGAGATGTGAGCCGGGATCTATCCAGCTTCCAACCTGCCGCCTCTCCCCCCCACATTGGCTGGGGCGGGGGAGTCACCAAACGGGAGGCCAGGAGATGTGCAGTGCATGCTGGGACCTCGGTAGTGAGGAGGCGGGACCTCCGCCGTGGCTTTCAAACAGCTTTTCTGTCCTCAAAAGTCACCCAGCGGAACAAATATTTACATTCTAAGACAGAAATTATAGCTTCTTGCTTACATCTCTCTACTTCCTGTGTATTTTGTTTGTTTCACAGACTCAAGGAAAACCGTGGTTCCTGCGGATAAATTCTTACAAATGGGATCATGGTTTTTTTTTGTTTTTAACAAAAGTTCAGTTTGCCAAATAGAATACTCTTTTTTTAAAATATATTATTATTATTATTATTTTCATTTTTTATTAAGGTTTTATATGTGTACATATGCTACCATTGCCCCCCCCCATAAAAATTATTATTATAATTTTATGTTTTTATTGATTTTAGCGAGGAAGGAAGAGTGATAGATAGAAACATCAATGATGGGAGAAAATCATTGATCGGCTGCCTCCTGCACGCCCCCTTCTGGGATGAAGCCCACAACTCAGGCATGTGCCCTTGACCGGAATCGAACCTGGGACCTTTCAGTCCGCAGGCCAACGCTCTATCCACTGAGCCAAACCGGTCAGGGCTGTCCTAAGCACTTTATATGCATCTACTTGTTTAAGCCTCACGGCAACCCGCGAGGATGGTACTGTCATCGCTCCCATTTCACAGATGGGAAAACTGAGGCCCAGAGAGGTAAAGTGACTCGCTCAAAGTCACAAGCTGATAGGTATAGAGCCAGGTTTTCCACCGGGGAAAGGAGGAGGAGGAGGAGGAGGAGGAGAAGCCGTTTGATATATAACGCATGTCGCATTGGTATTGTTTTGTATTAGTTTCATACCGGATGAAAAAAATGATCACTTGAACTGAGTCACACAGTAGTGCCTCCTGGAAACCATTGCTGTACTGATAGCTCCTTTCTAGCAGGAGCTCACCACGCGCCGGGGCCCTCAGGACCTCCCCAAACCTCCGCACGCTCAGCCTTTCCAGAGCCGTGCGTTCAGCTCCTATCTCGGCGCAAATGGTCCTGGCTCCGAGCTTTTCCTCTGGTGTCCAGTGCCCCGTTGGCCCCAGCGGGCATCCTCAGGGGCGCAGAGCGGGCACGGGTGGCGTGGAGGGCAGCTGCTGGAGGCAGCGTTGGGGCAGGACCTGTCCTCTGTCTGACCGCTCCATCTCCGCAGATCCTGGTGGCACTGAGGCACCTGCACTTCAAGAACATCGTCCACTGCGACCTGAAACCAGAGAACGTGCTGCTGGCCTCAGCTGACCCGTTCCCCCAGGTCAGTGATTCCCTGGATCGGGGAGTCCGGCTGCTCCCGTGGCGGGTGGCGGCAGGTAGCGCTGCCTGAGCACCACTGCGCGCTCTGAGCACCCACTGCGCGCTGGGAGCGCCCACTGCGCGCTCCGAGCGCCCACTGCGAGCTGTGAGACCCACTGCGCACTCTGAGCACCCACTGCGCGCTGGGAGCGCCCACTGCGAGCTGGGTGTCTACTGAGCTGTGAGCTTTAGATGGATTGACTCCTGGAGGCCTCCTGACAACCCTGGAGGATGGCGCTAGTCTCCTCCTCCTCCTCCTCTTCCTCCTCCTCCTCCTCCTCCTCCTCCTCCTCCTCCTCCTCCTCCTCCTCCTCCTCCTCCTCCTCCTCCTCGGACAGATGAAGAAACCGAGGCAGCAGAGTGGGAGTCACTGGCTAGTGAGGGAGGAGCCTGACCCCGACTAATGTGTGATGTCTCCGGATACAGCGGTGGGCCTGGTGGGTGCAGCCCAGCACCCTCAGGCCCGGCGCCCTCTCCGGATACCGCGGTGGGCCTGGTGGGTGCAGCCCAGCACCCTCAAGCCCTCCTCTCCCCTCCCCTCCCCCGCAGGTGAAGCTGTGCGACTTCGGCTTCGCGCGCATCATCGGGGAGAAGTCCTTCCGCCGCTCGGTGGTGGGCACGCCCGCCTACCTGGCGCCCGAGGTGCTGCTCAACCAGGGCTACAACCGCTCGCTGGACATGTGGTCCGTGGGCGTCATCATGTACGTCAGCCTCAGCGGCACCTTCCCCTTCAACGAGGACGAGGACATCAACGACCAGATCCAGAACGCGGCCTTCATGTACCCGGCGTGCCCCTGGAGCCGCATCTCCGCCGGAGGTGTGTGCGGCGAGGGGGGGCCCCAACCCCCAACCCCCCCCCAACCCCCAACCCCCCCCCCAACCCTCAACCCTCCGCCCCCCAACACCCCGCAGAGGGCTGGGCGGGAGAGTGGGCAGGGCCACAGGGGTGGCTCTGGAATAGCCTGGTGCCCCTGGGGTGGGGCCTGGCCATGGGGTGGAGCCTGTCTATGGGGTGGGTTCTAGCCATGGGGTGGGACCTGGGGTGGAGCTTAGCCTTGAGGTGGGCCATGGGGGTGGATCCTGGGTGGGGCCTGGGTGGAGCTTAGCCATGGAGTGGGGCCTGGCCATGGGGTGGGGCCTGGCCATGGGGTGGGGCCATGGGGTAGGATCTTGAAACTGTCAGACGCCCTGGACCTAGAGCTGCGGGGCAGGGCCTCGGCCCGGACTCAGGCCCAGGCTAGGTTCTGTGGGTTGGAAATGGCGCCAGAGGCGCTAAGACAGACCCTTGGTGCCTTGGGGCTAAGCTGGCCTGGCCGGTCTAGGACCAAGAGGGGCTGGACTGAGGAAGCGAAGGGCTGGGTGCCAGGAGAGGAGGCGGATCCTCCCAGGCGTTAGCTGGGGCCTGTGGTCTTTGGGGTTGTGACCGTGAAAGGGTTGACCCTGCAAAAGTGGGGGGAGTCTGCGGAGGGGGTGCGCCAGGGGACAGGCTGGAGGAGCAGGGCTTGGCTAAGCTGCTGTGTGCTGAGTGGACTAGGAATTGGGGGCTGGGGGGGGCAGTGAAAGAGGGAGCTGGTTTAGGGATGTGGCCAGAGGAGGGGCAGGGCCATAGAGGGTCTTTGAAGCTAAGTCCTTGCGCCCCCAACTTTGGGGCGGAGCCAGATGTGGGGCTAGGGCAGTGGTCGGCAAACCGAGGCTCGCAAGCCACATGCGGCTCTTTGGCCCCTTGAGCGTGGCTCTTCCACAGAATACCACGTGCGGGCACGCACGTACAGTGCGATTGAAACTTCGTGGCCCGTGCGCAGAAGTCGGTGTTCGGCTCTCCAAAGAAATTTCAATCGTTGTCCAGTTGGTATTTGGCTCTGTGGACTGATGGTTTTGCCCACCATGGGGCTGGGGCAAGGGCGGGGCTAAGAGAAGAAGCCCTAAGTAAGTTAGAACAAGGAGCTCAGGACAGAGGGAGTTTGGGAGGGAGGTTAAGAAGACAACGATTTACTCTCAGCAATGTATTCAACAAGGACCTGTTGAGTGTCCTACTAGGCCTGATTCGGACTGTCCTGAATTCTGGGAATATGGAGATGATTCAGAGGAAGGATCCTGTGGAGAGAAGGTTGAGCGTCTGTGAACAGGGGCTGGGGGTGGAGTCTTAGAGGGGGGTGAGAGTGGGAGCGATCCGGAGGTCCCCGGCAGGGAGGCGCCCGGTAGGCTGTGTGCGGGAGAGAGTTCGGTGGGCGGATGTGCGTGAGGGAGCCGGTGGGCGTTGACCAGAGCAGAGGCCGTGCAGACAAGGCCTGCACTCAGAGCGGCTCGCACAGTGAGGCCCTTGTCCTCAGGCTCCTGATCGAGGAGGGAGCCCCGGACAAGCGCTGGCTTGTCTTCAGTGCCTGGAACCCGCGAACCCCCCTTTTCCCGGGGAGCAGGCCTTGGTCTCCGGGCCCCGCAGGAAACCAGTGGCAACGACCATCCGCTGACACTGTTTATTTTCACTCGCTGACCGTGGGCGGGCAAGTGAGCTTTTGGATTTCCGTGGTCCAGACTGGTGTGACGTTTCCATTTTACATAAATTTAGCCGGGACCAGTTTGGCTCAGTGGATAGAGCGTCAGCCTGCGGACTGAAAGGTCCTGGGTTCGATTCCGGTCAAGGGCATGTACCTTGGTTGCGGGCATATCCCCAGTGGGGGGTGTGCAAGAGGCAGCTGGTTGATAAATTTATTTTCGCCTTGTAAAGCGAAGGGATTTACAACACTGGGTCGGTTTTTACGTAGGTTCAATAGTCACGTGGTTCGAAATGTTAAATACACAAAAGGGTCTACAGTGCAAAATCTCTCTGCTTTGTCTGCCGTTCTTCCCAAAGGCAGTGGCTATTGCAAGTCTCTCTCTCTCTCTCTCTCTCTCTTTAAATATATTTTATTGATTTTTTTACAGAGAGGAAGAGAGAGGGAGAGTTAGAAACATCGATGAGAGAGAATCATCGATCAGCTGCCTCCAGCACACCCCCCACTGGGAATGTGCCCGCAACCAAGGTAATGCCCTTGACCGGAATCGAACCTGGGACCTTTCAGTCCGAAGGCCGACGCTCTATCCACTGAGCCAAACCGGTTTTGGCTGCAAGTCTCTTTTATAGTACATGTGCTATTGTGTGGACACATATTCTCTTATTTCCCCTTTTTACACAGATGATAGCATATTATATGTGCTGGCTTTTTAAATATATATATATATATATATATATATATATATATATTGATATCAGAGAATGAGAGAAACATTAATTATGAGAGAGAATCATTGATTGGCTGCCTCCTGCACGTCCCACACTGGGGACCGAGCCCACAACCTGTTGCATGTGCCCTGACCGGAATCGAACCCGGGACCCGTCAGTCCACAGGCGGATGCTCTATCCACTGAGCCATGCCGGCCTGGCAGTACGTGCTGTTTTCCCACCTTGCCTTGCCCACTTCACAGTATATCTTGGACAAATGAGTTGGCTTAAAGGAAAATAGTAAGTGAAGACTAGAACAGATGTAACTGTCTCTGCGTGTGACAGAACGTATGAAGGTGACATAGGAAGGGGGAAACGGAGGCAGAGACTTGGAGCGTGTGTGCCACCTGTGTATGGGGGAAACAAGTGTGTGATTTAATGAGGAAATGGGTGGGTGAGAGGTTGGTGCGGGCGAGGCCCTGAGCCAGCTGGGCCGGGGCAAAAGGAAGGTCTGGACGGGCAGCAGGCAGGCCGGTGGCCTGTGGCGCTCCCCCCCGCAGGTGTGAGCTGTCTCTCTCCTCCCGCAGCCATCGACCTCATCAACAACCTGCTGCAGGTGAAGATGCGCAAGCGCTACAGCGTGGACAAGTCTCTCAGCCACCCGTGGTTACAGGTGACGCAGGGGGCGGGGCTGGAGCTGGGCTTCTCATTGGCCGGGCAGGTAGCGAAGGGTGTGGCCCATTAGAAGGTGGCCGGCCCTCCCATTGGCTGGCTATGGGTAGAGCTAGATCCCTATTGGCTGCGCAGGTTGTGGGGGCGTGGCCTCACCTTCCCGGGTACCTGGCCGTTCCCGGTGCAGCCCCAGCTAACCCCGTTTTCCCGGGGCCCAGGAGTACCAGACGTGGCTGGACCTCCGGGAGCTGGAGGGGAAGATGGGCGAGAGGTACATCACGCACGAGAGCGACGACGCACGCTGGGAGCAGTTCGTGGCGGAGCACCCGCTGCCCGGGCCGGGGCTGCCCGCCGACATGGAGCTCGGCGGGGCCCTCCCGCCGCAGGACCACGAGATGCAGGGGCTGGCCCAGCGCATCAGCGTCCTCTGAGGCCCCGCGCCCCGCCGCCTCCGGACGCTGACCTCCCGCCCTCCCCTCGGGAAGCGGCCCTGCTCCCCTTTCCAGCGACGGACTGCTCTAGGAGAAGCGACTTCTGCCCCAGCAGGAAGGGACACGCCCCGGGGAGGAGCGTGGCGGGGATGCGGGGAGCTGTCTCCAAAGTTCATTCCCCAACAATTAAAACGGACTCATCTCTGGCCCCGGGGCCACGGCCTCTGGCCGCACATCTGGATCGTCAGTCTGTTCACCTGGAAGGAGGGCTGCCTGCAGAGGAGGGGACAGAGTGGGGATGCTTGGAAGGAGGCTAATGGCTGGAAATACAGAGGAAGGATTGCCAGGAGGGGAGACTGGGAGGGGGAAGGTGTGGAGGTGGCATAAGGAGAAGCGGGGAGAGAATAGATGAAGAGTTAGAAATCCCTAGGACGGAAGGATGGCCGTCAGCTCTGGTTGAGCATAGACTTATGGCTCAGTTTTGAGCGTAGACCTATGAACCAGGTGGTCACTCACTGGTTCCCAAGTCCATCGCCTGTGTGGGGCGTGCAGGAGGCAGTCGATCACTGATTCTCTCTCCTCCTTCCTCCTCTCTGAAATCAATAAAAAATATATATTTTAAAAACGAGTTAGAAATGGAGGAGAGATGAAAGGAATATGACCGGAGGGGGAGAATGGAGAGAGAAGAGACGTATTTAGAAAAAAAACAAGTAATCCCATGGCTTGTTTGATGCATTTTCTAGTTGGTGTTGTCATTACCAACCACAACTGTTAATAACGGCAACGCAGTTAGCAGAGGACTGGCCCGCAGTGTAAACCTGGCACACACTATTTTCTGTTTTAAACTGATGTGATGACTTCTACGCCCTGAATGTGCTCGTTCTCTGGTTCATCCATTTGTCACGCTGTGCAGGGTGATGGATGCTGTGGACATGGGCATGGTGGTGACCGAGACACCCCAGGCCCTGCCCTTGGGGGTTCTCCAGCCGGTGGGGAGACAGTCCTGTGGGGAGCCCAGGTGGGTAGGGCAGCCTCCGGGAGCCGGCGGTCAGGGAGGGCCAGTTTTCAGAGCTGGTATGTGGGTCCGGGGGTTGTAAGCAGGAACAGCTGTCCACCAGGGTCACGCTCACACTCACACGGCTTCGTTAGACACTCGTCCTGCGCCCTGAGGGACCAGCAGAGTTTAGCAGCCGATGGAGGCCAGTCAGCGCCTGGAGCTTGCTCTTCATCTTCCCAGTTTCTATCAACTAGTCCCATGGTCGGCAAACTCATTAGTCCACAGAGCCAAATATCAACAGAACAACAATTGAAATGTCTTTGGAGAGCCACATTTTTAAAACTTAAACTTCTTCTAATGCCAATTCTTCAAAACAGACTCGCTCAGGCCGTGGTATTTTGCGGAAGAGCCGCACTCAAGGGGCCAAAGAGCCACATGTGGCTCACGAGCCGCAGTTTGCTGACCACGGAACTAGTCCATTTGCTGGCCAGTGTTCCGGGGCTGCAGCCCTTCTTTATTTTTTTATTATTATTATTTTTTAACTTTTTAAATATATTTTATTGATTTTACACAGAGAGGAATTGAGAGGGATAGAGAGTTAGAAACATCGATGAGAGAGATACATCGACCAGCTGCCTCTTGCACACCCCCTTCTGGGGATGTGCCCACAACCAAGGTACGTGCCCCCGACCGGAATCGAACCTGGGACCTTTCAGTCCGCAGACCGAAGCTCTATCCGCTGAGCCAAACCCATTTCGGCTCTTCTTTATTTTTTTAATTCTATTGATTTTTTTTTTACAGAGAGGAAGAAAGAGGAATAGAGAGTTAGAAACATCGATGAGAATCATCCATCAGCTGCCTCTTGCACACTCCCCTACTGGGGATGTGCCCACAACCAAGGTACATGCCCTTGACCGGAATCGAACCTGGGACCTTTCAGTCCGCAGGCTCTACCCACTGAGCCAAACCGGTTTCAGCCGGAGCTGCAGCTCTTTGATCTGAGGGAGCTAAGTGAGCCTTAGTCGGTGAGGATCTCCAGATGAACCAGAACACCTCTGAGACAAACCCAAGCTCGCACTAGTGAGGAGCGTCCCTCAGACTCCATCCTGAGGGCCTCTCCCTCTGCAACTGGCCTGCAACCCAGGAGTGGACCCAGTGGAGGGAGAAAGCCGGACAAGGACAGACCCAGGCGAGGAAATGTACGGGAGGACTACTCCAGCCTGATCTTTAACAAGTCTGTCTTAGCAACGAGGTTTAATATTCTGAGGCCAGAATTAGAGACATGATCAAAACAAACAAACAAACAAAAAAAAACACATTATGTTGCCCTAGCCGATTTGGCTCAGTGGATAGACCGTCAGCCTGTGGACTGAAGGGTCCCGGGTTCAATTCCGCTCAAGGGCACATGTCTGGGTTGCAGGCTCCACCCCAGTAAAGGGCTTGCAGGAGGCGGCCGATCAATGATTCCCTTTCATCATTGATTTTTCTCTCCCTCTCTGAAATAAATATTAAAAACAAACACTGTCGCCCTAAACCGGTTTGGCTCAGTGGGTAGAGCCTGCAGACTGAAAGGTCCCGGGTTCGATTCCAGTCAAGGGCATGTACCTTGGTTGCGGGCACATCCCCAGTGGGGGGTGTGCTGGAGGCAGCTGATCAATGTTTCTCTCTTATTCATGTTTCTAACTCTATCCCTCTTCCTTCCTCTCTGTAAAAAATCAATAAAAAAAATTATATATATATATATATATATATATATATATATATATATTTAATATATATATATATATTTAAAAAGCAACAAGAAAAACAAACACTGTCTGGGCACAGGATTGTCTCCCCACTAGGGGGTGAACCCCCACGGGCAGGGCCTGGGGTCTCTCGGTCACCACCATTCCCAAACAAAAACCATAATGTAACCCGGGAAAATGCCTCCATGACTGAATTTCGTGAGACAGCCCAACATTATGAGGATGCCATGGCAGGTAAATCAAATGCACTGTAAGGTCCTACAACTTAAACAATTAGACACAAAAATGTCAGTTTTATCAAGGCCATCAGATATCACAAAACCTAATCATGACGGAGGCACGTGTGGATACGGTAAAGGAACACCGGGCTTGAGACTGTCCTCTGTACAACACACAAAGGAACGGAGGCCTGAGATTCAGTCTCCCATTGACCGCCTTCCAGCAGACCTCCTTTTGTCCATAAACACCCCTCAGCCCGCAGAGGGCAGACCCTCCCATGGATGACTTGGCTACCACCAGATGAATAGATACAGGAGGCACCCCACCCGGTATCTCACAGCCACCACACACACACACACGCACACACACACATGTACACACCAATGGTTGTGAGAAGATTCCACAATTTGCCACATGGTTTACCCTTGTCTAAGCCATTCTCTGTCTTGGTAGGTCCCTTACTACCCAACTCATTTTCCTTCCTTCCTTCCTTCCTTCCTTCCTTCCTTCCTTCCTTCCTTCCTTTTCTCTCTCTCTCTCTCTCTCTCTCTCTCTCTCTCTCTCTCTCTCTTTCTTTCTTTCTTTCTAAATTATGATTGCTTTTTAGAGAGAGGAAAAGAGAGAAACATCGATGTGAGAATATCAGTCAGCTGCCTCCTGCATGCCCCCTGTCAGGGATGGAGCCCAAAACTGACCGGGAATCAAACTGGCCACCTCCTGGTGCCTGGGACAAAGCCCAGCCAACTGAACCGCCCAGGCCAGGCCACTGGTTGGTTCCCGTATGTGGCCTGACCAGGGGTCCAGCCTGCAGCCAACAGGGCCATCCAGCCAGGGCTCCCAGCCAGGCTTTCACTCGAGTTACTTCAGTAAATCTTTCCGGAGGCGATGTTCTATAAATCCGGAGTGTTAACATTGTACATTGATGACAGAGCATCTCTCTCCCAGTCCCTGACTGCGCTGTCCGCCCTGGTCCTCCTCCCTTCCTCACCTCACAAGCAAGCAACCCCCGACCTCTCCCCCAGCCACAAGCCGCGCTCTGCTGCCCTGCATTCCTGGTTCTCTCTGCGCCTCCACCTCAATCGACACAGGCGGAACCTCTGAGAGTGGAAAGAGATCTTTCCATGCCGCTCCGAAAGCTTCCTGAGCGTGCTCTGACACCGAGGCTCTGCAGCCCCCCCCCATTCATGGCCTCCTCAGACTACCTCCAGCCCCTGCAGCACCCCCATCTCCTCCATCAAGGACCCCGATGTTACCATTAGGATATGGTTAGTCCAACCATGAGCAAGTAGTCAAACCCAGTTCCCATGCGTTCCCAACCCAACACCAGCCTGGACTCTAGCCATACCTCGGACACCACCCACTTTACTGCATTAGCATCCCCTTTGCTTTCTTTCTTTCTTTCTTTCTTTCTTTCTTTCTTTCTTTCTTTTTTTGTTAAAATATATTTTATTGATTTTCTACAGAGAGGAAGGGAGAGGAACAGAGAGTTAGAAGCATCAATGACAGAGAAACATCAATCAGCTGCCTCCTGCACACCCCTTACTGGGGATGTGCCCACAACCAAGGTACATGCCCTTGACCGGAATCGAACCCGGGACCCTTCAGTCTGCAGGCCGACACTCTATCCACTGAGCCAAATCCGTTAGGCCCCTTTGCTTTCTTTTTTTAAAAAATATATTTTTAATGATTTTAGAGATGAAGGGAGAGGGATAGAGTCAGAAACTGATGAGAGAGAAACATCGACCAGCTGCTTCCTGCACACTCCCCACTGGGATGTGCCTGCAACCAAGGCACATGCCCCTGACCAGAATCGAACCTGGGACCCTTCAGTCCACAGGCCGATGCTCTATCCACTGAGCCAAACCGGCTAGGGCCCCTTTGCTTTCTTTCACACCCTCTGCATGTACATTCAGTCTCATCTTGCTCTCCCCTGGAATGTCAGCCGTGCACACAGATGGATGGTTATGCCTCAAGGTTCCACCGAAATCCCCACTCCCTTTTCTCGGACTCTGAATGCTAATGTGAAGGCTCGGGTCTTTCCTCGCAGTTCCTCTCTAACCCGACATGCACATGGTCTTCTTGTCCGCTCCGTTCATTTCAACAAGTCCCTGACCCTCAGCAGCTACTCCCCAGCCCTTGCTCCCAGGGTAAGGTGACCAGACGTGCTGCTTTTGGCGGGACAGTCCCGCTTTTTTAACAATTTGTCCCGCGTCCCGCAGCGTTTTAAAAAAAGTCCCCATTTTAATCTTTCCAAAAATCGGGAATTTTTTTTAAAACGCCGTAGGACGAGGGACAAATTGTTAAAAATCGGGACGTCTGGTCACCTTATCCCAAGGTCACAAGGAATCTAGGAACATGTCACAGCCATGCCAGTCACAATTCAGGACATGACCCTGCACCTGAGGGGCAAACCTTATCCCCAGCACACGTTTATCCCATCATTCATCTCACCTTTACCCAACACTGAAATGCGGCTGCAGCGGTCTGGGCCTGACGTGGGTTGAATCGTGTACTCCACACCCTCGCCCTCCCTCCCCCAGAAAAAGCTATGCTGAGGTCATCCAATACCTCGGTGACGTAATTAGAAGAAGGATCACTGCGGAAGGTGTGAGCATTGTCCCACATCCCTCCTCGCAAACTCCTTCCACCTCCACCAGGAGTTTGACCATTTGCTATGACGTGTGCTGGCCCCCAAATGGTGACCAGTGGTGGCAGCGGGAGCTCCTAGGCACTGAGTGAGCCAGGTGGGGGCCTGATCGCCCCACCAATGGCCAGGCAGATGGTGAGCAGTGGTGGCGGCAGGGGGCGGGGCTGAGGGAGCTGGGCAGGGGCCTCATGACGCAGGTGGAGATGGGGACCCAGGGACCCAGGTGCCGCCCAGGGCCCAGAGGTCAGCTGGGATCCTGCCCTTCCAGGCCAGATAGATGCTGGCGCTTTGATCGCTGGCCAGGCCTAGTTATCAATAAGAACATGGGGAGGCCAAAAAGTAAATCTGCAGAGATGCTAATGCTGTCCCAACTTCAACTGCCAGAACCCTCTCAACTCCTTCTGGCTTCAAAATTTGGTTTTAATTTATCTTCCTAGGAAAACCCATCTTCAAATGCCTGCTAGACCAGAAACCTAAGCATCTCGAGATCCAGTATTTCATACAGCCAATGGTTCAGCTGGTTTTGCATACACAACGGGGGTGAAAAACCAATCCTGACATCATCAGATCCCCCTTTCATCAATCCCAATCATCTCCCCAAGTTGGAGAATTCAGGTCACTGAGGACAGATTAGGTCTGTCTTAAACAGGACGGGAATTGAATAAAGTTTGTCTCTACTAAAGTCCAGGCTTATGTTGTCCCCTGGACTCTAGATTATTTTTTACCTATTTATCAGGTCATTCTGTGGCTCTTTATACATGGAAGGCACCACTTTAAGCACTTGGCCAACATATCACTTAACCCCCATAACAACTCTAGGAAGTAGGCAGTACTCTGATGCCCACTATACATCCGAGGGAACTGAGGCACAGAGAGGTTAAGCACGTTTCCTGAGGTCACACAGCTGGAACGTGGTAGAGTTGGGTCTGTCCTGTGACAGTCTTGGCTCTCATTCTCTGCTATTGCCTCTCCAGCAAACGACCAGGAGGTCACTCATAAAAGATTGAGGTTCTCACATGATCTTCTGGGCCCTGGCTTTTGTTGTTGTTGTTGTTAATTCTCACACGAGAAGTTTTAAAATTGATTTTTAGAGAGAGTGGAAGGGCAGGGGAGGGACACAGAGAAACATCGATGAGCCGAGACCGGTTTGGCTCAATGGATAGAGCGTCAGCTTGGGGACTGAAGGGTCCCGGGTTCGATTTCAGTCAAGGGCATGTACCTTGGTTGCGGGCATATCCCCAGTAGGGGGTGTGCAAGAGGCAGCTGGTCGATGACTCTCTCTCTCATCGATGTTTCTAGCTCTCTATCTCTCTCCCTTCCTCTCTATACAAAATCAATAAAATATATTAAAAAAAAAAAAAGAGAGAGAGAAACATCGATGAGTCTCATATCAATTGGTTGCCTCTGGAGATGAAGCCTGCGACTGTGAAAATGCCCTTCACCGGAATCGAACCAGAGACCCTTCAGTGCGTGGGTCGATGCTCTATCTGTTGAGACAAACCAGGCAGGGCAGGGCCCTGGCTTTTAAGAAGTCAAGGACTGTCTGAAAAATGGTTATGACTATTGGAGCTAGATCGATCTCCTTGAAGGTTGTAGGGAAGCACGTTCGGCGTAGTGACACAGGCTGGCCGCCTGGGGGCGCCAGCCCCGCTCTCGGAGCCTGGAGAGGGAGGAGGGAACCCGGGAAATCAATGTCAGGCTCAGACTCTTAGGGTCACAGAAGGTTGAGAACACAGCATCTTAGGAGCCGAGAACAAAGCCTCTTAGAACGTAGAACAAAGGCCCCTGGAATTGTAGAATGGTGATCGCAGAGCCTCGCAGCATCTGGGAGACAAAAGGCGCTTTAGATTCTGTTCTGCCCGAATCATAGCGTCTCCACCCAGGTTCCTAGGATTCCAGAATCTGGGATATAATTCCAAATTATATTTGGGATATAACCGATCTTAGACTCTTAGAAGCAAAACTGACTGGCTACATAATTGGCGAGGCCCAATGTGAAATGGAAACGCGGGGCCCCTTGTTCAAAAAATTAAGCATTTCAAGACAGTAGCAGCAGAACGTTAAAACTAAGCTCCTGGATCTTCTTAGCTGGCCGCATGCAGAAATATATAATTTTATGGGAGTTTCTTGATCTTAGCTAGCCCGGCCCTCTAGCTTTACAGCCGGATGTCTGGGAAGGCTCCGTGGCAGAGGAAGGCACCATCAGGGCTCGGTCCTTTAACCCTTTCCTCCTCCTGTTCAGCCTCAGAAGCGGAAGGCTGCTAGGAACCTCTGCCAAACTGTCACTTGGACCCGCTCCCTATTTATAGAACACCTCTTCCCCTGCTGCCCGGCCGGCCAATGGCAGCCAGACCCCGCTGCGGGCCCGGAGAAGCACGGACCAATGGTATTGGAGCGAGGGCGGGCTTGTTTCATTGTAACGCGTGGGGGGCGTGGTCACGGACCAATGGCAGGCCAGAGTGGGGGGGCGTGGCGGAGAGCACAGCCAGTAGGCAGCCGCGAAGCTGCGAGCATGCGTTGCGTGGAGCGAGCGGGGCGGGGCGCGGACGGCGGAGCCATAGGTAACGGTTGCTGTGCGGCAGGGGGCGTGGCCATGCAGATGAGGCGCGGGTGGGCGGCCCAATGGGCGGGCGCCTATGCAGATGAGACGGTGACAGCCGGGCCAGCGGGCGGGCGGGCGGGCGGGCTGTCGGGGCGGGGAGGTGGGACCCGCAGAGGTGGCCGCGGGGCCCGGCTGGGCTGGGGCGGGGGGCCGCAGCCATGATCCGGGCCTTCTCGTTCCCGGTGAGCCCCGAGCGGGGCCGGCTGCGGGGCTGGCTGGAGGGCAGCCTGGCCGGGCTCTGCGAGTTGCACTGGCTGCGGGAGCGGCAGGAGTACCGCGTGCAGCAGGCGCTGCGGCTGGCCCAGCCCGGAATGGGGGGCGCCGAGGCCGAGGACGAGGAGGACGCCGACGAGGACGAGGATGCGGCGGCGGCGCGCCGGGCCGCGGCGGCCCTGGAGGAGCAGCTGGTGAGGGGTCGCCTGTCCGTCCCTCCCTCCGCAGCCATCTGTGTCTGTCTGTCTGTCTGCCTGTCTGTCTGGGTTGGATGCTCCTATGCCCATCCCGGTGGGGGGGAGGGGTGCAGGGGAGGGGGTGGGGCTGCAGACCCTGGAGTCTGGGCGGCGGGCGGGCGGGCGGGCGGGATGTGGCCTCCCCGCCCCCAGGCTGGGGAAGGAGGGGCTGCATCACCCCTGTCGGAGCCTCTAGAGATGCACAGGCCCCATCCCTCGCGCCCCTTCCCCAAAGGAAATGTTTTTGGGCGCCAAGTATGTGTCCAGCCCAGGGACCAGGACTGGGCATGCGTTGTCTCTCTGCAGCTTGGAGGGTGAGAGGAGATAGTCCCCATTTTACAGAGGAAGAAACTGAGGCTCAGAGAGGGCAAACGACTCACCCAAGGTCACACAGCCGGGGATCCAAACACGCCCCAGTCTGGGGCCCGGCTGCCCGGGCTCCATCTTCCCTAAGTGCGGGTGTGCTTGGAGATCTCGGGAGAGGGGGTGGGGGGCGGCTCAGGGGGAGGGAATCTTAGGGTCCCCAGCGGGAAGCTCACAGTCCCCGAGGGCCCCACGGTGATCTTGACCCTCCCGTGTCTCTCTCCCTCCTTTCCTACCTGGTCCCAACCCTGCTTAACCCAAGAGGAGGCCGGTTGAGGTGTCTGACTTCTGGGCCCTGAGGCGCTCTCATGGGGGAGCCGAGGCAGGAGTCTGCACTCTTGTCATTCTCCTCTCGCCCTCCCCTCATTCTTGCTTCTCTGACCGCTTCCTGGGTCCCTCTCCCTGCTCACCGCCACCTCTCTGTGCCTTGCTGGGTGCTTTCTCTCGCTCTGCTCCTCCCTTCTGCACCTCTCTTCCTGCCCCAGGTCCCCGTCCCTGTCTCTCTCTTCCCCTCCCCCCAGCCCGCCGGGCCCCAGACCCCAGCTTCCCCCATCCCCAAGCCTGTGGGTGGTCAGAGCTTCCGGTTTGGGGAAACCTGAGCCGAGGTGGCGGGGGAGGGGGCTCTCCCTGCTGCTGACCTCGGCTGCCCCCACCCCAGATGGGGACTGGAGAGGGGGGACCGCAGCCAGACTCGCAGGCTGCACGCCCAGCCCCTCCCCGGGCGGGGAGTGGGACCCTGCACATTCTTCTCTGGAAACAGAAACAGCTGTGGGAGGCCCCACCCCCTCCCAAAGTTAGAGACACATTGTGGGGGCCTCCACCCGCTCCTCCACCCTCCCCTGGCAGGCTGGGCCCCTCGCCGTCCCTCAGCCTCTCCCTCCCTCTGCCTCAGTCTCCCCTGCCTTCCCCCCTCCCTTTCCCCATCTCTGCCTCTCACCCCCCCCCCACCATGAGGTGGTAGTAGAGAGGCCTCTCCCCCTGCCCACCACACACACACACACACACACACACACACACACACACACACACACAGTCTCCAGGCGAAGCTCTGTCCCAGCGTCAGGGAGGAGGCGGCAGCAGGCGGCGGGAGGGAGGGAGCCCCACAGAGAGGAGCAGAGAAAGCGCTAAATATAAACCCCTCCGGCGTTAGGGGTTCCTGGGTCCTTCTGAAGAGGGGCTGGAGGTTTCCACTCGCTCCCGAGCCTCTGTCTTACTACGACCCCTCCCGGTCCCTCTGAAGCAAGAACGCCGAAGCCAGGCGTCATTCATTCCTGATAATAGTGATGGGGATGGCAGAGAGAACAGGCAGGAATCCTGGGGGTGCGGGGGGGTGGGGTGGGGTGGGGTGGGGGTGGTCCTGTTCTCTCCCACAGAGGAAGAAGGTCCCCTTCCAGCAGGAAGGACTTAAGTTAGACTTGCAGAAGGACTTCCTGGCAGAGATCAAGGGAGTTGGACACAGACTAGGGGAGGAACGAAGGCCTGGGAAAGTTTGGATAAAGGGGTTAGGTCTCCACGAAGCCCTAACCGCACTCAGGTCAAACCTGCTGGAGCTTGACACACACACACACACCCTGCAGCCCACCAGGCACCCTGGGCAAATGGGGATCCAGATTCAGACCAAAGACCTTCTGGTCTTTTAAAGATTCATGCCTTTGCAGCTGGAAAGAATGAGGTCAGACTTAGAATAGACTGAGGGAGGGCGAGTTGGGGAGGGGTATAGGGTGGGGGGGGTCCAGGCACAAAGGGGCGGCCTCTCCTTTCTGTCCCCCTAACCCCTGCCTTCCCGTCAGCGGCAGCACTGAAGTGAGACCTGAAGAATTGACCAATGTTTATTTTTAATGACACGAGTAAACATGATTTTATAGTTTTCCTTGTTGGACGTTCAGAGCGTTCACGTAATGATAAAAGCTAGCGTTTCTGAAGGGTTTAGCAGGAGCTGCTGTTTTTAACTCACCGAGTTCTCACAGCAGCCCAGTCAGAGAGGGAGGGGACCAAGGCCCAGAGAGGGGAAGTCACTGCTCAGGGCCACACAGCCGGGGAGCGCCAGAGCTGAACTGGAACCCTGGGAACTGGCACCCGGGCTGTGCCTCCTCAGCCACTCCATCCTCCCAGCCAGGAGTCCTATCCCTCACGGACTCCCTGAATGCACCCCCCCAACACACACACCACCCCTGTGCCACGTGTGAGCCCCCTGAATGCACCCTCCCCCCCCACACACACCACCCCTGTGCCACCTGTGAGCCCCCTGAATGCACCCTCCCCCCCCACACACACACCACCCCTGTGCCACCTGTGAGCCCCCTGAATGCACCCCCCCCAACACACACACCACCCCTGTGCCACCTGTGAGCCCCCTGAATGCACCCCCCCCAACACACACACCACCCCTGTGCCACCTGTGAGCCCCCTGAATGCACCCTCCCCCCCACACACACACCACCCCTGTGCCACCTGTGAGCCCCCTGAATGCACCCTCCCCCCCACACACACCACCCCTGTGCCACCTGTGAGCCCCCTGAATGCACCCTCCCCCCACACACACACACACCACCCCTGTGCCACCTGTGAGCCCCCCCCCACACCTCTTTGGGTGCTTCTTCTGGCAGAAACGGCTTACATACCCAAAATACCAAGTTTTGCTTTGCTTTTGTACACAACCCAGGGTCTTGGGTGAGGTCCCAGAGACTGTGCCAGTGGCTTTCAAAATGTGGCCCACATGGGGGCCTGTTAGAAATGCTGTTTTGGGGGCTAGGACTGCCTGGCATCAGAAGTTCTGGAGGGACCCTGCAATTCAGGTTTTAACGTGCTCTCCGGGTGATGCTGACCCACCCTCACATGACACACCCTGCCCTCTCCTTCCTCCACTCCATGCTCTCTTCTCACTTCTTCTTCTTCTTCTTCCTCCTCTTCTTCTTCTTCTTCTTCTTCTTCTTCTTCTTCTTCTTCTTCTTCTTCTTCTTCTTCTTCTTTAATCTATTTTATTGATTTTTTACAGAGAGGAAGGGAGAGGGATAGAGTTAGAAACATCCATCAGCTGCCTCTTGCACACCCCCTACTGGGGATGTGCCCGCAACCAAGGTACATGCCCTTGACCGGAATCGAACCTGGGACCCTTCAGTCCGCGGGCCGATGCTCTATCCACTGAGCCACACCGGTCTCGGCTCGCCAGTGCTTCTATGTAGAAATGGCTTCCTTCCCTGCGAGCTGTTGTCTAGCATACTGCTGCACACTCACTCCTTCGCGCAGACTTTCCTGAGCACCTGCTCTGTGCCAGGCCCCGTCCTGGGCCCTGGAGGTTGGGAAGGGGCAGGAGGGAACAGAACAGTGAGGACGCTCTGCTAAACAAATGCCAACCTGATCTATGCCGTTAAGCCTGGAGGGCATTGCCACAAGGAAGGAAAAAAGGCAGGGCCCCCGGGGAGCTATTTTGGAGAGAGGGTAGGAGAAGGGATGGATGGGGTGAGCAAAGTTTCTGAATGAAACGAGAAAGCGAGGCAGAGGCAGATGTGGGGGGCCCAGGCCAGGCACGTGCAGGGAACAGCGAGGCCAGTGTGGCTAGTGCAGTGAGCAAGGGGGCATGACACAGGGCATGCGGGCAGGGGTGATCTGTTTTGTAGCCACCCCTGCCTGCACAGCTCGCCTGCCTCCCTGGGTTTTGCTCAAAGATGGCGCCCCCCTGAGCACCCCTGCACACCCAGAGCACGCACCGTCCTGCTGCCTCCCCTGCCATAAACCAGCCCGGATGGGGGCTTCTGTGCAGGGGGATGGGGCCCGGGAGAGCAGTCACCGGAGTGGGAAGCAGGGGGAGGGGGTGTCTACCCGGAGCCGGCGGGCTTGCTGCCTTAAATAGGCAGCTCTGGGCGCCGGCCCTCCCGCCCCTCCTCTCGCTCCCCTCCCTCCCCTTCCCTCCCGCCGGCCAGACAAGCCGCTTTTGTCTGAGGTCAGCCGTCAGCTCCCGCCGCTGCCCCTCTGGCCTCACCCGGACCCCCGGGGACTCTTCCTGGCTCTGGCCCCATTTCCCCAAATGGTGCTGCCAAGTTCTAGGGTCTTACAGACCCTGCCAGGGTGGGTTCAGCCCCTGCCCTCACCCGCAGTCCCCGTCACACTCCCCTCAAAGCCTTTTCTTTTAAAAAATGTTTTAAATATATTTTACTGACTTTTTTTACAGAGAGGAAGAGAGGGGGATAGAGAGTTAGAAACATCCTCTTGCACACCCCCTACTGGGGATGTGCCCGCAACCAAGGTACATGCCCTTGACCGGAATCGAACCTGGGACCTTTCAGCCCACAGGTCGATGCTCTGTCCACTGAGCCAAACTGGTTTGCGTTTTCACCGTCATTTCTTCACACCTGAGAGGAAGGGGTCCCTCCCTGCAGCCACAAGGAGCCAGGGGAGACCCCACAGACATTCCTACCGGGATGAGGAGCAGGGGGTGGGCACCGGGGGGCTTCTGGGTGAGGATGGAGCAATAGCAGGAGGCAGACGTGGTCCGGGGGGGGGGGGGGGGCAAAGGGACCCGCCACTGAGGCCAGGCAGGCCCTGCCATGAGGCATGGGGGTGCTTTCTGAAGTGAGGAGCAAAACATATGAGTCATAGGGTCAGTCTGGACCAGAAAGGACTCCGGAACTCCTGCAAAGGAACTTGCTATCGGCGGGGCAGGGGCAGGAGGAGAGGAGGAGAGCAGGTCAAGGGTGGGAGACGGCAGAGCAATGGCTAGGGGATCTGCTAGGGCCTGGACACACCTTTCAGCAATGAAGTGCCTCTAAAGCAAGAAGGATTGAAGTTAGACTCAAGGAGGCACTTTCTGACGGGGGTTTCGGGGCCATGAGCATGGCTGGAAGAGGCAGGGGGAGGGAGGGGATCTCCGGAGGCCTCTTCACACCTGCAGGGCGTGAGGTGGCTGCCGTGAGCACTGCCTTTAGCCAGAGGATTTTATATATATATATATATATATATATATATATATATATATATATATATATATATATATAATTGATTTTACACAGAGAGGAATTGAGAGAGACAGAGAGTTAGAAACATCGATGAGAGAGAAACATCGACCAGCTGCCTCCTGCACACCCCCCACTGGGGACGTGCCCGCAACCAAGGTACATGCCCTTGACCGGAATCGAACCCGGGACCTTTCAGTCCGCAGGCCGACTCTCCATCCACTGAGCCAAACCGGTCCCAGCTAGCCAGAGGACTTTCTGAGGATCCAGGGGCAGAGGTCTTAGCGGGGATCCTGGGACTCAGGCCCCGCTTTTACCCTTGTGAAGTCCGAGCCTCATGGTCAGGGTGGGACTCCGCCCGTGAACCCTGGGACTGGGGGGCTGGAGCAGGCAGAGGCCTCGCCTCGGGGTGCCCTCTGACTGCCCTGCTCTCGCCATGCCTTCAGGAGGCCTTGCCCGGACTCATCTGGGACCTGGGCCAGCAGCTGGGAGACCTGAGCCTGGAGTCTGGGGGCCTGGGACAGGAAAGCGGGCGCAGCTCAGGTGAGCACGGGGAAGGGGAGCAGGGTCCGCCTGGGACGCCCCTATGTCTCCCACCGCCTCCCCCCCCTCTCTACGGCTCCCCCCGTCTCTGTTGCTTGGTGTCCTCCTTTCTCCACCCCCTGGGGTCCCTCCAGCCAAGCCCCCTTTTCGTCTCTCCCTTTCTCCCCAATGCAGGCTTCTACGAAGACCCCAGCTCCACGGGAGGTCCAGACTCGCCACCCTCGACCTTCTGTGGGGACAGCGGCTTCTCCGGATCCGGCTCCTATGGACGCCTGGGCCCCTCGGAGCCCCGGGGCATCTATGCCAGCGAGAGGCCCAAGTCCCTAGGTAAGGTGGGGGCGGGGGTGGGGCCTTGGCGGCCAGGGAAATGACGGTGAGAAGATGGTCTTGAGCACACCTCTGAGTCAAACCAACCTGCGTGCGGATTCTGGCTGCGACCTTCCCTCTGGTGTGGCGGTGTTGAGCATGTCCCTCTCTCTGGGCCTCAGTTTCTCCATCTGTCAAATGGGATTTTCCTCCTAGGGAAGCTCTGGATATGCAGTGAGCCTCTGCCTTGGGGCATCGGACTGGGCACAGGGAGCCTCTCAGTAATCAGGATCTGCTGTTATTCATTCACACCAGCTCCTGAGCCCCCGCTAGGTGCTATCCTGGCACTGCCCTGGGGGTGAGGGATATGGCAATGAAAACAGCCCGTCCTCACAGCACTGACATTCTAGTGGGTGACATAGGTAAGGTGACCAGGCGTCCTGATTTTTAACAATTTGTCCCGCGGTGTTTTATTTTTATTTTATTTTATTTTATTTTACTTTTTTAAACATATTTTATTGATTTTTCACAGAGAGGAAGGGAGAGGGACAGAGAGTTAGAAACATCGGTGAGAGAGAAACATCGACCAGCTGCCTCCTGCACACCCCCTACTGGGAATGTGCCTGCAACCAAGGTACATGACCTTGACCGGAATTGAACCCGGGACCCTTCAGTCTGCAGACCGACGCTCTATCCACTGAGCCAAACCGGTTTTACAAAAAGTCCCGATTTTTGTTTTAAAAAATCGGGACTTATTTTAAAACGCCGCGGGACACATACTTAAAAATCGGGACTGTCCCGCCTAAAGCGGGAAGCCTGGTCACCTTAGACATAGGTAAAATACAAGATAAGTACGTGCGCCACAGAGGGGATTGGATACCGACAAGGACAATGAAAAGAAAATGGGAGAAAGAATTGCAGTGTTACAACATATGTTCAGAGAGGGCACCGCTGAGACTGTGAGTGACATTTGAGTGGCACCAGGAGTGAGGGTGTGGACCCCTCAGGTCTCCTGGGGGAAGAGCATGGCAGGAACTGGAAACAGCAAGTGCAAAGGCCCTGAGGCCGTGTGGCTGGCCTCTGCACCCGGGGTCACTCTGGCTGGAGACCTGTGACTGTGGAGGAGGGGGTTAGGGATGGAGGTCAGAGGCGGAGGAGGGCCGTGCAGGCTGCTGTGAACCTGAAACAAGGGAAGGGGTGCGGGCAGGGTTCCTTCCCTTCCCCTTTCCCTTCCTTATTTTATTCCTTTCTCCCTTTCCTTTCCTTCTAATGGGAATGGGACAATAGTAGGCGCGTTGGGAAGGGGCTCGGAGAGCCTCGCCCACTCCTCCTTTTCCATGTTGCTTCCTCCCCCAGGAGACGCCAGTCCCAGCGCTCCCGAGGCGGCGGGAGCTCGGGCACCGGTGCCGCGGTCCTTCTCGGCCCCCTACCCGACGGCGGCGGGCTCCGGGGGCTCGGAGGCCTGCTCCTCGGCGGAGCGGCGGGCCCGCGCGGGGCCCTTCCTGACGCCCAGCCCGCTGCACGCCGTGGCGCTGCGCAGCCCGCGGCCCAGCGGCCGCCCCGCCGCGGACTCGCCCGACGCCTCGGGCGCGGCGGGGCGGCCCCTGGACGGCTACATCTCGGCGCTCCTGCGCAGGCGCCGCCGCCGGGGGGCGGGCCAGCCCCGGACGAGCCCCGGGGGCGCGGACGGCGGCCCGCGGCGCCAGAACAGCGTGCGCCAGCGGCCGCCCGACGCGTCCCCGCCCCCCGGAGGCGCGCGGCCCGCGCCCGAGCCCCCCGGGGAGCGCGCGGGGGGCCGCCCCGCGAGCCCCAACCCCGCCGCCGCCGCGGGCCGCGCCTGGGCCTCGCCGTGGGAGCCGGAGGCGGCGCCCGAGCCCGCCGCGCCGCCCGCCGCGCCCTCGCCCCCCGACAGCCCGGCGGAGGGCCGCCTGGTGAAGGCGCAGTACATCCCGGGCGCGCAGGCGGCCACCCGGGGCCTCCCGGGCCGCGCGGCCCGCCGCAAAGCGCCGCCGCTGACCCGGGGCCGCAGCGTGGAGCAGTCCCCGCCCCGGGAGCGCCCCCGGGCGGCCGGCCGCCGCGGACGCATGGCGGAGGCCGCGGGCCGCCGGGGCTCGCCGCGGGCGCGCAAGGCCGCGCGCTCGCAGTCGGAGACCAGCCTGCTGGGCCGCGCGGCCGCGGCGCCCCCGGGGCCCCCCAAGTACCCGACGGCGGAGCGCGAGGAGCCGCGGCCCCCGAGGCCCCGCCGGGGCCCCGCGCCCACGCTGGCCGCGCAGGCCGCGGGCTCCTGCCGCCGCTGGCGCTCCACGGCCGAGATCGACGCGGCGGACGGGCGCCGCGGCCGCCCCCGCGCCCCCGCCGCCCGCGGCCCCGCGCCCGGGCCCTCGCCGTCGGCTCCGCCGCGCCGGCTGCTCTACGGCTGCGCCGGCAGCGACTCCGAGTGCTCGGCGGCGGGGCGGCCGGGGCCGCTGGGGCGCCGGGGCCCCGCGGGCGGCGGCGGCTACGGGGAGAGCGAGTCCAGCGCCAGCGAAGGGGAGTCGCCCGCCTTCAGCTCCGCGTCCAGCGACTCGGACGGCAGCGGCGGCCTCGTGTGGCCGCAGCAGCTCGTGGCCGCCACCGCGGCGGCCGGGCCCGCGGGCGGGGCGGGCGGAGGGGCGCCCGCGGGCCCCGCCAAGGTCTTCGTCAAGATCAAGGCCTCTCACGCGCTCAAGAAGAAGATCCTGCGCTTCCGGTCGGGGTCCCTCAAGGTCATGACCACAGTATGAGTGTGGGGGTTCGCTTGTGCTCCCCCACCCCCCTTTCGTAGCCAATGCACCACCACCACCACATTCCCTTCCAAAGACCACCGCCTCCTCAGCTTCCAAAGACCCTTCCCCGCTGCCCCCTGCACGGTGGTCCCGGCGGAAAAGGCTCCACATCGGGGAGGAGCCCTGTGTGACCCCCATGGGCTGAAGGCCCGGTTCTGCAGCCCCAACCCGGGCCAGAACGTCCCCTCTCTGGACCTCACCTTCTTCCTCTGGACTCGGGGTGCACCATGGTATGCTGAAGGGGGAGTTGGGTTTGAATTTCCCCGTTTAGTTTAGACCCTTAGTCTGTGGCTGCCCTCCCCTTCTCTCACGGAGCCCTCGTATTCCTCCTCCCCACGCCCAGATAGGGCCCCCCTCACACACAACATGCCCCCCACCCATGTCTCTGGTCCGCCAGAACTTCCCCTGGGCACATGGTCTGACCCAGATGGTGCCTGCAGAGTGCCCTGGGAAGGCAAGGAGCGCTGACTTTGGGGTTTTGAGGGTCAAATAGGAGCTGATAACACCTGGAAAGAACTGCTCTTCTCTCTCATCTCCATCCACGGACCGTTATGGAGGATTGAGGAGGAGAAGAGGCGAAGGAAGATGGCTTCTATCTCGCGACCGCCCCCCTCCCTGGTGAGAGGGAGTGGGGGGAGCTCAGGAGGACCCTCAGCTGTTCCAATCCAGTATTATTATTTTTTTCTTTTTAAAAAATTACTGTATTTATTATGACGATGGTGACCCCCCGGTGCACAGGGGGCCGGATTCTGTGTGTTTCTCTAACCTCTTTGTAAATAAATGTACAATGTTACGTGTGTGGTGGACTCCACTTCCGTGTCAAAATGGGAGAAATGCTTTTATTAAGCACCTACTGTCTGCTTTGGCTGTAGCCATGCCCAGAGCCGATGGCAGCTGCCAGGTTGGCTGATCTCCACATGGTTTTCCTACCATTGGCTCTTTTACCTCAGTGAGTCTGGCCTTTGATGGAGTTTTGTTTGGCCATAAAGATGGTTTCATAAAAGCAGAAACAATAGCCCTAACCGGTTTGGCTCAGTGGATGAAGCGTCGGCCTGCAGACTGAAGGGTTCCCGGGTTCGATTCTGGTCAAGGGCATGCACCTTGGTTGCGGGCACATCTTCAGTAGGGGGTGTGCAGGAGGGAGCTGATCAATGTTTCTTTCTCGTTGATGTTTCTAACTATTCCCTCTCCCTTCCTCTCTGTAAAAAAATCAGTAAAATAGAAATTTTTTTTAAGAAAGCAGAAACAATGTAGGTAAAAAGGACAGTCCCAAATCCTTTTCTCAGAAGTCCTCATAATCAGTGTGGTATGCATCCCCTTCATGTTTTCCCTTTATGTGTTTGCCTACATATATGGATCTAGTAACCATATAAATATATATAACTACATATGTGCATATACATATTGTTGCACTGTATATATAAAACTATACATAAATTGGCCGAAACCGGTTTGGCTCAGTGGATAGAGCATCGGTCTGCAGACTGAAAGGTCCCAGGTTCGATTCCGGTCAAGGGCATGTACCTTGGTTGCGGGCACATCCCGGTGGGGGTTGTGCAAGAGGCAGCTGGTCAATGTTTCTCTCTCATCGATGTTTCTAGCTCTCTATCCCTCTCCCTTCCTCTCTGTAAAAAAAAAAAAAAAAAAAAAAAATCAATAAAATATTTTTTTAAAAAACCCCAAACTATACATAAATTGAACTATATGCATTTTTTATCAAATGTTTTTGGTTAAGTCATCTGTGCCCAGAGATTTCTTTATGGGAAAGATTTTCATTAAGAACTGAATTTCTTTGGTTGTTACAGTACTATTAAGCTTTTCTATTTCTTCCTGTGTCAGTTTTGCTAAGTGGTATTCTTCTAGGAATTTTTCCATTTAATCTAAACTTAGATGACATATATTCCTATTATTGCTTAAGCTGTATAAGATTCTGCTGTAGGGAGTCCCATAATCTAACCCTATTGTCAGCTCTCCAGTTCCTTTGCTATTATGGACCTTGCTGCAGTAATGTCCTTCCATGAGTCTCTTTGTGCTTTTATGTATGACTATCTGTTGGATCCACTCCTAGAAATAGAATTGCTTAGTCATTATAGTCTGATCATTTAAAAACTTTTTTTAAAATGCTCACTTGAGATATATATATATATATATATATATATATATATATATATATATATATTATATTATGTAATCCTCACCCAAGGATATTTTCCCATTGATTTTTACTAGAGAGAGTGGAAGGGAGGGGGAGAGACGGAGAGAGACATACATTGATTGGTTGTCTCTCACATGCTCCCCAACCAGGGCCCCAATGGAGACTGCAACCAAAGTATGTGCCCTTGACCGGAATCGAACCCGGGACCCTTCAGTCTGCAGGCCAATGCTCTATCCACTGAGTCAAATCGGCTAGGGCCTGAGGGTATTTTTTCCATTGCTTTTTTTTTTTTTTTTTTAATATATTTTATTGATTTTGTACAGAGAGGAAGGGAGAGAGTTAGAAACATCAATGAGAGAGAGTCATCGATCAGCTGCCTCTTGCACACCCACTACTGGGGATATGCCCACAACCAAGGTACATGCCCTTGACCAGAATCGAACCCGGGACCCTTTAGTTCCCAAGCCGACGCTCTATCCATTGAGCCAAACCGGTTTCGGCTCCATTGCTTTTTTTAGAGAGAGTGGAATGGTGGGGGTGGGAGGGAGAGAGAGAGGAGCATTAATGTGAGAGAGACACATCAATTAATTGCCTCTGGTGCACAGGCCCCGACTGTGGTGGGGGGGGGGAGGAGGAGGGGGGGGGCAGGGGAAGGGGGCAGATACTGTGCCCTTAACCTTAGCTGGGAATCAAACCCACAACCCTTCTGTGTGAGGCCCGGCGTTCTAACCACTGAGCAACACCTGCCAGGGCTCATTAAAAAACTGATAAATTAAAAAAAATTATTTTTGTTAATCCTGAGGTTATTTTTCTATTGATTTTTAGGGAGAGTGGACGAGAGAGGGAAAGACACAGAGAAACATTGATGTGAGAGAAACACATCAATTGGTTACCTCCTGTACAAGTCCTGACCAGAATCAAACCCAAGACCCTTTGGTCCACAGTCTGACGCTCTATCCACTGAGCCAAACCAGCTAGGGTTAGAAAATTTTAAAAATAGAGGTGTTTTTATTTATTTTTAAAGAGAGAGGGATAGAGAGAAATATCAATGAGAGAAACTTCATCAGCTGGCTGCCTCCTGCACGCTCCCTCCTGAGGATCGAGCCAGCAACCAAAACCTGGGCACATAACCTGACGCGGAATCAAACAGGATATCTCCTGATTCCTAGGTCGGTGCCCAACCACTGAGCAACGCTGGCAGGGCCCATTTAGAAACGTTTAATCGGCGTGGCCACACTTCCTTTCACGAAGGCTGCCCTTCACTGACATTCGCAACAGCGCCTGGCTGGTGCGGCTCAGTGGTTGAGCCTTGACTAGGAACCAGGTCAGGATTGATTCCCAGACATAGCACATGCCCGGGTTGCAGGCTGGATCTCCAGAAGGGGGCATACCGGAGGCAGCCAGGCATCACGGAGCCAAACATCATTGATGTTTCTGTCTCTCTATCCCCCTCCCTTCCTCTCAGAAATCAATAAAAACGTATTTAAAAAAATATATATATATATATATGTATTGAAAAACACACACAGCTTTTTTTGAGATGCCTGTTTTCCCACTCCTTTTCCAAACAATGGCTTGAGAACTGCTGGGGTTTTTTTTGTTTGTTTAATATATTTTATTGATTTTTAACAGAGAGAAAGGGAGAGAGATAGAGAGCCAGAAACGTCGATGAGAGAGAAACATTGACCAGCTGCCTCTTGCACACCTCCTACTGGGGATGTGCCCGCAACCAAGGTACATGCCCTTGACCGGAATCGAACCTGGGACCTTTCAGTCCGCAGGCCGACGCTCTACCACTGAGCTGGTACCAGCTTCGGTGAGAACTGCTGTTTTAATTAGCAGGTCTCCCTCCGTTTCCTTGATGAGAGACATCTTTTTAAAAAATATATATTTTATTAATTTTGTACAGAGAGGAAGGGAGAGAGAAAAAGAGTCATCAATCAGCTGCCTCTTGCACACCCCCTACTGGGGATATGCCCACAACCAAGGTACATGCCCTTGACCGGAATCGAACCTGGGACCTTCCAGTTCCCAAGCCGATGCTCTATCCACTGAGCCAAACCAGTCCCGGAAAAGAGAGACATCTTGTTTGCTTATTGAACCATTTGTGTTTCTTCTGTGAACTACCTGTTCACATCCTTTGCCCATTTTCTATGGGGTAAGCCCAATAATTATTCTAATTTCAAGGCTGGGTTTTAAAAAAATATATATTTTATTTCTTACAGAGAGGAAGGGAGAGGGATAGAGAGTTAGAAACATCTATGGGAGAGAAACATCGATCAGCTGCCTCCTGCACACCCCCCACTGGGGATGTGCCCGCAACCAAGGTACATGCCCTTGCCCGGAATCGAACCTGCGACCCTTGAGTCCGCAGGCCGACGCTCTATCCACTGAGTCAAACTGGTTAGGGCCCAAGGCTGGATTAACAGAGGCTCAGAGAGGGAGACAAGATAAGGACCCAGCTGCCACCAAGTCCGAAGTCTGAAGGGTGGGTATTTGTTGTTCCTTTGACCTTTGTGCCTACGTGGGTGGGCCCGCCTCTCTGTCCCTCTGAGATCTGAGAAGCGGGGACCAGACCTACTGTGCGCCCCTGAATCTCTGGTGCTCAGCAGGGCCCTGTGGACACAGCAAGGAACAGCACAGAAAAGTCTCTGCCCCCTTGGACCTCCCACTCTGTGTGTGTAGATAAACATGTGTTTCTTTTAGAGTACTAATAAATCAAAGTTATTTTTAAAAGTTTGCCAGGAAAAGCCGTGGCTTGTCAGGCCCCTGGGAATAGTCGCCCGTCTCCAGTCTGTGAAAGAGGCAACCGGAGCCAGAGAGGGAAGAGACTCGTCTACGCAGGTCACTCCCTGGTCAGATGGCTGCAGTGAGATGGACTTCCTTCCTGGCCCATGCCGGACTCTGTTCTCAGAACCTTATATATATTGACTCATTTAATCCTCACCACCTCCTGAGGGTCAGATACGGTTATCATGCCCATTTTACAGATGGGGAATTGAGGCACAGAGCGGTTCAGTAGCTTACCTGGTGCTCAAATTGCAAAGGTGGAATTTCAGTTCAGGTTGCCTGAGAATTCAGGCCCTTAACCTCCGTCCTACATAGTATATCTGCAAAGGGATTGTCTCTGGAAGGATAGACAAGGAACTGGTCACAGGGATGGAAGCTGGGTGGGGAGGGGAGTGGATATAACAAAAGATTAAATTTTATAACCTCTTAAAGGTGGCAAGGCCTTGGCCGGTGTGGCTCAGTGGTATGAGTGGCAGCCAGTGCACCGAAGGGTTGTGGGTTCGATCCCCAGCCCTATCAGGGTGTGTGCGGTAGGCAACCAATTGATGTGTTTCTATCAAATTAACATTTCTCTCTCTCCGCCCCTCCCCCATCTTTTCCCTCACTTCTACTCTCACTAAAAAACCAATGGAAAAAATATCCTCATGCCAGGCCAGCATGGCTCAGTGGTTGAGCATTGACCTATGAACCAGAAGGTCACACAGTTCAATTCTGGGATTGTGGGCTCAATCCCCAGTGTGGGGCATGCAGGAAGCAGCTAATCAATGATTCTCCCTCATCATTGAATTTCTATCTCTCCCTTCCTCTCTGAAATCAATAAAACATACATACATATATATATATATATATATATATATATATATATATATATATATATATATAAAAAATCCTTAAGTGAGGATTAATAAAATCTATGTATATAAAAGGCTAATATGCCAAGTGTTCCCTCAGGAGTTGGACTGGGCGTTCGCTCACTATGATGTGTACTGACACCAGGGGGCGGTGTGGAACAAAGGAAGGCCCCAGCTCTGTGCTCCCTCCTTTATTCTATCCTGACGGAGGCACGAAGGAATTGAGTGGGATGGGGAGCTGAGCAGTGTGTCCTTTGAAGTAGCGTGATCAGGGATGTCTAACTGGGAAGGTGACATTTAACCAGAGACCTGAAGGAGGAGTGAGGTTTGTGGGAACTTGGGGAAGAATACCCCCAGGCAGAGGAGTCTGCCAGTGCCAAGGCCCTGAGGCCCAAATGGTGCCTGGAGTGTTGGCAAAATAGCTGGGAGCCAGCACCTCTGGAGTGGTGGGTGAGGGCAGAGAATGGTAGGGGGCCTCGGGGGCCATGCTGAGGTTCTTTCTGATTTTTCACTTTGCGGGAAGTGAGAGCCCTGGGAAAATTCTCAGGTGAAGAGGGACATGGGTTTTTTTGGGGGGGAATGAGGGAGTGAACAGTTTTACTGAGATATGTCACACACCATGAAATTCGCCCTGATAAAATACTAGAGGCCCAATGCTTGAAGATTCATGCAAGAATGGGCTGTCCTTCCCTGGCTGCCGGCACCACCTTCACTCCAGCCGGGAGCCGCCTTCCACCTTCCCACACTGCCCAGAGGCCCGGAGAGCCTGGGGCAGTGAGGAGTGCCCTCAGCTGATCGGGCACCTGTGTATGCCAATTACCCCTCCATAGTTGTTGGGTTAATTTGCATACTCACTCCTGATTGGCTGGTGAGTGTCGCAAAGGTGCTGTCAATTTGCATCTTACTCTTTTATTAATGTAGATAGACTTCAAGGGCTTTCTTTTAAAAAATATATATATATATTTTCTTGCCGAGACAGGTTTGGCTCAGTGGATAGAGCATTGGCCTGTGGACTGAAGGGTCCTGGGTTCGATTCCAGTCAAGGGCATGTACCTTGGTGGCAGGCACATCCCCAGTAGGGGGTGTGCAAGAGGCAGCTGATGGATGATTCTCTCTCATCGATGTTTCTAACTCTATCCCTCTCTCTTCCTCTCTGTAAAAAATTAATAAAAAATATATTTAAAAAAATATTTTCTTGTGATGGGAACTTTTAAGGTCTAGACTCCTAGCAATTTTCAAATATGCAGAATAGTAACAGTATTATTAACTGTTTTTCACCATGCTGGACTTGACATCCGCATGACATTTATTTATTTTATTACTGGAAGCTTGTAGCTTTGACCACCTTCACCCATCCGCCCACTCTCCTGGCATCCACCAGTCTGTTCTCAGTAGCTATGAGGTCTTTTTTCTCTCTTCCACATGAGTGAGGTCATACAGTATTTGTCTTTGTCTGACTTATTTCACTTAGCGGGATACCCTGAAGGTCCATGGATGCCTTGGCAAGTGGCAAAGTTTCCTCCTTTTTTAATGGCTGAATAACATTCCATTGTGTGTATCATGTATTCTTCATCCATTCATCCATCAATGGACATGTAGGTTGTTTCCGCAGCTTGGCTGTTGCAAATAATGCTGTGATGAACACAGGGGTGCACATGTCTTTTTGATTTAGCACTTTCAATTTCTTTGGATAAATACCCAGAAGTGGAATTGATGGATCATCTAGTGGTTTTATTTTAAATATTTTTAAATATATATTTTTTATTGATTTCAGAGAGGGAGAGAGAGAGAAATAGAAATATCAATGATGAGAGAGAATCACTGATCACTAATTGGCTACCTCCTACATGCCCCCACTGGGGATGGAGCCCACAACCTGGGCATGTGCCCTTGACTAGAATGGAACCCAGGACCCTTCATTCTACAGGCTGACATTCTACCCACTGAGCCAAACCAGTTAGGGTCAGATCAAGTTCTCTCTCTCTCTCTCTCTCTCTCTCTCTCTCTCTCTCTCTCTCTCAAATAAAAAGCAAGCGAATAAAAAGACATTATCTACAAATATTTTCTTCCATTCGGTAGGTTGCCTTTCCATTGCTGTATGGGAGCTTTTCAGTCTGTAGTTTCACTTATTTTTTGCTTTTGTTGCCTTTGCTTTTGATGCCAACTCCAAAAATATCATCAGCAAGATGGATGTTCAGGAGCTTACTGCCTGTGCTCTATTGTAGGTGTTGTACAGCTTCAGGTCTTACATCGAGGTCTTTAATCCGTTTTGAGTTAAGTTTTGTGTCCGTTGTAAGAAAGTGGCCCAGTTTCCTTCTTATGCAGATGGCTGTCCAGTTTTCCCAGCCCAACTTATTGAAGAAATTGCCCTTTCCCCATTGTGCATTTTGCTTTGTCTTAATTTGATTGACTACATATGTGTGGGTTGGTTTCTGGGCTCTCTATTCTGTTCTATTGATCTGTGCGTCTGTTTTTATGCCAGTGCCATACTGTTTTGATTACTACAGCTTTGTAATGTAGTTTAAAACCAGGGAGAGTGATACCCCCCGCTTTGTTCTTTCTCTCAAGATTGCTTTATCTATTCGGGGTCTTTTGTGGTTCCACACAAATTTTAGGATTGTTCTATTTCTGTGAAAAAATGCCATTGGAATGTTAATAGGTACTGCTTTGAATCTGTAGATTGCTTTGGTATGGACATCTTCATGGCAATTCTTTCAACCCATGACCACAGAATACCTTTCCATGTATTTGTGTCTTTTTCCACTTCTTTCACCAAGGTCTTCATAGCTTTTAGTAGAGTCACAGAGTTGTGCAACTATTACCACAGAAAGTCCCAGGACATTTTTATCACACCCAATAGAAACTCCACACACTTTAGCTGTTGGCCTCCGGTCTCCCCAGCCTTTGGCAACCGCTGATGAACTTTTGTCTCTGTAGACTTGCCTCTTCTGGACAGGTAAATGGAGCCAGGGATATGAGGTACCTTGGTTGCGGGCACATCCCCAGTGGGGGTTGTGCAGGAGGCAGCTGGTCTATGTTTCTCTCTCATCGGTGTTTCTAACTCTCTATCCCTCTCTCTTCCTCTCTGTAAAAAATCAATAAAATAGCCGAAACCGGTTTGGCTCAATAGATAGAGCGTCGGCTTGGGGACTGAAAGGTCCCAGGTTCGATTCCGGTCAAGGGCATGTATCTTGGTTGCGGGCATATCCCCAGTAGGGGGTGTGCAAGAGGCAGCTGATTGATGACTCTCTCTCATCGATGTTTCTAACTATCTCTCTCCCTTCCTCTCTGTACAAAATCAATAAAATATATTTTAAAAAAAAATAAAAAAAATAAAGAATCAATAAAATATATTTTAAAAATGTCTTTATTGATTAAGGTATTACCTATGGGTCCTTATCTCCCCATTGTCCCTCCCATCCCCCCCCCCCTCACGCCCTCACCTCCTGGTGTCTGTGTCCATTGGTTAGGGCCATATGCATGCACACAAGTCCTTTGGTGGATCTCTCCCCTTTACCCCCCCCCCCCCCCCAGCTTCCCTCTGAGGCTTGACGATCTGATGGATGCTTCCCTGTCTCTGGTTCTATTTTTGTTCGCCAGTTTATGTTGTTCATTCCACAAATGAGTGAGATCGTGTGATAGTCATCTTTCTCTGACTGGCTTGTTTCGCTTAGCGTAATGCTCTCCAGCTCCATCCGTGCTGTTGCAGGGGTAAGAACCCCTTTTTCTCACAGCAGCGTAGTATCCCGCTGTGTAGATGGACCACAGGTTTTTGATCCCCCCATCTGCTGACGGGCGCTTATGAATAGGCTGTTTCCAAATCTTGGGCATCAGTGCATCTTTCTTTTCTTTTTTAAAAAAATATTTTTTTTATTAATTTCAGAGATCGGCTGCCTCCTGCTCGCCCCCCACTGGGGACTGAGCCCGCAACCCATGGCTGGAATCGAACCTGGGACCCTTCAGTCCGTAGGCTGATGCTCTATCCACTGAGCCATGCCGGTTAGGGCCAGTGCACGGTTCTTGAATAATTAAAGCCAGACCTGAATCAGAAGCCAGGGTCTCAGTTTCCTCGTCCGAAAGATGGGGCAACAGTACTAAGACTGCTGGGGTACTCGGTTGTCTGTCAGGACACTGGGGCTATTCCTGTGCAGCTCAGAGCAGGGCTGCGCCCCGAGAAACCGGTCCCGCCCAGGGTACGGAGAGGGCCGGCATTGGAGGGCGCGCCGGGCCCGGCTCTGTCCGTCTCCCGGCCCCCGCCTCTGGCCGCCGGCGGGGAGGGGAGGGAGAGGGGAGGCTGGGGTGTCACCCTGTCTCCCGCGCTCTGAGCTGGGCTTCCTTTGGGGCCGCGGGGGCCAGAGGGGCTGATGGAAACCAGCTGCGCGGGGCGCGGAGGCCGGGCGCGCGCCCAGGCCCCTCCCCGGCGCCGGCGGACCGCGCTGAAGCGGGGAGACCGGGCGCCCCAGCTCCCAGCTCCCCGCCCCCCTTCCGCCGCGGCCCGGGCCCTGGCACGTCCGGCGCGCCTGATGCTTTCCAGATGTGGGCCGCTCCCCGCCCCCACCGGCTCCGGGAGGAGGGGGGAGGGGAGGGGGAGAGGGGAGGAGGAGGAGAGGGAGGAGGGAGGAGAGGAGAGGAGGTGGGGAGGGGGGAGGAAGGGGAGAGGAGCGGAAGAGGGGAGAGGGGAGGGGAAAGGGGAGGGGAGAGGGGAGAAGAGAGGGGAGGGGAGAGGGGAGAAGAGAGAGGGGAGGGGAGAGGGGAGAAGAGAGGAGGGGGAGAGGGGAGAGGGGAGCAGGGGGGGAGGGGAGCCAGGCCCGACGCCCCCTATCCGATGGCCGCACCACGGATGGGGCCATGGTCCCCTCCCCGCCGGTCTTGCTCCCCAGACCGGGTAAAAAGCGAATTGGGCCAGGCTGACTGCCATAGACACTCTCCGTCCCCCGCCACCACCCCTTCCCCCAGCCCCCGCCCCCCGCCCCTCCGCCGGCTGCGGTGGTCGGGGCTCGCTCTCAGGCCACGCCCACATCCCGCCAAAAGCCCCGCCCAGAGGACGCCGGGCCACGCCCCCGAGGACGCCCCTCTGCAGGCCCCGCCTCCGCCCCGGCCCGCGCAAGGCGCGGTCTGAGCGTCCACCTCTCTGGCTGCAGCTGTCTGTGTTTGGGTCTCTCTCTCTTTTTTGAAATATATTTTATTGATTTTTTTATTTTATTGATTTTTTTACAGAGAGGAAGGGAGAGGGATAGAGTTAGAAACATCGACCAGCTGCCTCCTGCACACGCCCCACTGGGGATGTGTCCGCAACCAAGGTACATGCCCATGACCGGAATTGAACCCGGGACCCTTGAGTCCGCAGGCTGATGCTCTATCCACTGAGCCACACCGGTTAGGGCAGGGTGTCTTGTTCCCCGTCTCCGAGTCTACATTTCGGTCTGGGTATCTCTCTTGTACCCTCACGTCTCTGTGTCTCTGCCTGTCTCTCTCTGCAGCCCTCGGCCTGTCCGTCTCCTGGAGTCCCAGGGTCTCTCTCTCTCTCCTCTGTTTCTGTGTCTTCCTGCGGGTCTGCCTCTCCTTCCATCGCTCACCTTCTCCCTCGGTGTCCCAGCCCACCTTCATTTCCTCCCTCGAGACCCCTCCCTCCACGTTCCCAAGTCTCCTGTTCTCCAATGTCCGCACCCCAACCGGCCGCCGGGCGCCGCGCCCTCCGGATTTGAGGACCTGGGGCTTTGGCGCGGGCCGCGCGCGCCCCCACGCGGCCGGCAGGGGACTGGCAGGAGAGGACCGAGGGCTGAGTGTGTGACACGGAGAGACTGTGAGCGCCCAGAGGCTGTGTGTGGCTCTGTGCCCTTGTGCAATGCCAGCAGTGTTTCCCAAAGTGCGGTCCGCGTAGCCCCAGGGGTGCGGGAAGAGTTTGGTGGGGGTACGCGTTGCACCGGAGTTCGGTGGGGATATGCACTGCACCGTGCTTAGCTGCGCCTAATTCTCCGTTCTCATGAGGACGACGGGTACTCAGCGTTACGGAAATTATAGAAGGGGTGCACATATGTCAAAAGTTTGGGAAACTCTGCATAGGGAGTATGACGGAAGCAGTGTGTTCCAGCTGGAGGTTACATGTGACTGTGCGTGTGACGGCGTGTGACACCAGGAGGTGGCCTGTGCCAAGGCGGGGGGCTGTGTGTGGTGCTGAGAGATCGTGTGTGCGAGGGGGAGACTGTGTATGGCAGCGTGCAGCCCGGTGAGGAGTGCGTGCTGTGTGCGGCCCATCCGCAGACGATGTGCCTCTGAATGAGTGCGGTCCACAGAGGCGGCGTGAGAGGCGGCATGAGAGGCCCCGGGGGCCTACGTGTGGCAGAGAGGCCACGTGGGTGGGAGACAGCGTGTGTCAGCCACACTGATGGGCTGTGTCACGGTGTGTGACCGTGACACAGACTACGTGGGAGCCTGGCAGACCGGCACAGCATGGTGACCGCGCACGAGAGAGCACAGACTGTGTGCGGGGCACTCAGAGACCAGAGCACGAGAGAGCCTGGCTGGTGCGGCTCAGCGGTTAGAGCGTTGGCCCGCACATGGAGAGGCACATGCAGGCTCTTCCCCCTGCCCAGGTGGGGGCATGTCTGGGAGGCAACCATTCGATGTGTCTCTCTCAGAGCGAAGTTTCTCTCTTTCCCCTTCCTTTCACCCTCTCTAAAAGTCAACGGGAGCCGAAACCGGTTTGACTCAGTGGATAGAGCGTCGGCTTGGGGACTGAAGGGTCCTGGGTTCGATTCCGGTCAAGGGCATGTACCTTGGTTGCGGGCACATCCCCAGTAGGGGGTGTGCAAGAGGCAGCTGATCGATGACTCTCATCGATGTTTCTAGCTCTCTATCTCTCTCCCTTCCTCTCTGTACAAAATCAATAAAATATATTTTAAAACTAAATAAAAAATATTAAAAGTCAACGGGAAAAATATCCTCTGGTGAGGATTAACAAAAATTTATAAAAAATTAAATTAAAAGATAGAGTCTGGCCAAAACCGGTTTGGCTTAGTGGATGGAGCGTCGGCCTACAGACTCAAGGGTCCCAGGTTCGGTTCCTGTCAAGGGCATGTACCTTGGTTGCGAGCACATCCTCAGTAGGGGGTGTGCAGGAGGCAGCTGATTGATGTTTCTCTCTCATCGATGTTTCTAACTCTCTGTCCCTCTCCCTTCCTCTCTGTAAAAAATCAATAAAATATATATTTTTTAAAAAAAGATGGAGTCTGAGCGAGACCTTGTGTGTGTAAGTGTGTAACCCTGGAGCTTGCTGTATGATACAGACTGTTTGGGGCTCAGCGAGAGATTCCGTACATGACAGTGGGGGGAGGTGACTGTGTGGCTGCGTGTCAGGGAACGTGTAAGATTGTGTGTTTTAAGATAACATTTAGACATTGTGCAAGAATGCATGGGACTGTGTGTGGGAGTCGCTGGATGTGACTGTGTAATACTATGAAATATTATGTGATAGTGTTTCTCTAGGAGGTTGCACAAGTAATTACATGTGACTGTGTGAGACACAGAGAAAGTGTGAGGCTGAGATAGGATGGAAGAGAAGTGTTTTAAAATATTTGTGTGTATATCTATCTATATCTATATCTATATCTATATCTATATCTATATATCTCTATATCTCTATATCTCTATATCTCTATATCTCTATATCTCTATATCTCTATATCTCTATATATCTATATATCTATATATCTATATATTAGTCCTGGCTGGTTTGGCTCAGTGAGTAGAGCATCAGCCTGTGGACTGAGGAGTCCCGGGTTCGATTCTGGCCAAGGGCACATGCCTGGGTTTTGGGCTTGATCACCAGTATGGGAGCATGTAGGAGGCGGCCAACCAATGATTCTCTCACATTATTGATGTTTCAATTTCTCCCTCTCCCTTCCTCTCTGAAATCAATAAAAATATATTTAAAATATCTTTTATTGATTTTTTTTAAAGAGAGGAAGGGAGAGCGAGAGGGAGTTAGAAACATTGATGAGAGAGAAACATCGATCAGCTGCCTCCTGCACACCTCCTACTGGGGATGTGCCCGCAACCAAGGTACATGCCCTTGACTGGAATCGAACCTGGGACCCTGAGTCCACAGGCCAACACTATATCCACTGAGCCAAACCAGCTAGGGCAGAAGAGAAGTTTTGGTCGCTGGTGAATGTGAGTGTGTGACATCTTGAAATACTGAAACACTGTGAAACGGTGCCATTCACCCTGAGAAGGTGGATCTGACTGTGGTTGTGATGATGAGCCCTCTCCAAGGGCTTGCGAGGGACGGACTGTGTGCGGCATTTTGAGAGACCACGGGCCTGGGGCACTGTGGGAGATGGGGTGTTGGGCACAGGCCATCTGTGAGAATCTGTGGCGACACCGGGTGACACAGTGAGGCACGGTGCATCCCTGAGCCAGGGGCTGTGTGCCGAGAGGGGTCGCTGTGGTGGGGGGACCGCGAGGGAGTGGGGTGGCAGGGTGTGGGACACGGGAGAGGGGTGTGTGACTGCAGAATCAGAGCAGCAGCGTATGGGCACCCCGGGAGAGGCTGTCTTCCCAGGAGTGAGTGTGAGAGACAGGCGGAGACAGAGGTTGAGAGGGAGAGGCGGAGAGAGAGAGGGAGAGGAAGAGACAAAGAGGGGACAGACATACAGACAGAGCTAGAACCCGCAGAGACAGAC
This sequence comes from Pipistrellus hanaki, assembly GCF_964339955.1. Lineage (NCBI taxonomy): Eukaryota > Metazoa > Chordata > Mammalia > Chiroptera > Vespertilionidae > Pipistrellus > Pipistrellus hanaki. The sequence continues at coordinate 44,141,875 of NC_140517.1, read as the reverse complement.
AGACCCAGGCAGAGAGAGAGCAGTGGGGCTGGAGGTGGCAGCAGCAGAGCAGGCAGGTCCTCAGGGGCTGCCCCGGGGGAGGGGGGGGCGGGGCGGGGCGGGGCTGGGCTGGGCTGGGGACCCACTGCCGCCTGTCAGCCTGCCTCCGCCAGCAGCCCGCCATCCCAGCCCTGAGCAACAACAGGTAGGAGGCTCCGGTCCTGCCCCAACAACAGGCCGTCCCTCTGCCCCGTCTCAGCCAGCCGGTTCGCCTGGGAATGAATGAGAGTGAATGAATGACTTTCTATGTCTGCGTGCCCACCAGCCTGCCTCTCCCCCAACCCCCCTCCCCCGTCTCCCTCTTTCTGTCTCCCCTTCCTCTGTCCCCTGGTCCTCCTATGCCTCTCCCTACCCCTCTCTCAGTGCCCCCTCCTCTCCCCCTCCACGTGTCTCTCTCTATCCTCTACCACCCCATCACTCCACCTCCTTCTCCAACCCCTCTCCTCCCACCGCCCATGTCACTGTCCCTTTCTTTACTCCTCTATGTGTCCCCCCAACTCCGTCCATCACTCCATCCTTCCCCATCTCCATCTCTCTCCCCCCTCAGTCCCTTTATGTCTCCTGTGCCTCAGTCTCTCCCCCGGTCACTTGTCTCTCCCTCTGCGCCTCCCTCTGCCCCTCTCTGCATCCTCTCTGCCCCTCTCCCAGTCTGTCTGGGTTGTCCTCACCCCCTCCCTCGCCCTCTCTCCATGTGCTAATGAGCAGAGGAGCCTTTGAGGCAGAGGGCTGGGTGGGGGAGCTCCCGAGGGGGGCGGAGGGGGCAGCTGCGTCCCAGCCCTAATGAGGCCCCCTCCGCGCCCCTCCCGCCGAGATCTTAATTCCTCTTCTCCCTGGAACCGCCGCTAATTGGCCTGGGCCGGCGCCCTCCGGGCTCGCTGGGCCCCTGGGGGCTGAGGACACCTGGGTCGCCGCCAGCACCTGTGGCCCTGTCCTTCCGTCCCTCCCTCCACCTGCCTCGCCCGCATCTGTGCTCCCCGCTGCCTCCCTCCCCCGCCCCCCCTCCGCCTGCCTCCCGGCCCCCACCCCAGCGGCCCTTCTCTCACTTCCCCTGCCTTCCCGTCCCTCCGGCCGCCCGCCTCTGGGTGTCCTCCGCGCCCTTCCACCCACGCCCCGGCGGCTGGGTCCCAGCACATCGCCGCCCTTCCCGGCCCCACCCCCCCTAGCCTGCCCCCTGAGCCCCCGTCCCCACCGGCCTGTAACTCCTTGCCCGCCCAGCCATGTCCAACAACATGGCCAAGATCGCCGAGGCCCGCAAGGCGGTGGAGCAGCTGAAGCTGGAAGTGAACATCGACCGCATGAAGGTGCGGGGCCCGGGGTGGAGGCAGGCGGGGTGCCGGGCTGGGCTGCGTGTGCTCCGAGCTCTGCTGGGGGTGGGGCCAGGAGCCCGGGGCGGGGTGTGTGTGTGTGTGTGTGTGTCTAAGATCCCTTTCTGAACCGAGCTGGACCCGAGGAGGGGCGGGGCCTGAGGAAAGGGGCGGAACCTGAATAACGGGGCGGAGCCTGAGGAAAGGGGCGGGGCCTGAGGGGCGGGGTCAGATGAGGAAGAATCTTAGACATGGGGCGGGGCCTGAGAAAAGGAGCGGAACCTGAATGACGGGGCGGGACCTGAGGGGCGGGGCGGGGCCTGAGGGAGGGGCGGGGCCTGAATGACGGGGCGGGTCGGAGGCGGGGTCCAAAGGGAGGGACCTTAGGCAAGGGGAGGAACCTGAGGGGAAGGGCGGGGCGGGGACCGAGAGGAAGGACCTTAGACAAGGGGCGGGGCTTGAGGGGCGGGGTGGGGCCCAATGGGAAGGACCTTAGACAAGGGGTGGGCCCTGAGGGGCGGGGCAGGCCCTGAAGGACGGGATGAGGCAGAGGCGGGGCCCGAGAGGGGCGGGGCCTGATGGCGGGGCGGGGCCTGAAGGATGGGGCGAACCAGCCAGAGGCAGGGCCCCGGAGGGCGGGGCCCCGGAGGGCGGGGCCCCGGAGGGCGTGGTCCCGGAGGGCGGGGCCCCGGAGGGCGGGGCCCCGGAGGGCGGGGCCCCGGAGGGCGTGGCCCCGGAGGGCGTGGCCCCGGAGGGCGGGGCCCCGGAGGGCGGGGCCCCGGAGGGCGGGGCCCCGGAGGGCGGGGCCCGGGCGCGGACTCCCCGGCGTGCCCGCAGGTGTCGCAGGCGGCGGCCGAGCTCCTGGCCTTCTGCGAGACGCACGCCAAGGACGACCCGATGGTGACGCCGGTCCCCGCCGCCGAGAACCCCTTCCGCGACAAGCGCCTCTTCTGCGTCCTGCTCTGAGCCTTCCCTTCCCCACGGCTTCCTCTGTGTGCCGGAATCTGAGCCCAATAAACGTGCTGACGGGTACCTGAGGCACTCGCTGAGCCTGGGCTCCCTTCTCAGTCCGGAGTGCGGGGTGGAGGTGGGGTGGGGGGAGGACACCATAGGCGGGTGTGTGGGTGCGGAGGGCGCTCGGAGGAAAGGAGCCTCCTCTACCCCTGAATGTATGTGATCGTCCCAGAGTCCCAGAGGCAGCGGGCTGCTAGCGTACCACCTTCTTTACAGGAGGAAACGGAGCCCGAGGCAGTCCCTTGCTCAGTCACACAGCTGGGCGGCAATGGGGTGAACTCTGGGCTCCCTGCGCCTCAGCTGGCCCCCTCCCTCCTCCCTCCTGGGTTGCAGATCCTGAGGCGTCCCTGTGCCCGCCCCACCTTTCTTACCCCTGAATAGTTTCACCCTTTTTCTTCACATTTGGCTACTTCCCGCCCCAGGCCTATCTCTGTCCATAGCACTGAACTCTGTCCATTCATTCATTCATGGGTTCATTCTTCCAAACACTCCCTGCCTGCCTGCTGGGGACATGGCTGTGGCCAAGACAGCCTGGCCCTGCCTCCTGGGGCTCAGAATCCAGTGGGTGAGACAGACAGTGGGCAGGGCTGGGGTGGGGAGTGAGTGGGAGCCCCGGACTCAGCGTGGGGGTCAGGGAGGGCTTCCTGGAGGAGGAAGCTGGGACGTGGCCGTAATGACACTTGAGGACCAGAGAAGAGAGGAGTGGGCGAGAAGGAGGAGACACACTAACGTGTACATCCCTTCCTTCAACAGTTGCCTTCTTTGTCCAGGGACACAGGGCAGACACAGGGAAACCTCCTGTTTCCCATGCCACATATTGGTGGCCCGAGGGACATATATAGCCGGTAGTTTATATATATATTTTTTTGGCTTTTCTACTTTTGGCCTACATAATGTTTATTTTTTAAAAATTGATTTCAGAGAGGAAGGAAGAGGGAGAGAGAGAGATAGAAACATCCATGATGAGAGAGAATCATGGTGGATCGGCTGCCTCCTGCCCGCCCCCAACTGGGGATCGAGCCCACAACCTGGGCCTGGGCCCTTGATGGGAATCGAGCCTGGGACCTTTCAGTTCACAGGCCAACGCTCTATCCACTGAGCCAAACCAGCTAGGGCCATAATGTTAATGTTTATTTAAAAAATACCTATTATTTTTTTTAAAAAAATATCTTTTTGTTGATTCCAGAGAGGAAAGGAGAGGGAGAGAAAAACATCAGTGAATGGTGAGAGAGAATCATTGACCGACTGCCTCCTGCAAGTCCCCCTCTGGGGATCGAGCCCCCAACTAGGGCATGTGTCCTTGACCAGAATCAAACCTGGGACCAGTCAGTCCACAGGCCGATGCTCTACCCACTGAGCCGAACTGGCTAGGGCTGGCCTACTTTTTTTTATTTTTTATTTTATAAAATATATATTTTATTGATTTCACACAGAGAAGAATTGAGAGGGATTGAGAGTTAGAAACATCGATGAGAGAGAATCATTGACCAGCTGCCTCTTGCACACCCCCTACTGGGGATGTGCCCGCAACCAAGGTACATGCCCTTGACCGGAATCGAACCTGGGACCTTTCAGTCCGCCGGCCAACGCTCTATCCACTGAGCCAAACTGGTTTCGGCAGGGCTGGCCTACTTAATGTTTTACATGCTCTTGCCCCGGCCTGTGTGGCTCAGTGGGCTGGGCGTTGTCCAGTACACCAAAAGGCTGCAGGTCCAATTCCCAGTCAGGGCACATGCCTGCGTTTGGGGCTTGATTCTCGGTAGGAGGCACACAGGAAGCAGCCGATCGATATTTGGCTCTCACATCGCTGTTCTGTCTCCCGTTCCCTTTTTCTCTCTCTTAAAAAAAAACAACAAACCAATAAAATGTTCTTGACTTGATTGCCAAATTGGAAAACAGAGTACTCGCACAAGAGTCTCTTTTTCCGGCTTCTCGGGAGCAGGAAGATCTGTGGCCTCAGACCCACACCACCCCCCGGAGGCCTAGGCTGTGAGCTGGGACTGGGCTTCCCGCTCAGTAAGTCCCCGCCCTGCCCTCCTGCCTCTGGCTGAGGAGGCCGAGGCCCAGTGGCACTTTGACACGGAGCCTGGGTCAGGGGCTGCTTCATGGGACTAAGAGAAAGCTCAGGTGTCTGTTGAAGATGAGGAAATGGCTGAAGCCGGTTTGGCTCAGTGGATAGAGCGTTTGGACCTGTGGACTGGCAGGTCCCGGGTTCGATTCCGGTCAAGGGCATGTACCTTGGTTGCGGGCACATGCCCAGTGGGGGTGTGTGCAAGAGGCAGCTAGAGGCAGTTGATCGATGATTCTCTCTCATCGATATATTTTTTTAAATATATTTTATTGATTTTTTACAGAGAAGAAGAGAGAGGGATAGAGAGTTAGAAACATTGATGAGAGAGAATCATCGACCAGCTGCCTCCTGCACACCCCCTACTGGGGATGTGCCCGCAACCAAGGTACATGCCCTTGACCAGAATCGAACCCGGGACTTTTCAGTCCGCAGGCCGATGCTCTATCCACTGAGCCAAACCGGTTTCGGCGTCTCTCATTGATATTTCTAACTCTCTATCCCTCTCTGTAAAAAATCAATAAAATACATTTAAAAAAAAAAAAGAAAAAAGAAAATAAGGAAATGCAGGCCAGCTGTGGGTTTGGTTAATTATTTTACCTGGTTGGCCCAAGACCCCCTCCCCCCTCCGCACCCCGCCTCCTCTCCACCACCCTAAACGGGTCTTGGATAAGGTGACCCGACGTCCCGCTTTTGGCGGGACAGTCCCGATAAAAGCGGGACGCCGGGTCACCTTAGTCTTGGAGCAACTCTCTGGTTCTGGCCACTGTCCCAGGGCCTCCTGCTCTGTGCCCCGCCCCTGCCTTCATCTGGGCCGTGCCCCCAGCCCCGCGCTTCTGCCCTCCAGGCCCCCCACGCCTCCCCCCCTGAGCACATCCCTCCGCCCCACTGCGGCCCCTGCTCCCCAGCATGAGGCTGGACCCCTGGGTCTGGACGGAGATGCATCCTCTCCCCAGAGCGGGGGTGGCGGGCATGAGTCTGGCAAGTGTTTCATTCTTCACATCGGATTCGGGTCCCCTGGGCCCGGACTCTGAGCTTCCTGAGGGATGGAGGGAGGCGAGGCTGTAATTACATCTCCTCCCGCCTCCCAGCGGGTTACGTCATGTCTGTGGGAGCCCCGGGGGACACACGCAGGGGACAGGAGAGCCAAGGAGGAGCTGGGGGTGGGGAGGGGCTGGCAGGGATGCTGGGACGGAAGTTGCCAGAAGGATTCCGGAATCCGTGCATCTTGGAACCGGAGATGCACAGGAATCTGCCATCCAGGGACTCTGGAGGGCTGGGATTCCCCGGGGTCCCCATCCTGTGGCGTCTGGATTTTGGGGGTCCCGTTCCCTGTCCTCCAGCACTTTAGGAGTGTAAGCATTCTTTTTAAACATATTTTATTGAATTTTTATAGAGAGGAAGAGAGAGAGAGTTAGAAACATCGATGAGAGAGAATCATCGATCAGCTGCCTCCTGCCCACCCCCCACTGGGGATGTGCCCGAAACCAAGGCACATGCCCCTGACCGGAATCGAACCCGCGACCCTTCAGTCCGCAGGCCGACGCTCTATCCACTGAGCCACACCGGTTCCAGCCAGTGTGAGGATTCTTTGCACCTACACGGTTGGGGGTTAACCTTCTCGGCCCTGCGATCTGGGAGCTTCCTGTTTCAAACGCCAGGTGGTGGGAAGGGAAGCTGAGGAGGGGCGAGCAGGGCTGGCTGACCGGGGGGTGGGGGCCGGGAGGAGGGGTCCCCCCGGAGCGGGAAGGGAAGGGGCAGGAAGCGGGGGTGAGTCTGTCAGGACTGAGGGCGGCGGGAGAGGCCGGAGGGACAGGGCAGCTCCCTGGTGACCAGCCTGCGTGCGCACACACCGGGTAACCTCGTTAGCGGGTATGACGCTGTGACAGCCGCTCCCGCTGGCCCCCGCGCTCTGCTGGCCCCCGGCTGGGAGGTGGCTCCGGGGTCAGGGCCTGGCCGAGGGCAGGGAGGTGGACGCCTGGGGACCTGCCTGCTCTCAGAGGGACCCTCCCGCCGGCTGGCTCCGAACCGAGGGGTGCTGGCTGCCCCCCAGGCTGCCTCTCCTCCCGCCCTGCACCCACCCGGCACCCCCAGCGCTCAGAGCAGTGTGTGGCCCCGCACCCCACCTAGGGGCCCCGGGGATGGCCAGCGCCTCCTGGGAGTGCTGCCTCAGGCTCCGTCTCACTGTCTCACTCATTCCCTGAAAGCTCCAGGGACGCTGCTCCTCCTCCACATCAGGCCACAGGCGAGGTGACTCAGCGGCCCGCGGGGCTGGAGGTGCAGCGGGAGCGGCTGAGCACAGGAGGGGGGGCGGCTGAAGGACCAGGGAGTGGGGTCCCAGGGGAGGGGACGCCCAGGACACAGAGCAGGAGCCCTGGAACAGGAGCAGACAGGTGGTCGGGGCCGTCGGTGGAGAAAGGGGTGGGCTGAGGAAGGGCCTCCGGCTGCCGGTGCCGCACCTGCCGGGAGGGACAGGCCCGGGGCCTCTCCGGGCGGCGGGAAGCCGGGCAGCAGCGAGCAGAGGGCCTGGCCAGCGGCTGGGTGGGGCCCGCAGCTGCTTCCGGGCCTGCTTGGCACTTGCCCTCGAGGACACTGGCCCCGAGGTGCCCCAGAGCCGGGGGTGGGGGTGGGTGGGGCTGTAATTACAGTCCCCCCCCCTGTGCCCCCCAGAGGGTGTCCCCTGCGCCCAGCCCTCCGCACAGCAGGCGGGAGCGTGTGCCGAGTGACAGCTCCAGAGGCTCGGGGGCTTCCTGAGGCGGGAGGGGTCCTCCCCACAGCGGCCTGAGGGCAGCCGGCAGGGGCGAGTGCCACCCGATGGACACCAAGGCCCAGCCCGGGAGTCACCCCCCAGCCTCACACCGTGGCTGGTGGTGGATGTGAGCTACACACACTCACATACACACATACACACTCACACACACACTCACACACACTCACACTCACACACACGCACACACACACGCTCACATACCCACACTCACACACACACTCACACACACACACACTCACACACATATACACACACTCACACACACACTCACACACACATATACACACACTCACACTCACACACACATATACACACACTCACACACACATAGTCACACACTCACACACATATACACACACTCACACACACATAGTCACACACTCACACACATATACACACACTCACACTCACACACACACACACACACTCACACACACACATACTCGCAAACACACACACACTCACACACACATACACACACACATACACACACACCCATACACACTTACACAGTCACACACACATACAAACACACACACTCATGCACACACACACTCACATACAAACACACACACATACAAACACACACTCACACACACTCATGCACACACACTCACATACAAACACACACACATACAAACACACACACTCATGCACACACGCTCATGCACACACACACTCACATACAAACACACACACACAGTGGACAGCGATCACAGAGATGCACAAACGGGCCTTGGGGAGAAAAATGCCCCACATATGCCGGTCACATGCCACGGCCCCAGCACGCCTGTGGGCGCCCCCCCCCCCCCCGCTGTGTGTCCGTGTCCAGGGGCCCTGCTGCCCGCTGCCCGGTCCGGGGCCCCGCTCCTAACGGGGTGGTGGGGGAGCTGCTGACTCACCCCCGGAGCCGTCCCTCCCCGCAGGGCCCCTCCCCACCCGGAAGCCGCCCGTCCTCCCCCGCCTGCCCCGGGGTGACCTCTCCCCGCAGGCACCTGAGGAAGAGGCCCCGGCCCGGAGGTGTGTCCCGCAGGGCGGGGCGGGGCGGGCGCGGACCGGGGACCCCCAGTCCTCTCCCGAGGAATGAGCTCCAGCCCCGGCCGCCCCCACCGCCCCCCCCCCAACCGATGCCGGTTCCAGCCCCCTTGGCGCAGAGGGGAAACTGAGGCCTGGAGGAGGGCGGGCTTGCCGAGGCCGCACTGGGCAGGGAAACACTGCAGCCCTGAGCGCGCCCTGGTCCCGGGGGCGGGGACAGGAAGCCAGGAGCGGGCGGCTCCGGGAACCAGAGCCCCCCACACACACTCCCCAGATGCCGCGGCGGATGCAGCCTGCCAGTGTCCGCCTCATTAATGCGATAAACCCTCCGCTCCCTCTGCTCTGCCGGCCCGCAGGGCCTGGGCGGGGGGGACAGGCCGGAGGTCTGATCACGCACACATGTGTGTGAGTGTGCGGCGCTCCTGCAGGCCGGGGTGGCCTGAGCTGGGGCACCGTCCTCAGGAAGCTGGGTGCCAGCTGGGCGCGGCGATAGGAGCAGGGCTACTGGGGGCCTGGGGCCGGAGGGGGACCTGGGGCCGGAGGGGGACCTGGGCCAGAGGGGGACCTGGGCCAGAGGGGGAACTGGGCAGGAGGGGGACCTGGGCAGGAGGGGGACCTGGGCAGGAGGGGACCTGGGGCCGGAGGGGGACCTGGGCAGGAGGGGGACCTGGGGCCGGAGGGGGACCTGGGCAGGAGGGGACCTGGGGCCGGAGGGGGACCTGGGCAGGAGGGGGACCTGGGCAGGAGGGGACCTGGGGCCGGAGGGGGACCTGGGCAGGAGGGGACCTGGGCAGGAGGGGGACATGGGGCCAGAGGGGACATGGGGCCGGAGGGGGACCTGAGGCTGGAGGGGAACCTGGCCGGAGGGGGACCTGGGGCTGAGGGGGACCTGGGCCGGAGGGGGACCTGGGCAGGAGGGGGACCTGGGCCGGAGGGGGACCTGGGCAGGAGGGGGACCTGGGCCGGAGGGGACCTGGGGCGGAGGGGGACCTGGGCAGGAGGGGACCTGGGGCCGGAGGGGGACCTGGGGCCGGAGGGGGACCTGGGCAGGAGGGGGACCTGGGCAGGAGGGGACCTGGGGCCGGAGGGGGACCTGGGCAGGAGGGGGACCTGGGGCCGGAGGGGGACCTGGGCAGGAGGGGACCTGGGGCCGGAGGGGGACCTGGGCAGGAGGGGGACCTGGGCAGGAGGGGACCTGGGGCCGGAGGGGGACCTGGGCAGGAGGGGACCTGGGCAGGAGGGGGACATGGGGCCAGAGGGGACATGGGGCCGGAGGGGGACCTGAGGCTGGAGGGGAACCTGGCCGGAGGGGGACCTGGGGCTGAGGGGGACCTGGGCCGGAGGGGGACCTGGGCAGGAGGGGGACCTGGGCCGGAGGGGGACCTGGGCAGGAGGGGGACCTGGGCCGGAGGGGACCTGGGGCGGAGGGGGACCTGGGCCGGAGGGGGACCTGGGGCAGAGGGGGACCTGGGGCAGAGGGGGACCTGGGCCGGAGGGGGACCTGGCCGGAGGGGGACCTGGGCTGGAGGGGGACCTGGGGCGGAGGGGGACCTGGGGCGGAGGGGGACCTGGGGCGGAGGGGGACCTGGGGCAGAGGGGGACCTGGGGCGGAAGGGGACCTGGGCCGGAGGGGGACCTGGGCCGGAGGGGGACCTGGGGCGGAAGGGGACCTGGGGCGGAGGGGGACCTGGGCCGGAGGGGGACCTGGGCCGGAGTGGGAGCCTGCTGTCTCAGAGCAGGGCTGTCACTCCCGGCCGGATGGACACCCGCGCAGGCTCTCCCCTTGGCACAGGCGCTGGGACGGGCCCAGGTGGCGCCGGGGCCGTGGAGCGGCTGCCACCCCTTGTATGGGTGAGGAAACTGAGGCTCCCCGGCTCCCATCCCTGCCCCAGACCATCACAGAGCAAGGCGGTGGTCACACTGGGACAGAAACTCCAGACAGATGGAGTGAGACCCTGAGTTGGGAATCTCTATCCTGCCCAAACCGGTTTGGCTCAGTGGATAGAGCATCGGCCTGCGGACTGAAGGGTCCCGGGTTCGATTCCGGTCAAGGGCATGTACGTTGGTTGCGGGCACATCTCCAGGTGGAGGTGTGCAGGAGGCAGCTGACTGATGTTTCTCTCTCATGGATGTTTCTAACTCTCTATCCCTCTCCCTTCCTCTCTGTAAAAAATCAATAAATATATGTATTTTTTTAGAAAGAATCTCTATCCTGAAAGTGGCCCCTGAAAGATACGGGGTGTCTGAGAGGGTCTCCCAGGTCCCATCTGGCCCTGCGGGGGCGGAGGGTGGTGATGGCCTGGGAGCGCTGGCTCAGTGGGAGCCGGACAGGCGGCTGGGACACAGGAGGGGAGCATTCTGGCCCGGGTGGCGGCAGCTGGGCTGGGTTTGGGGCGGGGCGGGCGGGAGAGATCAGTGTGACCCCGAAGGTGGAGCCTTGGGCGGCTGTCTGTGGCCAGAATGTTGTCCCTGGAGGTCAAGGTCGCGGGGGCTTGGACGGGGGCCTGACAGCTCAGGTGCGGAGCAGGAGGGCCGGAGGGCGTGTCCTTCTGCCCAGGGCTCTGGGCGTGAGCAGGAGCCGGAGCGGGAGCCCAGCCTGAGGACGGCTCCAGGGACCGGCGTTCCTCCCGGCTCCTCCTGGATGGAGCGGAGAGCCGTGTCCAGGGAATAGAGATCTCAGAAGTGCCTGGAAAACACTGCATCGGGCAGGCATTTCCTGGTCGTTTCTCAATCCTAACCCTGGAGCCCAGAATAGATCCCAGGGGCTACCCCAGGCAGCCCTGCACACTGGCCGCTCCGCTCCCAGGCCGTCCGGTCCCCAGTGAGTCCGAGCTCCGTGTGTCACCATCAGGGACCCCGCCCCGGGGCCGCGGGGTGTGCTGGGCCCGGAGGGCAGCGACCTGCGGGCAGCGGTGGCAGGTGGCTCGGTGATGGGGACCGGGGAGGGGGCAGGGCCGGAGGTGGATGTGCTGGCCAGAGGGGGGGACGGAGGGAGCATGCCAGGGCGGGCGGGAGAGAGCCTGGGGAGGGGGGGGGGCCTCTTCTGGAGAAAGCAGGGGGAGGGAAGGCGGGGCAGCGAGAGGAAATGAAAAAGCTGGGGCGAGCAGGCAAGATGAGGAGGAGGGAGGGAGGGAGGAGGAGGGAGGGCAGGAGGGAGAAGCTGACACACACGCAGAGACCTCACAGACAGCCATCCCGGGCCCAGGCGGGCGAGGGGACAGAGGAGGGACAGAGAGAGCCGGCAGAGGTGCGGTGAGCAGGGGCTGCAAGGGCAGAGATGAGGAGAAGCGGGTAGAGAGCTGTGGGAGCCGGGGGAGAGAGGAGGAGGGCGAGGCAGAGGGTGTGGGTAAGGGAGGGGACAGAGACAGACAGCAAGACGCAGAGAGACAGAGGGACAGAGGGAAAGAGGAGAGGAAAAGAGGAAACAGAGAAGGAAAGAGACAGAAGAGAGAGGGAGAGAGAGGGAGAGGGAGAGAGAGAGAGAGAGAGAAAGAGAGCCTGCAGAAGACAGAGCAGAGACAGCCGGGCCCACAGGGAGTCTGGGGGTGACTGGGAGACCTCTGGGGGTGACTGGGAGACCCCTGGGGGTGACTGGGAGACCCCGGGCGGGGAGGCCCATGGGGAGGCAGGCGCTGGATCGCTGAGTGTCTGCACCGGCTCTCCCCGCGCTGCCTCCCGCCCCCGAGGCCCCGCAGCCCAGGCGCCGGCTGGCACGGCCGGGGGATGGCGGACTCGTGCCAGAACCTCACGTACGTGCGGGACTCGGTGGGCCCGGCCACCAGCGCCCTCATGTTCGTGGCGGGCGTGGCGGGCAACGCGCTGGCGCTGGGCATCCTGGGCGCGCGGCGGCGCGCGCGGGCGCGGCCCTCGGCCTTCGCCGTGCTGGTCACCGGGCTGGCGGCCACCGACCTGCTGGGCACGTGCTGCCTGAGCCCCGCCGTGTTCGCCGCCTACGCGCGCAACAGCTCGCTGCTGGGCCTGGCGCGCGGCCGGCCGGCGCTGTGCGACGCCTTCGCCTTCGCCATGACCTTCTTCGGCCTGGCGTCCACGCTCATCCTGTGCGCCATGGCGGTGGAGCGCTGCCTGGCGCTCAGTCACCCGTACCGCTACGCGCGGCTGGACGCGCCCCGCTGCGCCCGCCGCGCCCTGCCCGCCGCCTACGCCTTCTGCGCCGCCTTCTGCGCGCCGCCGCTGCTCGGCCTGGGCCGCCACCAGCAGTACTGCCCCGGCAGCTGGTGCTTCGTCCGCCTGCGCGCCCCCGCGCCCGCCGGCTGCGCCTACTCGCTGGCCTACGCCGGCCTCGTTTCGCTGCTGCTGGCCGCCATCCTGCTGTGCAACGCCTCGGCCACGCTCAGCCTGTGCCGCATGCACCGCCAGCAGCGCCGCCACCAGGGCGCGCTGGCTCCGGGCCCCGGGCGCGAGGACGAGCTGGGCCACCTGGTCCTGCTGGGCCTCATGACGGGCATCATGGCCGTGTGCTCCCTGCCACTCACGGTGAGTCCCCCCTACACCCCCCCAGGCAGCCCGGGGTGGGGGGTGGTGGGTATGGGGGTGCCCAGCTCCGGGCTCCCTTGTTGGTGCCCATTTCGAGGATGTCAAACTGCGGCTGGCTTCCAGGAGGAGCCTCTCCCACGTGTGCTTCTGCTCCTCTGACCTCCTCCTCACCCCTGGGGCACCCCCCACCCCCTTCCGGATTTCCTGTCCCCACATCCTCAGGGGCTCCCTGGCCTCCCCTGGCCCCAGTGAGGAGAAGGCCCCCCTTCATAGGGCCCTTGCCCTGTGGCTGACCCCTCTGCGGGCATTGACGGAGAACAGGTCCGAGTTCTCACGATGAGGGGCCGTGGGGTCAGTGTTCTCACACACAAAGGGCAGTGGCTTCTGCCCACGATGGCAGAGTCCGGTCTGCACCCCAGGCTGCTTTGGTTCCAGAATGTGACCCCCCCCACTCCAATTCCCCCACCCAGACACCCGGGCTCCCTCCGCCCAGTGCCACCCTCTATCTGCCATGACCCCCTCCCCACCCCTTCCTCTGTGCCCGCCCAGCCTCTCCGGGGTGGAAGCAGGCAGACCCGTCTGCTGGCACCTGGTCACCCATCTGTCCTCTGGCCTCGCTCTCTTTCTGTGGAACCCCGGGCTGAGCTAGGGAGAAGCACCCCAACTTCAGGGGGTTACGGAGGACGCGGGGACGCGCACAGCCCGGCCGGGGCCGCCCACACGTCCGTCTCTCCCTCTGGGCCTCCAGGCTGCTTCCTGGGACTGGCTATCTCCCCGCTCCCCGGATGCCTCGCCTCGTTTCTTAGTTTTCATCTTATTTCCTTCCCCTTCTGCCAGGCCCCCCTCCCTCCTGCCCCCTGGGCGAGCAGGCGGGTGGAGGAGGGCGAGGCGGGCGGTGGGTGGTGGGCGGTGGGTGGTAGGCGGGCACCGGCTGACACGCCCCGCCCTCCCGCAGATCCGCGGCTTCACCCAGGCCATCGCCCCCGACAGCAGCGAGATGGGGGACCTCCTCGCCTTCCGCTTCTACGCCTTCAACCCCATCCTGGACCCCTGGGTGTTCATCCTCTTCCGCAAGGCCGTCTTCCAGCGCCTCCGGCTCTGGCTGTGCCGCCTGCGCCCCGGGCCGGCCGGCGGCCGCCCCCCGCACCCCTGCTCCCAGCACCCCCGCTCCCAGCCCGCCCCCGGGGGGAAGGACCCCGGGGGGAAGGACCCCGGGGGCAAGGAGGGCAGCCCCGTGCCGCTGCCGGCCTGGGGCGAGGCCCAGCGGCCGGGCGCCGCCGCCGTGGAAACGGGAACGCCGTCCAAAGAGGAGGCCTCGGCCGCCTGCTCGCTCTGCTGACATCCTGGCGTCCGGGGGCCTCCTGCCCGTCTCCCGGGACAGCGGCCCGACCGTCCGGGGAAGCTGGCAGCTGCTGGTGGACAAGCAGGACCATGAACCCTGGAGCTCGCACTGGCCTGCCAGGCAGGGCCTTCGCCCCTGAATCTCGGGGGAGGGTTGGGAGGGGCGGTCAGCCAGCTGCTGTTCTCCTCCAGGGTGGCCACACCAGCTGTGGGAGGAGAGCGGGGGAGAGGGAGCACAGAGCAGTTCCCTCAAAATGACCGATGGCTGCCGGCTGGGTCCCGGCCGCCCACCCGTCTCACGGTCTAAATATTTGGAAGGCGGGAGAGTTCTCAGAGCTCCCGGGCTCTGGCGTCTGTTAGGGTCAGTGCTGCTGCCGGTCCCCACCCATTCAGGGCGCCCCCGGCCCCGGGGGTGTGTGTGAGGGGGCCTGCCCTCTCCCAGTCTCTCCCCAGCCACGCCCTCTGCCTCCCTCACTCTATTCTCATTCCCCACCTAGCCCGGAGCTCCCCTCCCTCAGGAGGGCACGGGTGTGGGTGACACTGCTGGGCGTGTGCCGGGAACTCGGTGTGGCTCCGGGGTCATAAAACTCCGACTGGGGAGGCACGGGCGTGGCCACGTGTGAATCCCAGGCGCGGCCCAAGAACGCAGGCCTGAGTCCTGTGCCTGCGCCCAACGGAATAGCTGCCTCCAGACAGAGCCTGACGTGTCCTGAGAGCCTCACAAAAATGTCATTCATTCATTCTTCATTCATTCATCCATTCATTCATTCATTCATTCTTCATTCAGCAAGTAGTGGGCGCTGACTCTGCGGGGTGCTGGGGACACAGACGAGTCTCTGCCCCACCCTGGACTCCGTGGGGAGGTCTCCAGGCTGCCACCCCTGCCCTCGGAGGGGCCCAGATCGCGGGTGCCCGGGAGTGAGCCGGGGGGGGGCGGGGTTGGGGTGGGCTGAGGAGTTGAAAGGACGCATGCTTAGGGTGGTGGTGGGGTGAATGGGAAGTCGCCCCCCCCCATTCCCTGATCCGGGCCCACCTCAGTCCCCTTTCTCATTGCTCCCGGGTGAAAACAGTGAATCAGAACCTGGGGTGGGGGGGTGGGGGGGGGGAGGCAGGGCAAGAGCCTTCGTGGCGGCTGACAGCAGCGAGTCCTCCTCGGTGTGAGCTGTGAGCTGTGAGCTGTGAGCGGCTCCCTCTCACTCCCGCCCGCCTTTACAGCCTTTCCCGGGGGCCGGAGTCCAGGCCCAGAGCGGGCAGTTAACCAGCCGCAGCCACACAGCACGGAGGAAGCCAGCCTGTGGGCGGGGCTGGCCTATCTCTGCAGCCCAGCTCCCTTGTGGGGACAGTGACTCTGCCTCTCTGGTTCCTTGGCTTCCTTTGAAGGGGATCGTAACCCCGTACTTCGCTGAGGGATTGTGCTGAGGGCTATCCGCCTTCCCCCCCCTGTTCGCCCCGCAGGGCCTGGAGTGGAGAACAGGAAGGTCCTCTTGTTGCTGCTGGCATTGCGGGCTGGGCTTTGGCTCGCTGGGCCAACGTGGTTTGACAACAAAGCAGCGCTTGCTCCGTTGTCCTGACATTTTCCTCCGTGTTTCTAATCGTATCGAAGGAGAGCATGGGTGTCTGGGGGAGGTTACCGTAGGTCAGGTGGGCTGCCTAACGTGTTTGGGGTTTCCTTTCGGGGTGACGAAAGTGTTCCGGAGCCAGAGAGTTGTGGTTGCATAACGCGGTGAATGTAGCGAATGTCTCTCTGAACTGCACACTTTAAAATGGTAAAAAAACGATACATTTTTTTGTTTATGGGCGTTTTACCACAATAAAAAAACAAATGTAATGGAAAAATGGAGTGTGTAGAAATTTTTAAGGCGGTCTTGACAAAGGGAATATAAGATGCTAGAGGCTTGATGCACAACATGGGTGCACTGGGGGTGTCCTTCAGCCAGGCCTGCACCCTCTCGCAGTCCGGGAGCCCTCGGGGGATGTCTGACTGCCGGCTTAGGCCGGGGCGTGGGGAGTGGGGCTAATCTGGCAGTCGGACATCCTTAGTGCTTCCGAGGAGCTGAGAGAGGCTCCCGCCACCCCCACCATGCTTGCCAGCCGTGAGCCTGGCTTCTGGCTGAGCGGTGCTCCCCCTGAGGGAGCCACTGACCACCAGGGCGCAGCTTCTGCGTTGAATATCTGCCCCCTGGTGGTCAGTGCACATAATAGCAACCAGTCATTCTGCTGTTGGGTTGATTTGCAAATTAGTTTCTTTTTCCATTTTTTTTTAAATTAAGGTATTAGATGTGTACATATCTTCTTTTTTAATTTCTTTTCTTTTTTTATATTTTATTGATTTTTCACAGAGAGGAAGAGAGAGGGATAGAGAGTTAGAAACATTGATGAGAGAGAAACACCGATCAGCTGCCTCCTGCACACCCCCCACTGGGGATGCGCCTGCAACCCAAGGTACATGCCCTTGACCGGAATCGAATCTGGGACCTTTCAGCCTGCAGGCTGACGCTCTATCCACTGAGCCAAACTGGTTTTGGCATGAGTACATACCTTACCATTGCTCCCCCCGCCACTCCCATACATGCCTTAACCCCCCAGAGTTTTGCAAATTCGTTTTTTATTATATACTAGAGGCTCAGTGCACGAAATTCATGCAAGAGTAGGCCTTCCTTCCCCTAGCTGCCAGCTCCGACTTCCCTCTGGAACCCAGGACCTGGGCTTCCTCGAAGCCCCAGCTTCGTCGAGAAGAACATCTGGTCTAATTAGCATATTATGCTTTTATTATTATAGATGATATTGAATTTCATAATAAAGTTGAATTGTACAAAAACAGGTGAAGAAACGTCTGGTGGGGTCCAGTCTTTGTCAGCGAACACGGCCCAGACTCAGTGGGGGCTCACCCACAGGGGCCCCTGGGGGTGGAGGGGGAGGGGGGAGGGGCTGCAGAGGGCGGGAGCAGGGAGAGGGGCTGCCATCCAGGGGGCCGCTCCCTCCAGTCTCTGTGCTGCCCTGAAGGTGGGTCAATGCTTTCCACCCGGCCTCAGGGTGGCCGGCGTGGCCCAGTGGTTGAGCATCGACCTATGAACCTGGAGGTCACAGTTCAATTCCTGGTCAGGGCACATGCCCGGATTGCAGGTTCCATCCCTAGTGTGGGGTGTGCGGGAGGCAGCGGATCAATGATTCTCTCTCATCATTGATTCTCTCTCATCAATGTTTCCATTTCTCTCTCCCTCTCCCTTACTGTCTGAAATCAATTAAAATCCTATATAATAAAAGGCTAATATGCAAATAGATCGAATGGTGGAACAACCGAACAACCAGTCGCTATGACATGTGCTGACCACCAGGGGGCATGCACAGAACATGGCAAGCATTGTGGGGGTGCCAGGCCAAGGTGGGGCACCAGACACTGTCATCGGGGTGAGCCTCTGGTGGTTACTGAAAATTCTTTGCTCCCGCTCGCTGTGGTCCTGAGCCTGGCGCTGGCCCCAATCTCTTGGTGCTGTCAGTGGCTGCTGACCCGATCACCCCTCAGGACTTCTCCACCTCCCCTTGCTGCTGAGGGGTGATGGAGGCCAGCAACAGCCTCTTGTACCCACTGCCAATGCCAACCCTGCTCACACCTGCAGTTGGCATCAGATCTGCTGCTCACACCCGCTGCTGACGCCTGGTGCTAGTCCCAATCATGTGGTACCTGGCCCTGATTGCTCCTGAGGGTTCTCCACCTTCCCCTGCTTCTGAGGAGCGATCAGGGCAGCAGCCACTGCTCTCACCTGCTGACAGCAGGCACTGAGTGATTGAGGCCAGTGCCATCCGCGTGTGGGAGTGGTGCCAGCGGGAGGGGGGCTGTGGGCAGACAAGGGCCTGGGAGGGGCCGGGCAGGGGCGCAGAGGATGGGCTGAGACCCGCCCCTGTGCCCACTGCAGCCTCGTGGCCCGGTTCCTTTTATGGTGCACGAATTTGTGCATTGGGCCCCTAGTGCATTTAATAAAAACGAAGGCCAGCCCTCGCACGGGACCCGCAGCATGCTGGCCTGAGGCGGGAGCTGTTATCACGCCCAGCTGTCAGCTGCCGTGTCAGCTGCGGTGTCAGGGGAGGGGAGGAGGATGAAGTGTTGAAGCCAGTTTCCTGCTGGCTCTCACCACCGGCCTCACATCAGAGTCCGCCCTCCTCCACACCATCCACCACCGCTGGCCTAGGCGTCCACACTGTCCGCCAGGTCAGGGGTTTCAAACAACCCACCCCGGCCACCGCCGGCCTCCGGGGTGACTTGTCCCCCCGCCGGTGTCCTGGCCTCCCTGTCCGCGAGCCTCTGCTCACTGCCAAGGTCCCGCCCGGACGGTCCTGTCCGCGCGGACACTCCTCTGCTTCCAGGCTCCAGGGCTCCCACGGCCCCGAGGCCGAGGGTCAAGGGCCAACTCCCACTCACTCTGCGCAGCCACAGCGACAGCCGCGGTTTCCCCAGGGAGCCGTGACCTCCCAGCCGCCACCTCTGCGTATGAGCTCCTCCTTCCTGGAAGAGCGTCCCCTTCTCCATCCGCGGAAAGCACCAGGCCCTTCGCGGTCCTGCTCAGACTCCTCCTCCTCCTCCTCCTGAAGACTTCATCACCGCTGCAGGCACGCTGGCACTTTCCCACTCTGGGGCGGCTCTCCTGCAGCTGCCTGGCCGGACACGTGCTCGCTCAGCAGGCTCTCACAGAGGGCCGACTTCCCCGGTGCAGTGACACACAGCCCGGCCCTGCTCTCCCGGGGGACCTCGGGGAGGGCTTCCGGGAGGCACGAGGCTGGGAAGACAGTGAGCCAAGAGGAAGGTTTCTGTTGTGATCACAGCTCTGACGTTGGCCTTCCTTCTTTTTTTTTTTTTTTTTTTAAAAAATGTTTTTATTGATTTTTTTAAAATTTATTTTTATTTTTTTAATATATATATTTTATTGATTTTTTACAGAGAGGAAGAGAGAAGGATAGAGAGCCAGAAACATCGATGAGAGAGAGAGACACCGACGAGCTGCCTCTTGCACACCCCCTACTGGGGATGTGCCCGCAACCAAGGTACATGCCCTTGACCAGAATCGAACCCGGGACCCTTCAGTCCGCAGGCCGACGCTCTATCCACTGAGCCAAACCGGTCTCGGCGATTTTTTCTTTCTTTTTTTTTTTTTTTAGAGAGACGAAGGGAGAGGGAGATAGAAACATGGATTGACTGCTTCTTGCAAGCCCTCCCCCCTGGGAATCAAGCCTGCAACCTGGTCACGTGCCCTGACTGGGAATCAAAACAGTGGCCTTTTGGTTCACGGAACAATGCCAACCCACTGAGCCACACCGGCCGGGCAAATGCCTCCCTTCTGGAGCCTCTCATTCATTCACTGACTCAATGCAACCCCCCCTGAGCCTGCTCTGGGCCCGGGGCTGCTGTGTGCCTGCCGGGTGCAGCATGGCTGACTCGCCCATGATGCAGCGGCGTGACCACTTAACACTCACACGCAGCAAACACACAAAGCTACAAGCTAGACACGCACTGAGGGCGCACAGAGCATGATGTGTGAGAATTACTACGGGTGCCAGGCTGGGCTGGGGGTCAGGAAGTGACACACCAGGGGTGGATCGCTCTCCCTTGGAGGCTTTATTCGTCTTTAAGGTCATTTTATTTAGTCATTGTCTTCCTAGCTTGGGACTGACTTATGCCTAACAAGCAACACACCCTGGCTGCCGGCTGCAGTTGCCGCTCAGGGGGACTTCTGCAGTCATTGCCCCACCTGCTGGTCGCACTGGGAATGACATTGGAAGTGGCCCCAGAGCCACTGCTCTGGACGGCCACTGCCCTCAGGGAGGTGAGCGAAACCGGATGTCCCTCTCTTGGGCACCGGTTAGGCTCCTCCTGGCGTGTCCCCTCGTCCGGTCACTTTGTCAGGACAGGCTGCCGGCCGGGCCCGCGGGTCTGTGGGCCGGCCTGAGCTGGAAACAGTCCCCCTGCGTCTCTGCTTTGGGCTGAGTCAGCTCCCTGAGCCCATCAGAAGCTCCGAGTGCTCCGTCTTTGATTAATAAAGAATGGGATAGGGAAGTCATGATTTATTTAATCACTTGGCCTGTCTGGAAGTAAACGTTTTTCAAAACACAGCACCCAAGGGGGGGGATGATAGGCAGCAGCCATGTGGGCCCCGGAGGCGTGGGTGGCGGCGTGGGCATTGGGATCCGAACGATCGGGGGTTTTGAGGCCCAGCTCAGCGTTTCCAGGAAGTGCGGTGAGGGGCCTTCGGCGGCCCGGGTCCTCAGCCCCGCACTGTCAGATCCCTTACCACTGCCTCAGGCCTCACGCCTCTGCCACAGCACTGCCTCAATGGGGTTCAATCTGGCCTGGGTGGGAAATGAGATATCCAGAAAGTGTTTGCACAGCCCTCGGAGGTGTATATATAGGTAAAACTTCGTTAATCCTCAGCAGGGTACACTTTCCCACTGATTTTTAGGAAGTAGGGGTGGGAGACACAGAGAAACATGGATGTGAGAGACACATGAATTGGTTGCATTCCAGGGAAAGGAATCGAGCCTGCAGACAAGGTACGTGCCCTCGAGCAGAAGCAAAACCAGGACCCCTCCGTCTGCGGGCTGACACTCTACCCACTGAGCCACACCGTCTAGGGCTGAGGTGGATTTTTGTTTTTCTTAGGTAGATATATTTTTTAAATATATTTTTATTGACTTCAGAGAGGAAGGGAGAGGAAGAGACAGAAACATCAACGATGAGAGAACCACTGACCAGCCGCCTCCTGCACGCCCCCCACTGGGGATCGAGCCCACAACCCTGGGTGTGTGCCCCTGACCAGAATCGAACCCGGGACCCTTCGGTCTGTAGGCCGATGCTTTATCCACTGAGCCAAACCAGCCAGGGCTTAGGTAGATATTTTTAAAATATATTTTTATTGATTTCAGAGAGGAAGGGAGAGATAAACATCCATGATGAGAATCATTGATTGGCTGCTTCCTGTACACCCCCTAGTGGGGATTGAACCCACAACCTGATCATGTGCCTTTCACCGGAATTGAGCTCAGGACCCCTTCAGTTGGATGCTCTATCCACTGAGCCAAACCAGCCAGGGCTATTCTTCGTTTTGTAAACGGAGGCCAGAGAAGGGAAGTCACTGCTCCACAGAAGTGGCCCATGGCTTAGCGAGCACGCCCGGGCCCGGAGCCCGTTCTGAGGGTCACCAAAGCCCACCTTCTCTCGGCGACTCTCCCCCGGGCCTGGCTGCCAAGGCAGCTCCCATCTCAGACCCCCACGGCGACCAGGGACGTCACTCGCTGTCCCTGGGCTGCCTGAAGTCATCTTAGTTTAAAAATGATCATTTACTCTAAAACCGGCCAACCAGCCAGTGTGGCTCAGTGGTTGAACACTGACCCATGAACCAGGAGGTCAGGGTTCAATGCCCGGTCAGGGCACATGCACAGGTTGTAGGTTCGATCCCCAGTGTGGGGCGTGCAGGAGGTGGCTGGTCACTAATTTTCTCTCATCATTGATGTTTCTTTTCCTCTCTGAAATCAATAAAAATACAATATACTAAAAAAAACTTAAAAAGGGGGGGGGGCCCCCAAGCAGCTGGGGCCCTGGGGTTGGGCCCTGCCAGGCTCCCCATCCTCCAAGGCCAGGCGGAGTCCCTTCACCCCTCAGCTCCGTCTCCGTTGCCTCCTGCCCAGCCTGTGGTCAGTGTGAATGCGAGAGGCAGGTCTGCACAGGAGAAGGGTGCTGTGTGTGGGAAAAGCCCCACAGATTGTAACATCCCTCTCCTAGAGCACGGCTGGGCTGCAGGCCTTTTTTTGGGTAGAAAATTTTTATTTCAGAGAGAAAGGGAGATAGAAACATCATTGATCGGCTGCCTTCTGCACGCCCCCCACTGGGGACTGAGCTCGCAACCTGGGCATGTGCGCTGACCAGGAATTGAACCTGGGACCCTCCAGTCCACTCTCTGCACTGAGCCACACTGCCGGGGTGCAGCTCTCCCTCTGTCCCCTTACCTCAGGGATGCTAAGGAGCTGTCTGCAGTTTGCAGTTGCTCTGTGTTAGTTCTGTGCCCTCTCCAGCTCAGGACCACTGAGCACCTGCCTGCCATCGGCTCCCTCCGTGAACGCCACCCCTTCCCCAGGGGACAGAGACCCCCCCCGCCCCCCGTCAGGGCCTGACACTCCTCCTCAGTTCTTGTCTTACCGTCTGACGTCCTACGTCCCCCACCAGGGGGGGCTGGTCTCTGGCCCAGGTACACACCGGTGCTGGCCTGTGGTGGTCACTCAAGGCTGACCAGCCTTCAGCGATTGCGGTCCAGCTGGGATCCGGACTCTGACTCGGAATCCCTGTGGCTGCAGTGGCCAGGCCAAGTTTTTTTTTTTTTTAATATATTTTATTGTTTTTTTTACAGAGAGGAAAAGAGAGGAATAGAGAGCCAGAAACATCAATGAGAAACATCGATCAGCTGCCTCCTGCACACCCCCCACTGGGGATGTGCCTGCAACCAAGGTACACGCCCTTGACCGGAATCGAACCTAGGACCTTTCAGTCTGCAGGCTGATGCTCCATCCACTGAGCCACACCGGTTTTGGCCAGGCCGTCTCGAAGCAAGCAGGGAGCGAAGGCTCTTCCCGGCCAGGGCGGCGGGCCCCAGGCCCAGAAACCAAGATGAGGGCCAGAGCCAATCAGGTAGTCACTGTATTTTATTGGAAAACATTGATATATATTTTTCTTCACAGCTTGAACTGAACACAATATTGCCCGGTTTAAAAAAACAAAACAACCCAAACCCAAACACTCGGAAATGTCCACAGCTTCACGCCTGCCTGCCCTTCCCCTCAGCTCCGGGCCGGTCTCCCGCCCCGCCCCGCCCCCTCCCGGCCCCGGAGGCGGGTCAGAGGGTGGGCGACAAGATTCTCCAAGCTGGCAGGTCCCAGAGAAAGCCACGTGACCGACCTGGGGCAGGGGCACAGAAACGAACGGAAAAGGGAGAACGAAACAGAACCACCCAGACGACCCAGCTGCCCACGTTGACTCACTTGTCCCAGAGGCGAAGCCAGAAGCGAGGTCGCGGATCATGCTCTCCGCGGGGCGGGGGCAGGCAGGGGCGGGGAGGCGGGCGGGGCAGAGGCAGCGCACACTGAGGGAGCAGCCACGTCGCCAGGGAGAAGCTGGAGGGGCCGCGGGCCCACAAGTGTGTTTATTGCAGGTGCTTTTTCGAGAGCGTGTGGGGTGCATCTTCCCTCCCCACACCCTTCAGCTAGCCCGGCATGGTTTTCTGGTAAAACTGAACGTTCTCAGGGGCGTAAAGAAAGAAACGACAGTATGACCAGTGTGACAAAGCGACCATCCCCGCCCGGCCCCGGAGGGACCTCCTGTGGGCGGTCGGGTGGGTGCGGCGGGAGGGAGGTGGGGTGTTAGCACCAGGTATTTACAGAACAGCTGGCGATCGCGGTGGAAACTCTGGGAACTCGCAGGTCTGGGCAGGTACGGTTTGCAGAGTGGCCAATCGAGCGGTCCCACCCAGACCGGCGTCAGGAAGCCAATCGGGTGGTTTTGGAATATCAGCCAGTGGGTCCGAGTGCCGTCCCCGCGGTCCGTCCCTTTCTGAGTTGGCCCCTCAAGTGGGAAAAGAATGCCAGCTTCCAGACTAAGACTCCCTCTCACCCCCAACCCCCTCCGGAGCCACATCCACACCCACACCCCCCGTCCTCCGGAGCGCCTCTCAGCACCCCTGCCCCAAAGGCTGCTGGGATTTGCACACGGATCACAGGGCTGGTTGCATGCACAGACAAAGGCGAGCTTTTCTGCCTGGGTGCGGGCCGCGTCCCCTCCCGGGCAGGTCCCTGGACAGGGCTGGAAGCCATCCGGCACCCCAAATAAGATGACAAACAGAGGGAACAAACCAAACAGAGAGCCACCCGGGCAGGAGGAGAGCAGGGGCCCCCGGGGGACGGGGAATCACCGTGTAAAAGCCTCAGGCCCCGCAGAGGCCGAGGGGAGGGAGGGCAGGGCAGAGATGAGGGCGTGGGAGGAGACTCGGAGGAAGGAGAAAGAGCAGTCATGCAGCTTGGGACAAATCTTTTGTTGTTTATCAGACTCTCAGTCAATCGAGTGGTGTTTGCTAGAACTGGAACGCAGGGGAGTGTTGAAGAGAGCGCGCGAAGAGAGATCAAGAGAATGGGCATTGCCAGCTGCCCCGGCCTTCACTTTGCGGTCATCATCTGTACAAACTCTGCAGGGAAAGCGGGAGAGAGGGTCAGGGGGGCGGGGACGGCTGGCGGCCCCTCCGACAGGAGGACCCCGGAGCCCGACCGCGCCAGCTCACCTTCATAATTGACCTGGCCGTCGCCGTCGATGTCGGCCTCTCTGATCATCTCGTCCACCTCCTCGTCGGTCAGCTTCTCACCCAGGTTCGTCATCACGTGGCGCAGCTCTGCCGCGCTAATGTAGCCGTTACCGTCCTGGCGTTGGCACAGGAAAGGCTTTGAGCGGGAGGCAGGGGCAGGCGGAGGAGGGGCGGCGGGGGCTGGGGGCCTGGAGGCAGTGGCTCCGGGGCTCTGGCTGTGCCGTGCATCCGGGGCCCCGCCTGCCTGCCCCCGCCCGCGCCCCGAGCCGCCCGCCCGGGAGAGGCTGCTCACCTTGTCAAAGACGCGGAAGGCCTCTCGGATCTCCTCCTCGCTGTCGGTGTCCTTCATCTTCCTGGCCATCATGGTCAGGAACTCGGGGAAGTCGATGGTCCCGTTCCCTGCGGTGGAGAAGGCGTTGGGAACCCCTGGCCCGGGCCTGGAGGACCACAGCCCTGCCCGGGAAGGCCCTGTGCCCGCGGGGCGGGGGGAGGGGGCGGGCGGAGGAGGGGGCTCACCATCCGCGTCCACCTCGTTGATCATGTCCTGCAGCTCCGCTTCGGTGGGGTTCTGTCCCAGGGACCGCATCACCGTGCCCAGCTCCTTGGTGGTGATGGTGCCGTCCCCGTCCTTGTCGAAAAGGGAGAAGGCCTCCTTGAACTCTGGGGGCGAAAGGAGGAGTCAAAGCTGGAGGCCGCCGAAGCCCTGATGCTGGGATGCTGACTCCCTGGAGGTGAGGCTGTGCCCACCTACAGACACCAGAACCGCCTGGGGCTCCAGCCCAGGCCCCTTCCTCCCTTCTTCCTTCCGTCAGCACTTACTGAGCACCTGCCCCGCTCAGGGAGGACAGAGGGAAGGGGCCGGCTGTCCTACGATTTCACATTTTTTTTTTTTTTTTAAATATATTTTATTGATTTTGTACAGAGAGGAAGGGAGAGAGATAGAGAGATAGAAACATCAATGAGAGAGAGTCATCGATCAGCTGCCTCTTGCACACCCCCTACTGGGGATATGCCCGCAACCAAGGTACATGCCCTTGACCGGAATCGAACCCGGGTCCCTTCAGTCCCCAAGCCGACGCTCTATCCATTGAGCCAAACCGGTTTCGGCCGATTTCACATTTCTTATGGCCCCTGGACCGGCCCCTCCCTCAGAGGATGCCATGGACCAGTGTGACGGAGGGGATGAAGTGTGCCAGCCAAGGTCGGCGGGCGGGGAGGGAGGGGTCGGCGGGAGGGGAGGCTGCAGATCGCCTCCGGTCGGCAGTGTCCCTCGCCTGGTACTGCCAGCCCGCTCCCTGGGGCCCTGGGCCCGGCGCTCCGGCTTCCGGGGGAGGAGCGAGCGCCCGGCAGAGCTCAGCTGCCGGCCGGTGCGTGGGGGGCGGGGGCGGGGAGGAAGGCCGGCTGCCAGGCAGGAGGATGAGGAGCGGTGGCACCGAGTGGGAAGGCCACAGCTGGGGACGTCAGGAGCGGGAGGAGCCCATTCTGGCGCCTGGCACTCTACCCCAACCCCCGAGAGCAGATGCCCGCAGCCTATTCCCAGCGGCGTGGGCGGGGGAGGGAGGACAGTGCTAATGGGACGGGCGCGGAGGGGGGCTGGGCGTCAGGTGCAGGGGAGCCCTGGGCCCTGGGGAGATGGTCAGTCTCCTTGGGGAGGCCGGACCCCCCTCATTGTTCTTGGGGGCACGGGGGCTGCGAGTGGGTCACATGTGCGCCCTGAGCTCATGATCACGGAACAAGGCGGTCCTCTGGTGCCTCAGGGGGTCTCCGCAGCCGCTGGGGCTGACGTGTGGGAAGCAGGGTGCCCAGGACTGTCACCGCCCAGCCAACTGGACGGCAGGCTGCGGGCTGGGCTGCTGCGGCCGAGGGCCTATCTCTGACCCTCTCCCGCCTGTGCCGGCCGTGGCTATGGAGACCCGGGGCGGTCTCTGTCCTCAGGCAGCTCCGCCGGGGGAGAGCGGACCCGGAAGCCCACTCAGCCACACAGTTCCTGCAGCTGCGGCCGTTCCGGCCTTTCGGGAGGAGGGGGACACACAGGGAGGGACGAGGCGGGCCCTTGCTCATCTGTCCACCTGCACACAGGTACGGAGCGCCTGCACACACACACACACACACACACACACACGTACGGAGCGCCTGCACACACACACACACACACACACACAGAGCGCCTGAGAAGTGCTAGGCACCGAGGCCCCAGGGACCAGCTCCAGGGGGGAGGCCCAGCAGGTAAGGGCATCATAAAACAGTGCCCCACCATAAACAGTGACCTGACAGGAGGAAAGGAGGTAAACAGTGACCTGACAGGAGGAAAGGGAGGCTGTTTCAGAGGGATGAGGGCAGGCCTCTCCGAGGGGACTGGAGATGAAGCTGCTGCCCAGGCAGAGAACGCGGAGTGCTGCGTGCAGGGAGGTGCAGGGGGGGAGGGCAGCTGCTGGGCGGTCCTGACGAGGGACAGGGAGGCAGGAGCCCACCTGCTGAGCCGGACACACAGCTGGGTCCACCCGGCAGCCACTGAGCAAAAGGCCCCGGATGACCCGCAGCCAGGAGGGGTCTCGGCTTTGGCTGTCTGGTTAGTGCTGCCTCGGGCCCGTGGGGTGTGGTGCTACCGGCGCACGGGGTTAGAACACTGAGCACAGGCACCGCCCCAGCGATGGGCACACGGGTGTCTGTCAGGGTCACTCCCGCGGAGGAAGAGGTGGCTGGGCACGCAGAGGCCTTCCTGAGGCGGGATCGGGGGGCACGCTCACCTGCGATCTGCTCCTCAGTCAGCTGGTCAGCCTGGAAAAGCAGAAGGAGAAAGTCAGCCGCCGGGCTGGTGGCCACGACTACCCCCTGGCTCTGCCCGGCCCCGGAGAGCCAGCTCTGCGTGGCTGGGGGCACCGGGGCACACCAGTTAGGGCCTGGCATCAAGTCTGTGATTCAAGAAGCCGGGGACGCAGGTGGGCAGGACACCAGGCTGGCCCGACACGGGGCCCGATGAGATGCCAGCTCCGCGGGCTGCAGCTGACCCGCCCAGCGCAGGTCTGCCCGAGTCAGGGCTGCGCCGGGCCGGGCTGCGTGAAGGGAGCAGCTGCCCAGAGGCTTAACCAAGTGGCTCTGGAAGCTCCAAACCGAAGCAGGCCATCCTGGGGCAGGGCCGCGGCGGCGTCCGGGGCTCTGCTGGTTTCTGTGTCAGCTACTGGGAGGTGCTAAGTCCAGCACAGCGCACCCAACTGGCAGAGTCCCCCACGCGGCGGCTGAGCGCCGGCAGGAGCCCTGGTCAGGCTGGAGGCAGCTGCTCCCTCCCTGGCACACAGGATGGCACAGGGCTTCCTCCGCTCTGGTGCTTTTGGGGAGGAGGGACTGCGGCAGGCGGCAGCAGCGGTGGCAGAGGCTACAGGACTAACATCAGCTCCCGCTGCGCTGCAGTCTTTAACCCTCTGCAGCCTGGCTGCTGGGAGGCGGCCAGTGGGTGGCAGGCAGCGGCTGCTGCAGGCGGGGTGGGGGAGAGGCTGGGGTTTGGGGGCGGGTGGGGGAGAGGCTGGGGTTTGGGGGCGGGTGGGGGAGAGGCTGGGGTTTGGGGGCGGGTGGGGAGAGGCTGGGGTTTGGGGGCGGGTGGGGGAGAGCCAGCCAGGTGCAGGGATCCTGTGGGAGGACCAGGTGGGGGGCTGATCCTACGTTTAGCTCCATTTAGGCAGCAAAGAGGTCCATTTTCCTTGGCTTCTGTGAACGGGGCCAGGAAGGCACCACCTTCCCAGACCCCGTGGGTCCAGAGCTGCCCCCTCCCGGCTTCCGTTCACAATGAGGAGAGAGAGGCTCCAAGTCTGCGGCAGGCTCTCTGAGTGCCCACACCGATGCTAACTACTGCGTCTGCATTATGCTACAGAGGCGCCGGGCTTCCCGGGAGCTGCAAACTACCCCAAACCTGACCCCGTCCTAAATATTAGAAATGGCCACATTTCTTAAAACCGGTCTAAAAATTTCTCTCTCTCTCTCTCTCTCTCTCTCTCTCTTAAATCAAAGGGAAGGGGAATTTGAGGCCAAGCCCCAAATAGGCAGAATCTAAGGAAGAGGAAATCAAAGAGATGGTTACAGAGGAAAGATGTCTAAGGGAGGGGGAAGAAGGAAATACATGCACATTCTAGAAAAGTCCAAAGTCTAAACAGAGGTTCAGAGGCCAAAGGGAGACACTCTGCATTGCCTTAAAAAGACTCTCACCCTGACCGGTTTGGCTCAGTGGGTAGAGCGTTGGTCTGCGGACCAAAGGGTCCCAGGTTCAGTTCCGGTCAAGGGCATGCACCTTGGCTGCAGGCTCCTCCCTGGCCCGGGCCTGGTTGGGGTTTGTGCAGGGGGCAACCAATCGATGTTTCTCTCTGTCTTTCCCTCTCCCTAAAAATCAATGGGAAAATATCTAAGAATTACCGCCCCCATCCCCAAAAATACATATAAAAAACTTGGGCCCTGGCGAGTGTCCCTCAGTGGTTAGAGCACCAGCCCTCAGACCAAAGGGTCTCGGGTTCGGTTCCTGACAAGGGCACACACCTGGATTGTGGGTTCGCTCCCCACCCCGGTTGGGGACATGAGGGAGGCAAGCAGTCGATAGGGCTCTCTCACATCAATGCCCCCCCCCCCCAAGCAATGGAAAAAGCAGCTCAGGAGAGGATTAACATCAGACTCAGGCCCACGGCCCCTTCTCTCGCCTCTTGCCCTGGCTCTGGAGGGGAAAGGGGCCCGGGCTGATCCCCAGATCCCGCCACCTGAGGAGGCTGCTGGGGAACGTGAGACGGGAGGACGGGCTCTGGTTACGAGCCCAGGCGATGCCGGGGGAGGGGGGAGGAAGATGGAGAGCCGAGCGGCAGCCGGGGAAGAGGGCCGCCATGCCACCTGCTCCATCCTCTCCGGCCTCGCAGCCCCCGCCCCAGCCAAATCCCCCGCCCGGGGGTGCTGTCAGGGGCCGGGCCGGGGCCCTGAAGCTGGGCGGGTTCTGGAAGGAGCTGAGCGCAGAGGAGGCTGCCAGCCCGCTCCAGGCCGCTGCAAACAGGCGTGGCTCCGCCTGCGGCCGGTCAGGCCGGGACCCCCGCCCGCTGGGTGCAGGGCGCCCCGCTGGGTGCAGGGCGCCCCAGGGGTCCGGCTGCGGCCTGAGAAGTGGGGACCGTGCTCAGGGCGGCTTCCCTTTCCAGAACTGCAGATTCTAAGCTTTTACCAAAACTGCTTCTAAAATAAAGCAGCTGGGCTCCTGCCTCCTATTCCTCCTCCTGGGCTCCAGCAATGGGCTGGACGAGGAAACAGCGTGGGGCGGGGGAGGGAGGAGGGAGGCCGGCATCTCTCTGCCTCGCCCGGCCCGGGCAGCGCCCGAGCAGTGAGGTGAGATCAGAGACCGGGGCCGGGGCCCCTCACCGGCCGGGAGGAGCCCAGCTCTCCGGCCAAAGTCCGCTCCCAGCGCCTGGTCCTCCCAGCCCTGCGATCGCAGCCGGAGAGAGAAACCGGCGGGCCAGTGTGGGAGCGGGGCCTCCTGGCCCTTCAGCAGGCTCTGCGGGGACGGTGGGGACAGCGACAGGGGCCCCAGTCCGCGTCAGCGGGGTGAGACCTGGCCCACGGCCTCCCGGCCTGGCCAGGGAGGAGTCTGCGCCGGGTCCGAGGCCGGTCGGGGAGGCTGGGCTGGGAGGACGGTGCTGAGGGGGAGGGAGAAGCTGGCTCTCTCCGGGCCGGCGGTGGGAATGAGCAGAGGCCCGCTGTGAGGGCCGCGGGCTGAGGCAGGTGCCTCCTGAGGTCCTCCCGCCCCGAGGCCACGGAGCAGGCACGGAGGCCACAAGGCACCGCACTGTCATTTGTGCGAGCGAGCGAGAGAGCGGGGATTTGGGATTTGTGATGCGGAGCCGGAGGAGCCGGGGGCCCCGAGCCAGCCTCCTGCTGGGAAAGGCGGCTCTCCTGGGCTGCAGGGGCAGTGAGGGCGAGGCTGGGGCTTCAAAGGCTGGTTCAGCTGATGCACCCTCCGCCCCGATCCCCACCCCACTTCACGTGGCTTCAGTGCGCAATGGGGCCGGCACCGGCCCCTTCTTCCTGGAGGGGGCCCCCCTCCTCCGCAGAACCCCTCCCTACCCACTGTGCAGCCCACTCCCCACCCAGCCCCGGCCGTCTTTGTCCCCGCTTCTCCCTGGAGACTCCCCGGGAGCGAACCCCCCTCTGCCTCCCGGCCCAGACCCACCCGCTGTCACTCATCGCCTCCGCCCACCGCCCCGCCCAGGCCTCCCCCACCTACCTCTCTCCCGGCACAGCTCCGACTCCCGGGACCCGAACCCAACGCTCCGCCCTTCCCCCAACCCAACCCAACCCAACCCCCCTTCCTCCATCAGCAGCCTCAACCCACTAGTAACCCCACAACCCTTTCTGGCTGCCTCCAAATCACTCATGCACCCCCCCTGCCCCCCTTTAACCATCACCCCGCCCCCCCAACCGCAACCCTTTCCATCCCCGCAGGCTCCGGAGCATCCTTTAACCTCCACGGCCACCCACCCCGGCCCTGCCTCCTGCCTCCTCCACCCTCTGCAATGCCGGTCCCCGGAGAACCCCCTCTCTGTCCTCCAGGGTTTGATGTGCTGAAGTCACCCCCATCCCCACCCAGGCCCAGCGACCCCCTCCCCCGCGCCTTCTAGGGGAGCTCCCCAGCCCCCAGCCTCCTCCTGCATCCTCCCGGGACCCAAAGCCCCCCTCCCTCCGGGCCCCAATAGCCTCCTTCCGGCCAGTGATGCTCAGCTCGACCCCCCGGGGTCCAGCACCCGCATGTCTGAGACCTAACGCCTCATCCTGGGTTCAAAAGCCCTTTGGGGGACCCACCCGTCCCCTCGTTCCATCCTGGGTCCCAATGCCCCCCTAGAGGGCTCGGATGCCCGTTTTTGGAGTCTCAACCACCCACACATACCGCTCCGGGTTCCAATGCCCCCGATGGGGAAGCAGAAAGGGGATCAGAGGCGAGCGCCCGGGCCCGGGGGTCCCCCCAGTCCGGGGTCCAGCCGCCCTCTTAGGGGGTCTTGCTCCGCGAGGGTCGATTCAGAGCCCCCCCCTCCCCCGCCTGGGCAGCCCCCTCTCCTCACTCACCATGGCGAGGCCGGGGTGTCCGGGGCGCGGGGATCAAGGTTCCTCCGGCGGCGGCAGCAGCTGCAGCAGCTCGAGCTCCACCGCGCGTCCGCGCCTCCACTCTCAGTGCCCGCAGCGCGCGCCGCCGCCCGCCCAACGGTCCCCCAACGGCCGCCGCGCGCGCCCCGCCCGCCGCGCCGGCCCCGCCCCGCCCCGCCGCGCCGGGCCACGTGCGGCCGCACTGCGCCTCCCGCGGATCCCTCCGCGCCCCTCTCCGCGCCGCCGCCGCCGCGCGGGCCCCGCGAATTTCCCGCTTCCGCCCGCCGCAGGCCCGGGTTTGCCGCCGGCCGCGCACGCGCGCGCGCGCACCCGCCGCGGGACTACTTTCCGTCGCCGCGCGCCCCGCCCCCTGTACCCTCACCGCTCCCTCCCGGCGGAGGGGCACGGTGGGCTGCGCGTTACGCGTCCCTGTGAGAGCCGCGCCGCTATTGGGCCCCGGCCACGGCGGAAATGAGAGCGCGGCTGCGATTGGCCCGGCCTTCCCTGCAATGCGTCAAACTGGGAAGAGCCACTGCGGGGTGGCGCGGGGGGGGGAAACCTGAAATGTGTGGCCGCGTGGAGCGGTCGAGGCGGGAAGAGATAAGGAGAAATCGCATTTGTTTCTAGAGAAACAAATCATCATCTTTGTGGCTAGAATGGCAGACGACCGGGGGGAGGTGCCAGGAACTTCTCGGATCCCTCCCTCTAGCAGATGGAAGATGGTGCAATCCAAAAGGCAGTGGCCTGAAGTCCCGCCCCCAGCTGGGCCCGGGGTGTTGGAGGGTCTGCAAGGTTCTGCCTTCCCCTCCCCACCCCACTCCGGGGGGCAGGTGTCTGCGTCCTGAGATGCACCCCGCGGGTGGCGGGGCTCCTTTCCCCGCTTCGCTCCTGATCTGTGAAATGGGAGCCGTCCCCACACAGTCTTTAGGAACAGGGAATTAATTTAGCCCATCATTCACTAAGCATGAGCTGGGCGCCTGCTGTATGCAGGGGCCTGTGCTTAGCTGGGCTTTGGAGACCACACTCTCCTTCCTCTTTCATTCCTGAATCTTTCATTCCTTGTTCCAAGGTGCCAGCAATAAGAGGGAAAATAATTAATGATAAGGTTAGCCAAGACAATTTGTTTATTGGAGCTCAGAAACGCCACCCTCCTTATCTATACTAATAAAAGGGTAATACGCTAGTGAAACCAGATATCTTCTGGACATCCTTCCGGAAAAAGCCACGGTGGTGAGGGGCAAGGCAGAGGCGGTTAGGGGTCACCAGGCCAGCAGGGGAGGGCAGTTAGGGGATACCAGGCCTGCAGAGGAGGGCAGTTAGGGGCAACCAGGCCAGCAGGGGAGGGCAGTTAGGGGCAACCAGGCCAGCAGGGGAGGGCAGTTAGGGGCAACCAAGCCAGCAGGGGAGGGCAGTTAGGGGTAACCAGGCCAGCAGGGGAGGGCAGTTAGGGGCAACCAGGCCAACAGGGGAGGGCAGTTAGGGGTGACCAGGCAGGTAGATAGGTGAGCAGTTAGGAGCCAGCAGTCCCAGATTATGAGAGGGATGTCTGACTGCTGGTTTAGGCTGATCCCCAAGGGGTCCTGGAATGAAGAGGGTGCAGCCTGGGCTAAGGGGACTGCCACCGCCCCCCCCCCCCCCATGAATTTCATGCACCAGGCCTCTAGTTTAGAATAGAAGCTGCCATTCAGTTACAAGCCCTTCCTCTCCTCACCGTGATTGGCTGAGGGATGGACAAGTGAGTCAAGCTGGACCAATCATTATGTCCCACTCACAGCCAGTGAGAGTCTTTTCCGCATTTTTTGGATTTGGATTTTGGGCACAGGAAGCCTTTTGCTTTTGGGTGGTGGTGAGGCTGGGAAGGAATGAGTGCAGAGCTCTCTGAGGCGGTGGTCCTGCCCGGAGGAGAGAATAAAACTGATCTGGGGGGAAGCAAAGACAGGATGGTGTGAGAAAGTCCTATTGCTAGTCACTTCCCAGGGTCCAGGGCTCCAGAGGACGCCTGCACCCCAGCATGCCAGAATCTTGGGTACACGAGCCTCTGAAAGTCCTCTTTCCTTTGAGTTGAATTTGTCACCTGCAACCAAAGAATTCCATTAAAATTATAATCGTAATGCAAATATCTGTGTTTTCCGACGGTCTTAGGCTCTATAGCAGTGGTTCCCAACCTGTGGGTCGCCTAAGACCGTCGGAAAACACAGATATTTACATTACGATTCATTAGCAGCAGCAACGTTACAGCTATGAAGTAGCAATGAAAATCATTTTATGGATGGGGTCACCACAACATGAGGAGCTGTATTAAAGGGTCTCGGCATGAGGAAGGCTGAGAACCACTGTCCTCTGGGCTTGTTACTTCCATTTTCCACCCAATGAAACAGTTTTATTGCCACTGGAATTTGATCAGACCAAACAGGTGAAAGAATTTTTTTTGTGTGTGTGTGTGTGTGTGTGTATTTGTGTGTGTGTGTGTGTGTTTTATATTTTATTGATTTTTCACAGAGAGGAAGAGAGAGGGATAGAGAGTTAGAAACATCGATGAGAGAGAATCATCAATCAGCTGCCTCTTGCACACCCCCTACTGGGGATGTGCCCGCAACTAAGGTACATGCCCTCAACCGGAATCGAACCCGGGACCTTTCAGTCCGCAGGCCGACGCTCTAGCCACTGAGCCAAACCTGTCCTGGCTGTTTGTTTGTTTTTAAAGATAGGCAGAAATGGTCCTCTTAGAAATATATTTTTTTAATTTTATTTTTAAAAAATATATATTTTATTGATTTTTTACAGAGAGCAAGAGAGAGGGATAGAGAGTTAGAAACATCGATGAGAGAAAAACATCGACCAGCTGCCTCTTGCACACCCCCTACTGGGGATGTGCCCACATTCAAGGTACATGCCTTTGACCAGAATCGAACCTGGGACCTTTCAGTCCGCAGATCGATGCTCTATCCACTGAGCCAAACCGGTTTCAGCTTAAAAAATATTTTTATTGATTTGAGAAGAAGGGAGAGGGAAAGGGAGAGAGAGAGAGAAAGAGAGAGAGAGAGAGAGAGAGAAACATCAATGATGACAGAGAATCATTGATCGGCTGCCTCCTGCACGCTCTATACTGGGAATCGAGCCCCACCCTGGGCATGTGGGAGGTTAGCCAAGACAATTGGTCTGTTGGAGTTCAGAAACACGCTGTGCACCCCCCCCCCCCCAATTTAGAATAGAAGGGAATCGAACTGTGACCTCCTGGTTCATAGGTCCATGCTCTTTTTTTTTTTTTTTTAATTAAAAAAATTTTTTTTTGAGAGAGAGAAGAAAGAGAAACATTGATCGGCTGCCTCCCATACCTGCTCCAACCAGGGCTCGAACCTGATACCTGGGTATGTGCGGTGACCAGGAATTGAAACCGCCACCTTTCGGTGCTCCAACCCCCTGAGCCACAGCTGCGAGGGCTGGCTTTTCTGCTCTTGCACAGAAGAGTGCCGTGGCTTGGTCACACAGAGGAGGTGACTCGGGATTTGAACCCAAGCAGTCTGGCTGAAACCCCACCCTCTTCCACACCACCTGCTCCCTGTGGCAGAGACTGTGTTTGTCTGCCACTGTCCGCTTCCCTCTCTTCCAGACGTTGTGCTGGGCACTGCCGCATCGAATGGAAACTCCATTTGCCGACCTTTCTGCAGTGAGAGGTGGTTACTAGGTGTACCGGTGAATAATGCGGGTTTTGTATTAAAAGAAAACATGATAATTTCAAGAAAAACATCAAAAGTGCTTTATTCAAAGTAATGTCCATCGCTAGCTATACATTTCCCCCATCTTTCAGGTAATTTGCGGATACCGTCCCAATAGAACTTTTCTTATTTAAAAAAAATATATTTTATTGATTTCTTACAGAGAGGAAGGGAGAGGGATAGAGAGCTAGAAACATCGATGAGAGAGAATCATCGATCAGCTGCCTCTTGCACACCCCCTCCTGGGGATGTGCCCGCAACCAAGGTACATGCCCTTGACCGGAATCAAACCTGGATCCTTTCAGTCCATAGGCTGACGCTCTATCCACTGAGCCAAACCGGTTTCGGCAGAACTTTTCTTATTTTGAGGTAAACCATTGAGAGACCCAATTTTCCACTTCTTCGTACGTTTTGAAGTGTTGCTCAGAAAGTGCCTGTGCCACCAATCGGAACAAGTGGTAATCTGAAGGTGCAAGGTCTGGTGAATACGGCGGGTGGGTTCATACTTCCCAGGCAAGATCTTTTAAGTGTCTTTCACTGGTTTTGAAGTGTGTGATGGTGCATTATCATGCGGCAAAATTACTTTGCCTTGTCTTCTGGCCCATTCTGTTCATTTCACGATCAAAGCGTGGCTCAAGTGGATTATTTGTGTCAGTAGCGATTATTTTATGTTAATGATGACTCATTTGTTTCAGCCCTTTGTATTCTGCATGTCTCTATCGAAATAAACCTGCGTTTCTATGAAGATTGAAGCTTTTTAAAAGTATATATATTTTACTGACTTTTACAGAGGAAGAGAGAGGGATAGAGAGTTAGAAACATCGATGAGAGGGAAACATCGATCAGCTGCCTCCTGCACACCCCCTACTGGGGATGTGCCCTCAACCAAGGTACATGGCCTTGACCGGAATCGAACCCAGGGCCTTTCAGTCCGCAGGCCAACGCTCTATCCACGGAGCCAAGCCAGTTAGGGGGAAGCTTTTGTTTTTTTTTGCCGTCCACACCAACTTCCACCTTGTTTATTTGGCCCGTGTTAGCCTTTGAGTTTGGCATGCGTGTTGTAGAATGTCTCCCATGTGGTGTCTGTCTGACGTTTTTCTCCTGATTAGGCTGGGGTTATGGTTTTCGGGGGAAGACGGAGATAAAGTGTCATTCTCACCCCATGATGTGAAGGGTACATACCACCAACGTGACTTACCCCATAGCGTTCACCTTGATCATTGCATTTATTGGACTTCTTCAGTGAAAGGTTCACCCCCCCCTCCCTCACTGTACTATTCTGGTAGGAAGTCACACTACACAGTCCACATTTTATTGATTTATTTTAAAATATATTTTCATTGATTTCAGAGAGGAAAGAAGAGGGAGAGAGATAGAAACATCCATGATGAGAGAGAATTATGGATCCTCCTGCAAGTCCCCCACTGGGGATCTAGCCCACCACCCAGGGCATGTGCCCTTGACTGGAATTGAACCTGGAACCTTTCAGTCCACAGGCCAATGCTCTATCCACTGAGCCAAACCGGCTAGGGCCACAGTCCACGCTTTAAAGGGGAGTGGACTTTTGGCTTCCTCTCTGTGAGAGAGCTGTTTGCATCAGTTGTTTGGAAATGTGCTGAGGCACAGGAAAGCTGTCTCTTCTCCCCCATTTATTTATTTTTCAATCACTCTAATGTTTTTGTTTTTTTAAAATATTTTATTAATTTTTCACAGAGAGGAAGAGAGAGGAATAGAGAGTTAGAAACATTAATGAGAGAGAAACATCCATCAGCTGTCTCCTGTACATCCCTCACTGGGGACTTGCCCGCAACCAAGGTAAATGCCCTTGACCGGAATCGAACCCAGGACCCTTCAGTCCACAGGCCGACACTCTATCCACTGAGCCAAACCACTTCCGGCAATCACTCTAACGTTTTTTGATCAGTGTGGACTTGCGGGTGTTTATTTTATGCTATGGCTTATAATCCAATGCATAGCGTTTATTTTGTTGTTCAAATTGTTTCGTCTTTGACCGTGGGATACTCTTTTGGTTGGCTCCTGTATCATTGGACACACCCTCATCGTGTGTGTGTGTGTGTGTGTGTGTGTGTGTGTGGTTTAGCACTTTCTTATTTTTCCAGCACTATAAGACGTCCCAGACACATCTTGTGTATTTCCTGCTCCGTTCCTAGAACCAGTCATGTATCCGAGGAGCCCTGGCTCCATTTGTTGGAGGATGATGTTAGAAACTAAGCACTGGGCCCAGCCGGTGTGGCTCAGTGGATAGAGCGCCGGCCTGCAGACTGAAGAGTCCCCAGTTCAATTCCGGTCAAGGGAACATGCCCGGGTTGCCCGCTTGATCCCCAGGAGAGGGGCATGCAGGAGGCAGCCAATCAATGATTCTCTCTCATCATGGATGTTTCTATCTCTCTCCCTCTCCCTTCCTCTCTGAAATCAATTATGACTGATTTTTTTAACTCTACTTTGCATTATATTGTAGTGATTGTTCTATGTACCTTTATTTTATTAAAACATTTAAAATTGCTATTTAGAGAGAGGAAGGGAGAGAGAGAGAGAAACATTGATTGGTTGCCTCCAACCGGGGATTGAACCCGCCACCTTTTGGTGTGGAGGACGATGAGCCAACCAACTGAGCCACCCGGCCAGGCTGAGTTGTTGCTTTTCAAGACGCCATTCTGTGTGCCATGGCGATGCAACACTTCTTAAAGGCGCTCTGTTTCTGTCTCCAGGATTTCTCCCGAGCTGTCGTCGCCCACTGCACATGTCTTGAAGTCCTTGAAACGGCCGCGTGAGCCTCGAGTGGCTCAGTGGTTGAGCATCGACCTATGAACCAGGAGGTCACGGTATGATTCTGGTCGGGGCACATGCCCAGGTTGTGGGCTCCATCCCCAGTAGAGGGCGTGCAGGAGGCAGCCGATCCATGATTCCCTCTCATCATTGATGTTTCTCTCTCTCCCTCTCCCTTCCTCTCTGAATTCAATAAAAATATATTAAAAAACAAAACAAAACAGCCGAAACCGGTTTGGCTCAGTGGTAGAGCATCGGTCTACGGACTGAAGGGTCCCAGGTTCGATTCCAGTCAAGGGCATGTACCTTGGTTGCGGGCACATCCCCGGTAGGGGGTGTGCAAGAGGCAGCTGGTCGATGTTTCTCTCACATCAACGTTTCTAGCTCTCTATCCCTCTCCCTTCCTCTCTGTGGAAAATCAATAAAATATATTAAAAAAACAAAACAAAACGAGGAAGCTGAGGTTGCAGTGGACAGGGGTGCACAGAGTGGGCCAGCTGGGTTCGGCACCTCCCTGCCGGCCCCCGCAGACGGGGAGCGGGACCTTACTGCAATTTGCCTCCAGAATGAGCCACTGGGTTATCTGGGGACTTCGGTAAATCATTCAACAAGACGCAGAACCAGACCCCCTGGATCCTTAAACGCCCCCGAAACAGATCTACTCTTTGCCCAAATGGCATTTTTTGTCTTCAAAACAATTCTTAGATTCCTGGCTTCTTAGAGCTGCAAGGCCAAGGCTCTGCAGGGTCTCCTACCTCCCATCGCCCCCCAGTCACACCCTGTAGAGGGCCGCCTGGGAAGGCACACGAACATTTCTTTAAATTGTCGTCAGCTGGGTCCGAGGTGACCGGTGGAGCCGTATCTAGGATACACATTTCCCCAAGATGGCGGACCGCGTCATCAGCTTGGCCTTCATATCAGCCCAGGTGTCGGCAGGGGCGGGTCTAGATATGTAAATCCAGACAAGCAACAGGAATGCGAGGGCCTACTCAAGAATGCAAATAAGCTCCTTTGATCCTAAGTTTTGATGATACTTCCTTGTATTTGGGGGTATAAAATAAATGTGCTGCTGAAACCGGTTTGCCCAGTGGACAGAGCATCGGCCTGCAGACTGAAAGGTCCCAGGTTCGATTGCACTCAAGGGCATGTACCTTGGTTGCGGGCACATCCCCAGTATGGGGTGTGCAGGAGGCAGCTGATCAATGTTTCTCTCTCATTAATGTTTCTAACTCTCTATTCCTCTCTCTTCCTGTCTGTAAAAAAATCAATAAAAAGAAAAAGAAGCAGAAGCAGCTAACTGGCTGTTGTCTGGACCCAGAAAGCACTTTCTGTATGGAAGCAGGCCGGCACTCACATCCAAAGCCCGTCTTTTGTCCTGGACAGTGTCATGGAGAAGAGCGAAGCTTCGGAGGCAGGCAGGTGTGCATGCACAAGCCTGGTCTCAGCACTTGCCATGTGTGTGGCCTTGGGTGATTGAACGGGCTCTCGGAACCTCGGTCTCTTTCTCTGCGGAAGGGGCACAAGGATAAATGTTCTCCGGGAGGACCTGGTGAGATGACACATCGGAAGTGCTTACCCAAGAACATGACACTTAGCAAGAGGTCAGACCTCCCATGACTTTGGTGAGCCCCTGGCTGACAAACCCGATTGGTACTGGATAGTCTCTTATGTATTACTAGAAGCCCAGCGCGTAAAATCGTGCAGGCCCAGACCTGCCCTTCGAGTCCCACCGTGCCGCGTGAGCCTCGAGTGGCTCGGGGGTCAGGAGGAGGGACCAAGAGGTGCTCCGGCCCCTCCTGGTGACCGGTTGTTCGGTTGTTCCACATTAGGGTGTGACAGCCTTTTGTAATATACCACAGGCCTTTTATAATATACTAGTGGCCCGGTGCACAAAATCTGTGCACATTAAAAGGGGATTAATTAGAGGAAATAAAATTTTTTTAAAATATATTTTTATTGTTTTTTTACATAGAGGAAGGGAGAGAGATAGTTAGAAACATCAATGAGAGAGAGTCATGGATCAGCTGCCTCTTGCACACCCCCTACTGGGGATATGCCTGCAACCAAGGTACATGCCCTTGACCGGAATCGAACCCGGGACCCTTCAGTTCGCAGACCGATGCTCTATCCACTGAGCCAAACCAGTTTCGGCTAGAGGAAATAATTTAATAGTGTTATTTGCCCTTTCTCTAAATAGAAGTGTCAGAGATAAAAGAAAATTAGTAAAATGTATATGGAAACCTTCCTCCTATCAGAGTCTGGGGCTCACCACAGGATCCAGAGTCAAGTCTTCACTCACCCACATGCACCTCAAATCGTGTGAGGCCCAGATTTGGCTGGCCCCCCAACATGGGGCCAGATTCAGACCTGGCCAGTCCCACCCTTGTCAAGCCCTGATGGGTAGGGGGTGTAGCCTCAGGTCCCCTGACCTTGCACCAGGACAGGGGGCATAGCCCGAGGCCCCCCAGCCCAGACCAGGGTGAGGGTGTGTGCCTTGAGGTCCTCCATCAAGCCCTGCCAGGTGGGGGACACAGCCTGAGATCCCCTGTCGAGCCCCACTGGGTAGGGGGTGTGGCCTGAGGTCCCCTATAAAGCCTCACAGGGGTGGGGGAGGGCATAGCCTCAGGTCCCTGCTGATTGCTTGTTAAGGCTCCTTATGGGAACTTGGCCTCAGCTGTGGGTGCAGCCATCTTTGTGATGGAGTGATGGTCAATTAGCATATCCCCTCTTTATTAGATAGAATTATTACTACTACTACTACTACTACTACTACTACTAGAGGCCTGGTGCATGAATTTGTGCACAGGTGGGGTCCCTCAGCCAGGCCAGTGATCAGGGCCGATTGGGACCGGCTGGGATGGGGGTGGGGCAAGGATGCAGGAGGTTGGCTGGCTGTGGGAGGTTGGCTGTGGGAGCGAACTGACCATCAGGGGGCAGCTCCTGAGTTGAGCATCTGCCCCCTGGTGATTAGTGTGCATCATAGCTACTCTCCGGTCATCCGGTCACCCGGTTGTAACGGTCGCTGAGGCTTTTATATCTATAGATGATTATTATTTGTTAATCCTCACCTGAGGATTTTTTTCCCCATTGTTTTTTTTTAGAGAGAGTGGAAGTGGGGGATGGAGAGAGAGAAGCATCGATTGGCTGCCTTCTGAGCACAAGTACACAACCTTTACAGGGAACTGAACACAGACCTTCGGGTGCACAGGCCCAAGCTCTGACCACAGGCACCGGGCCACACCGGCCAGGCCTGGACCGTCTCTCTGGAGGGTAGATTCGGGGCCTTTCGGGTCCTGACACACTTCTACACCGAAGCAGTCCTCTGCCCGGAGTCAGAGAGCTCTGGGTTTAAAGAATTCATGGCTCAGTGATTGAGCATCGACCTCTGAACCAGGAGGTCACAGTTCAATTCTTAGCCAGGGCACATGCCTGGTTGTGGGCTTGAGCCCCAGTGAGGGACATGCAGGAGGCAACCGATCAATGATCCTCTCTTATCGTTGGTGCTTCTATCTCTCTCTCCCTCTCCCTTCCTGTCTGAAACCAATAAAAATGTATTAAAAAAAATAAGTCACGGCTGCTCCGGTTTCTGGCTGTGTGGCCTGGGGAAAGAGACTCCACCTCTCTGTTTTTGGAGTCTTCATCTGCGGAAAGTGGGAGAAGGCGTGAGTCCCCCTGTAAGAGGCTGCAGAGGATGGACAGTGTAGAGGGCAGAGCACCCGGTGCCCGGGACACAGTGCGTGTCCACGCGTGCGTGCGCTGAGATAGGGAGGGCATACCCCCGCACTCTCTGCAGAATCTGTGGAGATCTCTGTCCTGGCTGCGCCCTGGGCCCCAAGCCTCAGCGGGGTGGGTGGGTGGTGGTGGTGAGCGCTCAGAGAGGAGGGGCGGGGAGAGGCACTCCCGGCTGCTACAGTCCTGTCGTTCTCTCCTTTTCCACCAGGGGGCGCCCTGGGGAAGTTAAGATTGTGCATCCCCGTTATGACAGGGACCATCACGGGGCTGAGCGCTTTGGTGCATTTAAATGAGACAGGACCCTCCCTGTCCTCGTCCCAATACGAAATCTAGCGGCCCCGGGCTTTTATTTCGATTATGTTTGTGGGAGAAAAGTGCCCACGATCCTCTTCCGATGAAGAGAGGGAGAGAAAACCGACAAGCATTCATTCCTTTTAATGAGAGAGAGAGAGAGAGAGAGAGAGAGAGAGAGAGAGAGAGAGAGAGAGAGAGAGAGAGAGAGAGATGATGTTATCACCATGGCAACACATAATCAAGAAAGACAACAAGACAACCAATCAGAATGGCAGGCTTCTCCGGGAGGTGATTGTGCTCACGCTATGGCGACAATTTTGGGGGGGGACTCTCACAAGACTCTTCCGTCCCAATGATCAGCAGAGCATCCTGGTGACGCCCAGGGAAACACGGTCAGTTCTCGCCCAGGGTCTGTGTGCGGTGGGCAGGCTGTTTAGATGGGCTCGAGGGTGCCATCAGTATCTCTGTGCGCAGCTGCAGGAAGGAAGAGGGTCCCCTCCATGCTTACACCGGAGCCAGCCCACAGGGCACCCCTCCCTGGGAAACACTGGCCCCCGGTCCCCCCCCCCCCCCGGTTCAAGCTTCCCGCTTTCACCTTTGCAGGCTGCAACGCATGATCTTCACAGAATCACAACCAAGGCCAAAAGGGACTCTGGAGTCAGGCCGGGACAGCCGCACGGGGATTTATTTAATATATTTTATTGAGCTGAAACCGGTGTGGCTCAGTGGATAGAGCGTCGGCCTGCGGACTCAAGGGTCCCGGGTTCGATTCCGGTCAAGGGCATGTACCTTGGTTGCGGGCACATCCCCGGTAGGGGTGTGCAAGAGGCAGCTGATAGATGACTCTCATCGATGTTTCTAACTCTTTATCTCTCGCCCTTCCTCTCTGTGAAAAGTCAATAAAATGTATTTTAAAAAAATAACAGGTGTGCATGATCTCCCAGTTCCAGAGCAAGGAGCCCGCCCGGTCCCATGGGGCTGGGGAGGTGCTGGCGGGGCCGTGCTCCCCGGAAGCTGTGGGGAGAATGTGCTTCCGAACCTGGTCCAGCTCCGGGGCGCCTGCCTCCGGGGCTGTGAGCTCTCTGTCATCGGCAGAGCCAGCAGGGGGCATCGTCACCTCTCCCTCTCTCTCTCTCTCTCCCTCTCTCTCCCTCCCTCTCCCTCTCTCTCTGTCTCTCCCTCTCTCTTCTCTCCCTCTCTCCCTCTCTCCCTCTCTCTTCTCTCTCTCTCTCTCTCTCTCTCTCTCTCTCTCTCTCTCTTTCTCTCTCTCTTTCTCTCTCTCTCTCTCTTTCTCCCTCTCTCCCTCTCTCTTCTCTCTCTCTCTCTCTCTCCCTCTCTCTTCTCTCTCTCTCTCTCTCTCTCTCTCTCTCTCTCTCCCTCCCTCTCTCCCTCTCTCCCTCTCTCCTTCTCTCCCTCTCTCCCTCCCTCTCTCTGTCTTACTGTATTTGTTTCCTGGAGTTGCTGGAGCGGCTGTCACAAAGCACCACAAACTGGGTGCGAGGTCTCATGGTGCCGGAGAGAAGTCCAACCTCAAGGTGCCGAGAGGCCCACACTCGGCCTGAAACCCGGAAGGCACCTTGCTGGTCCCGCCCCCCGCACCCCCCCCCCCCCCCCCGCTTCTGGCCGTGGCCATGGCCTTGCGTGGCTCACAGCTGTGGAACTGCACCGTCTGCCGCCTCCTATGACGCCCTGTCCTTGTATCTTCTTCTTCTTTTTTTTTTTTTTTTAATACATAGTTTATTGATTTTTTTTTTTTTTTCACAGAGAGGAAAGGAGAGGGGATAAAGAGCTAGAAACATCGATGAGAGAGAAACACCGACCAGCTGCCTCCTGCACACCTCCCACTGGGCATGTGCCCGCAACCAAGGTACATGCCCTTGACCGGAATCGAACCTGGGACCCTTCAGTCCGCAGGCCGACGCTCTATCCACTGAGCCACACCGGTTTCGGGCCCTTGTATCTTCTTATAAGGACGCCAGTTCTTGGATTGAGAACCTGCCCTGCTCCAGTAGTAGCACCTCATTTTACTTTATTTTTATTTTGGTTAATCCTTACCCGAGGATTAAAGAGAGATTGGAAGGAAGAGAGAGAGGTGAGAGAAACACATCGATTGCTTGGACAGCCACGGGCGGAACATGTGGGGGTGGCCAGGCGTCATCAGGTGGAGAAGATCTCGGACGCGGCTCCGTGGGTGCCTGGGAGGCCGAGGGGGAGGAGGTGAAATGTGGCCGCTGCAGCCTTCGCCTCTGAGCATCCCGGGCCCCGGGGTGAGCCACCCCCCGCCGCTGGGCCAGCGTGCAGGGCAGGCCCTCCGGGGACACTGAGCAGACGGACGTGGCAGGGGGCAGGGTGGTGACGCCCGCCTCAGGGCCCTTCCCCGAGGGCAGGATGGCCTGGCCTGGTCCACCAAGCAGCTCTGCAGGGACATTCGACGGCACAACTCAGAGGAGAGGGGCCCAGGTTCATTCGAAATCAGCACCCAGTGGGGCGGGCTGTGGGGCGGGCAGATGACCCGAGGCAGGACGGCCTGGCCTGTGGCCGGTGAGGACGGCTGCCCAGAAGG
This sequence comes from Pipistrellus hanaki, assembly GCF_964339955.1. Classification (NCBI taxonomy): domain Eukaryota; kingdom Metazoa; phylum Chordata; class Mammalia; order Chiroptera; family Vespertilionidae; genus Pipistrellus; species Pipistrellus hanaki. The sequence goes on along the minus strand of NC_140517.1, from coordinate 44,097,298 downwards.
AAGCCCGGGCCCTGCTCAGCGCCTGGGGCCTCCGGGCTCCTGGGAGAGCGCCCTGCAGGGGAGCCGGCCGTGGCCGTGGCCCTGAGGGTAGCTGCCGGCTCAGGAGCTGGAGAAGCTGTGGCTGGCAGCTGCCCCTCAGGAAGGAGGCGGGACAACCAGCCAGCAGCACCCCCGGAGCTGAAAGCGGAGGCTCCTTTTTTTTAAAAAAAAACAACATATTTTAGCCCAAACCGGTTTGGCTCAGCGGATAGAGTGTCTACCTGCGGACTGAAAGGTCCCAGGTTCGAATCCGGACAAGGGCATGTACCTTGGTTGCGGGCACATCCCCAGTGGGGGGTGTGCAGGAGGCAGCTGATTGATGATTCTTTCTCATTGATGTTTCGAGCTCTCTATCCCTCTCTCTTCATTTCTGTAAAAACTTAATAAAATATATTTTTAAACAAACAAACAACAAAAAAAAGTCGAAACCAGTTTGGCTCAGTGGTAGAGCGTCGGTCTGCGGACTAAAGGGTCCCAGGTTTGATTCCGGTCAGGGGCATGTACGTTGGTTGTGGGCACATCCCCAGTGAGGGGTGTGCAAGAGGCAGCTGGTTGATGTTTCTCTCTCATCGACGTTTCTAGCTCTCTATCTCTCTCCCTTCCTCTCTGTAAAAAAATCAATAAAAAATATATATTTTTAAAAACCCAAAAAACAAAAAACATATTTTATTGATTTTTCACAGAGAGGAAGGGAGAGGGATAGAGAGTTAGAAACATCGATGAGAGAGAGTCATCGACCAGCTGCCTCTTGCACACCCCCTACCGGGGATGTGCCCGCAACTAAGGCACATGCCCTTGACCGGAATCGAACCCGGGACCCTTCAGTCTGCAGGCCGACGCTCTATCCACTGAGCCAAACCAGTCCCAGAGAAAGCGGTGGCTCCTGCTCCCCATCCCCTCTCGATGCTCCCGGCCCCCAGACATGGAGCCACGGGGGGCGGCTCTGGGACGCTGACTGAGGGACACGCTGCCCCTCAGCCACCGGCGGGCGGGACCCGGCTCCCCTTCGGCGGGGCCTGTGCCCGGCTCAGGCTGACCCTCCGGAGGCTCCAGAGGGAGCCGATGGGGGATGGGGAGGGGGGTGGACAGGCAGCAGCTAAGGCTCCCCGGCAGAGGAGTCAGGTGCTGGCCGGTGCCACCAGAGCTTGCAGACTTGGGGCCTGTGGCTCCCCTCTGAGGGCCCCTCCCGCCCGCTTCCCTTCCTCTCCGCGGGGTCTCTTGTCCTGTGGGCGCTGGCGTCGCGCGGTCTTGTCACGGCTCTGGGGACACATAGGTTGCACGAGGGCACCGTCAGGTCGGCCGTGCCTCCAAAATCACCCCCAGGTCCGAGCTCCTCTTCCCTCGCTCCCGCCCTCATCCGTGTGGTCCCTGTCCTGCGTGACAAGGCCCCACCACCCCCCTGGATCCCCATGTGCCCGGGTTCCCCTAGATCCACCCCCCGCCCCAGCCGAGTGACCTTCTTTTTTTTTAAATATATTTCATTGATTTTTTACAGAGAGGAAGAGAGAGGGATAGAGAGTCAGAAACATGGATGAGAGAGAATCATCGATCAGCTACCTCTTGCACACCTCCCATTGGTGTGCAACCAAGGTACATGCCCTTGACCGGAATCGAACCCGGGACCTTTCAGTCCGCAGGCCGACTCTCTATCCACTGAGCCACACTGGTTTCGGCCCGAGTGACCTTCTAAAGCAAACGCCCTCCGTGGCTCTCAGGTCCCGTGCAGTAAAGAGACGTGGCCAGCCCTGAGGTCACAGGCTCCATGTCGGGCCCCGGGCGGGGGGGGGGGGGGTGCTGGGTGAGGGTCCCCCTCCTCCGGCCCCCAAGCCTTTGCCCGCCCAACCCTCTGCCAGCCGGGACCTCTCTGCTTGCCACCGCCCCCCCCATTACCCCCTCCTCCCCGCCATGGCCACCTCCTCTGCCTCCTCCTCTGCCAGGGTGTCGTCACCCACGGGGACCCCCCCTCCTGCTTCCCTCCACACCCCTCCGCCTCATTTGGCCTTTTGGCGGCTCCTCTTGGCTCCGTGAAGTGACTGTGTCTCTGGTTAGTTTGTGTCCCGGGTCCCAGAGGAATGGCAGCCCCCTCGGAGCCGGACTCCGCCTGCTGAGGGTGGGTCTCCGGGCTGCGGGGTGGGGGTGGGGGGCAGGCAGAGGGGCACCCGTGATGCTGTGGAATCACAGAGGGCTCCAGGCCTGTATGAGTGTGTGCTGCCCCCGCCTCTTCCCCCCCGGCCCCCAGACTCCCCGAAACCCCGTGACAGCGTCTGGCCTCCGAGTCTGGGACAGCCACAGCGCAGCAGCCCCAGGGCCCGCGGTGCCCGAGGCAGCAGGCCAGACGGGCCCAGAGCGGAAGGCAGGGGCCGTGGCAAACGCATCCCTGGACCCGGCGTGTCCTGGGCGTGTGTTCAGCGCCCGGATATGGAGCGTCCAGGGTTCACTCCCCAGGTTTCTGAGTTTGCAGGGGCCTTGATGTTGCAAACACACTAGATGCCTGTCTTCTGACTGTGCGCTTGAGTGAACCCGCATAGCTCTCTGCTCATCCTGAGAAAATGCCGGAGCCACCATCTCAAAATCTGTCATTTCACAATCATGGTTTTGAGATGTGGATTAAAATGTCCTCATTTCGTGCTCGCTTCGGCAGCACATATACTAAAATGTCCTCATTTCAACGGCAAAAACATTTTATCATATTTCTTCCGTTCATCTCTCAGATGGTGCCGCCATTTCCTTGCTGTAGGAAGTCCCTGCCAAGACCTGTTTGGCTCAGTGAATAGAGCGTCGGCCTGCGGACTGAAGGGTCCCAGGTTCGATTCCGGTCAAGGGCATGTACCTTGGTTGCGGGCACATCCCCGGTGGGGGTGTGTGCGCGAGGAGCTGATCGATGTTTCTCTCTCATCGATGTTTCTGGCTCTCTATCCCTCTCCCTTCCTCTCTGTAAAAAAATCAATTATATATATATATATATATATATTTTTTTTTTAAAGTCCCCACTTACACACAGATCTGTCCCCAAGTGTGTGTTTCTCCAGCAACTGCAATAGCAACAAGGTCTCTCCTCCTCGGCCACGTGAGGAACCGCACTGCCACGTGTTCTGCTGTGAGGCCAGGCCGGCACGTCCCGTCTTCGCCAGCTGGGTCATGACACGGCTCTTCTGGTGGATAAACCCTTAGGCTCCACCGCCTAACGCCTTCCTCCGGACACTTGGCGTGATGGCTTGTCCTATGTGCCATTTGGCTCAGTTACGGTGCCCGGTTGTCTGGTCAGACCCCAGTCTCATAGGTATGAGACCGCGCTGCAATCAGCTGGCTGGAGTCACTCAGATGACGCTCCACGAGGTGGGTGGGCCTCGTGCAATCAGTTGAAGGTCTTTGGAGCAAACACATAGGTTTCTGGAGAATAAAGACATTCTCGCCTGGCATGGCTCGGCAGTTGAGCGCCGACCTATGAACCAGGAGGTCACAGTCTTGATCCCCAGTGGGGGCTGTGCAGGAGGCAGCCAATCGATATTCTCTGTCATCACTGATGTTTTTGTCTCTCTCTCCCTCTCCTTTCCTCTCTGAACTCAATTATATATATATATATATATATATATATATATATATACACACACACACAATATATATATATATATATATATATATATATATATATATATATATATTTTTTTTAAATGAAATTCTCACTCTAACCAGTTTGGATCAATGGATAGAGCATCACCCTGCGGACTGAAGGGTCCCAGGTTCGATTCCAATCAAAGGCATGTATCTTGCTTGCAGGCACACCCCCAGTAGGGGGTGTGCTGGAGGCAGCTGATTGATGTACAACGGTTGTGGGGTGAGTGAGCTAGTTGTCTTAAACCATAAATATTTAGGTCATCCAACAGAGTTGCATCTTATCGGTCACAACACATAACAGGTTATTTCTGATTGGTTAATTCTTAGTTCCAGACATCCTTATATATAAGAACAGACATCTGCTTTTTTAAAAAGTCACTTGGGAGCAAAAAGGTAGGTAACTGTTATGATTGCTGTTGTTGTTTTGTAAATCAATTAAAAGTATTCCTATTTTTTTTTTTTGTCAGATCATTAAGTATATTTTTTGGTGTGCTTCAGAATTTTAGTAATTAGCTTATGTGTGCCATGGGATGATAAAGTTTGAAAATCGCTGACTTGTGCCCTAATAGGTTTGGCTCAGTGGATAGAGCATTGGCCTGTGAACTGAAGAGTCCCAGGTTCGATTCCGGTCAAGGGCATGTACCTTGGTTGTGGGGACATCCCCAGTGGGGGGGGTGCAGGAGGCAGCTGATTGTCTCTCTCTCATTGATATTTCTAGCTCTCTCTCTCTCTCCTTTCCTCTCTGTAAAAAAAAAATCAATTAAATATACTAAAAAAAGAAAAGGAAATAGCTGATTTGTGTTAAATATATAGTGGATTTATCACTGTCTTTTAAGAGAATTAATTATTATATTTTTCTAATTTCTCAGTTTTTATTTCTATTATAGTATAGGACAAACAAATATATAATTAAAATAAAATATTTGTATATAGGTAAATGTAAATAAGAACATAAATATAATGCACATAAGCAAAGGTTTTGGGGGCTACTCGATAATTTTTTTGAGTAAAAAAATATAGTCAAGTATTGCATGTTTCTTGTGGCATGTGCTTTCCAATCTCCATAGGCTTTGGGTCCTACCCTAAGTCTAGAAATATTTCATCTTGAAAGTCTTAACTAGTTACATCTTTATTTTATTTATTTTAAAAAAGTAAATTGATTTTAGAGAGAGATAGACATTGATTTGTTGTTCCACATATTTATGCATTCATTGGTTGTTTCTTTTTTTTTTTAATATATTTTTATTGATTTTTTTACAGAGAGGAAGGAAGAGGGATAGAGAGCTAGAAACATCGATGAGAGAGAATCATCCATCAGCTGCCTCCTACACACCTCCTACTGGGAATGTGCCCGCAACCAAGACCCCTGACCAGAATCGAACCTGGGACCTTTCAGTCCGCAGGCTAACGCTCTATCCACTGAGCCACACCGGTTTCGGCCACTCAGTGCACTTTACTGGGGCCCAGGAGACAGGCACAGGGGAGGGGCTGATACAGTCAGTTCACGGCCCTTCCAGCCCGGCCAGGCCCTGAGCCCACTGGGCCCAGGGAGGACAGGCCGCCTCTTCTGCCCCAGGCCCACCCGATCCCCTCCCAGGGGAGCTTGTCTGTCCCAGGGAGGCCCCTGCAGCCCAGGGGGCCCCCTCCACGCTGCCCCGCGTCTGTGTCCCTGTGGGGCTGGGTCAGGCCAGTGAGCTGTGAGGACACGTCCGGGCGCCCTGCCTTCCTCCGGGCGGGCAGGCAGGACCTGCTGGCAGGATGGCCGGGCACCTCCTGGGCACGGGAGCTGGGACACAGGCACCCACAGCCCGGACCCGAGGGCTCGGAGGGGCGGCCGGTGGAGGTGGCTGCGGAGGGGACACTGCGAGGGGCAGGGGGGCCGGTGCACAGGCACCGCGTGGACAGGACACGGCAGCGCGGGGGCGGCAGGTGCTGACCGGGCCGCCGGGGGCGACGCAGGGCGGACTGCAGCTCCTCCGGGACATGTCCTCTCCTCCACGGGGCCCTGTCACCTCCCTCCCCGTGATGTGGATCGGAGTCCTCCGCATTGGCATTCCTTTCTGGGTGCGGAGCGGGCGGAGGCGCAGCGCTGGGGAGGCTGGGCCAGGGCGCCCTCTGCTGGGCACAGAGAGGCAGCGCAGGGGAGGAGGGGAAAGGGGATTTTCTCTCCATTGTTAACGCCATTCCAGACACCCACCCACCGCCGCTTTGCCCACCCCTCCCTGGCCCCGCACCCCTCCCCTGGCCCGCACCCTCCCCAGCCCCGCACCCTCCCCTGGCCCGCACCCTCCCCAGCCCCGAACCCCGCCCCAGCCCCGCACCCTCCCCAGCCCCGCACCCTCCCCAGCCCCTCACCCTCCCCTGGCCCGCACCCTTCCCAGCCCCGCACCCTCCCCAGCCCCACACCCCTCCCCTGGCCCGCACCCTCCCCAGCCCCGCACCCTCCCCTGGCCCGCACCCTCCCCAGCCCCGCACCCTCCCCTGGTCCGCACCCTCCCCTGGTCCGCACCCTCCCCAGCCCCTCACCCTCCCCTGGCCCGCACCCTTCCCAGCCCCGCACCCTCCCCAGCCCCACACCCCTCCCCTGGCCCGCACCCTCCCCAGCCCCGCACCCTCCCCTGGTCCGCACCCTCCCCTGGTCCGCACCCTCCCCAGCCCCGCACCCTCCCCTGGCCCGCACCCTCCCCTGGCCCGCACCCTCCCCAGCCCCTCACCCTCCCCTGGCCTGTACCGCTGTGTCTGTGGGCTATGTATACAGGGTGTCCCCCAAAATGTGTGCACACGTTGAGTTAAATCTGAAAAGAAAGGAGCATCAGTTGAGCCATCAGCTGGTAAAGTGTGTAGACACTTTTTGGGGAAACTCTGTATATATCCTCTGGCTACTCTCTTAGGTCCTCTCTCCCTCCCTCTGTCCCTTTCTCCCTCCCTCACTTCCTCCCTCCCTCCCTCCCTCCCTCCCTCCCTCCCTTCCTCACTCCCTCCCTCCCTTCCTCCTCCTTCTGTCCCTCCTTCCTTCCCTCCCTTCCTCCCTCCCTCCCTCCCTCCATCCTCCCTCCCTCCCTCCCTCCCTCCCTCCCTCCCTCCCTCCCTCCTCCTTCTGTCCCTCCTTCCTTCCCTCCCACCCGCCTCCCTTGCTCCCACGCACAGTCTGGGGGACCTGCTCGCCCTCCCGGGGCTCACAGCCCGGGCGCAGGGGCAGGAGGGGGGCAGGAAGGGGGACAGGGACACGCGGTGGGGGGGGGCGGGGGGAGTTTAAGCGGAGGAGCCGGTGGGAGGGAAAGGTGCCCAGAGGAGGGCGGGCTGCAGTGTGGGCGGGGCCTCCTGGGCCCAGGGGAGGGGTGGGTGTTCCTCGGGGTCCCCGCCCCACCGGGAGCCACAGAAAGCGGGGAGCTGGGTCGGGCTCGGGGCGCTGTGGAGGGTGGGTGGGAGGGGCAGAGCGGGCCCGGCCCAGATAGGAAGATGGATGGGGGGGGGCGGGCCCAGGGTCCCACCAGGCTCCTAGTTGGAGGGGGGCATGTCCCTCCCCGCCCTCGGGGGGGGGGTCCCCAGCCTGTAGTCTGATGGGGCTGACACCCGGGGTCCCCACGCAGAGCTCCTGTTCTCGGTGGCGCCCCTTCCACCCAGGGCGTCCGAGCTCCCCGACAACCCACCGGGCACCTGCTTCCCTCCCCCCTTTCCATTGGGCCCCCTGGGGGAGGCCCCCCACAATCTCTTTGGGGTGGTGGCCGGGAACGCTGTGTAATCTCTATGTAATCTCCACTCCAGCGGCTCCAGCTATGGGTCTCAGGACCTCTTCATTGTCAGCAAGGACCAGCGCCCCAAAGGGGCTGCGTCAGGGGGTTCCCTCTGCGTCAGGAATTTCACCTGCGAGGGAAAGTGCTCATGTATGAGCCCGTTAGAAACAGCAGCAATGCCAGCACCGGTGTGGCTCAGTGGATAGAGCGTCGGCCTGCGGACTGAAAGGTCCCGGGTTCCATTCCCGTCAAGGGCATGTACCTTGGTTTCGGGCACATCCCCAGTTGGGAGTGTGCAGGAGGCAGCTGGTCCATGTTTCTCTCTCATCGATGTTTCTAACTATCTCTCTCCCTTCCTCTTTTCAAAAAATCAATAATATATATATATATATATATATATATATATATATATATATATATATACAAAAAAAAAACCAGCAGCAACAAGCATGTTACGCAGTCACCCAAGTAACACACATGTGTTTCCATTGCCGTAATTTGCAAAACCCAAGCTAACTGAGAATGGCCTTGCTTTACTTGCAAATCTCTTCCTCCTCTGACTCAGCAGAGGGCGCTGGGTCCCCAGTCGCCGGGCACGCAGCCTCCGGAAACCATCCGAGCCTCACGGTGACACCGGCTTGCCCTTGGGGGTCCCCAGGGCCCCTAACCCCTGACCCCTGCCCTGGCGCTGCTGCACTGCCGCGGGGACCCACAACTTCCGGGATGCCTCCTTCTTCCAGAAGTTTCTGAGTCTCTAATTCTCCACTCAGCTCCCGGGACCTCGTCCCCACCCCTCTGTACCACCCCACCCGCTCTGCCCACCCCACCCGCTCTGCCCACCCCACCCACTCTGCCCACCCCACCCGCTCTGCCCCCACCTACCCACTCTGCTCCGCCTACCCACTCTGCTCACCCCACCAACTCTGCCCACACCCACCCCCTCTGCCCATCCCCGCCCGGCCCCTCTACCCCACCTCCACCCCCTCTGCACCACGCCCACCCCCTCTGCACCATCCCCACCCACTCTGCCAACCCCAACCCACTCTACCCCCGCCCACCCCCTCTGCCCCCACCCCCACTCCCTCTGCCCCACGCCCTCCCCCTCTGTCCCCACCCCCACCCCCTCTGTCCCCACCCCCACCCCCTCTGTCCCCACCCCCTCTGCGCCACGCCCACCCCCTCTGCCTACCCCCACCCACTCTACCCCCGCCCACCCCCTCTGCACCAGAGAGGAAGGGAGAGAGAGAGAGAGAGAGAGAGAGAGAGAGAGAAACATCAACGATGAGCCCTCGAACGTGGCTGCCCCAGCGGGACTTGTTAGGAAAGAGGATGCTCAGTCTGGCTCAGTGGAGAGGGCACCAGCCTGCAGACTGAAGGGTCCTGGGTTCGATTCCCATCAGGGGCACATGCCCAGGTTGGGGGCTCAGTTTTCAGTGGGCGACATCCAGGAAGCAGCTGATGGATGATTCTTTCTCATCATTGATGAAAATGGTCACTATCTCAGAAATTGTTTTATGGGGACGGCAAGCACAAATAACATTTTGTCTCTCTGGGGATAAATGACATCTACTCTGGAAGCTGATCTCACCGGTGTCTGTGCACTGGCCGAAGGTGGCCAGAGCCCATGTCACTTCCTGCCTGTGGCTTGCGTTTGGGGTCGCGTTTTATTTCTGTTGGGCTCTGCTCTGCAGAGAAGGTGACACCCTTTGGGGCTTCGGAGGGTGAAAGGAGAAGAGAAAAGCAGGGAAACGGGAGCTGTGTGGGGGGGGGGGGTGGCAGGAGAATGAGGAAGCCGGTAGGCCCAGTTGCCATGGTAATCTTGCAATAAACTCTTCTGACATTAAGGGGGGGGGGGAGCTTGAGAGATCAACCAAAGGACTTGTGTGCATGCCTATAAGCCTAACCAATGGACACAGACACCTGGGGGTGAGGGCATGAGTTGGGGAGGATCAGGACACCTGTGTAATACCTTAATCAATAAAGACGTTTTTAAAAAGCTTGAAGTGGTTGGGTGATCTATCTAACAAACGCTTATACAGTGGTGAGATCTCAATACATCATCCCATGGCCGCCTGGGATGGAGCACAGCGGCGGGCCACCCTCTCTGCCCAGTGCTTTGATACCTCACCCCGCAACCCCGTAAGAACCCTAGGAGGGAGGGTCAGCGGCTATGGCCATTCCACAGAGGACCCTGAGGGTTAGGGAAGCTCGGGAAGCTGCAGCCGGAGATGCAGGAGGGACAGAAACCCCACAGCTGGAGGACAGCGCGGCGTGGGGGGTGGGGGTGGGGGTGGGGGCGGGGGTGGTGGAGGTGGTGGAGGCAAAGGCTGGGGGAGCAGAGTGTTAAAGGGGCTATAACAGCCCATGCCCAGTGGGCGGACCCAGGCAGGGAAATGCTTTCTTTCTTTTTAAAAAAATATATTTTATTGATTTTTTACAGAGAGGAAGAGAGAGGGATAGAGAGTTAGAAACATCGATGAGAGAGTTATCGATCAGCTGCCTCCTGCACACCCCCTACTGGGGATGTGCCCACAACCAAGGTACCTGCCCTTGACCGGAATCAACCCCCTTTCAGTCCGCAGGCGGACGCTCTATCCACTGAGCCAAACCGGTTTCGGCAGGGAAATGCTTTCTTGCAGAATTCCTGTCTGACCTCGCTGGTGACCACGCCCCTATCCAAACCACGTACAGACCCAGGACTCATTGCACCGCATCCTTTCGGGAACAGGACCATAGGCAAGAGCGAGGCCTGTGCACCTGGATGGCGCCTGCACCCCACAGATGCGGCCCGTGGGCCCTCCTGAATCCCCTTCCCACGGAGTGACACCCACCCATCAACTCCGAGGCCAAGCGTGAGTCCGGGTCCCATGGCAGAGCCCTTGGCTCAGGTCTCCACAGCCTCCCCTGCGCATCTGGCCTGTGGGGGGCTCATCGCTGAAGGCGGTGCTGTCAGCGCCCACATCCTCCTTCCCTCCTTCGGCCCTTTAAGAGCGGGTCCCCAGAACCCAGCTCGGACCCTCCGCGTTGCCATGGAGACCAGTCCCCGCTCACCTAGGGGTGAGCCCGTGCGCGCAGGCGCAGGACGGAGCTGCCAGAGACGCAGCGCAACTGCTGAGCGCGGAGCGGAGGGCGCGCATCCCGACGCGGCGGGAGCCCGGCCCGGCGGCTGCTCTGCCCGCCCCGCTCCCGCTCCCGGGGCCCCGGCGCCCCCCGCCCCGCGTCCGGCCCGGCGTCACCCCGGCCGGGGACGAAGGCGGAGCGGAGAGGCCGGCGGCAGCCCCCGGCCGGAGACGTGAGACCCCTCTGGGTTGCCCGACAGCCCGGGGAGGGGGCCTCGGGCCGGGCCGCTGCGTCCGCCGGCCGGGGGCCGGGGGATCCCCGAACCCCAGCCCGAACCCCAGCCCCCAGCCCCGCCACGTTCACGAGCCCGCACTCCGAGCCCCGAGTGGGATCGGCGCTGGGCACCATGGCCTGGAGCCTCCTGCAGGACTGGAGCCGGGGGCTGGCCGTGGACGCGCGCCGGGCCCTGCTGCTCACCGGCATCCCCGCGGGCCTGGGGCCGCCGGCCATCGCGGCCGCGCTGCAGCCCGCCCTCCGGGCCCTGGGCGCGTTCCGGCTGCGGAGCACGCGGGCCGTGCGCGGCGGGAGGGCCCAGGCCGCCCTGCTGGAGCTCCTGGGGCACATGGGCCCCGCCGCCCTCCCCAGCGAGGTCCCCGGCGGCGGGGCCGGCGCCTGGAGGGTCCTGTGCGGGGCCCGCGCGGAGGACACCCGGGTCCTGGGGCAGCTGAAGCGCCTGCTGCTGGAGGAACCGGCGCCCGGGGCCGCGCCCGCCGCCCCCGCCGCTCCCGCCGCCGCAGAGGCTCAGGCCCAGGCCCGGGGGTCGGAGCGCGCGGCCCGGGACGCTGGCCCCGCTCCGGGCGCAGCCCGCAAGGCTAGGAAGAGCCCGGGGAGTCGCCGTCGCCGAAGCAGAGCCGGAGGCCACAGGTGGACGCCGAAGGGCAAGAAGCGAGGCCGCGGGGGTCGGCGGTTCCCCCGCAGCTGCGCCAGGCGCGGGTCCGAGGACTCCCCCCCCCTCCTCCTCCTCCTCCTCGGACAGCCTGGGCATCGTGATCGAGGAGCTGGACGAGGCGGCGCTGGGCGGGCTGGCGGCGCAGAGGGCGGCCGCCCGGGAGCTGGTGCGGAAGGGGGCGCTGCGGGGGGACCCCGAGGCCGCGCGCGGCGGCCCCCGCGAGCTCCTGGCGCTGGTCACCGTGACGGACAAGGCCAAGAAGGAGGCGCTGGAGAAGGACACGCCGGGGGCCGAGTCCATCAGCCTCAACGTGGAGGACCTGAGCGGGGTCCCCGACCTGGTGGCCCTCCTGGCCGTGCGGGACACGTGGTCCGAGGGGCCGGCGGGCAGCGACGCTCCGGAGAGCAGCGGCGGCGACGAGACGACGCAGGACGGCGGCGGCGGGGACCTGGAGCCGGAGGCCGGACACCTGGAGTTCGTGGCCATCGTGGCCTACACGGACCCCGCGGACCCCTCGGCCCGGGAGGAGATGCTGAAGATCGCCTCGGTGATCGAGTCGCTGGGCTGCCCGAGGTGCTGTCCGTCATGGCCAAGGACACGGGCGCGGCGCGCGTGCGGGTGCGGGAGGCCCGCCGCCAGGTGGACGCGCTGGTGCTGCGGGAGGCCCGGGACGACGGCGACCTGCTGGAGTGCATCTCCTCCCTGGCGCAGCCCGAGCCCCGCCGCCAGGGGGCGCCCGCCCCGCGCGGCCCGGGGAGGAGGGGGGCGAGGTGGGCCTGCTGGAGCTGGTGGCGCTGCTGGCGGCCCGGGACACGGCCGAGGGGGTGAAGGAGGAGAGGGAGGGGGCCGGGGAAGGCGGGACGTGCCAGCACCACCACCCGGGCAGCCTCGGGGAGCTCCTGGCGCTCCTGGCGGCGCGTGAGATCGGAGAGAGAAGAGGAGGAGGAGGAGGAGGAGGAGGAGGAGGAGAGGGGGGGGAGGAGGAGGGGACTTCGGAGGGCGGCTCGGAAGAGACATCGAAGGACACGGAGAGCGGGGAGTCGGAGCCTGGGGATCAGGCTTCCAGGAAGCCCCGGGCCAAGCGCCCCCGCACGGCCCCCAAGGCCCTGGGTCCGCCTGGCGCCCCCGCGGGGACCAGCAAAACCCGACGGGGAGGCCGCGGCCGCGGGGACCGGGGCGACTCTCCCGAGAAGAAAGCCGAGGAGGAGGCGGCGGGCGACCAGAAGAAGAAAAAGAGGAAGAAGAAGAAGAAGGGGCGCGGGGGAGCCAGGGCCGGCGCGGCCAGGGGGCAGCCGCCCGCCGGCTCCAGGCCGGGCCGCGGGAAGAAGGCTCGCCGGGCGGGAGGCCGGCCCCTCAGGGCTGCTAGCGGCTCCGGAGACAGCAGCAAGGCGGCGGGCCCGGAGGCCTCTCCCCTGGCGTCCCCTCTGCCCGCCCTCCCGGCGGCAGAGACTGGACTCCCCTTAGCCGCGCGCCCTGCGCTCTGCGTCCTGCTGCGCGCCAGGCGCTGGGCTCGGGGTCTCCCCGTTACCTCCCAGCCCCTCCTCTGCAGGCGGCTAGCGATCCTAACGGAAGGAGGAGGAAGACACGTCCCCTCCCCCGGCAGGCAGCAGCCCCAGGCGTTGGCACCGGTGGGTGTGGCTTTGGGTGACCCCAGTTGGCACTGGGGTGCGTGCGCCCTGGACGCGGGCACCTGGGCAGGCCAGCGGTGCCAGGGAATTCTTTGTCGCTCTTCGCGGTGCCCCGAAGGTTCCAGACACATGCTTCCGGCCAGCGACTGTGACACCCCCCCCCCCCCAAATCTGATGGGGACGGTGAGGGAGGCTTGGCTGCCAGCGGGCCAGTGGATGTCAGGGTGAAGCAGAGCTCCCTGTCTGGAGGGGAGAAGCATTCCAGAAAGAGAAGCCTGAGAGGCCGCCACCTGCGGCTCCCCTGGAAGGAGGAGGGGGCGAAGAGGCGGGAGGAGTGGCCACCTGCTACCCCAGCTGGGGAGGAGGAGGAGGAGGAAGGAGAGACCATCCCTGCCCACCTCCGGAGCCGCGGATGCAGAGGAATCAGCAAAAAGGCCACAGGCCGGCTGTCACGCAGACTGCAAAGCAGTGATTTCCAAAAGTCCTAATTATCTGCCAATCTTCTGTTACAGCAATTCCCGTCCAGGTTGATGGCTTCTCTCTGCCGCCAGGCGGCGCCCTCTCCCCGTCCCCCAGGCCTGTGGCTCCCCCGTATCCCACCAGCTGCCCTCCCTCCCTGGCTGGCCAGTCCCTCCGCACTTGGCTTTGCAGCCCCTGACCAAGATGGCAGGGAATGAACTGCCAGAGGGACCCCGAGGGACACCCAGGGGCAGGGCCTGTCCCGCCAGGGGAGGAGGTGACCAGCGTCCTGTCCTCACAGCCCACTGGCCTGTCCCAGCCCCACAGGGACACAGACGCGGGGCAGCGTGGAGGGGGCCCCCTGGGCTGCAGGGGCCTCCCTGGGACAGACAAGCTCCCCTGGGAGGGGGTCGGGTGGGCATGGGGCGGGAGGGGCGGCCCGTCCTCCCTGGGCCCAGTGGGCTCAGGGCCTGGCCGGGCTGGGAGGGCCGTGAACTGACTCCTCCTGCAGCGTCAGCCCCTCCTTGTGCCTGTCACCTGGGCCCCAGTAAAGTGCACTGAGTGGCTGGCTGGTCTCTGCTCTGGGGGGGTAGAGGGGAGGGGTGTGTGTGAGGTTGGGCACCAGAGGCCCCGCCTGTCATGTCTGACGTCCAGCCAGACCCCGCTGGACCGCCCTGTCACCCACTTACCCCCAGTGTCCTTCCTGCCTCAGGGATGTGCCCTCAGCCCCTGCCCTGTCCTGCCCCTCCCCCTTAGATCCTGCCAGGCCTTAGCTCTGCCCGCTGCCTCCTCCCCCAGCTCCTCTGCTGCCTCCTGCCCTGTCTTCTCTTGCCAGGCCCCAGGCCTCCATCCTGTTTAGGTCCCTGCCCCCGGACCCCCTTTGCTGGCCCCACCCAACAGCAGGTCCTGAGGCCCCAGCCCTCACCCGGATCCTGGCCCCTAGCCCACCTCCCTCCCCACAGCTTGCTGTGTCTCTGCCCCATTCGCTAGCTTTCAGGTCGGTCTCCACCCAAATATCCCTGCCAGGACCCGGCCTGTCACCCCTCACCCAGCCCAGCTCTCTGCCCTCCCCTCACCCACTGGGCCCAGCTCTGCGCTCGGCCCACACCCCCCTCCTTGGTGCTCTGAATGCCCGGTACCCTGTAACCTCTGCCTAGCGCCCAGCTCCGTGCTGACCTTCAAGGCTCTGCCCTGGACCCCAGACCCAGAGGCCTCCCTCCGACCTGGGTCCCTGCCCCGGAACCCCCCCCCCCCCCCACGGCCACAGGGCTGCCCGCGGTCCCGTCAGGACTGGTCTGGTGCTGATGGAGTCACTCCCCTTTCCAAACCCGTTAGAGGCTCCGGACATACCCACAGGCCACAGGCGCGCCCGCCCAGGGTGTTTGCCTGGGTCTGTCCTTCACTTCCTGCGGGTCTTTCTTCAGGGTCACATGGGGGGGGGGGGCTCCCCACTACCCGGTTACAAAGGTCACCACCCCCACCTGGTCTGTCAGCTCTGACTGCCCCCCCCCCCCCCCGCACTTTTTCCTTCTAAGGAGCCTCTGGGTGTATTTCTCTAGGGGGATGGGAGAGGGAATTGGCAGGAGTTTTGCAGGCAAAGTGCAAAAAGGGGGCGTGGGTCCCCCAAAGATTAGAAACGCAGCGCCGAGCCCAGGGGTGCTGCTGCCCCCGCAGCCCAGCGGCCTCCGGACAGGACAACGCCCTCTCCCACCGCCACCGGTGCCCGCAGCGCGGCTGGCAGAGGAGCAGGACGGGCTGAGGCGGAGGGTGCACCAGCTCAGGAGGTGGGGGGGCGGAGAGGGTGGGGGTGGGAAGACGGGGTGGAGGAGGGGATGGGGTGGGCGCGGGGGGGGGGGTGGATCTGGGCGGCAGAGTCGGGCGGTGGGTGAGGTCCTCCCGGTCCCCCGCCCCCAGCCCGGCCCGGGGTGCACACGGGGCCGCGGCTCCGGGGTCCGGTGGCCGATGACGAAGGAGGCGCTGGAGCCGCCGGGGGGCCCGGGTGGAGCGGGTCTCAGGCCCCGGAGCGGCCGCAGAGGCCGGAGGTCCCGCCGGGAGGCCCCTCCGCAGCAGCGATCCCCGCGGGGCGCCCCGGGGTGCAAGGCCCCGGAGGGGGACGGAGCGGGCGCCTCCGGTGGGAGAAGTCGGGGTCCCGGGAGGAGACGGGGCGTCTGCAAGGCTGGAAGGACGTGGACCCGGGCCCCGCGCTGGGCTGGGGCTGCGGGGGCCGCACTAATGCAGACGCGGGTGCGGAGGGGGTGCGGAGAGGGGGGTGGGGGGTGCGGTGGGGCAGGTGCTAATGTCCCAGAAAAGCAGGTGGCTGCGGAGGAAAGCCGAGCGGGCGGGCCCAGGAGGCGGGCAGGAGGGTGGGGTTCCCCGGGGAAGCCGTGAGCAAGCCCGGCCGACGGCCGAGGAGGGAGCGGGGAGGAGCGGACACCGAGGGAAGCGCACGCGGGGGCGGGAGCAGCCGGTGCCAAAGCCCCAGCCCGGGCTGAGGGGCTAGCTGGGAGGGAGGGGGGGTGTTCGCTTGCGGTCACTGACCCCGCAGGGCCGGGGTCGGGGAGGGTTCACGGGAGACAGCGTTTGCACGGGGCGGATGTCTAATGAGATCCTTGTGACTGGCGTTTAGAGGTGAGCCAGGCTTGAAATGAATGTCCGGAGCCCCTGGGGTCCGGATCGGGGTCGGGGCGTGCAGAGAAGTGGGGGTGTGCTGAGGAGGAACCAGTCAGGGCCCCTCTGCCGGCTGGAACGGAGACGGGGCGCCCCGAGATCTCGAGAATGAGACCAGGTCCCCGAATGGCCCGGAGGGAGAAGTCAGGGTTCCTGGGACAGAAACGACACTCCTTCCCCTCCATGTGGTTCCCTAAAGCCTGGTGCTCACAAGACCCCCCCCCCCCCCATTTCCCTCAGCTCAGGCTCCGCTCCATCACACAGGACGCCCCGCCCCCCCCCCCCCCTTCCAGGCCCGCGGAGACGGGTCCACGTTCTCGAGTTGCCTCGCGCTATTTTCCCGCCAGGGGGCGCTCCAAGACCGCGCTCGCGGTCCCCACCAGGGGGCGCTGGGGAGCGAAGGTTTAAAGTCCTGCAGAGTTGCCTCCTCTCGGTATAACCATTATGGTTTGTCTCAGGTTCGGTTCTTACAAGGGTATTTCTTGGGTCACATGACCTCACTCATCTAGAGGAAATAATGAACAACAAAAACTGATGAACAAAAACAGACCCAGAGAAAGAGAAGCAGCCGATCGGACTCTCAAAACTCAGAGCGGAAAGTGGGGGAGGGTGGGGGGAAGGGGGAGAGATCAACCAAAGGACTTGAGTGCATGCAGATGGGCCTAGCCAGTGGCCATGGACTACAGGGGGGTGGGGGCGTATGTGGGGAGGGGTTTGGGATGGGAATGGGGGGATGAGGACAATTAAGTGATACATAATCAATAAAATAAAAAATAAAAAAATAAAGTCGTGCAGAGGCGGCGCCTCTGAGCACTCCCAGGTGCCTGGGACTCCAGCCCATCAGCCCATTAGCCCATCGCCCGGAAGCTCCGAAGCCGCTGGTCCTCCAAACACCAGGCTGCGGGCAGTGATTTCCTGCACGGCAGCGGCCTCTCCAAGGGGGACCCCCCGCATGGCCATCCGGAAACCTGTTCGGCGCCACCACTCCGACCTATTGCACCAGGACCTGCATTTTACACGGTTCTGGGTGACCTGGCGACACGCCGCCCTCGGTTCATTGCCATGTGCGTTACCAACAAAAGAGGAAATACGCGTGCAGATGAGCAAGAGAGCCGGTTTGCACGGTGTTCCTGCAGAGCGTAGCGGCCAAGAGTCTAATCTCCGGAGGGGACCCGGGTTCCGGGCCTAACCTTCCCGCCCACCTTCCCTGCGTCACACCACCTCTGAGCGCAGCTTCCGCATCTGCAAACGGGGAGGGGGGAGGGGGCGGGGGTGGGTGGGTGCTGGGAGTAGCCCCTTCCTCACAGGCTGCTGGGCTGTTTCCTTGAGATGCTGAGCACAGAGGACTCAGAACGGTACCCGGCACTGGGCGGGGTCTAAGCGCCTCACCCATTTCTCGTGCCGCGTGCGTTTTGCAATCGCGTGCAAATAGTTTTCCAAAAAGTGGAGCCTCTGCCGGAAAGAGGCGGGCGGGCTCTGTTCTTAGAGGTTTGGCCGTGGGCAGACAGCTTGGATCGCCCACCCCACACTTGGGAAAGGCCCGAAAAGAGCTGGCTTGCTTCCGCCCTTGCGTGGGTGTGGAGGGCAAGCCCTGGCTTCTGGTAAGGCCCAGCGCGCTCACTCTGATTTTTAAAAAACATATTTTTTATTGATTTTTACAGAGAGGAAGGGAGAGGGGTAGAGAGCTAGAAACGTCGATGAGAGAGAATCATCGATCAGCTGCCTCCTGCACACCCCCTACTGGGGATGTGCCCACAACCAAGGTACATGCCCTTGACCGGAATCGGACCCGGGACCCTTCAGTCCGCAGGCCGACGCTCTATCCACTGAGCCAAACCGGTCAGGGCGATAGACTATTTTTGAACCTTATATAAGAATGCAAACTTACTGTCTGGATTATCTGTGCTGTGTGCCTTTTTTTTTTTTTTTTAAGGAAAAATAGGCAAAAAGTAAATAAATAAAAAAGAAAAGAATGTGGGGCCTCTCAGTTTCCTGGCCACATCTGCTCACTGGGAACCCTGTCAGGGCGTGGAGACAGCTGCTGGCCTCCCATGGGGGGGGGGGGGGGAGTTAGGGGAGGAGGGAGTCAGGGCCAGCAGCTGGCGGCTGTAACCGGAGCCCGCTCCGAGGAGAATATAACTCCCACCCCCACCCAATCCCCAGGTTTCACCAGTTTATTTTCGCAGAGAAAGTGCGATGGCCGCCAGGTCTGCGGTGCGGGAGCCGAGGCTGTATTTGGATTCCCGTTCTGTGCCCTGACAGCATACGGACCAGGCACCGTGCCTGCAAGAGCATCCTCAGCTCCAACAAGCTGAGAAGTGGCATCTGAATCCAAGCGACAAAGGATCTCAGGGCCCCGCCCACCGAGTCTTCTCAGCTGTTCGTCTGAAACAGCAGAGGACCCGGGAAAAGCACAGTTCCCGCCCGGGGCACTGGCTGCCCCAGGGTGTGATCCCTGGTGAAAACAACACGTGTTTGCATCAGCCTGCGGACCGAAGGGTCCCAGGTTCGATTCCTGTTAAGGGCATGTATCTTGGTTGCAGGCACATCTCTCATCAATGTGGTTGAGGGCACATCCCCAGTAGGGGGTGTGCAGGAGGCAGCTGATAGATATTTCTCTCCCATCGATGTTTCTAACTCTCTATCCCTCTCCCTTCTTCTCTGTAAAAAATGTCAATAAAATATGTTTTTTTAAAAATAATTAAAAAAAATAAACCTTAGCAAAACATGTTCCAATTAGCATATTCTGCAGCCTGCACCCCATACAAGGATCAGAACCCATCTTGGAGATAATTACGGGGCTTCTCTCCCTGACTGTGGACAGGCCGGCCGGGCCTGTCACCGCCATGAGCCGAGCTCCTGAAAGCAGAGCCTGTCTCGCTCCCTCAGGTGTGCCCGGCACGCCCCGGGCCCGGAACAAGGCGCGCCTCAGTCCATCCTGGCGGGTCACACAAATGACCCTCTGTCCTCTGCTTCTCGGTTTGGAAGGTGCACAGGCCCAGGGAGGTGCCGTGGTGCCCCGGGGGTGCAGAAACCCATGGCCACTCTTAAAACGCTCATCCCCATACGGAGCTGCAGAATGCTTTCTTTGTGATGAATGCTTTCTGAGATTTACTCTCTCAGCAGCCTTCAAAAGCGCAGTGTTAACTCCAGTCACTGCGCTGTGCATTCCTGGGACTTAATCACTGGACACCTGCACGTTTGTGTCTTATATCCTTCCTCCATTTGCCCATCTCTCTCTCCCTCCCCTCCCCCCGCCCCAGCAAACACCACTCTGTCCTCTGTATCGATGAGTTTTTGTTATTGTTGTTGGTGTGATCTTAAAACATATTTTTTATTGGTGTTTTTTACAGAGGGAGGGAGATAGTTAGAAACATCGATGAGAGAGAAACATCCATCAGCTGCCTCCTGCACACCCCCTACTGTGGCTGTACTTGCAACCAATGTACCTGCCCTTGACTAGAATCGAACCTGGGACCTTTCAGTCTGCAGGCAGACGCTCTATCCACTGAGCCAAACCGGTTAGGGCTATTGTTGTTTTTTAAGATTGCAGTTATATGTGAGATCATAAGGTATTTGTCTTCCTCTGTCTATCTTAGTTCACTCAGTGTAATGCCCTCAATATCCATTCACGCTGTGTCAAATGGGAGGGTCTCCTTTTTTATGACTGAATAATATTCCATTGTATAGACACACCACATCTTCTTTGTCATTCATCCAGGTCTTGGCTGTTGTAAAATATGCTGCCATGAACATTGGGGAACATACATCTTTTCAAATTAAGTGTTTTATTTCCTTCAGAGACATACCCCAAAGTGGAATTGTTGGATCACATGGCAGTTCTATTTTTAATTTTTTTCTTTAAATATATTTTATTACTTTTTTTACAGAGAGGAATAGAGAGTTAGAAACATCAATGAGAGAGAAACATTGATCAGCTGCCTCCTGCACCCCGCCCCTCTCCCCCAACTGGGGATGTGCCCAAAACTAAGATACATGCCCTTGACCGGAATCGAACCAGGGACCCTTCAGTCCACAGGCCGATGCTCTATCCACTGAGCCAAACCAGTGAGGGCTAACTTAATTTTTTCCATTAACATTTTTGATTGCTAACAATCCAAGCAATCCGACTAGCTGGTTTGACTCAGTGGACAGAGCATCGGCCTATGGCCTAACGGGTCCCAGGTTCAATTCCAGTCAAGGGCACATGCCTGGGTTGTAGGCTCCATCCCCAGTAGGGAGTGTGCAGAATCAGCCAATCGATGATTCTCTCTCATTACTGATGTTTCTCTCTCTCTCTCTCCATCTCCCTTCCTCACTGAAATCAATAAAAATATATATTTTAAAATCCAAGCAATCGAAAGGATATAGAAAAGTACACGTGCCCAGAACCCTTCCCTGTGCTTGTCTGTGTGCAGAATGTGTGTATAGACCTTGGCCCTTACACACACACATTTACACACACACACACACACACACACACCAGACTGTTTAAGATTCAAACCCAGGTTCTATCACTTTCTGATCTTGAGCACGTGATTTTATTTCTTTGGCTATAAAGTGGGACTGATCATGGCGTTCTCTGTCTCATCATGCTCTGGTGAGGATTTCCTGAGCTGGTTTCATAGAGAGCGCCTGCAATGGTGCCTCCTACTCAGGAAGTGCTGGAAAAGCCTGACTATCCCTTTTTCTGGCTGCTCAGCACTGTCCTGTAGGGGCAGATCGTGGAACTGATTCAGTCCCCTCTGATGCACAATTGGGTTCATGCGTTCATTTCACTCAAAAATATTTATTGAGCACCTACTGTGCGCCAATCCCACGCTAGGAGCTGGTGCAGGAAGACCCTGGTACCCCTTTCTCCACCCCCCTTGGCTGGGGAGGTCGGAGGGAATTGCTGGTCCCAGAGGCCTGTCCGTTCAAAATGGTGCTATTCGGCCATAACCGGTTTGGCTCAGTGGATAGAGCGTTGGTCTGCGGACTGAAGGGTCCCAGGTTCAATTCTGGTCAAGGGCATGTGCCGTCGTTGCGGGCACATCCCCAGTAGGGACTGTGCAGGAGGCAGCGGATCGATGTTTCTCTCATCGATGTATCTATAGCCGTTTCTCTCTATCCCTCTCCCTTCCTTCCTGTAAAAAAAAAAAAAAATCAATAAAATATATTTTAAAAAATAAAACAGTGCTATTCGGAGGCTCCACTAGCACTCCGGCCTCCGGGTGGGCTGGAGCCGCACGTGCAGGACCAGGACGGCTGGTTTGGAAAAGGTGCTGACGTGGGCCTTGGCCCCAGCCAGGCCCGGGGCGCGGCCACTCCCCCGGGCGGGAGGGGAGCGCGGGCGCCTCGGACAGAGTGGCCAGCCCCCCTGTCAGTCTTCCCCGGCCCCGGAGTGTAAGAGGAGAAGCGGGAAGGTGGGCCCCAGCCCGGGGAGGGCGTGGAGAACTTCCTGCCCCGCGCTGGCTCCCCTGCACCGCCCGGAGGAAGGAGGCGGGAGGGAGGCGCGCGTCAAGGTCAGCCCGGACCCGGGGCGGCCTGCCGAGGGGCGGGAGACCCTCCGGGGGGCTGGGCTGCCTCCTCCGAGCGCTCGGCCATATTGGAGAGCCGCGGCCGAGCCATCTTTGTCTGAGAAGTCCTCTCCCGAGTTCCAGGCGCGCCCCGGGGCCCGGGCCAGGAGGCGCCCCGGCCGCCCGCGCGCGCTCCAGCGTGCAGCCGGGACACCCCGCTTTCCGCTCGCGGGGGGCTGTGCGCCTCCGGACCGGCCTCAGCCCGGCTCTGGACACTGGTTCCCGCCGCTGGTGGCGGGGAGCAGGCCTGTGGGTCCAGCGGGACTTGTTGCAGGCGGAGAAGTTGGGAGGCGCTGGAGAGGGGAGCCTCTCCGGGCAGCATTGCGGGGACCCCATCCCCGCTCCCACCCCACGTCTAGGGGAAGCGCTTCTTGAAGGCGAGGCTCGCGGCCTCCCCACCCGGAGTCCACGCTGGAGATCCTCCAGACCCTGGAGAAGAGCCACCTGGGGGGCTGGTTCCCCTGGGGCTTCCTGCCGGCCCCCGACGGCCTGGTCCTCTGGAGCGTGCCCGACGCGTGCGAGGACGTGGACCTGGACGAGCTGGTGGACGCGCTGAGGCCCGTGGGCACCTTCAGGAAGGTCGGCAAGGTGTTCCGGCGCGAGGGGGAGGGCGCCACGGTGGGCATGCTGCAGGCCGGCGAGGACGTGGACTGCCGGCTCATCCCGCGCGCGGTGCGCGTGGCGGGCGGCGTGTGGCGGGTCCTCGCCAAGCCCGCCACCCGGGAGGCGGAGTTCCGCGAGCGCCTGGCCCAGTTCCTGGCGGAGGAGGGCCGCACCCTGGACGACCTGGCCCGCCTCCTGGAGAAGGGCGCCCCGCCGCCGCCCCGGCGCCCCCCGAAGCCCCCGGAGCCGCCCCGAGCGCGGAGGGCGGGGAGGGTCCCGCGGATGGCGCCGCCGCCGCCGCCCCGGCTGGTCGTGGGCACCTACGACAGCAGCAACGCCAGCGACAGCAGCGAGGGCAGCGAGTTCGAGGCCTCGGCCTCCCCGAAGCCGGGCGGGGCGGGCCGCGGGGGCCCCGTGCGCGGCAGGAGGGCGCGCAGGATGCCGGTCAGTTACCTGGGCAGCAAGTTCCTGGGCAGCGACCTGGACAGCGAGGACGACGAGGAGCTGGTGGCGGCCTTCCTCCGGCAAGGGGACCAGCCATCCCCGGGCGCCCCGGCCCGCCGCCCCCGCGGGAACCCCCTGGTGCCCGGGTTCGAGGACGGCCCGGGGCGGCGGCCGGCCAGAGGGGACCGATGGCGGGAGCTGAAGCGCAGGGTGCGGGGCTGGGCGCCCGGGTCCGGCCCTGCAGCGGGGGAGGCCCCGCGGGCCTTTGTCAGGGTGGGGAGGGATGAGGGGCCCTGCGGCGCCAGTCCTGGGGAGCCCGTGGGGAGCGCAGGGGGTGGGCCTGTGCCTGAGGCCCCCCCACGGCGGCGATGGAGGCCCAAGATTAAGTGGGCCTCCTTCAGGCTGCGCAGGAGGGAGGAAGCCGCATCCGGGGCTCAGGGGGCGGAGGCTGCGGGTGATCAGAGGGCGGAGGCTGCGGGTCATCAGAGGGCGGAGGCTGTGGGTGATCAGAGGGCGGAGGTTGTGGGTGATCAGAGGGCGGAGGCTGTGGGTCATCAGAGAGCGGAGGCTGCGGGTCATCAGAGGGCGGAGGCTGCGGGTGATCAGAGGGCGGAGGTTGTGGGTGATCAGAGGGCGGAGGCAGCAGCTGATCAGAGGGCGGAGGCTGCGGGTGATCAGAGGGTGGAGGCTGCAGGTGATCAGGAGGCGGAGGCCCCAGTTGTCCAGGGAGCAGAGGCGGCATCTGATGGGGCCGAGGCCAGAGCTGGCCAGAGGGCAGAAGCTTCCGCTGAAGCCGCCGCCTTCGCTGCCCCGGGAGCCCCCGGGGCGACCCCAGGAGCCGGGGCCCAGAAACAGGTCCAGACAGTGAGGTTCCAGACGCCCGGGCGCTTTGCGTGGTTTCGGAAGCGCCCGAGAGCCTTCTGGCACACGGCCCGGCTGCCACCCCTGCCCAGGGGCGCCCCCAGGGCCGGCGAGGCCCGGGGCCTCCGGGTGCTGAGGGCCGGGGCCGGAGCGGAAGCGGAGCCGGAGGAGCAAGAGGACCCGCTGTGAGGTGCGCGGAGCCAGAGCCCCTGCCACCTGCCACCTCCCGGCCCCTCAGGGCGCCCCTCCCCGCCCTGGGACGTGAAAATGGAGGCGGAGTGTGGGCCACAGCACCCTCACATCTCCACCCAACACCCCTGCTCTTTTCTTGTTAAAACTTTATCTTTCATGCATTGATTAAAAAAAAAAAAAAAATACAGCCGAAACCGGTTTGGCTCAATGGATAGAGCGTCGGCTTGGGGACTGAAGGGTCCCGGGTTCGATTCCGGTCAAGGGCATGTACCTTGGTTGCGGGCACATCCCCAGTGGGGGGTGTGCAAGAGGCAGCTGATCGATGACTCTCATCGATGTTTCTAACTCTCTATCTCTCTCCCTTCCTCTCTGTACAAAATCAATAAAATAAAATTAAAAAAATAAAAAATAAAAATAAAATAAAATTAAATTAAAAAATTAAAAAAAAAATACAGACTCTATAGTAACCCAAGGGATGTAGAGAGAAACCAGCACCTTCCTCAAATGCAGCCCTGGGTGCTCCCCCCCACTCCACACCTCCCACTGCCCGCCTCCTGGGACCTACAACATGTAAATAAAAATGTGTACACGCTGTTGCCTGGCTTTGGACTTGGCAGCTGGAGACTGACTGTCCCAGGGTGATTGCCTCACCCTTGTCCGCCCTCCGGGAGGCGCCCTGCGTTTATGCCCGCTGCTCGCCACCCCGCACTCCTGGCTCTGCCGGCTCCAGGGGTCCGGCCCGCAGTGTATACGCTTCCTGCACGTCACGAGGGACAGAGCACTCCCTGGGAAATGTGTCCAAGTGCTGTGTTTGCTAGGGCTGCCTGTGAGGCCGAGAAATCTGTGTGTGTGTGTGTGTGTGTGTGTGTGTGTGTTTAAATATATTTTTATTGATTTCAGAGAGGAAGGGAGAGATAGAAACATTAATGATGACAGAGAACCATTGACCTGCCGCCTCCTGGAGGCCCCCTAACTGAGGAATGAGCCTGCAACCCGGACCAGAATCAAACCCGGGACCTTTCAGTCTGCAGGCCGGCGCTCTATCCACTGAGCCACACCATCGGGTTAGGACCCCATTGCTTTTCAGAGGAAGTGAAAGGGAGGGTCAGGGAGAGAGAGAGAAACATCGATGTGAGAGACACACATCCATTGGTTGCCTCCGAACCCACAACCCAGGTACATGCCCTTGACCAAGAATCGAATCCATGACCCTTCGGTGTGCGGGCCAGGGCTCTAACCACTGAGAGCCCCCGCCAGGGCACAGGAATCTGTTTGGTCAAGCCCCGCGGACACCTGGGAAGCTGGCAATGGGAACGGGCCGATGCGAGGCGGGTGTGGGGCCGTGTGGGGGCCCCGTGGTTGCCATTGGGAGAGAGGGGGCTGCTAAGGTCCGTGGGAACTGGAGGCCTCCCACCCTGACCCCCAACCAGTGAGAACCAGACAGCAACGCCCCTTCAGCCACTTCCCGGAGGGGATCCTGGAGGAGGGGGTCTGAAGGCCGCTCCTACCCCTGCCTGTGGCTGCGGCCCGACCGAGTGGCTCAGCTTTTCCCCAGGAACCGAAGGTGGTCATGGGGTGCTGCCGGCTGCAACACCCCATGACCCCCCTCACCACTGGACTTTGAACACCCCTTGGAGGGCTGGGCTTTGCAGGCGGCTGGGGGGCAGCTGGGTGGGCACCGGGTGCCAGGCTGGTGGTGGCAATGGGGCTGTCTGTCTGTCCGTGGAATAGCCTCCTTACGACGGGCCCTGGGCTGTTGGGGAGGCTGGAAGGTGAACGGGGCAGAGATGGGGAGACTCAGGCTGTAGGCAAACCTACCCGTCCCCCCTCCGCCGGCTCATTCTGTCCCTCCTGTCCCCCTGGTCCCCGGCCTGAGCTTCCAGCGAGGCCGCAGAGGAGGGAGATCCCTGAGCGACCTGAGAGGGCCAAGAATATGCTGCTGACCCCAGGACCTCGCTTGAAGGAGCGTCCATTTCCCCTGCCCGGCTTTCCAAGGCCTGGTGGGCTCCTGGCCCTGGGAGGGGCCTAAGGCGCCTCCAGCGGCCCCGGAGCGCCCTCTGGTGGGCACCGGGGGCGCGGCTGGCGCGGGCTTCCTGCCCTCTTCCTCCGCAGCGGGGCGTGGGGACTGAGCGCCCTTCCTCCGCTCTCTGAGCCTCAGTTTGCTCATCTGGGAAATGGGGATAAAACTCATTTTCGCAAAACTATTCCAACCACAGAATCGCCGGGACCGGTTTGGCTCAATGGATAGAGCGTCGGCTTGGGGACTGAAGGGCCCCGGGTTCGATTCCAGTCAAGGGCATGTACCTTGGTTGCGGGCATATCCCCAGTAGGGGGTGTGCAAGAGGCAGCTGATCGATAACTCTCACTGATGTTTCTAACTCTCTATCTCTCTTCCTCTCTGTACAAAAATCAATAAAATATATTTAAAAAAAAAACTATTCCAACCACAGAATCAAATGAAGACCTCTACCCCTGCCCCCTCCCTCTCCCCCAATCTACTCACTCCAAAGACTCCACAGAGACCCTGCGGGGTCAGTGACGACAAGCGAACACCCTCCTCTGGCCCCCAGCACCTCAGCCCCGGCTTTGCACCGGCTGCTCCCGCCCCGCGTGCGCTCCCCTCGGTGTCCGCTCCTCCCCGCTCCCTCCTCAGCCGGCTTCCCGCACCCCCTCCGCACCCCACCGCACCCGCGTCTGCGTTTGTGCGGCTCCCGCAGCCCCAGCCCCAGCGCCGGGCCCGGATCCACGTCCTTCCAGCCTCGCAGGCGCCCCGACTTCTCCCACCGGAGGCGCCCGCTCCGTCCCCCTCCGGGGCCTCCGCACCTCGGGGCGCCCCGCTCCGCCCTCCTCCGGGGCCTCGCACCCCGGGGCGCCCCGCGGGGACCTCCCGGTGGGACTTCCGGCCTCGACGGCCGCTCCGGGGCCTGAGACCCGCTCCGCCCGCCCCCCGCCCCCCCGCGGCTCCAGCGCCTCCTCCATCGGCCACCGGTCCCCGGAGCCGCGGCCCCGTGTGCGCCCCGGGCCGGGCTGGGGGTGGGGGTACGGGGGGGGGGGGACCTCACTCACCGACCCGCCCCCGCCCCCCAAAACCCACCCCTGTCACCCCCCCACCCCCCCGGGCAGCAGTGGGGTGTGGCATCAGGCTGGAGGCAGCCCCATCCTTCCTCTCTGGGAAGCCGTGGGCTTCACCCTGACGCCTCCCCCATCTCAGGTCCCCCCGTCCTCGTGTCTCCTTCCTCAGCCCCGTCTCCTTCCTGCCCTCTCTTCCCCGGTCCCACCATTCCCACCAAACTTCACCCTGACATGGCCTCCTCCGCTCAGGACCTCATGGCTCCCAGGGCCCAGGAGGCTGGAAAGGTCTGGCCATTCCGGCCCCGAGTGCCTGGACGGGGTCAGCTGCCTCCTCTGGGCCGACACTCTGTCCCCCACTGAACTGTGAGCCCGGGGTGGCAGGTACAGAACTGACATGTCTTCAGTGGATCCCCAACCCCACCCAGCACGAAGGGGCTCAAGGAAGTTTTAAAAAAATATATCTTTATTGATTTTATATCTTTACCGATTTCAGAGAGGAAGGGAGAGGGAAAGAGAGATAGAAACATCAATGATGAGAGAGAATCATTGATTGGCTGCCTCTTGCACATCCCTTAATCGGGATCAAGCTGGCAACCCAGGCATGTGGTCTTGACCAGAATCGAACCTGGGACCCTTCAGTCTGCAGGCTGAGATGCTCTATCCACTGAGCCAAACCAGCTAGGGCTCAAGGAAGTTTGTTGAACAAAGGAGTGAAATAATTGTCCATTTAAACTTTGGGTCCTCCTTTCTTTTGCCCGAGTTATGGCTTCCTGTGACCACCAGAGGGCGCTCTGACACAATACATATTTAATTCAAGGCACATGCCATCTCGGGCATGGAGAAAGGAATAAGGATATCAACAACTGCCAATTCAGCCCTACTGCGTGTCAGGTACACGGCATTTCTCAGTGCCCCATACACCCCGTTTCTACATCAGCAGCTAGATGAGACCTAACCAAGATGGATGAGGGAAGAAAGGCTCAGAGAGGTGGCTTAATTTTCCCAAGTCACACAACTAAGCTGCAGAGAAGCTCTGGTCCCAGCCTCTGTGCCTTCAACCTCTTTCCTCTGTTCTTTGCCAAGGTCCCCAAAGAGATGGTGGTGCCCAGTGCTGGCCTGCTTGGTGAGGATGGGGGCCTCCAGCCAGGCACCAACCCCAGGATCTGTGTGCTATAGAGCAGATTCTTCTGTCTTAGATGCTGACCTGTTCTTTATTCACAGGCCTGAAATCTCTTCAGGCTGACGAAGTGCTGTTGCAGAGTGCACGCCTCTACAGCAGTGCCAGTCACTGGGGCCCGTAGTGCCTGCCGGGGCCTGGCGGGGCTCACCGAGCTGTGGCCGGCAAGGGAGAGCAATCACTCCCAAGAGCTGGGTCAAGTCTGACCAAGTCGGAGATGTTTTTTTACTTGAATCTCCAAATACTCATTTGACGTTTTACACGTACTTCAGATCAGTGGTGTTGGGCCACTATTGTTATCCCTAAATTTCTGCCCTCACTCATTCTCCAGCTCCCACAGGCTATTTGTTTATTTAACCTGTTATCCTCACCAAGGGGTGAGACACTTTTCCCAGTGATTCTTCGGAGAGAACTATTGATCTGAGACACAGAGATTGGTTGCCTCCTGAATGTGCCCCAACAGGGGTGCTGGGATGAACCTACAACCCAGGCACCTGCCCTTGAGCAGAAATCGAACCTGTGACCCTCCAGTGCACAGGTCAATGCTCTAACCATTGAGCACACTGGCCATGGCTAAAGTACTATTTTTTTTTTTTTTTATATATTTTATTGATTTTGTACAGAGAGGAAGGGAGAGAGATAGAGAGTTAGAAACATCAATGAGAGTCATCGATCAGCTGCCTCTTGCACACCCCCTACTGGGGATATGCCCTTGACCGGAATCGAACCCGGGTCCCTTCAGTCCCCAAGCCGATGCTCTATCCATTGAGCCAAACCGGTCTTGGCTAAAGTACTATTTTTAACGTTCAGTTTGGTGGCATTTTTAATTTTATGGATTTCACATATTCCCCTCCCCCACATTCAATATTTATACCCAAATGCGTACTTATACACAGAGCAGTTTTCTGAAGCCTAAAAGTAACCTATAGTATAGAAGACCCCAATTCTTGAGTTCAGCTTTAATTGGGGTGAAGGGCTTATGGCAGGGTAAGGGCAGACTGTGCCAGGGGCTTCGCTAGGGTTTGTCCTGAGGACACTGAGGGATGGGTTTGCTCAGAAAAGGGAAAAAGAACAATCTGGAAAGAACCCCTGGGCCAGGGTGACAGAGGCTGACCCCCTGGGGCAAACAAGGAGAAGATGGGAGGGCAGCCGCCTGGAGAGCTATAGGGGAGGAGAAGGGGGCAGGACAAGGCTGGGACCACCCTCTGGGTGACAGAGAGGATGGACAGCCCCCCCGAAATGGGCAGGAGAGGAGGAGGCTTGCAATGAGAGGATAATTAAGGTTTTCCTATATTCCTCAATATAGCTATAGATTCCTTTTCTTTGTTGTTATAAAAGTAATACATATTCATTGAATTTGGATAAATGTAAAATCACAAAACATTAAAATCAGCAAGAATTCTTTGATCAGAAAGATGTCTCCCAAGGCTATCTGTTGTTTATTATAACCTAGTCCACAGACACAGATAACAGTATTTATCTATCTAGACGGGATATAGATAAGACTGATGTGGACGGATTTCCATATTACAGTGGGCTGAATGGTGACGACCCCTATCAGCCCCCAAACATATCCACGTTCTAACCCAATCCCTGGAACCTGCAATTGTGGCCTCACTTGGAAAAAGATCTTTGAAATATAATTAAGGATCTCAGGTGAGGTCACCCTGGGAGATTCAATTGGGCTCCAAATCCAATGACAAGTGTCATTGGGAGACAGAAGAGAAGACAGAGACCAGGCGGCCACGTACAGCTGAAGGAGCGTCCGGAGCCGAGACCCCCGAGAAACTGGAAGCAGCAGGCGTGTTCCCCTCAGGCCCTGGGGGGACCCCGGCCCCAGGATGAGGCCCAAATACATCTGTTGGTTTAAGCCTCCGGTTTGTGGGGATTTGTTCCTGCAAGGCCCGGAGCCTGACACAAACGTGGGCATAGACCTGAATCTAGATCCTGACGTGGCTGCACTGCACAGACAAGGACACAGCTGTAAGGTGGCTGCGGCTGCGTACAGGCCGTAGCGGGCTGTGCAGACACGGATGTAGATGTATAGACACAGTGTCGCTGTGGCTGGTGACACACAGACGGTGCAGATCCTGAGGAAACCCTGGTGAGGAATGGAGCCGAAGGACACAGAGGACTGAGCGCGAGGCGGCCTGGGGACTCCTGGGGTGCCGCAGCGGTGACACCCAGCACCGGGGGACCCTGGCCCCACAGCTGCACGCCCTCCGCGGGCTGGAAGGACTCAGAGCACGCCTCATGGGGAATGGAGGGGACTGGCCATCTGGGACTCACGCCGCTCCCTCCCGCCACGCCGCCTTGTTTTATCGAGTGAGCCTGCCCGCAGAGCAGCCCGCACCGCCAAGAGGATTAGGACTGTGACCCCCTCATTCCTGCCCCTGGGGAGGCAGCCGAGGAGGACGAAGCCCTCAGCAGATCCCTCTCCATCCGGTGTCCTCGGGGCTCCGTCTCCAGGGAGAAGGAGGGTCCTGGAGAGCTCAGACCAGAAACCAGGAGTCAATGCAGAGGCCCAGGCCAGGCGGGCAGCCTGCAGGGGACTGAGCATCACCTCCGATCGGGGAGGGGAGGAGCGGTGGAAGCCCTCCGGTCTTCCTCGCTGTGTGCTGTCAGAACCAAAGCTGGGCCCGCTGTGAAAGGGTCTGCCCGGGACCTGGAGAGGCCGGGGGCGGGGCTGCGGCAGGCCGGGGGCGGGGCTGCGGGAGGCCAGGGGCGGGGCTGCGGCAGGCCGGGGGCGGGGCTGTGGGAGGCCCCGGCGGGGTGGCATCCGGCAGCCTCAGGAAGCACTGGCTGGCACCCGCAGGGAGCAAGTGTCCTCCAGCTCCCCTGACCCGGCCTTGCTGGCCCACCCTTCACGCCGCCTAACTGTGTGGACGATGCTGCTGGCGGGGGTTCTCCGGCCCAGGCAGCGCCACGCCCCCTCCGGAGCCCAGGACAGGCGGACACAGGGCTGTCAGCTCCGAGCCCGCAGGACAGCGCCAGGGAAATGGAGGAGGGGCTGGGACTCTGGTGACGCCGCCCCCGCCCCCCCCCCCCCCCCGTATTCCCTGCGAGGTAGGTGGTCACCCTGATTTTAGCAGCTCTGGTGGCTTTACCGAGACAAGCTGACTTACAATAATGACTTTATTTTAACATATTTAATTACAGACATAAAATAGCCGGGGAAGCCCCAGCCTAGCCCCTCCCTGGGGCTGCCAGGAGGGGGTGCAGGCGAGGCCTCCCTGATGACCCTCCTTCAAGGGTCTTCTGATGGCGGGGCCCTATTGCTTTAGCAGGGGAGGGGCCATGCAAACGAGGGGGCGGGGAAGCCTTTGGCCCCGCCCCCACCACAACTGGCCTCCCTCCCAAATGCCCGGGACAGCGCCCCAGCCCAGCCTCTCTCCACCTCCTCCTCCGTGTCCAGGGAGCGGACTCTGCAGGCCCCCACCCCTCTGCAAACCTGAAGGGAATAAATACAAACTTTACAAAGTAAAGGGGGTCCGGTGCTGCCGGGGCCGCTGCGGCCTCACATCATCCCCAGCTGCAGCAGCGTGCTGGCGTAGGCCATGGGCTTGACGTCGGGGTGAGGCTGCGAGCCAGACACACGGGGACAGAGAGACAGAGTGGGCGGCGTTAGGGCCCTGTCTGAGCACCCGGTGTGGGCACCCACCGGCCCCCCGTTGTTAGGCGGCCTCCCCCTCCCCGGCCCCTCGGCCACCTCCTGCCCAGGCGGGGCGGGGCGGGGCGGGGCGGGGGACTCACCACTGCCGTGAACTGGTGGAACTGGGGCCGCAGGTCGGAGCCCCGGAGGTGGATGTAGGAGGCTTTGTTCCCCATCTGGTCGCTGTGGGGACAGGGCAGAGGGGCCGGTCAGCAGGAAAGAGGGAGCGGGAGGCGGGGGGACAGAGAGAGAGAAGCCGGGCGGCTGAATGGCAGAAAGGCCGGGAGAAAAACGGGAGACGAGGGACAGTCATGGCAGACACGGAGACAGATGCTGAGTGAAGGTCACAGAGGACAGACAGGTGTGGGAGAGAGGAATCCAGAAGAAAGAAGAGGGGGCTCCAGGGAGGAGGGGGAGGGGGAGTGGGGGTGAGACATGAGGGGCGGGGAGCAGGGAGGCAGGATTTGGGGGTGGTGGGGCGCCGCTGCAGCCCCAGGAGGCAGGACTCCTGCCAGGTCCTAGGTTCTGACCTGACCAGGCCGGGCTCTCTGCCCCGCAGACCCAGGGACAGAGGCACGGGGCAGCCGGCCCCGAGACCGGAATCCGCCTGGTCCCAAACACAGGCAATTTGGCAGGACAGGGGCCCTGGTTTTCAACCACAAAACGACATGGGACAGGAAATGCAAAGGAGACAGGAGAGGTCCTGCTTGGGAGGAATCACCGGAGAGACTGTCTGAGGTGGGGAATGGACTCTGGCTGGGGTCGGTGACCTCTGGTCAAGGCCTGCCAGTGGCACGTCGGTGACGCACAGAGAAGTGCCCTCAGAAACCCTGGGCGGGAGAGATGCCTGGGCTTTGCTTTAAAAGCACCGCGGTGGGCGGGCGGTGTCAGAGCTGGTGCTGTTGAGCCTGGTGATGGGCATGTGGGCGTCACCATACTATTTTATCTGCTCCTGTACATCGTTAGGGTCTTCTATCACAAAAGGAAAGGCCGGGGCGGGAAGAGGCCGGAGGCGGGGAGGACCCACCAGTAGTTGGGGGCGGAGAACACGGTGACGCAGCGGCCGCCGTGCGCCACCTCGTAGCCCTCGGCCTTGACCTCGTGGCTGCGGATGATGTAGTCCAGGTGGTTCTCCTCCAGGAAGGCCTTGGTGACGTCGGGCCCGAACTGGCAGCTCACGCCCCGCTTACTGACCGAGCGCCCGTTCTGGGGACACGGGGGGCTCAGTGTCAGCCCCTGCCAGGCCCCTGCCCACCCCTGCCCCCGGCCTGGCACACTGACCTGTGGCTGTGGGTCCGACCAGAGCAGGTCGCACATGGGACCTGGAGGGAAGGCAGAGGGGACATCAGAGACTGGCCGGGCCGCCTGGGTGGTGCTCACAGACCAGCTCCCGCCCTCCGTGACACTTCCTGTGTGTGTGTGTGTGTGTGCGTGTGTATGTGCTCACATGCGAATCCTCAGCTGTCTGTCTCAGTCACTTGAACGGAAGCCCCTGCACCACCCCAGAGGCCAGGAGCTGACTCACGAATAAACCAGTGACTGAGTGTGCCCGGGCCCTGGACACCAAGGCTCCCTGGCCAGCAGGGGAGGGAGCACGCTGACCCACGCCGCACGTGAGGAAGCTGAGGCTCAGCCTCGTGTCCTCGCAACCTGAGCCCAGGCCTGGACACCCCGAGGCCCCGGGAGGGGGCTGTCACCCGGCCCGCCCCGTCACCTGAATCTGGGGGCTGCCGGTTCCGCTCGATCTTCCTGATGTCGTCCAGGGTGACGCCGTCCTCACTGAACAAGCCCCCATGCATGATCTAGGGTTTGGGTGGGGACAGCTGTGAGGGGAGGCGCCAGACATATCCCTGCCCCCTTCCCTCGGGCTTCTCCACCAGCACGTCCGCCCGCGGGGCCTGTGGGAGGCGGTGGGAGGGGCCTGTGGGAGGCGGTGGAAGGGGCCGGGGGAGGCGGTGGGAGGGGCCTGTGGGAGGCGGTGGAAGGGGCCGTGGGAGGCGGTGGCAGGGGCCGGGGGAGGCGGTGGGAGGGGCCTGTGGGAGGGGCTGTGGGAGGCGGTGGGAGGGGCCGTGGGAGGCGGTGGGAGGGGCCGTGGGAGGCGGTGGGAGGGGCCGGGGAGGCGGTGGGAGGGCCTGTGGGAGGCGGTGGAAGGGCCTGTGGAGGCGGTGGGAGGGGCCTGTGGGAGGCGGTGGGAGGGGCAGTGGGAGGCGGTGGGAGGGGCCTGTGGGAGGCGGTGGCAGGGGCCGGGGGAGGCGGTGGGAGGGGCAGTGGGAGGCGGTGGAAGGGGCCGTGGGAGGCGGTGGGAGGGGCCGTGGGAGGCGGTGGGAGGGGCCGTGGGAGGCGGTGGGAGGGGCCGTGGGAGGCGGTGGGAGGGGCCGTGGGAGGCGGTGGCAGGGGCAGTGGGAGGCGGTGGGAGGGGCCTGTGGGAGGCGGTGGGAGGGGCCTGTGGGAGGCGGTGGCAGGGGCAGTGGGAGGCGGTGGGAGGGGCCTGTGGGAGGCGGTGGCAGGGGCCGGGGAGGCGGTGGGAGGGGCAGTGGGAGGCGGTGGGAGGGGCCGTGGGAGGCGGTGGGAGGGGCCTGTGGGAGGCGGTGGAAGGGCCTGTGGAGGCGGTGGGAGGGGCCGGGGGAGGCGGTGGGAGGGCCTGTGGGAGGCGGTGGAAGGGGCCGTGGGAGGCGGTGGGAGGGGCCGTGGGAGGCGGTGGAAGGGGCCGTGGGAGGCGGTGGCAGGGCCGGGGGCGCGGCCGCGCTCTCACCAGCACTTTGCCGTTGATGCACTGGGCCAGCGGGAGCCACTCGAACACCTCGCTGAAGAGCTCGTACATCTGCGCCGTGTACTTGGCCTTCACCTCGCCCTCGAAGCCGTAGATCTGGTTCATGTTGTCCGTCTCGTGGTTGCCTGGCCAACAGCAGGACGGAGACACCTCAGCCTCTGCCGCCGCCCAGGAGCCTCAGACTCAGGCCGGGGGCCCAGGGAGGCTCCGAGCCACGCCGCTCCCGCCTCAGCTCCGTGGCCGCAGACACTGGGAGGGGCAGGCACTGCTCTGGCCTCTTTTCTGCAGGGGCAGCGGCTGAGCACACAGGGGCATGGGTTACGAAGCCTGGGCTGTAGGAATTGCCAGGGCAGTGGCTGGTGGCTGCTCTTTCTGTCTGTCTTCCCTGTCTGTCGGGGGCAGCCACAGGCCTCCAGGCGCTCCAGCCACTCCAGCCAAAACCACTGCTCCCAACCCCTGGGCCAACGCCACATGCTCCCACCCTTGGTCTGTTCACCACACAGAGGCCCAAGGGTCAGCCCCTGACCCTCCTCTGCTCCAAGCCCTCCCGGGACCCAACTCCTCCTCACGGCCCACTGAGCTCCACATGTATAAGGCCATGTGCAGTGCACACCTGCCCGACCGGACAGGGCACCCTCCACGAACACACGAACACACACACACACACACACACACACACACACCCGGGACAGGGCACCCTCCACGAACACACACACACACACACACACACACACACACCGGACAGGGCACCCTCCACGAACACACACACACACACACACACACACACACACCCGGGACAGGGCACCCTCCACGAACACACACACACACACACACACACACACACACACACACACACACACCGGACAGGGCACCCTCCACGAACACACACACACACACACACACACACACACACACACTCAGCTGGAGGCTCACAGAGGAGCCAGGCCCCGCCAGCGCCCGCCGAGCGCGGCTCCTGCTGCCCCCGCTCACCTCGGAGCAGGTGGAAGTGGTCTGGGTACAGGAGCTTAAAGCCAAAAAGGGTGAGGATCACTTCTACGGAGAAGGAGCCCCGGTCCACAAAGTCGCCATTAAATATCTGTCCTGCTAAGGAAAACGGGGGGAGGGGCCGCTCCTCCCTAGCCTCTCCGCACCCACGGCTCCTGGCAGCACCTCCCCAGCGGGCCTGGGGGTCTGGCTTTGTCTCTCCCCGCTGTGGCTCTGGTGCAGCAGGCTGGCCTCTCTGAGCCTTAGCAGGGTGTCTCGAGGTCCCCACCTCACCCGTTTCTCAGGGAGACGGACAGGGGAGGGGCAGGCGCGAGGTGCTCAGCCTGTTCAGCTCCCCCAGATACAGGCCCAAGCCCCCGGGGAATGGGACACGGACCCTCCCACCCGACACTGCTCAGGCCGCTGGACCAAACAGTGGCCGTTCACCAGGCAATTAGCATGAAGGACATGTAAATACGTAGAGCCCTGACTGTGGGCCCTTAGCACTTCACGTGTATTAACTCCTCGACTCCTCAGTAACCATGGAGGCAGCCCTACTGTTATCATCCCCATTTTGCAACGAGGAAGCTGAGGCACCCACAGGTGAAGTTAGCTGCTGTGGGCACCCAGTGTGGGCAGTGCCAGATGCTGTGAATGATCTTGTAGCAGCCCTATCTGTAATTGATAATAATAAAAGCGTAATATGCTAATTAGACCGGACAGCCGGACGAAGCTGGGACTGCGAGGGCTGAGCCCCTTGCACGAATTGTGTGCACCGGACCTCTAGTTTCAAGATAAAGAAAAGCGGGGGCCCAGAGAGACTGCGCCACCTGCCCCGGTCACACAGAGTGTGGGCCTGGCTGGCTGTGCCCACCCATCCCGGTGCCGACAGCGCTCAGGCTTCTCAGCGGGGGGCTCCTCTCCCAGATCCAGGCCGGGGGGAGGGGCTGCTCTTCTGAGAAGGATACGTAGGGGTTGGTGTCGGAGGGTAAACCGTTGAGTTCAAATATGTTGAGGAGGTCATAGAACTGGCCATGGGTGTCTCCGCACACTGTAATCTTCTCTGTCTGGAAGAAAAGAGGCCACCGGAGAGGGAGGGGCCCAGAGAGAGAGGTGGGGAGGGGGCCGAGGGGAGGGGAGAGGCAGAGGTCATGGCAGACCGAGAAGAACCATGCAGAGACACAGGCAGAGGACACAGACATGAAGAGGGGGGGGGACAGAGACCGAGAGGCCAGGAGAAGAGGGACATCCAGGGGGACAGACACGGGGTGGAGGGAGAGGGAAGGCAGACCAAGCCAGGGGGGCCTGTGAGTTTCTGAGCTCTGTGGCCCCCCCGGCCAGGGAGCTCCCCCGGCCACCCACACCGCCCCAGCGCGCACCTCTTTCAGCGTGGTCTCCACCAGCGTGCTCAGCTTGGAAAGGACCTCTTTGACTTGTACCAGGATCTGGAAGGCAGGGCAGGCTGTGAGTGGACTGCGGAGGGCCTGCCTGCCCCCAGCCCCCCGGAGGGCCTGGACTCATTAGATCCAACCTGCTGGGCTGAGGGGGAGGGGGAGGGAGAGGTAGGGAGTGGAGAGGAATGGGCAGGGGGAGGCCCAGACAAGTGAGTGCTTGCTGGGGCCAGAAGTATCCCCCAAACTGTGACCCCAGTGGCCGCTATGGGATTTCAACATCAAAGTTATTTCACATGAAAATTGTCTTGGTTTCTCTTAAAATAATCAGCATGATGCAACACATGAATGAGCCTTAGCCGGTTTGGCTCAGTGGATAAAGCATTGGCCTGCAGACTGAAGGGTTCCAGGTTCAATTCTGATCAAGGACACATGCCCAGGTTGCGGGCTTGATCCCCATTAGAGGGCGTGTAGGAGGCAGCCAATCAGTGATTCTCTCTCATCATTGATGTTTCTAACTCCCTCTCCCTTCCTCTCTGAAATCAATAAAAAAAAAAAATATATATATATATATTTAAAAAGTAGATGTCCATTCTGGTCAGAACATATCCTATATATAATAATAAAAGCCCAGTGACCTGGGGGAGATAAGAGATCAACCAAAGGACTTGTATACATGCATATAAGTACAACCAATGGACACAAAACTCTGGGGAGGGAGGGTATGTATTGGGGGGGGATGGTAAGATATGTAAACAGATAATTGAATTAAAAAAAATAATAAAATAAATAAAAAATAAAAGCCCAGTGACTGAATGGTGGAGCGACCAGGACGACCAGTCGCTGTGCTGCACCCTGACCACCAGCAGATGATCAATGCGGGAGCTTCCCCTTAGTGGTCACTGAACTACCACTGCGATAGCTGCCTCCTTCCCAGGCTCCTCCTCCTCGCTCCCTGGCGCCTCCTCCAGGTGCCCACAGGTCATGCAGCACCACCACCAGGCTTACAGGGCCGATCCCGGAGGCTGGGAGGCGGGTTCGTAGCTACCACCTCTCGGTGCCATTGTCCCTGGGCCCAGCCCCAACTGAGTGGCCTGGAGAGACGAGTGCTCAGAATAGCTGCCCACAGGGCAGGTCCACAGCCGCTCGGCTGGCTGACCGGGATGTGCGGTGCTCCCAAAGTGGGCTGACCCCGCAGGCCACGCCCCCCACCAGTGCACAAATCCTGTGCACGGGCCTCTAGTAAAATCATAAAAGACTCACTCTAATAATAAAAACAAGCCAAAACCCCAACAAAATTAAAAAACAAAACACACACACACATCCAAGAGCAGAGGATGCAAGGAAACCTAAATCAATCCAGCTGCAGAGAGTGCCAGCCCCTCACCGGGAGAGGAGACCGTGTTCATCTGTCTCCTCCAGGAGGGCAGCCGCCTCGGCCGGGGGAGGGGCAGGAGTCCATGCCCGCCTGGGCTGGTGTGACAGCCAGGAGCCCCGCCCACAACACCTCTGCCCTCCCACCCGCTCCCTCACTGGCGGCCAAAGGAGGCGGGTGCGGGGCAGCATGGGGGGGGGAAGGGAGATAGACTCCGGAGGCACAAAAGTGGGGGGCGAGACTGGAAACAGAGAACTCCCCAGCAACCCAAAGCGCTCTCAGAGCTCCAAAGCTGGAGACTTTCCAGCATGAAGACATCGCTGCTGGCGTCCCAGACCCTGCTGAGGGGAGACGGAACCATTTAAAGCCGGTGGAGAACTCGGTCCAACCACGGCTGCCAACCGCAGGTGAGACGGACAGCTCTCACCCCAGCTGCCTGGCAGAAGGAGACCCAGAGATGACCCAGATGGTGGAATCACCAGATAGAGACTTTAAAATAACTCTGATCAGGGGAGAATCCAAGATGGCTGCTCGGGTAGGCACCTAGCCGCAGCCGCACACAACAATTTTAATAAAATACAACTAAAATATAAAATGGACATTACCCAGAACTACAGGAAAGTCGACTGACTGGAAATCCTACAACAAGAAGCAAGGAGAAAACCAGAAGGAAGCGCGGAGGAGCTGTAAAAGCCTAAGGTACGGAGACACGCGGCGCGCAGAGAGGACGGAGCCGGAGAGGAGGGAGGCCGAGTGCCTGGCGGGCGTTCCCTAGCGGAAAGGAGATAAAACTCCGACTGTGCTGGGCCCCCGACTGCTCTGAACCCCCGTTCTGGGCCAGACCCCGGGGACTCAGGCTCAGCCATAGGGAGCTGGGCTGTAAGTCGGAACCCCGGGGTAGCGGAGAAAGGAGGTCCCGGAGGCGCGCACACTGCCCCCAGAGAAGGGACGGTCGGCTGTGCCGCGGGATTGCCCTGACGGGAAGGAGACTGGGGCTCCAGACTGCTGTGAACGCCACCTCCAACTCCACTTCCAACTGAACTGAACCCCAATACCGGGCTCATTGGGGGAGAGCATAGACTGTTTGGCAGCAGGCGAAAATCGAGGGCACCTTTCTCTCAGAGGCGCCGGCAGCGAGCACTGAAGGACCCGCAGAGGGCGGGGCTGACGGAAGCCAAAGCTGCAGGCTCCACCCTGAAACCCCGTCCCATCTGTAACTGCGAAATGCGACAACAAAATAGATCACAAACGAAAGAAATGGAGGACAAAAAGCGTCTGGATATAGAGTTCAAATCTACGCTTATAAGGTTTTTCAAGAATTTCCTAGAAAAGATGGATAAGGCCTATGAGGATATGAAAAGAGATCAACTAGAATTAATAAGGAGTCAACAAGAAATGATAAGGGATCAACAAGAAATAAAGAATACATTGTCTGAAATAAAAAATATTCTACAGAGTCCTAAAAACAGAAGGGAAGATCGCAAGAATCAAGTCAAAGATTTGGAACATAAAGAGCCAGAAGACACTCCTCCACAGAAGCTAGAAGGCAAGAGAATCCAGAAAATTGAAGATAATGTAAGAAACCTCTGGGACAACTTCAAGCGAACCAACATCAGAATTATGGGGGTTCCAGAAGATGAGAGAGAGCAAGATATCGAAAACATACTGAAAGAAATAGTGACAGAAAACTTCCCCCACCTGGTGAAAGAATTTGACTTACAAGTCCAGGAAGCGCACAGAACTCCAAACAAAAGGAATCCAAAGAGGACCACACCGAGACACATCATTATTAAAATTCCAAGAGCAAAAGATAAAGAGAGAATATTAAAAGAAGCAAGAGCAAAGAAGGTAGTAACTTATAAAGGAGCACCTATACGATTGTCAGCTGACTTCTCAACAGAAACCATGCAGGCCAGAAGGGAATGGCAAGAAATATTCAAGGTGATGAATAGCAAGAACCTACAGCCAAAAATAAGCTACCCAGCAAAGCTATCACTCAGAATCGAAGGCCAGATAAAGAGCTTCACTAATAAAAAAAAGCTAAAGGAGTTCATCACCACCAAACCAGAATTATATGAATTGCTGAAGGGGGTTCTTTCAGAAGAGAAAGTAAACAAAGATAAAAATTATGAACAACAAATACGTAATTATCAACAAGTGAATCTAAAAACCAAGGAAATTAAAAAAATCTGATGAACAATATTAACTGTTGAATATAATAGAATCAGAGGTATGGAAGGGGAGTGAACTGACGATTCTTGGGGAAAAGGGGAGAGGGGAATGTGGGAAGAGACTGAACATAAACTGTGCACCTATGGATGAGGACAATGGGGAGAGGGGAAAGGGCAGAGGGTGGGGTGGGAACCTGGTGGAGGAGAGCAATGGTGGGGGGGGGAGGGGGAAGGAACATTTGTAATAATATGAAAAATAAAAACTTATTTAAAAAAAAAAAAAAAAAAATAACTCTGATCAATGTGTTAAAGGGTCTAGTGGAAAAGGGAGACACATGCATGGACATATGGGGCAGAGAGATGGCAACTATTAAAAAGAATTTGAATGGAAATGCTAAAAATAAAAAACAACAAAAATCAGAAACAGAGGACTCGCAATGCCCAGCACACCCCCAGCTCAGCAAGTGCTAAGCTGCTGCTGCCACCTTCTCTGTGTGGCTGCCTCAGCAGCCGGCACGGTGACGCCACCCGGGCCACAGCCCGTGTGCGCCGGACAGACGCGGTACCTGGTAGGCGCACTTCCGGTGCAGTTTCTTCTGGTCCTTGTACCACTGCATGAGCTCCTTCATGAAGGTGATCGTCACCTTGCCATCCTCGAGCTTGGGCCCGCTGTACTCGTCCTCGATGGCTAACGCGGGAAGGAAGGAACGGGTCAGTGGCCACAGTCACTGGGGGGGTGGGGGTGGTGGGGGCTGGCTCCCGGGCCCGGGGCAGACCGGCTCTGGCCGCTCAGGTGAAGGGGGAAAGGGTGAGAGATTCCACTCCCCAGCGATCGCCTCGCGGCCTGCTCCTCCCACTGGGGTCAGCCAGAGGCCCTCCCCCACCTCCCTGCCTGCTGCGCCTCTCTCTCCTCTGCCTGTTTGATTTTATAGCACTT
The DNA here is from genome assembly GCF_964339955.1 of Pipistrellus hanaki. NCBI lineage: Eukaryota > Metazoa > Chordata > Mammalia > Chiroptera > Vespertilionidae > Pipistrellus > Pipistrellus hanaki. Next base: position 44,055,960 of record NC_140517.1, on the reverse strand, counting down.
AACGCTGTCAGTCCAGTTGCTGACTAGTTAAGCATCTCTCCCCACTAGGACACCAGCTCCACGAGGGCAGTGCCGAGAACAGGGTCTGGCACAGCCGTGCCCAGCGATGAGCGGTGGCAGAATGAGTGATTATCTGAGTGCCAGGGGACCTGGAGCCCATCAGACCCCGGAGGCCCCCACATCTCCCTGGGGACTCGGGATTCCCAGGAAGGCGGGCAGGGATCGGAGGCACCGCGAGCCCCAGCTCCCACCCGCACTGTGCACAGGGGATGGCGAGGCCACAGGACTGGAATGTTCCGGGCTGGGCGCGGCGGAAACCGGCCGGACTCACTCATGCTCTCGATGTCCAGCGAGTCCACGACGGAGCGCTTGTGCTCGTCGCCCGCGATGGCCCGCTCGAAGGCCTTCTGCTTCACGATCTTGTTGCACTCCTGGTACTTCATTTTGGCATCTTTGTCGTTGGGCTTCACCTTGACCACCTGGGCAGGCAGGGGGAGAGGAGGGAAATGAGGGAGAGGGAGGGAGGTTGGGAGGGAGGGAAGAAGGGAAGAAGGATGGGGAAGGATGGGGGAGGAAGGGAGGAAGGGAGGGAGGGAGGCTCAGACCGAGGAGGGGGCGGACAGCAGTCGGGAGGTGTGGTCTGCCCGGCTTTGGGCCGCCATGCTCTGGGGGGGGCAGCCCCGGACACCTCACCTCCGGGCCTAGGTTTCTGCACCCCCAAACCGGACCACAGGGCCGCTGTGAGGGGCAAACACAGGAACCCACGCTAAGGTCTTAGTAAACCTTAGCTCCATCATTAAAATAAAACTGCCCCATCCGCGGAGCACACGCTCAGCTTCTGGTTCCTGTCAGAAGCAGAGCAGCGGAGGCACACTCTGCTGCCATCATCACCGTCAGAATCGGGTGGGACTGAGAGGAAAGGAGGCGCTGGGTCTAACGTCACGATTATGGCCCAGACTCACTGGGTGACCCTGATCCCCTGAACCTCAGCTTCTTCATCTACAGAACGAAGGCGGTGAGAGGTTCCACCTGCCAAGACTCCTGGGCAGGAGGAAGGACACAGGCGCGGCCAGCCTGCAGGGGCACCCGTTCCCGGCTGGACCCGGGCTGCTGGGAGGTGCAGGACAAGTGAGCTCCCTCAGTGTCCTCTTCTGAAGGGAAGTGGGCCTCAGACCAGGTTACCTGGGTTCGGATCCCAGCTCCACCCATCATCAGAGGAGCAATCTCGGAGGAGCGAGTGTGCCTCTGGCTCAGGGTCCTCTCTGAGAAGAAGTGGCGGGAGCACCTGCCTGCGAGGGCGGCTGTGAGGACTGAACGAACGAGCGCCGAGCAGCGGGTGCCGCTTGCCAGGCCAGTCAGCCCCGCGCCAACGCCGGCGGCTCCTATGGCCCCTTCCCCAGGCTGCGGTGCTGGTTCAACAGCTCGTATGTGAAACGGGCTTTGGGACGCGTAAGTTCTCAGTGACGGGCCCGTCCCCTCCTTTCTCTCCACCGGCTTCCTCCAATCTCAGAAGCACGGAGGGCTGGATGCTGATCCCTGCTCTGCCACTTGCTTGCTGTGTGACCTTGGGCCAGTGACTCCCCCACTCTGAGCCTCAGAGCCTGTGTTACTGTCACTGTTATTAGTGGCCCCACACCCCTGTGCGGGGTGAGGAGGGGCAGAGGGGGCGGCGATGCCCCCTAGAAGGCCTGGCAGAGTGACCAGACGCCTGTGCAGAGGCTCCCTCACTCCCCCGGGGGGCAGCGCGGCTCACCCACGCTGGGCACGGCTGTGCGGCCCAGGCGGGAGGCGGAAGGCGGGCTGCGGCTGGCGGTGGCTTCCTCCCTGTCCGGACAGGCTCAGGCTCGGGCACCCCGCCAGGCAGCTCCACCTGGGCTCTGGGTGCGGTGCGAACCAGCCATCCCCTGGAGCCCTTCCCGGCAGGGAGACGTGTGAGTCCACACCTGGCCTGGCTCAGGAGAACCGCTTTGTCTGCCCGGCACTGCCCGCCAGCGCCCCCGAGGCCCACACGCACCATCTCCCCTCACCCTGGGTCCCGAGGCTGCCCGGCCCAGAACACAGCATTCCTCCCCAGCTCCTCCTCCTCAGGCGGGTCAGGCACCCCTCTGGGCTCCCACCAGCCCCTGGACGGCGGCCCAGCCTGGGGTGGAGGACGGGGACAAGCCCTGACAATGGGAGAGGAGCAGGAGCAGTAATAGAAGCAAAAACACGGCTCATTTTCTGACCCGTTTTAGGTGCCTGACACCGCTGTAAGCAATCGACTTGCTCATTTTATCCCCAGAGGAGCTCTATGCGGTGGCATCGCAATCCCATTTGACGGATGGGGAAACTGAGGCCCAGGGCGGTGTGACCGACCCAAGAAGCCAGGATTCCGTTCCCTTCCGGTGCAGGCTCCTGACTTCTACCACATGTTCACCCCCTGACCAATGCCACCTTCCCCACAGCGCCCTGCACGCCCTCCCCGGGGGCAGTGGCCATGAGCGCCCTCTCTAGGGTCAGGCCTTCCCGGCAGGCAGCCCCACCTCAGGTCTCCCTCAGCTTCTGGAAGGTGGGGAGGGTGCCAGCAGCCCTGCGGAGGTGGCGTGAGGATTAACATCAGGCCCGTCACAGGGCCTAGCAGTGAGCCAGGGCTGGTGCCAGGGCCTGCGGCGCTGCTAGTCCTCGCTCCCTGGGGGAGGGGTCCCTGGGAGGCACCTGGGAGGAAGGCCAGGGATTCAGATCGGAGGGACGGGCGGCCTCTTCAGGACGCGAGGCCGGTTAGGCCAGAACTTCAGACTGAGTTTTTCCTTAAAAAGTGGTGCCTGGGTCGGCTCAGTGCCAGCCTCCTGCTGTGTTTATGTGGCTCTGTCACTGGGGGCCCGGGAGAAGGGGCCTCTCTGTTACTTCCTATCACATTCTCAAAACAAAAGATGTTTTCAGGAGGTGGCACAGCAGCTGGGCCGCTCACGGGCAATGACGCCGGGGTCTGCTGGGGTCGATGACATGGCGGCACAGCACAGCGTGGGATCCCTGGAAGCCGGGGCTGCGTGTGCGCGGGAACGGAAGTCTCCGGGCTTCACAAAGCTGCCCCGGTGCCCACGCTGCTATGTGACACCCCAGCAGGTCTGAGCGGCACCTGGTCACCACACTCCCACACCTCACCACCTGGTCACCACACTCCCACACCTCCCGTCACATCACGTGGGAGCAATCAAGACCGCAAATGGCCTCTCATTAGTTCAGGTCAGATTTTTGCCACCAAATGAGTTGCTCAAATTTACTGGAAAAACTGGTTTTCAGCATGGCCTGGGTTTGGAACTGAGGGAGAGAGACTGTAGACTGGGGGCAGGAGACAGGCCCCAAGGCAAGTGCTCCCGCCCTCCCGGGACCTATTGACAATGAGATGGCCATTATGATTATCTATAATGACAGAAGAACAGATAATGACAAGATAACTGGTACCGCCCAAGCCCGAGGGAAGCCAGGTTTCTTGGGCGGACACTCCACTTCAGTGTGACACAGGGTTCTCGGCCCATAGGTGGAGACCCTCTAGTGAATTCATTCAGCCAACACTCCTCTGGGGAGGGGAGAGGAGGGAAGGGAAGGGAAGGGGAGGAAAGGGGAGGGGAGAGGAGGGGAGGGGAAAGGAGAGGAGACCGCCCTTGAGTACACTGCCTGAGCTGAGGGCAAGCCCTGCGCCAGGAACCTGGTGCCCACGGCCAACACCCGGTGGTCAGGAGCCTGACTCTGGAAGCAGACCATCGGCTCCTGCTGGGGGGTCTCGGGGGAGTGACCTCTCTCGGCCTCGGCTTCCGCACTGTAAGTCAGGACAACAGGCCCAAAGCACAGGGTTGCTAAGAAGATCACGAGAGTTATTAGGGCATTACGGTCCCAACCGTGGTGGACACTGCCCTGGGTTTGACTCTGACTAGCCCTGTGATATCACATGTCCTCACCTTAGCACAGGCCTGCATGGGCTTGTAAGGCAGACACACGTTCACCTGACTGCGCAGGGTCCACTGTAAGAACCCGAATGCAAACCATATTCACACCCAACCCAACCCATCCCAGAACGGGGCGAGGAAGGCGTGCGGAGGGTCCCCCAGACCCAGCCGGGCCCAGGTGACCAGCTGAGCTCCCGGCAGACGGGAAAGGACCAGGAAGAGGACCAGTGAAGGGCAGGGCATCCTGAAGCAAGGGTCCCTGTGGGAAGATGAACTTGGAGATGAGGGAGGCTGGGGCCCATGGAGAGGGGAGCTGGGTACCCGAGGCCTTAGAATGCAGACCCCGCCAGCTCCCGGGCCCTCACACAGCGCTTCCCATGGGCCTTGGGGGTCCCCCAACACCGAGTGCTAAGTGGGGCAGATCCTACTCCGATGGACCGATCTTCTCTAATCCTCACAAGGTCACTGAAGCGCCCCCCCCACCCCCCGCCCCCCCAGAGCTGCGCAGTCCGAGCTGGGCATCCCGGCCGGGGGGCTGGTGCCTCAGCTGCGCCAATGCCTGCAGGCTCCGGCTCACAGTAAGAAATACGTATTTCATGTCACACCTCACACACATGTAAATGCACATAAATGAACATTTTTTCACAGAACCATATATACACAACCTTCTCCAAATATTGACCTTTCTTCTTCTTTATCATATTTGATGAAATGGTCTCAAACTATGACACTCTCTTCACAGCCTCGAACGGTTGCCAGCACAGACTCTGGGTTCACGTCCCAGCTCTGCCACTTCCCTGCGGGGTGAGCTGGAGAAGGGGCGCCCCCTCTCCAGACCCGCTTCCTTCCTGTAAACGAAACGGAACTCACGCACGCCAAGAGCTCATACAGAGCTGGGCCCCCGGTGAGCACGCGGATGCAGATGGGGAAACTGAGGCTGCGAAAGGAAAGGCCCTCCGCCAGGGGCCCAGCTGCTGAGGCAGAACCTTGGGCTTGTTTGTTGAACCAAGGTCACAGCTTGGCCCCACCCCCAAAGGTGCCCAGACCCGAGAGGGGGCCTGGCACACCCTCCATGAGCCACGTGTCATAAGACAGCTCTGGAGGGTAGGAGGGAGACTGGAGGCGGAGCAGCCCCAGGGTCTGGCCCCTCTGCCTGCACCCAGAGGCTGAATGGAGAAGGGTGACCAGCCCGCGGGCGTGAGGGTGGCTGGCCAAGGGTGGCCCCGGCCCAGAAGGCTCTCGGGCTCCTGTGGGGACTCTCCGATGCTGCAGGCAGAGCCCCCACAGTAAGGCTGGTGTGGCCCCACCTCAAGGTGATTTGAGAAAGACTGTGAAACCTCCCCCACCACGACATCCACAAGGCCGGGATCAAGTTGTACACACAGGACGGCTGGCCCGAAACCATCTGTGTCACGGAGAAGGCGAGGCCAGGGCCGTCGGGGCCAGAGCACGAGAAGAACCCTGCGGTCAGATCTCTTTCAAACGCCCCCTAGGACTCCCCGCCCTGACCCGGAGCCCTCCCAAAGCCCTGCCCCCACCCACCCCCACTGTCCTGGGTTTTTCATTACTGAGCCCCCCAGCCCCCATGACCTTTACTCACTCCACACCACTGAGCCCACAGCCCCTCCTCTTGTCACCCTTCCCGATGAGGGAGGACACACCAGGGACAGGGGAGGACTGACGAGGAATGGCTTGGGAGCCCAAGCTAACAGGACTCTGTTCTGCTGGTCCCTTCCTCATCCTGTGGGGTGTCACCCAGCACCCTCCTCCATTCTGTCCCTGTTTCTAAACCACCTGCTCCCTGCACACCTCTGCCCGCACCCTGACGCAGGTGTCTTCCGGCCCAAGGTGTGGTTCAGCTTTCACTGGGTCTGAAATGCACCCTCCACCGAGGCCAGCGGCCAGCAGCCAGGCCGGGCGGTCCGACAGGATCCCTCCCACTGTGGCCTATGCCCCCAGCCCCCCCTGGCCGCCCCCCTACACGGCAGAAGCTGCTCAGCGTGTGCAGGAGGGAAATGAAGGAGGGTGCGTGTATATTGAGGGCAGAGTAAGAATCCACAAATACTGACTGAGCCACTGCGGGACGCACCATTCCAATGAACAACAAACGAACCCCGACTCTCAGGAAGCTAACTCTCTGAGGCGGGGGCGGGGGGGGAACGGGACGGGACGGGACACACACGACGACGACAGGCCGGGCTGCCTGGGTTCAAATCCCAGCTCTGCGATCCTCCCACCAGCTGCATGTTGGGGGGCAGGTGCCTTACCCCCCAGGGCCCCATCTGTACTATGGGTAACCACAGTTGCCACCTCACAGAGCCACATTCCTTCGGCCAACGGGCGTGAAAGCTGCCGAAGGGGCCTGGCAGGAAGGCGTGTACTCTGGGCCCTTCCAGCTCTCAGTATTTTTTTTTTTTTTTAATATATTTTATTGATTTTTTTACAGAGAGGAAGAGAGAGGGATAGAGAGTTAGAAACATCGATGAGAGAGAATCATCGACTGGCTGCCTCTTGCACACCCCCTACTGGGGACGTGCCCGCAACCAAGGTACATGCCCTTGACCGGAATCGAACCCGGGACCTTTCAGTCCACAGACCGAGGCTCTACCACTGAGCCAAACCGGTTTTGGCCCAGCTCTCAGTATTACTGTCATCAGAGCAGTGACAGCGGGAGCGGCAGGCGACTGAGGGGTCCCGTCCCTCATCACAACACCCGCCCCCTCCCCCGCTCTTCCTCTGGGGCACGTCACCCCACTCCAGCTCCCCCTGCACGTGTCCTCAGCTGCACGGATCCTGTTCACAGGCTCTCCTCTGAACCGCCAGCTCCACCGAGGAAAGGCTGTGGCCCTCCCTCGGCAGAGAGGACAATCCCCACGACAGCACCTGTCCCAGAACACTGACCGTGTCTGAAACACTCGGAAAGCAGAGGCTCATTCACTCTTCATGGCAACCCCCAGAGGCAGGCCCACTGCGCTCCCATGTCACAGACATGGAGGAGGCGGCACAGGGGCCAGGCGGCTGGCCCAGGTAACCCAGAGAGTGACGGCAGAGCCGGGATATGACCGAGGCAGTGGCTCCGGGACAAGGGCCTCTGCATTTGTGGATGAGGAGGTGCTGAGTAACTCGTGCAGGGCCCTCTCCCTCCCCTCTGGACACGCACAGCGCACACCTCCGCCTGCCCGCCCGCCGCCCGCCGGCCCTCGGCATCCACTGGCCCAGGGGCTGGCCTGCTCCGAGGCCTGGCTCACCGTCTCGTAGTCGCGCAGGGCGGCTCGGAACTTGCCCAGCGCCATGTTGCTGGCGGCCCGGCGGTAGTAGCCCTTGATGTACTTCTTGTCCATCTCGATGGCCCGCGTGGCGTCGGCCAGGGCGTAGCCGTAGCACTCGGTGCGCAGGTAGGCCAGGCTGCGGTTGCCATAGTAGATGGCATTGCTGGGGTTCAGCTCGATGGCCTGGCTGTAGAACTTGATTGCGTTCTCGTAGTCCTTGGCTGGGGAGACAGGGGAGGAGGAGGAGGCATGAAGCAGGGCCGCTGCCCCCCGAGCAAGAGCAGGTCCTAGGGTGGGGATTGGCCCAGTCCCCCCATTCAGAGGGGGAAGCTGAGGTCCAGAGCTGAGCTCAGCGATGTCTCTTCCGCCGGCCCCCCTTTCCTGTCCCACTGTCCCACACCTTGTCTCCTCATGACCCGATCTTCAGGACCAAGGTCATTTCCAGGCCATGTGGCCCTTCTTCCAGGACCTCAGGAGGGTCTCACTGAATCCACGCCCCCCCCCCCATGGCCCAGGGAGGACATGCTCCTGAGATATAAACCAGCAAACGTGACTATGCCCTGCGCCCCTCGACTGTCCGCCCCTCAAAACAAGGACACAGGCCCAAAGAGGGCCTAGAACACCAAGTGGGGAAGAAGGAAACCACTCGGTCCTCAGTAAGAAGGGGACATATCAGCCAAGACCCAAGAAAGGGGCGAACGAGACTGGAGAAGAGTATTCTTGACAAAAGGGACAGCGGGTACAGAGGCGCAGGAGGGTGGGGTGGACAGTGAGAGGCTGCTGAGGCTGGGGCAGAGTGAGCTGGGGCAGGGTGCAGATGAGGGCATGGGGCTGGCAGGATAGATCCTGAAGGCCACGGCCACAGTGGGATCTGGACATTGTTGTTCCAGGTATGGGCCAAGAGGATGCGACCTGGCCAAGGGTGAAAGATCAACTTTATTTAGAATGAGCTATCATTGCCCTAACCGGTTTGGCTCAGTGGATAGAGCGTCAGCCTGCGGACTGAAAGGTCCCGGGTTCGATTTCGGTCAGGGGCGTGTGCCTTGGTTGCGGGCACATCCCCGGTGGGGTGTGTTGCAGGAGGCAGCTGATTTATGTTTCTCTCTCATCCATGTTTCTAACTCTCTCTCCCTCTCCCTTCCTCTCTGTAAAAAAATCAATAAAACATATTTAAAAAAAATAAAATAAAATGAGCTATGGTTGTGCCCTGCACATCTCGACCCGTGGAATCCTCGCATCTCCATGGCATAAGCACCATCTGCTGCTCACTTTACAGATGAGTCATTAGGTCTTTTTCAAGGTCAAACAGCCAGTCTGTATTGGCAAAGCCAGGCTCAAGCCCTCCCTTGAGGCCTTTCGACAGGCAGAAGACCAAGGCCTGTTAGAACTACGGGCCACACAGGGAACCCTCATAACAACCCTTCACGGAACCCCCATAACAACCCTGAGGACAGCTGCAGCAGCCCCATCTTCCAGGTGAGGGGACTGAGGCTCACTGAGGCAGAGCCCATGATCGAGGTGACACCACAAATGGCGGGCGGGGATTCTGGGCCAGGCCAAGACCCAGATGCCCCCCCCCACCCTCCACCCCCGGAAGCCCCTGCGGGACCTGGCACAGGGGCAGGTGGCCGAGGCCCCGTCCCTGGCTCTGACTCTTATTAGCCGAGTATCCTCAGACGCCTTGAGAGCGCCCTCTCAATACCTGGCTTACAATGGAAGTTCCTGCCCTAACTCCCACTTTACTTTCTCCCGAGTCATCTGATAAGCCAGCAGATTTTTGTTTGTTGTTCGCTTATAATCCATCTCCCCAATTTCAAGTTAAGCCCCATGAGGGCAAGGGCCTTGTTTGTCTTACTTCTCTCTCTCTCTTTTTTTTTTTTAAAATATATTTTTTATTGATTTTATACAGAGAGGAAGGGAGAGAGATAGAGTTAGAAACATCAATGAGAGAGAGTCATCGATCAGCTGCCTCTTGCACACCCCCTACTGGGGATATACCCGCAACCAAGGTACATGCCCTTGACCGGAATCGAGCCCGGGACCCTTCAGTCCCTAAGCCGACGCTCTATCCATTGAGCCAAACCAGTCCCGGCGGTCTTACTTCTTTTTGAGTCCTTGCCCTGTCTAATATACAGCACCCCTCAGGCCTGCCTCCCCTGGGCTCACAGTCCGGTGGGGACTGGGATGGGGACAATACACAGATCCATCCCCATAATGTGATCATCGATCATCGAGAGGGCTGAGGGCTGGGAAGCCAGAGGGGGTATCGAGCTGAGACCCGTAGGGTGAGAAAGAGTGAGCCGGGTAAAGAAGTAGAATGGAATAGGGTTCCAAACTCCATGGATAGTTCTGGAAGGGTGGGAGGGCAGGAGACAAACTAACCCAATAACCAACACTGGAGAAAAAAGAAAGCAGTCCTAGGGAGATGGCCAGGAACAATATAACAGCGATGCCTTTTGCGGGCTAACATCTTGCAGTCTTTTAATGCTTGATGTTCCCTCCCTCAGGAAGCCCGCCTTGACCCTCAGGCTGGGTCAGGCACCCCTCCAGGCTCACCTACCCCAGCCCTGCACACCCCATTCTGGATTGTCACTGTAAGTGAGGAATGTGTCCCCCCCAGGACTGTGAGCCCTGGTGGGCGGGCCCAGGACTTCCCCGAAACAAGCAAGGGCAGAACCCACCCTCCCTGGAATGCCAGTCCTCGAAGACTCCTTCCGGCTCCCTGGCGGGGCTCCAGAGGCCGGCCGGCCAGCTCTCCTGCCGGGCGAGGTGTTACTGAATGGCCGTCTGGCGCGGGGCAGAAGCCTGGTGTCTGAGCATCTGGCTCCCAGCTCTGCGGACCCAGCCACGAGACCTCGGGCAGAGGGCCTCTCCTCTCTGAGCCTCAGCTTGATGATCTGAAACGTGGGGTCACCAACAGCCCCCCTGCTCCTGGGGTAGTTGGCTAAACGAACTCATGTATGAAATGTGGCCACAGCAGATACTTGAGAAAGAAGCAAGTGAATGACTAAGTGAAGAGAAGGAGAATGGGGCAGAGGACACAGGAGGGGCCGCTCCTGCACACAGCTGCCCCAAGACACCACCGCGTCCCGGGCCTGTCTGTGCGTTTAATCTGAGTGCATTTAATGAAGACAGTCCCCGGGGCAGAGACGAGGAAGGAGACGGGCACAGAGAGGCTGTGTTTGGTCACACAGCAGGGAAGAGGAAGAAGGAAGATTTGGGGGCTGATGGGCCCAGGGAGAGGGGAAGGGGGCTGAGACATCAGGGACAGGGCTCTGCCAGGGCCTCTGGAATGGAGCCAGCCTCGCTGGGGGAGAGGTGGGTGTGGGCGCCCCCCCCCCCCCCCAGCAGGGGGCCAGGGGAAAGCCTGTGGGAGCCCAGAGTGCGCGAGGAAGGAGGATATCCGGGCTCCGCTGCTGCTCACACTCAGACCTTGGCACGTGGTTTCACTTCTGAGCCTCAGCTTCCTCTATAAAGCAGGCGGGGCCGCTCCTACCTGCCGCCCGCCTGGGGCTCCAGAGAGGATTGCACAAAGCGTGTACCTGGCCACCACAGGGGCTCAATTAGGGGAGCTGTAATTACTCTCTTTATTGTTGTCCCAGAGGCCAGGGCCTGTGCCTGCTGCTGCCTGCCCTGCAGAGAAGGGCCTGGCCCAGGAGGGCGGCCTCCATGCCAGCTCACCGCCCGGACCTCTGCCTGCCCGCCCAGCCCAGGGCTCCCCACAACTCAGGTCCCAGGCCCCGAGGGGCGAGGGGCACCTCCCAATTGCTCACTGTTTTCCAGAATTCTTACTCTGCCTCAGGATCAACCCCCATCCATGCTGCTCCTCCCAAGCCCCATGTCAGGGGTCACACCACCTTCCATGTCATCCCCCAGCTGCAGAGGGGGCTCTATCCGGACACCTCCCGACCCCCCAGCCCCCGCAGCCAGGCCCTCACCACGCTCTGTCAAACTCTAACCTATTCATTTCAGTCCCTTCCCATCGAACCTGGCCTGGCCTCCATCCCTCAGGCCCAGGGCCCCGCCCCTGCAGTCCCGCCCCCCAGAGGGGTTTCCAAAGCACAATCCTGACCGTGCCCCCTCCCTGCTCAGAACGAGCCACAGCTCCCCGGAGTCCTGGGCGAAAGCTGGGTTCCTCTCTGCAGCCTCACCAACACCAACTCCTCCGCCTCTCACACTCCGGCCCCACTTCCTGCCTCAGTGCCAGGCCTTCGCCATCGGTTCTCTGCCATCGGTTCTCTGCCCGGAGTTCCCTCTTCCCTCCCTCCAGGCAGCCACTCTGAAACCTTTCTAGAGTTAGTTCCCGTCTCTCCAGCCTGGTCAGCAGCTCCACCGCCTTTCGCCTGGCCACAGTTCCGGTCTCCAGGCTGACCCTGTGTCCAAGCTTCACAAGGCAGCGGGGGGAGCTTTTCCAAATACAAACCAGACCACGCTGCTCCTCTCCTAGAACCTTCCACGGCTCCCTCCCCCCCAGGATGCCATCCGTTCTCCCTGACCCGGACTTCAGGGCTCCCCCTCCTCACCTCTCACCAGTCCCACCTCCTCCCTCAGCCATCACACTTCCCCACTCTGACTCTGTCTGTGCTCCCCTGAAGGCCAATTCTCCCCAGGGGCTCTGATTCATTCCACTCCCCACCCCCTGCCCCACGACTTTGTTGCTGCAATTCTCCCCTCTCTCCTATAGGATCAATTCTCCCCTCTCTCCTATTGGATCAATTCTCCCCCCCCTCTCCTATAGGATCAATTCTCCCCCCTCTCCTATAGGATCAATTCTCCCCCCTCTTTCCTATAGGATCAATTCTCCCCCCTCTCCTATAGGATCAATTCTCCCCTCTCCCCTATAGGTTCAATTCTCCCCCTCTCCTATAGGATCAATTCTCCCCTCTCCCCTATAGGATCAATTCTCCCCTCTCTCCTATAGGATCAATTCTCCCCTCTCCCCTATAGGATCAATTCTCCCCCCTCTCCTATAGGATCAATTCTCCCCTCTCCCCTATAGGATCAATTCTCCCCTCTCCCGTATAGGATCAATTCTCCCCTCTCCCCTATAGGATCAATTCTCCCCCCTCCCCTATAGGATCAATTCTCCCCCCTCCCCTATAGGATCAATTCTCCCCCCTCCCCTATAGGATCAATTCTCCCCCCTCCCCTATAGGATCAATTCGCTCTCACATGCACCAGAGCCTACTCTCTTCCATCCTTCAAAAAAGCAGCTCCCTCCTCCACTATCCACTCCCCTTAAGAACCAAAACCCGCCGAAGCCGGTTTGGCTCAGTGGTAGAGCGTCGGTCTGCGGACTGAAAGGTCCCGGGTTTGATTCCGGTCAAGGGCATGTACATTGGTTGCAGGCACATCCCCGTTGGGGGGTGTGCAGGAGGCAGCTGGTCGATGTTTCTCTCCCATCGACGTTTCTAGCTCTCTATCTCTCTCCCTTCCTCTCTGTAAAAAAAAAAAAAAAAAAATCAATAAAATATATTAAAAAAAAAAAGAAAAAAAAGAACCAAAACCCTCAAACACTGTCCACATTTGCTGTCTCCACTTCCACACCTCCCGTTCCACCTTCAGGGTCCTCCTAGCTGGCCACCATCCCCATCCTTCCCCAGAGCCTGCTCTGGTCAAGGCCGCCATCAACATCCCTGGAGCCAAACCCAGTGGTCGGTGCTGTGCTCACCAGCCCCCTCCTCCTAGAAGCACTCTCCTCTCTCATCTTCCCTGACACTCTCCCCGGTTTTCTTTCTACTCCGCCGACCGCCCCTCCTCTGCCTCTTCCTCTTCTGTTCTGAACAGGAGAATTCCTCAAGGTTCCGTCTTTGGCCCCTTCTCTTCCCGGCTAACCCCCTCCATTCCCAACGGGTGCTGTTCTATCCATAGGCGGATCCTCTCCCAGGAGCTCCACGCTGGCCTATCCATCGACTCAGTCTCCTCTTGGATGGCTGAGCACAATCCAAACCACCCCGAGCTGGTCTGGCTCAGTGGATAGAGCGTCAGCCTGAGGACTGAAGGGCCCCAGGTTCAATTCCAATCAAGGCCATGTACCTTGGGTGTGGGCACATCCCCAGTAGGGGGTGTGCAGGAGGCAGCTGATCCATGTTTCTTTCTTTCTTTCTTTCTTTTTTTTTTTTTAATATATTGTATTGATTTTTTACAGAGAGGAAGGGAGAGAGAGATAGAGAGCTAGAAACGTCGATGAGAGTGAAACATTGACCAGCTGCCTCTTGCACACCCCCTACCGGGGATGTGCCCGCAACCAATGTACATGCCCTTGACCGGAATCGAACCCGGGACCTTTCAGTCCGCAGACCGACGCTCTACCACTGAGCCAAACCGGCTTCGACTGATCCATGTTTCTTTTCTCTCTCATCAATGTTTCTCTCTCTCCCTCTCCCTTCCTCTCTGTAAAAAAAAAAAAAAAAATCAATAAAAAAAAAAAATATTTTAAAAAAAATCCAAATCAGTCTTTGCAACGACTTACAAAACCTACATGACCTGGCCCCTGTCCTAACCGCACCTGTATCAGTCTCCCCACCAACGTGCTCAAGGTCCAGGCGCACCAGTCTCCACTCATTTCCTACCTCAGGCCTTTGCACCCGAGGCTCCGCCCACCAGGAGCACTCCCTCCCCGGTTCCGCTCAACTTCAAGGCCTTCTCAGTGAGTCCTCCCCGGACCACCTAAATATGCAGCCTCCAGCTCCTCAACCCTCATCATCTTCTTCACACTGGTCCCCCCACCCCCCACCCCCACCCCAAAGCACTCATCACAACTTCTAAGCATTTTGTTAATCTGTGCAGCAACTCATTGCTTGATGCTCCTGCTAAATCCAAGCTGTAGAGGGGCAGGGCTGCCTCTCCCTCACGGGTTGCTACCTCCCCAGAATCTAGCACGGTGCTTAGCACACAGCAAGTGCTCCACAACATGCTGAATGAGTGAATGAGTGAATGAATGAATGAGGGCGCCCAATATCTTTCTCTTTCTCCAGACCCTGTCACCCATACTCTCCTTGGGATTCCCCCACCTCTACTCCCAGGGCCTCCCCACACCTCCTACTTCCTCGTCCCTCCATTCTAATGATCTCTATTCCTCGACCCCCACGGTTCTCTACTGAGACTGTACCCCCCTCGAGCCCCCGCATGGCGCCCCCCACCCCAGGTCTCCCCACTGGGCAGCGCCATCCCTTACCCCGCCGCCCCACGTCACAACCTGACAGCGTCCTCTGCAGGTGTCGCCACAGCCTAGCAGCGCTCGGGGGTCTCCCATGTGGTGGAACCCTCGTTCCCCTCCCCCCGCCTCCCGCCCCACAGTGGGTGGCGCCCCCCTCAGTCTCCATAGTGAGCAGCATCCGCTCCGCCCGCCACTTTCAGGCGTATCATCACCTTTTCCCTCAGCAGCTCCCTCTGCCGCCCCCGGGCAGCGCCACCCCGGGCCTCCCCGCGCCGGGTCCCCGGGCAGTGCCGGGCCCGGGCGGGCGCCGGCTGCCGCGCCGCGTTGCCATGGTTCCGCGCGCGGGCCCCGGCGCCCCTCGACCTGGGCAGCTCCCCACCCCCTCCCCCTCCGCCACCCCCAGGGCGGGCGCACCTTTGAAGTAGTCGTTGGCCTGCGTCTTGAGCTCCTCTGCCCGCTTCAGGGCGCCATCAGCCGGGGGTTCGTCTTGGGGGGGCTCAGGACACTCAGCCCGCTCGCCCTCCGCCATCGCCATGCCGCAAAGCGACCCCCGCCCTGGCAACAGCCGCTAGCGGCGCCCGGCCTGAGCGTCGCGAAGGAGTGCCGGGTTCCAGCCGCCGCTGCCGCACAAGTGTCGTAAAGCGCGGGCCCGAAGGCCCCCTTGGCGCGCCTGCGCAGGTCTCTCTCTGGCCGCGGAGCGCGCGGAGGGCACGGTGTCCACGGGGTCCTCCGGCGTCGCCCTTCCTAGGATAAGCCACAGGGGAAGGGTGAAGGGGGCGCGCGGTGGGGAAGAGGTCCCCCCACGTTCCGAGACGGAAGAGCCGGGGGCGGGAAGCGGATTGGGCCGCCGTCTCCCGGGGTCGGAGGGTCAGGCCGCTGGTGCGTGCGGCTCAGGCCGGGCTGCGCCGAGCCCAACGCGGAACCCGAGCCGGGAGTCCAGCCCCGCGGTCAGTTACCTCCGTGACCTTGAACACCGACTCCTCTCCTCTCTGGGGCTTGTTCCCCCTCTCTGAAAAATGGGTGGTTTCTCAGACTAAAGTTCCAATCTCCGGGGTCAGTGTTTCTAAAACCTAAGTTATTAACCTAAGGCCCCCTAATCCTGAGCAAGGCTCTGTCTCCCTTCTTTCTCATCGCACTCCCTCCCATAGGTCCTTATACCTCTAGGAGGAAATTTGAGGACTTTCTGATGGCCTAAGAGGCCTTGTATAGTCGAACCGCATGCAACATGTCCAGACGCCATCCGCATACATGGTACACACTTGCGGACCATCCTTTTCGCCCTCGACCGCTCCCGGTGCCAAACTGTAGTTGAATCCTTTAGGGCGCGGCCCTGGCTCCCTCCCAGAAGTGCACGGTATCCCACCCCCAAATCTAATTGTGGCTGACAGTTAAAGATCACCCCATAAGAGACTAGTCTCTTCTCCATTTTACAAGTGAGGTCACAGATTTGCAGAGGTCAGTGCACTTACCCAAGATCATACAACAACAAAAAGTGGCAGAGCCAGGACTTGAACCTGTCCCACCTGATTCCTGGGCTCTGAGTTCCTGCTGTGCTGCTCCAGAGCCCACCTTGTGGGATACATTTTGTTGTGTTTTATTAGTCTTCACAGGAGGATATTTTTTTCTATTGCTTTTCAGAGAAGAGAGTGGAAGGAAGGTAGAGGGAGAGAGAGAGACATCCATGTGAGACACATGGAATGGCTGCCTTCTGCATGGGCCCTGACCCGGGGTGGGGAGCAAACTAGCAACCCAGGTACCTACACTTGACAGGGAATCGAACCCACAACCCTTTGGTGTGTGGACTGATGCTCTAACCGCTTATACCACCAGCCAGAGCAGTTTTTGAGAATCTTTTGGTGTCTGTGTGGGTAGGCTGCCCTGATGGATATAAATTCTGGATTCAAGTTCAGCTAAGCCCTTCCCAGCTCTATGACCTTGGGCAAAATCACCTTCTCTAAACCTGTTTTATCCTCTGTAAAGTGGAGATCATCATCATGCCTATTGTGTAGGCTTAGAGGAGAGTCATCGTGTGAGTCATGTGTGGCAGAGGGCCTGACACAGAGTCAGAGCTTTTTACATTCACTCCATTGTAAACATTCCGAGTGGACAGAGTGCTTCGAGCTGTGATGGGGACTGGGGCACTGGAGGCTGTGGGGGGATCTCGCCCAGCTGGGACAAGCAGGAAGGCTTTCTGCAGGAGGGGATGTCTGAGCCTGCATCTGAAGTATGAGGAGATGCACAAGGGAAGAGAGGGGCAGGGTGAAAGCTATTTAGGGCAGAGGGAGCAGCAAATGCCAAGTCTTGAATGTGGTTTTTATCCCTTTAAAATATTCCCATGTGGCCGAGACTGGTTTGGCTCAATGGATAGAGCGTCGGCTTGGGGATTGAAAGGTCCCGGGTTCGATTCCGGTCAAGGGCATGTACCTTGGTTGTGGGCACATCCCCAGTAGGGGGTGTGCAAGAGGCAGCTGATCGATGATCCTCTCATCGATGTTTCTAACTCTCTATCTCTCTCCCTCTCTGTACAAAATCAATAAAATATTAAAAAAAAATATTCCCATGTGGAATGCCGGAAAGGGATTATGAGGGTGATACACAGAGACATGTCAGAAGAGGCACAGCCGTCTGCACGTGAATCTACAGACTTGCAATCACACACACACACACACACACACACGTACAGAAAATCATGTCAGACAGACATCAGTACATAGAATTATAGTGTCAAACAGTTCTATGCATGTACACAGAATATTACCACACAAACCAAAAAAAATAAATAAAAACCAAACGAATCACAAGACACTCAGAAACACAGAAGCCCGAAGTAACTAGAAATACATTAGGCAAAGTATTTCATACAAAAGTATTTCACTCATACTAATACATACATGTAGAAGGAATGACAACGCCCTCCTCACACAGGTTCATAGAATTATGTCACAAAGACACATATATGGTACGACAACATCACCAGACACGTTACATAGACCCACATAGGAGCAGAGTCACACTCGTGTATACAAAAAATCACAAAGTGATGTGGACACCTGTCACCCAGGGCAACCACACCCCCTAAAGTAAACCACAGATGAGCCCACACACAGAGTTCTGGTGCCTACCAAGGCGAGGTCTTTATGGCGGTACAGAGATCAGTGGGGTTCAGAGCCAGTGTGGCTGGCCCAGTCCCTTCCCGTCCCCCAGTCTAGCACAGTTTTATGTACGGAGGGCCCTGTGGGAGGGGGGGGGGGCGAGGGAGACCCTTCTCCTCCTATAGCACCAATCTGGACAGGCAATTCCCTGAAAAACAAAGTGAAAAGTGCCCCTCAGACAGGGGGTGAATTGGGCTGAGGGAGGAAGACCAAGAGTAGCACCATTGTAGAAGGGGGTCTAGGGATACACGAGTGGTGGCAGAGAACTGAGGAGTCTTCGCCTCTCTCCCCACCTCTAGATACGTGGATAGGGCTGTGCGTGTGCCTGGGCAGCGGGGGAGGTCTGGATTGTGAACCCCCCAAAGAGGGTGAGAGTGTCCTAGGTTCCCCACATTCCTGCGGTAAAATAAAAGTAAATGCATTATCTGGAGGGCTGAGGTGGGGAGTCGAGAAAAGTTAAGGATATGAGATTGAGAATGGAAAGTTCTGAGCATGAAGTCCGCAAGAAGAGAAACCTGGAGGATAGAGATCTTGAAGTGAGAAGACTTAAGAGTAGGGTTCTAACTGGTGGCTCAGTGGTAAGGGCATCAGCCAGGCACCTAAGGGGTTCTGGTTTTTTGTTTGTTTTTTTTTTTTAAACAAATTATATCCTAGAGGCCTAGGGCATGAAATTTGTGAAAGAGTAGGTCTCCACCAGGCTGCTGGCACTGGCTTCCCTCTGGCACCCGGGACCTGGGTTTCCCTCGCAGCCCTGGCCTTCTTGGGAGGGACCTCCAGCCTAATAAGGATAGTGTGCTTTTATTATTATAATTGATTTCAGAGTGGAAGGGAGAGGGAGAAAGAGAGAAACATCAATGATGAGAGAGAATCATTGATGGGTTGCCTCCTGCACACCCCACACTGGGGATCGAGCCAGAAACCTGGGCATGGACTCTGTTAGGGAACTGAACTGTGATCTAGTTCAGCGTTTTTCAACCGCTGTTCCGCGGCACACTAGTGTGCCGCGAGATGTTGCCTGGTGTGCCGTAGGTGCAGACAAGACAAGAATTTTATAATTTTTCACTATTTTGTTTACTTAATATTTCATAATAAAGTAATTATAAAATACTTTCTTTGTGTTTATTTGATTCCTATTCAAGAGAATTACTTTATATATAGTCAATATAGGCACAGAGTTAAATTTTTTAACATTTTCTAATGGTGGTGTGCCTCGTGATTTTTTTCATGAAACAAGTGTGCCTTTGCCCAAAAAAGGTTGAAAAACACTGATCTAGTTTATAGATTGACGCTCAACCAGTGAGCCACACCATCCAGATTGGGGTTCAGTTTGATTCCTGGTCAAAGGCAAGTTACCTGGGATGCAGGTTTGCTCCCTGCTCCCTGGTCAGGGCAGGTGCAGGAGGTAACCAGTCAATGTGTCTCTCTCCCATTGATTCTCTTTCCCCTTCTCTCCCCTCTCCTCCCTCCCTTCCACTCTCTCTGAAAAGCCATGGGAAAAAAATATCCTCAGGTGAGGATTAAAAACAAGAAAGAGGGTAGGAATGGGGCAAGTTGAGTGGAGTGAGAAGACCAAAATAAAGTTAGGTGGTTGGAGTTTGGAATCAGGGAGGCAAGAATTGTAAGATTCGGGACTAGAGAAATCTATAGGATGAGGTTCGGATTCTAGAATCATAAGCATTTGGAGGCTGAGTTCTATAATCAGAATTTGGGTCTGAAATCAGGCAGCTGTGAGACCTAGCACCAGAAGAATGTATGCTAATAGTGTAAGGACTAGAATTAGAGAAAGCCTGAAGACCAAGTTCTAGAGGGGTTTTGGAGTCATATGATCTAGAATCAAGAGTTGGGAGTTGTAAGGTCTAGAATCAGAGAAATTTATGAGGCAAGTTCTATAGTCAGAAGATGTTTGAAGTCTGGGTTCTAAACTCAGGGTGATTTGGAATAATAAGATCTGGAGTGAGAGGAAATTAGAGACTGTCTAGGACAGTGGTTGGCAAACCGTGGCTCGTGAGCCACATGCGGCTCTTTGGCCCCTTGGGTGTGGCTCTTCCACAAAATACCACGGCCTGTACAAGTCTATTTTGAAGAAGTGGCGTTAGAAGAAGTTTAAGTTTAAAAAATTTGGCTCTCAAAAGAAAGCTGAATCGTTGTGCCGTTGATATTTGGCTCTTTTAACTAATGAGTTTGCCGACCACTGGTCTAGGAGCAAGGGATTTTATAGTATGAAGTCTGGAATCAGATATGTTTGAGGCCAAGTTCTAGAACAAGAGAAAAGGGAGATAATCAGATCTAGAATCAGAGGGCCCTGGAACTTGCAAGGTCTAGAGGTTGTGTAGTCTAGAACCAGTGAATGGTAGAGGTCATAAGATCTAGAATAAAAAAGAACTAGAGCCCTAACCGGTTTGGCTCAGTGGATAGAGCATCGGCCTGCTCTCAGGTTCGATTCTGGTCAAGGGCATGTACCTTGGTTATGGGCACATCCCCTGTGGGAGGAGTGCAGGAGGCAGCCAAACTGGTCAGGGCCTTACTTTATTCTTTTTTATTTTATTGATTTTTTACAGAGAGGAAGGGAGAGGGATAGAGAGTTAGAAACATCGATGAG
Source organism: Pipistrellus hanaki (assembly GCF_964339955.1). Classification (NCBI taxonomy): domain Eukaryota; kingdom Metazoa; phylum Chordata; class Mammalia; order Chiroptera; family Vespertilionidae; genus Pipistrellus; species Pipistrellus hanaki. Next base: position 44,035,858 of record NC_140517.1, on the reverse strand, counting down.
AGAGAATCATCGATCAGCTGCCTCTTGTACACCCCCCACTGGGGATGTGCCAATATTTCTGACTATCCTTCTCCCCTCCTCTCTGTAAAAAAAAATCAATAAAATATTTTTTTAAAAAAAGAACTAGAGCATGGTGTCTGGTTTTAGAAGTATTGGTTATAAGATCAAGACATAGAGCCCAGCAGGCATGGCTCAGTGGATGAATATCCATCTATGAACCGGGAGGTCATGGTTCGATTCCCAATCAAGGCATATGCCCAGGTTGTGGGTTTGATCAAGCAATGACTCATTATTGATGTTTCTATCTCTCCCTCTCTGAAATCAATAAAAATATATATTTTTAAAAAGACATACAACTCAATTTTCTTCTTTTTGATGAGAAAAGCAAATCTTGAGTGTAGAAAGTTTAAAGGAATGAGCTGGGAATCATGGGATTTAGAAGTTAGAAAGTCTGGATTTGGAACCAAATGTGTTACAGATTAGGAAGAGTAGAGCTAATAGGAAGCATGGGGTTGTGAGGTCCAGAATCAGAGAAAACACAGTTGTAAGATCTGGAACCAGCAGGAATTCGAGAGTGTGACATCTAGAACAAAGGAGTTCACAGGGAGCGGTCTAGAACCAGAGAAAGAGATTGAGTTCTGGAACCAAAGGATTCTGATGGTCAGAGGCTCTAGAGCCAGAGGGAGTTAGAGGCTGTGAGGTCTAGAATCTGACAACTTTGGAGACCATGGGTATGAAAATAGAGTTGAAGGTAATGAAGTGCAGAGTGAGAAAGAGCAGAACGTTGTGAGATCTAGAATCAGAGGGGTTTGGAGGGTGCTAGGCTTACACTAGCCGTGTTGGAGGTTGTGCAGTCTGGAAAGAGAAGGTAGGGAGTTGTGCATTCCAGAACCAGAAAGGTCTGAGGTTGTGCGGTGTGGAACCAAAGAGTCTGAAGTGTGGTCTAGAACTGGAGAAGGCTGGAGGTTGTACTGTTTGGAAGCAGAGGAAGTTGGAGGCTACACCTGGAATAGAAGATTTAAGAATAAAGTCAGGTCGAAACCGGTTTGGCTCAGTAGATAGAGCGTCGGCCTGCGGACTGAAGGGTCCCAGGTTCGATTCCAGTCAAGGGCATGTACCTTGGTTGCGGGCACATCCCCAGTGGGGGGTGTGCAAGAGGCAGCTGATCGATGATTCTCTCTCATCGATGTTTCTAACTCTCTATTCCTCTCCCTTCCTCTCTGTAAAAAATCAATAAAGTAAAATAAAATAAAAAAAGAATAAAGTCAGGCCCTGGCCAGTTTGGCTCAGTGGATAGAACTTTGGCCTGCCGACTGAAGGGTCCCAGGTTCGATTCCGGTCAAGGGCATTTACCTTGGTTGCCGGCACATCCCCAGTAGGGGGTGTACAGGAGGCAGCTGATGGATGTTTCTCTCAACTCTATTCCTCTGTGTAAAAAAAATCAATAAAATATATTTTAAAAAAAAGAATAAAATAATAAAGTCAGTGTCCAGGCAAGTCTGTGGGCAACAGAAGTCCAGAGAGGAGGAGGTAGCCAGGTAGGCAGAGCTGAGTGGCTGCTTGGGAGGCTGAGGGCTCAGTGAGAAGTCACTGGGTGACAGGGGGTGGGGGGCGGGGGGCGGGCGGAGGGGAGGTTGGCCCAGAGGCTCCCCTCCCCATTGACACCTGAGTGGGGGTGTGAAGATCAGAGTCCCACGTTCTTATGGACTCCAGGCAATTCATAGCAATTAAAGACATAGCATGAAAAACCAAGATAAGAACAATAGTAACAGAAAGATAGATGGGAAGAAATGTGATTGATGACGGTAATCAATACACCCCAGGGCCTAGAAACACAGACCCCACCCCTAATTACCCAAAATGAGAGTTGGAGGAAGAAATGAGGTAACCAGTATGAAGAACCCCAAGGAAGTCCTGAGAGACAGAGGAGGAAGGGGCCAGAGACCCCCCTCCCAGAGGTCACTGAGCTGAGACCACCCCGGAGAGCCCCCGGCCGGGGGAGGGGGACAGGGGTGACGACTGAGGTAGGCCCGAGGTGGGCAGGGGCCCTGTTCATTGGCTGCCAGCTTGGAGAGTGGTTGAGGTCCTTTCTGGGAAGAAGAGAGATGGGAAGAGGAGCTGGCTCAGTGGGCCTGGGTCAAGTTCGTCATCGGCTGGAAGTGGCTTTTGGGTTGGCTGGCTTCCTCATCTGGGTAGAGACAGAGCAGTGAAGGGCCCAGGCCTGTGGGGGAAAGTAGAAGGTAAACCAGTGGGGAATTACCACCGCCACCCATCAGCCCTTCTTGACAGTTAAAAGTGGGTGGTGAGCCCTAACCTGTGTGGCTCAGTGGATAGAGCGTCAGCCTGCGTACTGAAGGGTTCCAGATTCGATTCCGGTCAGGGGCATGTACCTTGGTTGAGGGCACATCCATGGTGGGGAGAGTGCAGGAGGCAGCTGGTGGATGTTTCTCTCTCATCCATGTTTCTAACTCTCTATCCCTCTCCCTTCCTCTCTGTAAAAAATCAATAAAATATATATATATATTTTTTTAAAAAGTGGGTGGATGCCGAAACCGGTTTGGCTCAGTGGATAGAGCGTCGGCCTGCGGACCGGGTTTGATTCCTGTCAAGGGCATGTATCTTGGTTGCGGGCACATCCCCAGTAGGGGTTGTGCAAGAGGCAGCTGATCGATGATCCTCTCTCATCGATGTTTCTAACTCTATCTCCCTTCCTCTCTGCAAAAAAATCAATAAAATATTAAAAAAAAAAAAAAAAAGTGGGTGGTGAGGCAGGCATTCCTGGATTCAAATGGCAATTAAGTCTTGGGCCAGTTCTGCTTGTGAGGTGTCCAGGACATTTAGGACAGTCGGTAAGGAGCCAGACTCTACCCGAGTTTGAATCCAGGCTCTGCTATTTACTTGATGTGTGACCTGGGCCAAGGGACTTGACCTCTCGGTGTCTCAGTTACCTCATCTGTAAAATGGGCTGATCACAGTGCGTCTCTCCCAAGATTATCGTGAGGAGTGAATGAGTGAATCCACGTGAAGTGCTCGGACCAGTAACTAGTGCCGCTGCTACCTGGAAAACCGAGATACTTCTCTCTGCCTCATGCATTGAACACTGTAGGAGTCATGACTCTGATTCATCTTCAGAGAAGAGAAACAGCATGCGGCCAGTCACTGAATTTCCCCAGAGCAAACAGGATGTGGGGGGTGGGGGAGGGTGTGAGAGCTGTGCACGTGGCCCGCAGCACCTGTTCCAGGAAGATCCCCCGAGACCCATGATCGGTAAACTGCGGCTCTCGAGCCACATGCGGCTCTTTGGCCCCTTGAGTGTGGCTCTTCCACAAAATACCACGGCCTGGGTGAGTCTATTTTGAAGAAGTGGCACTAGAAGAAGTTTAAGTTTAAAAAATTTGGCTCTCCAGCCAAAACCGGTTTGGCTCAGTGGATAGAGTGTCGACCTGCGGACTGAAAGGTCCTGGGTTCGATTCTGGTCAAGGGCATGTACCTTGGTTGCGGGCACATCCCCAGTAGCGGGTGTGCAAGAAGCAGCTGGTTGATGATTCTCTCTCATTGATGTTTCTAGCTCTCTATCCCTCTCTCTTTCTCTCTGTAAAAAAAATCAATAAAATATGTAAAAAAAAAAAAAAAAAAAAATTTTGGCTCTCCAAAGAAATTTCAATCTTTGATATTAGGCTCTGTTGACTAATGAGTTTGCCGACCACTGCCCTAGACAAAGGGAGGTGGTGACGGCTAGAAAAGACTTCAGCCCATTTTTTTTATTATTAAATAATCCAATAGGAGACCATAAGACCCAGGCGACATTCGGAATAGGCTGTAAACTCCACAGTACTCAGCCAATGAGAAACTGGAAGAGGGACTCCCGCAATATGATAAATATTGCCTGTGCTAGCGAATTCCAGTGTGCCTGCCACAATGGACAGCTCTCGAGGGGAGACACCCACTCGAGTCTGTCGTCTGAATTCGGACAGGTGAGCATTTTCTCGCAACACCTGTGAGCCAGGCACCGGGGACACAGCAGCCAACAGGATGGATGAAACTCTCTAACCTTGTGGGGGCGGCATTCCAGTTCGGGGAGTCGATTAGGTCATGTATGTAAATATAGCACAAATGTTGGCAGGGTGAGTGTTAGATAAACGTTAGCTCTTCCTTTACAAATATATGCTGAAGATCTGCTCTGTGCCCAGCCGCTGGCCAGCCTGGCCCTTGCCTTCCCAGGGCTCACACTCACCGGGAGAAGGCAGCCGATTACCCAATAGCTACACAAGCACCCATGTAAATATGGTCTGTGATGAGTGCTATGAGCCCTGAGCTTAGGAAGTTGGGGGGAGAAGAGGGCGGAGTTTCATGGGAGGAGTAATATTTAATTAGAGATTTAAAGGATGCAGGCAGTCCTAGCCTGTTTGGCTCAGTGGATAGAGCATTGGCCTTCAGACCTCAGGGTCCCAGATTCAATCCCAGTCAAGGGCATGTACCTCGGTTGCAGGCTCCTCCCTGGTTGGTGTGCACGCAGAAGGCAACCCATTGATGTGTTTCTCTCACATTGATATTTCTCTCTGTCTTTCCCTTTCCCTCTTCCACTCTCTAAAAATCAATGGAGCCAACACCAACAAATCAACAAACGACAAGTGTTGGCGAGGTTGCGGAGAAAAAGGAACCCTCGTGCACTGCTGGTGGGAATGTAGACTGGTGCAACCACTGTGGAGAACAGTGTGGAGTTTCCTCAAAAAACTGAAAATGGAACTCCCATTTGACCCAGTAATCCCACTCCTAGGAATATATCCCAAGAAGCTAGAAACACCAATCAGAAAGGATATATACACCCCTATGTTCATAGTAGCACAATTTACAATAGCTAGAATTTGGAAACAGCCTAGGTGCCCGTCAGCAGCTGATTGGATCCAAAAACTATGGTACATCTACACAATGGAATACTATGCTGCCACAAAAAAGAAGGAATTCTCATCATTTGCAGCAACCTGGATGGAATTGGAGAACATCATGCTGAGTGAAATAAGCCAGACAATGAAAGAGAAATACCACATGACCTCATTCATTTATGGATAATAAAGAACATTATAAACTGATGAACCAAAAGATAGATATAGAGACAGTAAAGCAACAAGCAGACTGTCAAATTACAGTGGGGAGGGGAGGGAGATCTGGGGGAGATAAAAGATCAACCGAAGGACTTGTATACATGCATATAAGTACAACCAATGAACACAAAACTCTGGGGAAGGAGGGTATGTATGGGAGGGGGGGGGGCAATGGTACGATATGTACACAGATAGTAATTTAATAAAAAAAATAAAAATAAATAAAAAAATCTACCATTTAAAAAAAATAAAATAAAAATCAATGGGGGGAAAAAAGGAAAAATATCCTTAAGTGAGGTTTAAAAAATAATAATAATAAATTTTTGAAAAATAAAAAATAAAGGATGAAGTCATTAGGCAAAGAATAGGTGGAAAACCATTTCAGGTACCCAGATCAGCACATGCAAAGGCCCTGAGGCAGCCTCCAAAAGCAAGATGATTTCAAAGTCATTGCCATGCCCTATAGAGGCTCTACGTCATGTGCCTTACACCTCCCTCCCCTCCTCTCTGCTCCCACACACTGGTCTTATTTCCCTCAAATAAGACAGATACACCCTCACCCAAGAGCTCTGTATTCACTGTTCCCTCCCTCTGGAATGCACTACCCCGGACACTGTCACGGCTCCCTCCCTCCCCTCCGCCAGGTTTTTGTTCAAACATCACCTTCTCAAGGAGACCATCATGTCTGATCATAAAATTGAAATCCCTGGGCTCCCTTTCCCTCTGTATGCATTGTTTTCTCCAGTAGCACTTCCTGTCTCTTGCACTCTTTTTAAAAAAATATATTTTATTGATTTTTTACAGAGAGGAAGGGAGAGTGATAGAGAGCTAGAAACACCGATGAGAGAGAAACATCGACCAGTTGCCTCCTGCACACCTCCCACTGGGGATGTGCACGCAACCCAGGTACATGCCCTTGACTGGAATTGAACCTGGGACCCCTCAGTCCACAGGCGGACACTCTATCCACTGAGCCAAGTGGGTTTCAGCTCTCCTGCACTCTTTACTGTATTTGTTTCTTTGTTCTGTGGATGGAAAAAGGCCACATGCTGACCTGACAAGCTCAGGGGAGGCCTGCATGGCAGTCTTGCAAACTCAGAGACCTGAAGGAACCACAAAGGATGGTCTGAAATGAAAACTAACTAAATGCGGTTATGGTGGCGGTCATGTATCTTCCCTGACAAGGTCAACCTTTACCTTAGCAGAGACTATTGTCTTTTTTCATCTGTGATAACATATAAAGAAATATCAGGGTAGCTTGTAACTGCCCTTTTCTCCAGAGTCCTCAGGGCACAATCAAATGCCTTGGGTGCCAGAACAGAGACCACAAATTCCTTCCTTGTTATTGTTATCATGTTAATTATTTTTTGTTTGTTTTTAAAAAAATATATTTTATTGATTTTTCACAGAGAGGAAGAGAGAGGGATAGAGAGTTAGAAACATGGATGAGAGAGAGTCATCGATCAGCTGCCTCTTGCACACCCCCGCTGGGGATGTGCCCGCAACCAAGGTACATGCCCTTGACCGGAATCAAACCTGGGACCTTTCAGTCCGCAGGCCAACGCTCTATTCACTGAGCCAAACCGGTTCCGGCTATCATGTTAATTATTGACATTAACTATCCTGCACCCACCTAAGTAAAAGAAGCATGCCTATCATTTTACTTTTTATCCAATCCCAGAGGTGTCTCACCCCCACCCCCTTTGCTTTCTCCTGCCTCTCTAATCTATCACCATGGATTTTATGTAACCCACTTACAGTCTTCCTTTGAATACGATGTATAAAAAAAGGTGGAAAAACCGCCATTCTCCGGAGCATTATCCCAATACCTTAAGATTTTGCTTCCCGGCAATTGTCAATAGTTTGGCTCAAATTCACAAAAATTCTTGACAGGTTTGCTCTAGCCAGTTTGGCTCGGTGGATAGAGCTCCAGCCTGCGGACTGAAGAGTCCCAGGTTTGATTCCGGTCAAGGGCACATGCCCTGGGTGGTGGGCTTGATCTTTGGTGGGGGACTTGAAGGAGGCAGCTGATCAATGACTCTCATCATTGGTGTTTCTATCTCTCTCCCTCTCCCTTCCTCTCTGAAATCAATAAAAAACATATTTAAAAAAACAACAACTCTTGACAGGTTTAAATGTTTTTTTTTTAATAAATAAATATATTTTACTGATTTTAGAGAGGGATAGAGAGTTAGAAACATCGATGAGAGAGAATCACCCATCAGCTGCCTCTTGCACACCCCCTACTGGGGATGTGCCCGCAACCAAGGTACACGCCCTTGACCGGAATCGAACCTGGGACCTTTCAGTCCACAGGCTGACGCTCTATCCATTGAGCCAAACCGGTTTCGGCTTTAATGTTTTTTTGATGAACAATTCTGAACTGTCTCCCTCACTAGCATGTCAGCTCTGCAAAGGGCAGGATTTTCTGTGTTTTGTTCGCAGCGTGTCTCCAGCTCCTAGGACAGCGTCCGGCATTTCCTGTGTGTTCTCTATATATATGTACATGTGTTACGGGTATAAAAGGACAGAATGACTCAAAAGACAGTGACTGTGGCCGAAACGGAGTGTGTGAAGCAGCGTGTGGTCTGAGATGCGGCAGCAGTCAGACCTGGAGACTTAGAATCTCTCTGGAGGTACTAGGGGGCCACGGAAGGATTCTGAGCAGAGGCAGCCAGGGTGCTTTGAAAAGGCCTCTCTGGCGGATGCCTGCAGGTTTCAAGTGGAGCTCCGGCTGCTGGCAGCTGTGGGGGAAGATGGTGTGATAGCATCACAGGCCAGAAAGCAGCTCGTCCACACGCTGCACTCTGCAGAGGTGCCGTGGAAGCAGCGTGGCCCTGAGGCAGGTCTTTCTTTCTTTCTTTCTTTCTTTCTTTCTTTCTTTCTTTCTTTCTTTCTTTCTTTCCTTCTTTCAATATATTTTATTGATTTTTACAGAGAGGAAGGGAGAGCGATATAAAGTTAGAAAGATTGATGAGAGAGGAACATCGACCAGCTGCCTCCTGCACACTCCCCACCGGGGATGTGCCCGCAACCAAGGTACACGCTCTATACAGGAATTGAACCTGGGACCCTTCAGCCAAACCAGTTAGGGCGGGACAGGTGTTTCTTAAGTGTTTACTATAAACGGGTCTCTTGCTAAGCTTGTCTTGTGTCACCGGTCCTCAAGCATCTCCCTGAGGTAAGAACGATTACTTATGATAGATCCTAATTGATGGGGTGGGGGTAGGGGGTGGGGAGGGTGGAACAGAGACTCCAGAAGCAAAAATTATTTCCCCTAACCACACTGGTAATGACTGGTGATGGCTGGTAATGACGGAGGTGTGACTCAGCCCCACGGAGTAATCAGACACAGGCCTCAGGAGGTCTAGGCATGGGGGGCTGGGCCTAGATTACATGCCTCCCTCATTCCCCCCCCCCCCCCAGCCCCTGAGAGAAGAGGGAGGGGCTGCATATTTCCAGCAAAGTCACCTCTGGGCACTGACAGCTGCCCACCCCCTTCAGGCTTGCCTCACCCCTTTCTCGGCCCCCAGGCACCTCCCTCCCAGCGGGGGCCCAGGGCGAATGCATAGCTAGGCTGCTACTCACCCAGGGGCTCATTCAGTTCCTGGAGGTGGGTGCTTGGATCCTGCTGCCTCCCTGGGGCCGGTCCTGTCAGGAGGAAATTCTGCAGAGACAAAACCGGCATCACCACATCGCTATCCAGGGAGGTAGGACGGTGCCGAGGTCAAGGGCACTGTAGGGTTCAGTGGCTGTTCATCAGCTGTGTGACTTTGTGAAGTCCCCATCCCAGACCACCCTCCGCAAGCCCCTCCGTCCTCGTGGCCCCTCTGTGCCCAGCGGGCTGTGTGTGTGCTCTCCATCCATGCACAACCGCGCTCCGAGTGCTCCTGTTGGCTTCTGCACTGGCAGATGCCCGCAGGAGGGAGGAGGCAGAGGAGGGTGTTTGAGGTTCCAGCTGCTGGGTCGTCGTGGGCTGGCTATGTCCCTCCACAGAAGGTTTCTGCTCTTATGAGGCAGAGCCCCCTTCTCCAAGATCCCGTTGTTAGGGGGCAGGAATGGGATACTGGGGACTGGCCATGGGTATTAATCATGCTCTGTTAACCTTGACTGCCTTGTGTTGGTTAAAGAAAGGACGTTCTGACCTGGTTGGGAGTTGTATGTAGCCCCGGGGCCTGGGAGTCAACCTTGGAATGCGGTCCTTTAACACCCTTGTTGTCCAAACAATGGAGTCCCACTCCAACCGCCTACTCCCCCAGCCTGCAATCCCAGCTTCTCCACGGAATCCTGTCCCACCCAGTGGGAGCAGTGGGCTTATGGGGGGCTGCAGAGCAGATGTCTGTGGGTGACCTGCTGCTCCCCATGCTGCCGGCGGGACTGGAATAAACGCTCATCTATGTTCAACCCTGTCCCTGCTGAACTGGCTCCAGCAGTGACCGGCAGCCCGGACCCATTGATGGTCCAGTTACAATGAGACCATCCCCTGCTCTGTGCCTTCAGGCGAAGGGTGGTGCCAGCTCCCCACACTGCAGGCCCCAGGGCACTGCACCAGCCCTTGTTGCCCACACCATTGCCAACAGTCCTGTTAGATTCTCCGCAACACCGCCGGTGAGCATGCTGGTTCTTGCCCAGCCGGTAACGGATGCAGTTACCTGAACTGTCCATTGTAAGTGTGGGTGACGGTGGTGATATTTCAAGAATGGTCATAGGGATTGAATCATTTAACCATGCCAGGAGTTAGTGCAGTCAGTGTCTGGCCTGTGGTAGGCACTCACAAATATAAGCTGTTGATAGTACCCGTCACACCCCTCTATGTTCAAACAGCCCTGCTGGGCGAGGAGCCAGAGAGCCCTTGTGTGGGCAGTAGAGAACATGGACGGTCCTGGTGGGGGGGGAGGCGTGGCTTGTGGAAGTCACACAGTCTAGGCTGGTGCATAGGAAGGGTTGCTGTTGTGCAGAATTAACCAGGGCCAGAGGAGGCAGGGAGAGTGCAGGGGAAGGGGTGCTGTTCTCATTTGCTTTGCTTTTATGTCCCAGTTTTCCATGGCCCGCCGAGGATTGGTGAAGGGCCTGGTTTCCTTTGCTTCTCTTGGCAGTCCTGTGAGATGTAACTCTCCCACTTTCCAGCTGAGGAAACGGAGGCTCAGACTGGGGACATCACCGGCCCAACGTCTCAGCCACTAGGTGGCTGACCGGAACCCAAGTCAGTCAGGCTCTAGTGTCTGTACTTTTCACACTGCACAAATCACCCAAGGCCAAAACCTGTTCTGGGTTTGAAAGGGGGCCCCACAGGAGCAAATACTAACCCTTGTCGTTTCTCCCTTCCTACCAACTTACATACATTTCCAAAACCCTTTCATACCCCTTACCTGAGCTAAAGTATCAAGGTCCTAGCTCCAGCTCCAGCTGGGTGACCGAACTTCTCTCTGACTATCAGTCCTGTCCCCTCTGGCTCTCCCATCCTAGAAGAGCAAGCTTGAGCCTGCTGGGTTCTGAGGGCCAAAGAACCCCACGAATTCCCACACATACCAGGCTGAGAGGAGGCAGTAGGAAGTTTTCGGGTCTTAGGCTAGGGCACCGTTTAGGGGGTCTCACCCCCAGCAGCTCTGCCCCCTCGGCCTCATCCTCCGAGCTCTGGGCCAGGGTCCTGGAGGAAAGCAGGCAAGAATCTCAGAACACGGGCAGGTGTGGGCCCTGGTGTGAGTAGATGATGAGTATTCATTCACTCCCCCAAGCACCTGTTTATCTACTCATCCATCCACCTGTCCATTCATCCATCCACCCATCCATCCATTGATTCATCCATCCATCCACCAATCTATATTTCCATTCATCTAGCCAATGATCCATCACCCACCCATACAACCTCCATCTATCTGTCCTTCCATTCATTCACATATCTATGCATCCACTCACCCGTTAACCATCTATCCATCATCTATCCCTCCATTAATTTCCTCCCTCCCTCATTTTAACAAATTTAAAAAATATATATATTTTCATTGATTTCAGAGAGAAAGGGAGAGTGTGTGTGTGAGAGAAACATCAATGATGAGAGAGAATCATTGATCAGCTGCCTCCTGCACGCCTCACACTCATGGGCATATGTCCCAACTGGGAATCGAACTGTGACATCCCCCCTACCCCCAATTCACAGGTTGATGCTCAACCACCTAGCCATACTAGCTGGGCTTAACAAGTTTTTATTAGGCACCTGCTGTATAGCCAGTGTCAAGCTGGGAGCCCTGGGGAATGCTGAGATGTATGCATCACAGCCTCACATGGACAGAAGAGGCCACTCTGGAGACTAACTGGGCATGTGCCCCAAACTTGGAGATCCAAAGCTTGAGTATTAGGAATCTTAACATCTTTGGAAGAGGGACACGGACCCTCTGACATTACATGCAAAGTGTGTGTCTCCATGTGGACGTCCATTTTCTTGGGAAAGAGTCCATAGCTTTCAACAGATTCTCAACGGAGTTAGAAACTTAGTTCTAGACAGTGTCTCTGACATGGTGGCGAGTCCTCTTGACTGTGACAAAAACCGTCTGTAGGCCAGAGACAAATATGTCCCCAAGGAGGGGGCCTGGTGGACGGGTGGGCTTGGATTAGACGGTGAGCACAGTGGGGTGCACTCCAGGAGGAGGGCACGGCCTGGGCAAAGGCATAGAGGTGGGGACAAGCATGCCACATGCGGCTCACTGTGGGTACGGCCTGGGCAGGACAGTGTCGGAGGGCTGCTGAGAATGAGGCTGGAGTAGGAGGCAGGAGCAAAGATGGGGGAGTCAGGGAAATTAAAGAGGAGGGAAATTAAAAAAATATATATTTTCATTGATTTCAGAGAGGAAGGGAGAGTGTGTGTGAGAGAGAAACATGTGTGGGTGATGGATCATCGCATCCCTCCTCTCCTGTGGCTCACCTCTTCCGAGCCCCAGGCCTGGGTGGGGCGGCGGTGTTCCTTCGGGAAGGGCTGGAGCAGCTCAGCCGGGGGTCACTCCCCCAGCGGGGCAGCAGGGAGGGCTCAGGGGTCGGGGGAGACAGGCCGTGGAAGCTCCGAGCGCGAGGCCGGGGGGCCACCCGCAGGGGCCTGTGGGAGAGCCTGGGCAGGTGCTCGCTGGAGCTGAGCTGGAAATCGTCGTCCATGGAGATGTAGGGGGCCAGCATCTCCAAATCCAGGGCGTCGACGTCCTGCGGGGGCGGGAGGGGGTTAGAGCAGGAGCCGTGGCCTCGGATGGGCCTGGGCTAGTGTCCCAGCTCCACCGCTTCCGAGCTGCGTGCCCGCGTTCTGAGCGTCAGGGTTCCCGTCTGTAAAACGGGTATGAGGATACTGTGGTAACCAACATGACCCCCAAGGATCCTCTGCTCTCGGTGCTCACGCCCTAGGGGAGTCCCGAGCACAGTGACCCCATGGGGTTGCCCTGGGAACAAAAGGTTATTGGCGAGATGATGGTGTGTGACTTCCAACATTCGTTATAAAGACGCCATGGCTTTTGTTGCCTTCTCTTTCTCGGATCACTTGCTCTGGAGCAGTGGTCGGCAAACTCATTAGTCAACAGAGCCAAGTGTCAACAGTACAACGGTTGACATTTCTTTAGAGAGCCACATTTTTTTTTTTAACTTAAACTTCTTCTAACGCCACTTCTTCAAAATAGACTCGCCCAGGCCCTGGAATTTTGTGGAAGAGCCACACTCAAGGGGCCAAAGAGCCGCATGTGGCTCGGGAGCCGCAGTTGCCGACCACTGCTCTGGGGAAAACCATGTCATGTCGTGAGCAGCCCACTGGAGAGGCCCACATGGCAAAAAAGATCCTTTGCCAACAGCCAGCAAGTGACCGTGGAAATGAATCGTCTCAAGCCTTCAAATGACTGCAACCCCGGCTGACCTCGACTGCAATCTCGTGAGAAACCCTGAGCCAAAGCCACCCAGCTAAGAGCCTTCCAGACTCCTGACCCTCAGACATTATGTGAGGTAATGCATGATTGCTGTGTTTTTTAAGTATATTTTTATTGGTTTCAGAGAGGGACGGAGAAGGAAAGAGAGAGAGAGAAACATGAATGACGAGAGAGAATCATCAATCAGCTGCCTCCTGCGCGCCCCTCACTGTGGATCGAGCCCACAACCCAGGCATGTGCCCTGACCAGGAATTGAACCCTGACCTCCTGGTTCAAACCCTGAGCCACACTGGCCAGGCACATAATTGCTGTTTTAAAATTTCTAACGTGTAAGGCAACTTGTGATCCAGAAGTAGATTACACATAAGCTTTTGGTACCAAGAGTGGAGACTGCCCACTGCCCCAAAGCACGGTAGAGCAGACCTAGGTTACCTTGGAAAAATGTTAGTAAAAAGCTAAGCCAGGAGGAACTTGCCAGGAATGGCTTCAAGGGAAGTGAGGAACGTGTTCTTTGAAAACAGATGAGAGGGGATTTTTGATGTGCAGTGGCTGAAAGTTTGGCAACACTGCCACCTGCAGTTGTGTGGAAAGCAAAAGAAATGCAGCTAGACCTGAGTGATTTCTAGCCAGACTGTCGAAGGAGCTGCCCAATTTCTTCTTGCTAGTTGGTGTATAAGGCAAGAGGAGAGAGAAGTTAAAGAAAGAAATGTTGCCCTAGCTCAGTGGTCGGCAAACTGCGGCTTGCAAGCCACATGCGGCTCTTTGGCCCCTTGAGTGTGGCTCTTCCACAAAATACCACATGCGATTGAAACTTTGTGGCCCATGCGCAGAAGTCGGTTTTCTGCCTGGGCGAGTCTATTTTGAAGAAGTGGCGTTAGAACACTCAAGGGGCCAAAGAGCCGCATGTGGCTCGAGAGCCGTGGTTTGCCGACCACTGCCCTAGCCAGTTTGGCTCACTGGATAGAACGTTGAACTGCGGTCTGAAAGGACCTGGGTTTGATTCCGGTCAAGGGCACATTTTCCGGTTTCGGGCTCGATCCCCAGTAGGGGGCATGCAGGAGGCAGCTGATCAACGATTCTCTCACATCATTGATGTTTCTATCTCTCTCTCCCTCTCCTTTCCTCCCTGAAATCAATAAGAACAGATTTAAAAAAGAAAGAAATGTTAGACATGAAGGAGCTGGGACTTGAAAATCTTGAGAATTCTCAATCTCTCTGCATACTGCAGAATTAACTTTATCCCAAAAGAGGTTTGGCCTTTGACCTGGCAGCTGGGAGGTAACACAGAAACCAGTGGAATTCCCTGAGTGACAGGTGTTTCTTTGCCGTTCATGGTGGGACCCTTGGACCAGGACTATGCCTGATGGTTTATGCTAACAAAGTGATTCAGGGTGAAGAGGGCTGGCTATGCCAGGAAGGTCAACCAACAAACCATGCCAAAACCGGTTTGGCTCAGTGGATAGAGCGTTGGCCTGTGGACTGAAGGGTCCCAGGTTTGATTCTGGTCAAGAGCATGTACCTTGGTTGCGGGCACATTCCCAGTGGGGGTTGTGCAGGAGGCAGTTTCTCTCTCATCGATGTTTCTAGCTTTCTATCTCTCTCCCTTCCTCTCTGTAAAAAATCAATAAAATATATATATTAAAAAAAGCACACAACCCCCCCCCCAAAAAAAACAAAACAAAACAAAAAAAACCAACCACCAGCAAACCATGCCAACAACCACGGGCATGAGTTTGGAAGTGGATCCAGTTGACTGCAGTCTTGACCAAGAGCTTGACTCCAGCCTCAGGAGCAAAACCACCCATCTAAGCAGCTGCCAGATTCTTGATTCTCAGACTGTGTGACATAATAAATGTGAGCTGTTTTAAGGTGCTGACTTTGGGGGCAATTTGTTATACAGAAATCGAGAATTAATACATCCTGCCACTATCATTTATCCACCCATCATCCATCCAATGAACCAAAGGTCTTACTATCCAACTACCCATCCAAACATTCCGTCCATCCATCCAAATATCGGTCTAAACACACCCATCCATCTATCCACCACCTCCCACCTAATGGATACAATGGTCTGTCCATCTCTCCACCCACTCATCCTTTCCACCATCCCACTACCTTTCCTTAAAGCCCAGAAATGCCGGCCCCCACGCCTGCCCTTACCTGAGCTACAGCTAGGTCTGTCTCCACTGCCTCAAGGTCTTTCCCAGAGGCCAAGACCTTGTGTGCCTTCTCCACGCCCACAAGAGGCTTGTCCGGGAGATCGGCCTGTGAGGGGACAGAGGAGAGACAGCTCTTAAGCCTGGGAGATGTCCGTAGTAAGACAATCTAGACCAGTGGTCGGCAAACTGCGGCTCTCGAGCCACATGCAGCTTGCGAGCTGAGGTTTGCTGCTCTGTTGATGAATGAGTTTGCCAACCACTGACCTAGACTCTCGATTCCAATAATGACAGGCTGTTGTTGTTCCTTGTGATTAAGCCCCTATCCCAGTGGTCAGCAAGCTCTTTAGTCAACAAATGTGTGGCTCACAAGCTGCAGTTTGCCGACCACTGGTCTAGACATTTGAGCTCAGGAGTAGAAGGGAGGGTCAAATTTCAAAGAGCTGGACACCTAGAGGGTCAAATAGCAAATGCAAATGATGTCGGAACCCGGGTGTTCAAAGTGTCCGGAATAGGTCAACAGGAAAAACATCAAAGGTTTGAGAGACCAGAGCCCGAGGCCAAGCCCGGCAGGCCCTCTGGGGTTAAAGGTCTTGGATTCTGGGGAAAACCATGCAGAGTAATGCTATGTCAAGGGCGAAGAGGGAAGTCCAAGGTCACAACCTAGTTTTGTGGTGGAGAGAAGATATTTGGGGGCATAGGGTCGGGATGAGGAAAGTCAATATGGACCCCTGAGTCAAAGGTCAGCCTGTCTGGACTCTTACGTGAAAACAGTGACCGCTGTGGTCTATTGAGCACCTATAGGTGTCAGGTTCCTACTAAGGTCTTCCCGTGAACCCTCACGATAGCCAATGAGGTGGCTGTTTGCCTTTGTCCAAACTTTACAGGTGAAGAAACCGAGGCCCTTGTCCAGGGTAACACAGCTGGTGAGTGGCAGATTCGGGGTTTGAATGCAGAGTTGTGTAATTTAAGACATTAGATGTTCTTGCGTCTTTGAAGTCCAAGTTCAGAGAGCCTGGTGCTTTGTCACAAGCGGGGAGGGGGTCACCCCCCGCCAATCCAAGCACGTCCCAGGTTTGGGTCCAGATTGCAGTTGAACAATCTGGAATCTAGGTCTTAAGGAGACCCCGGGACCCATGTCATCCCCAACCTTCCCACTACAGAGACGGAGAAACTGAGGCCCAGAGAACAGCAAGGTTCACGTCAAAGAACTAAGCAGCCTGGACCCTCAGGGCTCCGGTGTGAGGGATCACTTACCGGAAGGGGGCTCGGGGGGCGCCGTGTGGCTGGGGGGGCGCTGGGGGTGGCAGCTACCGAAGTCCCGTCGAGGATCGGTGCCAGGAGGCGACGGAGGTCGGGGCTGCAGAAGCGGCGGGGGTCGGCGGCCAGGGCGGCCTCGCTCAGGGCAGGGGGGTGTAGGAAGGCCAGGATCCGGGGACCAGACGTGTCTGCAGGGCACATGGAGATGGGGAGGACACAGGATGGTACCCAGGGCTGAGGGGCAGAGTCCTCCCCTCTCATCCCCAGGGAGCTTAGTTGACATCTTCAGCACCCAATCAGGGCGGACACCATTCCCAGCGCTGGGGAGCTGGGTCCTGGGTGCCTTCCCTTCGGCTGTCAGGGGCAACATGGGGTGGGGAGGGCACACAGTAAGTAGGCCTGACAGAGTAGCAACTGCCCACTGGTGGGGCAATACTCCACTATTTAAACTCAACGTGGGTAGACCCCGTTCCCCAGCGGCACAGAACAGCCTTCGGCCACTTGGCTCTGGAGGGAAAAGACTGGCCCGAGGCCCTCAGAACTGTCCTAACATCCCTGCAGGCCAAGGCACCGCCCGAGCCAGTTCTGAGCCGGAAATGGAAAGGATGCTGCCGACCCCACACCACACCCAGGAGCCTGGTCCGCCGGCAGCAGCTCGGAGCAGGTGAGGCCTTGAAGAATAAGCAGAGAGGGAAGCTCATCTCGGGCTGGGGGCCGGGGGCCGGGAGAAGGAAGAGGGAGGAAGGAACCAGATCAGGGAGGGCCAAGATGCCTGAAAGCCAAAGAGCAGTGAAGCGGGAGGCGGGGAGGGAAGGGCGGGCGCAGAGGGGAGCCAGCGGGTTTCAGAGCAGAGAGCACAAGACTGAAGCAACCACCCCAGGGTCACAGGAAAGGAGGGAGGGCAGGAGAGAGCAGAGCTTTCTGGGCAGAGGAACCGGCATGTGCAAAGGTCCTGAGGCATGAAAGGGGCTGGCAAGGCCCTAGAGCACCATGGGAGCTGGTGTGGTCTTGAGGTAAGAAAAGGAAGGAGGCAGGAGGCAGGTCATACAGGGTAAACCATGTTAAGGCACCTGGGCTTTCTCCTAAGCATCCTGGGGACACCCCCCCCTCTCAGCCCCAGCCCCATACCAAGGCTGCCCCGAGGATTAGGGGTGTCCTTCTGAGAGGGGGTGGCCCGCTGCAGGGGTCTGCGAGGGCGTCGCTCCGTTTGCTCCAGGGACAGCACCACTCCGGTCTCTTCCACCCGGCTGGGTCAGGGCAGAAAGGGGAGGGGAGTCAGGGGGGTCCGTGCCCGGCCCAGGCAGCCCCCTCGGATGATGTCCTGTCGCAGGAGGCAATCCCATCAGGGGCAGGAGGGCATTGCACAGAAAATAATTTGCCACATTTACTTGTTTCTGAATGTAAGGATTTGATTTGTCTCTTAGTGCTTTTTTTTTTTTTTAACATTTTCAAAAAATATATATGTTATTGATTTAAAAAAAAATATATTTTATTGATTTTGTACAGAGAGGAAGGGAGAGAGATAGAGAGCTAGAAACATCGATGAGAGAGTCATCGATCAGCTGCCTCTTGCACACCCCCTACTGGGGATATGCCGGCAACCAAGGTACATGCCCTTGACCGGAATCGAACTCGGGACTCTTCAATCCCCAAGCCGACGCTCTATCCATTGAGCCAAACCAGTCCTGGCTATTTTATTGATTTTTTTATAGAGAGGAAGGGAGAGGGATAGAGAGTTAGAAACACCGATGAGAGAGAAACACCCATCAGCTGCCTCCTGCACATCCCCTGACTAGGGATGTGCCAGCAACCAAGTACATGAGCTTGACTGGAATCAAACCTGGGACCTTTCAGTCCCCAGGCCGATGCTCTATCCACTGAGCCAAACAGGTTTTGGCTTGAATGCTTTTTATTATAATAGCATTTAAAAGAAAGTTATGTGTGTCTTCCCAATCTCCCTCTGTGGAAGGAAAGACAGAAAAAAGAATTGGCACTGCTGAGACTGGTTTGGCTCAGTGGATAGAGCATCAGCCTGTGGACTGAAAGGTCCCAGGTTCGATTCCAGTCAAGGGCATGAACCTTGGTTGCAGGCACATCCCCAGTACGGGGTGTGCAAGAGGCAGCTGATCGATGATTCTCTCTCATCGATGTTTCTAGCTCTCTATCCCTGTCTCTTCCTCTCTGTAAAAATTCAATAAAATATATTAAAAAAAAAAAAAAAAAGAGTTGGCACTTGGTACAACTTGGGTAGAGAGAGGAGGCCAAGGGGGAGTGGGTAGGGAACTGAGGGGCAGAGACAGGGAAAATAAAAGGCATAAAAGTGAAATATCCTCTTTATATATATTTATTCATAAACTTTCATTAAAATGTATTCATGAAGAATATATATGTAACATCCCTATGTTACCAAATATGAAGACTTGATAGGGATATATTTTAATTAATAAGATTTTATTTATGAAGATTCTATTCATAGATGTTCAAGGGAATGGCCATATTAATACATCCCTTTTTTCCTTTTTAAAAAAGTATATTTTATTAATTTTTTACAGAGAGGAAGAGAGAGGGATAGAGAGTTAGAAACATCAATGAAAGAGAATCATCAATCAGCTGCCTCTTGCACACCCGCTGCCAGGGATGTGCCCGCAACCAAGGTACGTGCCCTTGACTGCAGTCGAACCTGGGACCCTTCAGTTGGCAGGCAGATGCTCTATACACTGAGCCAAACCGGTTTTGGCTAATACATCTTTCTTACGTCCCCGCGCCTCCCTTCCCTGCAGTCTCGAGCTGCAGAGACAATCCAAATGTCCCTGAGCAAACTGGCTTCTGGAGAATTGGTCTGTGGCCTGGCTGAGGACCAGGCCCTCATTTGCATCTCATTTGCATGACACTATCCAGGACACAATGTGGGTGGTCCTCTTGCCAGCTCTTAGAGAAGCTATGATCCCCCCTCCCCCCGCAATCCGGGCTGGAAACATCCCCCTGTAGGCTGCACCAAAGCCACCCACCCCCTTTGAAAAGCACAGGCACACACAGTACACACGCACACACAGTACACACGCACACACACTGGGAACACACAGGCACAAACAACAACACTCAAATATGCCCATGCATGTACAAGGACAGATAGGTGCACATGTTCCATACACTCAGGCTGGCACATGGAGTTCACTCGTTCATTCTTTCCACAAACATTTCCTAGACAATCAGTACCGCTTAGGAGTTAAGAGCGAGGGCTCTGCAACCAGTATGGCCTGGGTTCAAATCCCAGCTCTGCCACTTAGGGGCTGTGTGACCTTGAGCATGTGGCTGAACCTTTCTGGGCCTCTGTTTCCTCCTCTAGAAAGAAGGAATAATGCCGAGGCCGGTTTGGCTCGGTGGATGGAGCGTCGGTCTGCGGACTGAGAGGTCCCGGGTTCGATTCTGGTTGGGGGCATGCACATTGGTTGTGGGCACATCCCTGGTGTGGGGTGTGCGGGAGGCAGCTGATCGATGTCTCTCTCTCATCGATGTTTCTAGCTCTCTATTTCTCTCCTCTTCCTTCCTCTCTGTAAGAAATCAATAAAATATTAAAAAAAGAAAAAGAAGGAATAATAACAGTACCTTCTCCCCAGGTTGCTATGGGGCTTAAATGAGCTAATATATGTACAAGGGGAGGGGCGTAGACTTTACAAAGCATAAGCAACGATACTCACACAGCCGCGCGCTGTACAATAGGTACGCAGCACTGAGGATGATTTACACCTCAGGCTCCTCAATTCACTGTTACTACTGAAATGCCTATCATTCCTCACCCATTTTCTGCCAGTAAAACCGAAATCTCCAGGCCTGCTCTTTGCTTAGAGTGCAAAACTGAAAGCCCAGGGCCCGGCCATATGAATCAAAGGAGTTTCCGGGAAAGATGGAGGTAGGTCTCTCCTCTTTCATTGTCTGTAAGTTATTCTAAGATCCTGATTTGAAGAGGTGTTGAAGCGAGAACATTTGAAAGAGGATCGGTTTGTTTTCATGTGCAAAAGACATATACGAATACTCCTGTTACCAACTTCTATTTTCTAATAGAAATCTCTCCTTGATCAAAAAGACCTGGGAAAGCCCTGGCTGGTTTGGTTCAGTGGATAGAGCATCAGCCTATGGACTGAAGGGTCCCAGGTTCGATTCCGGTCAGGGCACATGCCTAGGTTTCGGGCTCGATCCCCAGTAGGGGACATGTAAGAGGCAGCCGATCAACGATTCATTGTCATCATTAATGTTTCTATCTCTCTCTCCCTCTCCTTTTCTTTCTGAAATCAATAAAAATACATATTAAAAAACAAACAAACAAAAACAAAAAAACAAAAAACACAACCCTGGGAACATTCCTAAGACTTCAGAAATTGGTGCCATGTTCCAGAAGGTTATCATAAAAAAAAAAAACTGTCACTCTCATCTGGCTGGAGTGGCTCAATGGCTGAGCATTGACCTATGAACCAGGGAGATCACGGTTCAATTCTGGTCAGGGCACATGCCTCATGGTTGCAGGCTCAATCCCCAGTGGGGGGAATGCAGCTGATCAATGATTCTCTCTCATCATTGATGTTTCTCTTTCCCTCTCCCTTCCTCTCTGAAATCAATAAAATATATTTAAAAAAAGAAAAGGAAAGCTATCATTCTCTCTGTCTTAGGTGATTAACTAGAGGCCCAGTGCACAAAATTTGTGCACGGGTTGGGTCCCTAGAGGCTGCCAGCTGCCTCCTTTCCCCCAGCTGCCTGCTGCCTCCGGCCAGGTTGGGGCTGGCTGTGGGGAGGAGCTGGCTGGCCCCACCCCCTGGTCAAACTCCTGGTCAAATTCCCAGTCGAGGGGACAATTTGCATATTAGGCTTTTATTATAACACATGTGCTATCTTTGTTACCATGTTGTTATGGTAGAAAACTTCTAAGATACGCAATGGGGAGGAGGGGTATGGTTTACTATGACACTTCCATTAGAATGGCTAAAATGAAAACCAAGCAAACTCTGCCCAGAGCGGCTCAGTTGGTTGAGCATTGTCCTGTGCACTGAAAGCTTGCCAGTTCGACCCTCCAGTCAGGGCATATGCTCAGGTTTCAGGTTAGGTCCCTGGTTGGGGCGCATATGGGAGGCACCAATCATTGTTTTTCTCTCTCCCTCTCTCTTCCTCTTTCTCTCAAATCAATAAAAACATATTTTCAGGTGAAAATGGTTTGGCTCAGTGGAAAGAGTGTCGGCCTGCAGACTGAGAGGTCCTAGGTTCGATTCTGGTCAAGGGCATGTACCTTGGTTGCGGGCACATCCTCAGTGGGGGGTGTGCAGGAGGCAGCTGATCGATGTTCTCTCTCATCGATGTTTCTAACTTTATATCCCTCTCCCTTCCTCTGTAAAAAGTCAATAAAATACATTTTAAAAAAACCAACAAAAAAAACATATTTTCATGCTTTAAAAGAAAATTGATAAAACCAACCAAGACAAAAAGAGCCGATACAAAATGCTGTGCAGCTGCAAGGATACAACCGGAAGCCTCTTACATGGCTGATGGAATGCAAAATGGTAAGCCGCTCTGGAAAAACAGTTGGGTAGTTTCTTACAAAGTTAAATATACACTGACCACATGACCCGTTCATTCCACTCCTCAGAGTTAGCCGAAGAGAACTGAAAACATATAGTTTCACAAAGTCTTGTGTGAGAATGCTTACAGTAGCTTTTTAAATAATCACTCAAAATAGGAAACAGCCCAAACATGGACGAGAGAGAAACATCCACCAGCTGCCTCCTGCACACCCCCCACCGGCGATAGGCCTGCAACCAACGTACATGCCCTTGACCGGAATCGAACTCAGAAGTCACTGAGCCAAACCAGCGAGGGCAACACCTCAATTTTTTTTTTTAAAAAAAGCAAAACAAGTCCCCATGAACCTACTAGATTTCTTTTTTTTTTTTTTAAATATTTATTTTATTGATTTTGTACAGAGAGGAAGGGAGAGAGATAGAGAGTTAGAAACATCAATGAGAGAGAGTCATCGATCAGCTGCCTCTTGCACACCCCCTACTGGGGATATGCCTGCAACCAAGGTACATGCCCCTGACTGGAATCGAACCCGGGACCCTTCAGTCCCCAAGCCGACGCTCTATCCATTGAGCCAAACCGGTTTTGGCTAGATTTCTTATTTTAACATGAATATAGTCCTTTTAATTTAAAAGAATAGCCTATGTACTTATTACATTCATATGCACACACAGACCCCTGTGTGTTGTCACACATGTTCCATACACAGGTATGTGTGTACACTCTCACACATGTGTGCACACTATGCAGCCACACTTGTGCGCGCGCGCGCACACACACACACACACACACACACACACACACCTGTTCACACACACAGACCAGACCCAGGAGCGCTTACCTGATGAGGAAGTGGACGCAGACGATACTCTCAGACTGGGGGCCCCGGCCCCCCGACACCACTGTGGCCTGGGTCTGGGTCCACAGGTAGCCACCACTCCGTGCCAGGAAGCGATACCGCCCGGTTACTGCCTGGCCCTTGCTCAGCACTGGGGAGGGGAGGGGACGGGGAGGACTCAGGGCCACCGAAGGGGCCCCTGGGGAGAGAAGGCTCTGGGGGGAGGGGGTTCGGTGTGAGGGGCCAGGGGGGACCGGGTTCCTCGGGGACCGGGGAGCGGGGAGCTAGCTGGTATTGGCAGGCTCAGGCCCGGGGAAACAGAACCCGCACACATACAGGTGTGGATGCTCTGGCCCACGGCGTCGGAGTCCAGCGCGTGGATGTACTCGTACGCGGAGCAGCCGATCAGGTCATCGGGGCGGTAGCCAGCGACGTCGGCAATCCTGGGGCAGGTACAGCGGAGCCTGGTCAGTTCAACTCGCTGGGGGCAGGGGCAGGGGACCCAGGGATGAAGCCAGCGAGACAGACAGAGCCAGGCTTGTCATGTAGAGAAAGGGAGAGAGTGAGGAATAGGAAAAGAGGAGAGTGTGGCAGAAACCGGTTTGGCTCAGTGGATAGATAGAGCGTCAGCCTTTGGGCTGAAGGGTCCCAGGTTTGATTCCGGTCAAGGGCATGTACCTTGGTTGCAGGCACATATCCATTAGGAGGTGTGCAGGAGGCAGCTGATGGATGTTTCTCTCTCATCGATGTTTCTAATTCTCTCTCCCTCTCCCTTTCCCCGTGTAAAAAAATCAATAATAAAAAAAAAAAAAGAGAAAGATCTGAGAGAATGAATAGAAATAGAAAGTAATAATGATGTTCATGGCTTAAAAAAAATAGACACTTCTGTCGTGCTTTGTACCAGGCAACTCACTGAGCGCTCAGAACAGCTGCGCACAGTAGGTTCTGTTAGCATTCTGTAAGACAGTGACACGTGTGGCGCAGACGGTGAAACCATTGGGCCAGGGACACACAGCCAGGATTTAAACCCAAGCAGCTCGAACCCCGAGTCACCATTCCTGAGTACAACGCCAGGGTGAGGAAAAGAGGGAAGATGCAGCAAAGTGAAGGGAGGGAGGGAGGGAGTGAAGAGCAGAAGGAAGAGAGGAAAAGAGAGAAAGACAAAGATGGAGTGAGAACTAATAACGACAGTTTGTTGAGTGCTTACTGCCTGTTGGGCACGGTCCTAACTTTTTAAAAAATATATATTTTATTGATTTTTTACAGAGGGAGAGGGATAGATTAGAAATATTGACGAGGGCGTTGGGGGGGGGGAATGGAAAGATATGTACACATATAATATCTTAATAAAAAAATAAAAAATAAAAATAAAATAATAAAAAAAATATCGATGAGAGAGAAACATCAATCAGCTGCCTCCTGCACACTCCTTAATGGATATGTGCCCACAACCAAGGTACATGCCCTTGACCGGAATCGAACCTGGGACCCTTCAGTCTGCAGGCCGATGCTCTATCCACTGAGCCAAACCGGTTAGGGCTGGTCCTAACTTTTTCACGTGAATTGACGCATTTTAGGAGAGCAATAGACAGGGAAGGAGAGAGAGAGAGAGAGAGAGAGAGAGAGAGAGAGAGAGAGAGAGAGAGAGAGAGAGAGAGAGAGAGAGAGAGAGAGCGCAACAGACAGACAGGGAGAAACCAAGAGAGAGCAGCAGAGAGAGAATCAAAGATAAAAAGACACACAGAAACCTCGGTGACTTGGGCAGAGAGGAAGAGGCGGAGTTGGGGAGGGGTGGGGAGTAGGAGGGCCCGCCCACCTCTCATCGCAGTAGGTGAACTTCATGTCCAGGCTGTGGCGGCTGAGGAAGGCCCCCCAGCCCAGCGGGGGCTCCAGGCTGTCCGGGTGGGGGATGGCTTCACAGATGAGCACCAGGCATTGCAGGGGGGGCTCCAGGCTGGGGCTCCCGGCCGAGGAGGTCTGTGCAGGGGGCGTGTAGACCCTCAGGTGTCCAGAGCAGTGCAGCACCTGGAGGCGGAGGGGCGAGGCGGGAGGCGCGGGGGCCGGGGAAGCCGCGGGGCTGGGGGATATGCCTCTGTGGGCCCCACGGGGAGCAGAGAAGAAACCCCTGAGGACGGGGGGACCCCAGCCCCAACCCCACAGGGGCCCCACCTCAGGGGCTTCTGAAGAACTCCAGATTTTAAGACACAGGGAGGTCCGAGGGCCCCGATACCAACCCCAGGGAGACTCTAGGCCAGTGGTTCCCAATGTAGGGCACACGCCCCACAGGGGGGCAATTTGCTTTTTTAAAATATATATATATATATTTTATTGATTTTTTACAGAGAGGAGGAGAGAGGGACAGAGAGTTAGAAACATCAATGAGAGAGAATCATCGATCAGCTGCCTCTTGCACAACCCCTACTGGGGATGTGCCCGCAACCAAGGTACATGCCCTTGACCGGAATCAAACCCGGGACCTTTCAGTCCGCAGGCGGACGGTCTATTCATTGAGCCAAACCGGTTTCGGCATGGGCAATTTGCTTTTTTTGGGGGGCAATTCGAGAATGAGTTATTTACAGTGAAATCTTTTGCATTTCTTATGGCTCGAGGGGCCTCGTGTACAGTGAGTATATAAATATGTATTATGACATATTTATGCATTCCGGTTCTCTATTATATGTTTTGAAACTTCATTTATTATTTTTTCATATCACTTCATATTATTATTATTATTTTTAAAAACAATTTCTTAGTGATTTCTTCCTCAGTCCTTCAACTGCCCTTTCGTTCTTTTTTTAAAAAAAATATATTTTATTGATTTTTTACAGAGAGGAAGGGAGAGGGATAGAGAGAAACATCAATGAGAGAGAAACTTCGATCAGCTGCCTCCTGCACACCCCCCACTGGGGATGTGCCTGCAAAGGTACATGCCCTTGACCGGAATTGAACCCGGGACCCCTCAGTCCGCAGGCCGATGCTCTATCCACTGAGCCACACCGGTTTTGGCTCGTTCTTTTATTTTTCTCTTTTCATGGATGCCACGTTCTTTGGAGGCTTGTTGAGACCAAGTTCATGGCCTTTCAGGCTTCCTCCCTGTGAACAGGAGCTCACTTTTTGAAGAGTAAGAAGTATATGTCACAGGGGGAATCTAGATTTTAGGGGTGCTTAGGTGGGGCGTGGCCAAAAAAGGGCTGGGAACCACTGCTCTAGACCCATCCGCCTGGGACACCCCCGGCCCACAGAGATTTGTGCTAAGAAGGGATCCAGGGCCCCCCACCGCCCCAATGCCATGGACACCCAACGGCCTGGGAGACCCCTGGACCTGGGAGACCCCTGGACTCCAACCCCCGCAAGACTCTGCGGTCAGCCTGGCCCCAGCAGGCCCCCGCCAGCCAGGCCCTGCCCACCTTCCAGGTGGCCGCCTTGAGGTTGAGGGTGCGCCCGCGGCTGGTGAGGGTGCTCTTCATGCGCAGCGAGAAGCTCCGCTCCGTGGGGGGCTCCGGCTTCCTTTTGGACAGGCCTGGGGGGGCCGTGGGGGCGGGTGGGGGGGAGGCAGGTCAGGGCAGCTCCGGACAGGGCCGGCCCAGCTCCCTCCGGCGTCCTGGGCGCCCACGTCTCCCAGCCTCTTCCCCACACTCAGAGCTGCACCCCGCGAGGCGGGGCCTGCTCCTGCCCACCCCGGGGCAGGGCCGTGGCTGCTTCCCGTGTTTTTCAATCCAGCATCCAGAGGCAGAGGGGCCGGGCGGGGGGGGGGGGCGGGGGGGCGGGGAGCCTCGGCTCCCGCAGTCTGAGGGGGACAGAGGCCTCCGGGCACTCACTGAGCCGCGGCGTCAGGGCGTCCTGGAGCTCCTCCTGGTCGCAGGGGTGGATGAAGTCAAAGATGCTGTGTCCGATGAGTTCCAGCTGAGGCGGGAAGCAGGGCGTCACGGAGGAAGCAATTCTCCAAGGCCGCTGGCCCACCTCCGCCTTCCCAGCCCATCACCCAGCACCCAGCCTGAGTCAGGAGCCTGGGCTGTGTCAGCAGCCTCCTCCCTCCCTCCCTCCCTCCCTCCCTTCCTTCCTTCCTTCCTTCCTTCCTTCCTTCCTTCCTTCCTTCCTTCCTCCCTCCCTTCTTTCCTCCCTTCCTTCCTCCGTTCCTCCCCTCTTCCCTCCCTCCTTTCCTTCCTTCCTCCCTCACTCCCTTCCTTCCCCTTCCCTCCTCCTCTCCTCTCCCCCCCTCCCCTCCCCTCCCTCCAGCATATTGCTTCCCAGGCCCGGGTCTAGATGTGGCCTCATCGCAGTGACCACAAAGAAAGTCCCTGCCTCTCAGAGCTTGCTGGCTAGTGAGGGAAGATGGCCCAGTAGACAAAACGAAACACATATTTACAAAATAATATACTAAGAAACATGAAGGAAAAATAAAGCAGGGTAAGGCGATGGACCGAAGGGATGCTATCGTATTTATTTATTTTGGGGCGATGCTGTTTCAGAGACAGTGAGTCAGGGACGGTTTCTCTGAGGAGGGAATGTGGCCGGACAAAGCCAGCGAGGTGGTCTCGTGGCTCCGGGGAGCAGGGTGTTCTGGGAAGCAGAACGGCAAGTGCAAAGGCCCTGCGGTGAGACCCCACTCACATCCCACCTGTTCGGCCAGCCAAAGACCCAGCTCCTTTTCCCAATTCAGGCAATGAGCCTAGTGCCGGGGGTGGGGTTGGGGGAGGTCAGGGATGAGGGGGTGAGAGGGGATGGGAGTTTGGGGGGGTGGTGGGCACAGATGGAAAGGGAACCACATAGCTCATAGCCCAGCGGTGATGGGGAACAGGGTTGGGTGAGACCTCCCTCCTCTGACAGCACCTCATTTAAAAAAAATATATACATTTTATTGATTTTTTACAGAGAGGAAGAGAGAGGGATAGAGAGTTAGAAACATCAATGAGAGAGAATCATCGATCAGCCACCTCTTGCACAACCACTACTGGGGATGTGCCCGAAACCAAGGTACATGCTCTTGACCGGAATCGAACCTGGGCCTTTCAGTCTGCAGGCCGACGCTCTATCCACTGAGCCAAACCGGTTTCGGCCAGCACCTCATTTGTAAAAAAATAACTTACTTTTATTTATTGATTTAATGTATTTTATTGATTTTACAGAGAGGGAGAGGGATAGCTAGAAACATGGATCAGCTGCCTTGCACACCCCCTGCTGGGGATCGAGACTGCAGCGAAGATCCATGCCCTTGACCATAATCGAACCAGGGACCCTTCAGTCCACAGGCCGACGCTCTATCCATGGAGCCAAACCGGCTAGGGCTGACAGCACCTCTTGTTGCTGGATTTGAGTCTTGACTCTGCCACTTTCTAGCTTTGGGACCTGGGGACTTCCATCTCTCTGAGCCCAAGAGGTTAGGCTGGAAGGTCAAACTGGCACCCAGAGTGGGTAACAGGCAGGGAAAAGGAGCAGCATGAAGCCCTGTCCTGTGACCTAGGAGACACAATGGCAGCTCTCTCATGCGGCCGGCTCTAGGGATTCGCTGAAATCTCTTCTACTCCATAAGTGTCTCTTGTCTGTCTTCCCATCCTCAGGCTCCGACTCTTCTCCCACCCACCTCCCTGAGGCTCTCCCAGCCTCTAGTTCCACTTGCTCCCATTCTATCTCTGTGCAGCATTTAGAGGGGTCTCTCTAAAACAGGAATCTGGCCCTAGCCGGTTTGGCTCAGTGGATAGAGCACCAGCCTGTGGACTGAAGGGTCCCCAGGTTCAATTCCAATTAAGGGCACATGCCTTGGTTTTCCGGCTCGATCCCCAGTAGGGGGCGTGCAGGAGGCAGCCGATCAATGATTCTCTCTCATTATTGGTGTTTCTATCTCTCTCTCTCCCCCTGCTCCCTTCTGCTCTGAAATCAATAAAGATATATTTCAAAAAATAAAATAGAAACATGGTTCTCCCTCTCTAACGCAACCTCTCTTTTGCTTAAAATCCTCCCAGGGCTCACCAGTGGCCTGAAACTAAACCTCCCTTGACCCTAATTCTCTGCCCCTCCTGGCCCCTCTAGCCTATTTTCTCTCATCTTCTTCCATTGTACTCTGCACCTAACCAGGATAAATGTCTTTATTTCCCAAAATGATCTGTGTTTTTTTGTTGTTTTTTTTTTAAAAAAATATATATATTTTAATGATTTCAGAGAGGAAGGGAGAGGGAGAGAGATTGAACATCAGTGATGAGAGAGGATCATGGATCAGCTGCCTCCTGCACGCCCCCCACTGAGGATAGAGCCTGCAACCTGGGCATGTGCCCTGGACTGGAATCCAACCCGGGACCCTTCAGTCCATAGACCGACACTCTACCCACTGAGCAACACCAGCCAGGGCCAAAATGCTCTGTTTTACCTCACCTCTAAGTCATCGGATATTCTGTTCCCTCGGTTATCTATATTTCTAGTCTTTGCTGGCCCATTCTCCAGACCTTTTGACTGGCTTAAGTCTTTCAGGTTTCAGCTCAGATGTTTTCTCCTGGAAACCCTAGCTTCCCTCCAGGATATATTTTAAAAAATAAAATAGAGCCGAGACCGGTTTGGCTCAGTGGATAGAGCATTGGCCTGCAGACTGAAAGGTCCCAGGTTCGATTCCGGTCAAGGGCATGCATCTTGGTTGCGGGCACATCCCCGGTGGGGGGTGGGCAGGAGGCAGCTGATCGGTGACTCTCTCTCATCCCCAGTAGAGGGTGTGCAAGAGGCAGCTGATCGGTGACTCTCTCTCATCGATGTTTCTAACTCTCTATCCCTCTCTCTTCCTCTCTGTAAAAAATCAAAAAAATATATTTAAAAAAAGAAATAAAATAGAAATCTGATTCCCCATCCCTCCAGGTGGGGTCAGGTACGCACCCCCCCTGGGCCTGCCCAGACCCCTCGGCTGCCCCCTCCCAGCCCTGAGCATTTTGAGGCTCCTTCTGTACTGCGGACCCCACCAAGGCAGGGCTGAGGCGGTCCAGGTCACCTCTGTATCCCAGCAGCCCCTGCTCAGACCAGGCACAGAGCCCGCAGCGCTTCTCACCTGACTGAGGCCCAGGTGTTTGCTGACATTCTCCGACAGGTAGGCCATGTCGCCCTCGGCCGTGAGCACCATGACGAAGCCCTCCAGGGCCTTCAGGTAGCAGGCGTCCAGGGGCTCCAGCCCTGCTCCCACCTGGTTCCACTCCCCTGGCGTCCAGGCCAGCATGGGTGGGGGCATCTCCCGTCAGCCATGGGCCCCACGGGCCAGCTCCCTTCGGCCTTCCCTCACTCAGAGGACATTACAGGCACCCCAGGGGAGGGGGACACCCCCCAGCGGCTTGGAACCCCGAGGGCAGGGCCACCGAAGACTGGAATTCTCAGGGAGTGGGGCCTCTCAGGGGGACAGATTCTAAGGCGGTGGGGTCTCCCAAGGGGCTGGAACTCTCAGGGGGACAGGATTCCAAGGGCATGATATTCCAAGTGGTCAAAACGCTGAGGGGCCAGGGCTTAGGGGGAGTCAGAATTTTAAGGGGCCCCGGATTCTTGGGGCAGGGCCTTTCCCGTGGGCAGAGTTCTAAAGGAGCCGAGAGGCCCAGGTGGCAGCATTCTTAGGGGGCGGAGCCTCCCAGACACTTAAAGCTCTTGGGGGCACAGAAATGTAGTGGGCGGAGCCTGAGAGGATGACTCTGCTTTCCACATAAGGGATCTTTTCAAGGGCCCTGGAGCCCCTAGGGATGTGTGTGTGTGTGTGTGTGTGTGTGTGTGTGAGAGAGAGAGAGAGAGAGAGAGAGAGAGAGAGAGAGAGAGAGAAAGAGCCTCCTGCAGAGTGGAATTCTGGGGACAAGCAATAGAACTAGGGATCTGGGAGGGGA
Organism: Pipistrellus hanaki; assembly: GCF_964339955.1. Classification (NCBI taxonomy): domain Eukaryota; kingdom Metazoa; phylum Chordata; class Mammalia; order Chiroptera; family Vespertilionidae; genus Pipistrellus; species Pipistrellus hanaki. Next base: position 44,005,210 of record NC_140517.1, on the reverse strand, counting down.
AGGGGGACTTTCCCAAGTAATTAAAAACTGTGCCGAGAAGCTCCCAGGGATATTTATTATAGGGGGACGAGGCCCTGCCTAGGAAGTCTACCTGCAGCCCACATCCCAAGGGCTGAGGAGCGTTAGGGAGTTAGCCCGCCTCCTATCCCGCAGATTTCTAAGGGGGCAAAGCTTCCCAAGGGTGCATTCCAGGGGGTGGGGCCTCACTAGTGATGAACACCTAAGGGGGCCAGGGAAGTGGATTCCAGGAGGGCTGGGGATCCGCAGGGAAGATGTCAGGGAGCGGGGCCTCGACGCGGAGGCGGGGGGTGGGGGGCTGGGGGGGTGGGGGGGGTGGGGAGACCTGGCCTCCCGGGGGCGGGGCCTCCCGTGGTGGGACTCCCGGGGGCGGGGCCTCGTGGGGGCGGGACCTGGCCTCCCGGGGGCGGGGCCTCCCGCGGTGGGAATTCCCGGGGGTGGGGCCTCCCGCGGTGGGACTCCTGGGGGCGGGGCCTCCCGCGGTGGGAATTCCCGGGGGCGGGGCCTCCCGCGGTAGGAATTCCCGGGGGCGGGGCCTCCCGTGGTGGGACTCCCGGGGGCGGGGCCTCGTGGGGGCGGGACCTGGCCTCCCGGGGGCCGGGTCTCCCGGGGTGGGAATTCCCGGGGGTGGGGCCTCCCGCGGTGGGACTCCTGGGGGCGGGGCCTCCCGCGGTGGGACTCCTTGGGGCGGGGCCTCCCGCGGTGGACTCCTGGGGGCGGGGCCTCCCGCGGTGGGACTCCTTGGGGCGGGGCCTCCCGCGGTGGACTCCTGGGGGCGGGGTCTCCCGCGGTGGGACTCCTTGGGGCGGGGCCTCCCGCGGTGGACTCCTGGGGGCGGGGCCTCCCGCGGTGGGACTCCTTGGGGCGGGGCCTCCCGCGGTGGACTCCTTGGGGCGGGGCCTCCCGCGGTGGACTCCTGGGGGCGGGGCCTCCCGCGGTGGGAATTCCCGGGGGCGGGGCCTCCCGCGGTAGGAATTCCCGGGGGCGGGGCCTCCCGTGGTGGGACTCCCGGGGGCGGGGCCTCGTGGGGGCGGGACCTGGCCTCCCGGGGGCCGGGTCTCCGGGGGTGGGAATTCCCGGGGGTGGGGCCTCCCGCGGTGGGACTCCTGGGGGCGGGGCCTCCCGCGGTGGGACTCCTTGGGGCGGGGCCTCCCGCGGTGGACTCCTGGGGGCGGGGTCTCCCGCGGTGGGACTCCTTGGGGCGGGGCCTCCCGCGGTGGACTCCTGGGGGCGGGGCCTCCCGCGGTGGGACTCCTTGGGGCGGGGCCTCCCGCGGTGGACTCCTTGGGGCGGGGCCTCCCGCGGTGGGACTCCTTGGGGCGGGGCCTCCCGCGGTGGACTCCTTGGGGCGGGGCCTCCCGCGGTGGACTCCTTGGGGCGGGGCCTCCCGCGGTGGACTCCTGGGGGCGGGGTCTCCCGCGGTGGGACTCCCGGGGGCGGGGCCTCGTGGGGGCGGGACCTGGCCTCCCGGGGGCGGGGCCTCCCGCGGTGGGAATTCCCGGGGGCGGGGCCTCCCGCGGTGGGACTCCTGGGGGCGGGGCCTCCCGCAGTGGGACTCCCGGGGGCGGGCTCACCTGCGGCGCAGAGGCGGCGCATGCGCAGGTAGCTGACGGTGAGGCGCATGATGGACGCCTTGTCCAGGTGAGCGCTGACCCCGCGCGCGAAGGGCAGCGTGCGCGCCAGCTGGTACAGCACCTCGGTCTCCTGGCTGCGCCGGCTGCGGGCCGCGTCCCGCGACTTTTCCCTGCGCAGCTCCGCACTGGACCTGCGGGCAGGGGCGGCGTTCAGGGGCGGCCCCGCGGGGAGGGAAGGGGGCGGACGGGACGGGCACGCGGGGCGCTGCCACATGGGGCGCGGGCTCGCAGCTCCCGAAGCGAAGCGCTCGGGGCCTGGAGCGGCTCTGCAGAGGGGCTGCTCCTAGCGCCGGGCTTTATCTGCCCTCCGGTGCCCCACAGGCCCGTTTGGTCCCCTCCCAGACTTATCTGCTGTTCTCCCCCCCCGCCCCCCCCCCGGCTTGGGACGCCTGGGGGACAGGGGGGGCCGCCTGGGGGACAGGGAGGCCTCCAGGGGGACAGGGAGGCCGCCTGCGGGGAGGGGGCTGGCCCAGCTGGCCCGGAGCCAGGGAAGGGAAGGAGCGGGGAGAAGCTGCCTGCAGCTGGCCAGACCCCCTGCCCTCCAGCCTGCCAGAACCCCCTCTCCTGACCTTCCCCTCCTCAGCTGAGCTGAGTCCTCAGAATCTGGGAGGACAGAGCTCGAAGTCCAGGGACCCACCACCAGCAGGGGCCCTGCAGGGCGGGCGACTGGACGCTGCAAACCAACGTGCAGCCCGCAGCTAACCGCTCCCCCTGCCCTTGCACCCGCTTCTAATGCCTGGATTCCGCGAGTGGAGTGGGGAGGGGGGGGGGTAGAAGGATGAGCGTTTCTTTCAGATATATATGACCCTTATTCCGCTTCTGCTATTATGTCAGTCCACACGCCACGTGGGTGACTTATAGTAACCCATCTAGAGCTCAGACATCCCTAGAAGGAAAGTCACATCGCCATCGAACAGGCGAGGAAACCGAGGCACAGAGCAGGGCTGCGTTTGCCCGTAAGGAGTGAAGCAGGGGCGTTAACACTTCTATTTTCTCTGTCTTTCTGGCTCCGGGTTTTTCTCCAGGTTTTAGTGCTTCTCTCTGTGTCTACCGCTGTCTTAAAAGTCAAACTCCAGGTCTATCTGAATCCAAACTCTATAGTTTTATATATATATATATTTCAGAGAGGAAGAAAGAGGAAGAGAGGTAGAAACATCAATGATAAGAGATAATCATGGATCAGTGGCCTCCAGCACGCCCCCTACTGGGGATCAAACCTGCAACCTGGGCATGTGCTTCGGGAGTCAAACCTGACCTGGTTCATAGGTCGATGCTCAACCACTAAGCCACACTGGCCAGGCCAAACTCTATAGTTGTTATTAAAAAATTTTTTTAAAATAGATTTTTATTGATTTTTTTACAGAGAGGAAGGGAGAGAGATAGAGAGCTAGAAACGTTGATGAGAGAGAAACACTGACCAGCTGCCTCTTGCACACCCCTTACCGGGGATGTGCCTGCAACCAACGTACATACCCCTGACTGGAATCGAACCTGGGACCTTTCAGTCCACAGACCAACGCTCTACCACTGAGCCAAACCGGTTTTGGATATAGTTGTTATTTTTTTTAGGTTGTAGAGTACATTACACATAGCATCTATAATCGTACCTATATTTATAATAGCGATAATAGCCCTATCCGGTTTGGCTCAGTGGATAGAGCGTCTGCCTGCGGACTGAAAGGTCCCAGATTCAATTCCGGTCAAGGGCATGTACCTTGGTTGCAGGCACATCCCCAGTAGGGGGCGTGCAAGAGGCAGCTCTGATGGATGTTTCTCTCCCATCGATGTTTCTGACTCTCTCTCCCTCTCCCTTCCTCTCTGTAAAAAAAATCAATATAATAGCGATAATAATAAATTATAAATATTATTATAAATATTTTATAATAATAAAAACATAATATACTAATTAGACCAGATGGCCGAACAGTGGGCCACCCTCAGGCGACCATCCGGGACCACACTATGACGCCCACTGGCGCCAGGCCAGCCAAGGTAGGTGTGATGTGATTGGTTGGGGCGGTGGGCTGCAGCGGGTGGGCGGGGCCTCCTTCTGCAAGGGAAGCCGGGTCCTGGGTGCCATAGGGAGCCCCTGTAGGCAGCCAGGGGGAGAAAGGCCTTCTCTTGCACAAATTTCGAGCATCGGGCCTCTAGTGAATAATAAGCAGCTAGGATTTGCTAAGCATTTCTGTGTCCGGCACTGTACTAAGTACTCTGCCTTTCTGTACATATTCACGCCTAGGAGAGCTCTAGGCAGGAGGCAGCTTAAGCCTCCACTTTGCGATGGGGAAACTGAGGCTCTGAAAGGTGAGCTCCTGTGCTCCAGAAGTCACAGAGCCAGAAACTGGCAGAGCTGGGATTCGAACTCAGGCAGGGAGGTAAGTTCCAAAGCCTTCATGCTTCTACCAGTAATTCCTGCCGTGTGACCCACACCCCAGGGGAGCGGGCCTCTGAGAGGGGAGGCTGACCCTCCCTAGAAACCAGAGGCCGCTTCTGGGGGTGGCATCAACCTCACTCCCCAGCGGGAGACCTGCAGCCCCACCCACAGACACCAGCGGAGGAGCGGGGAGGATCTGTCCTGCGGACTGCGGAGGGCAAAGACATCGCTGGCCAGGAGGGGGGTGGAGGGAGCCAGCGACGGCCCCCATCCCTCCCCTCCCAGCTGGTGGGGGAGCAGGGCCTCCAGTCCTGCTCTGCCCGGAGGACATTCCGTCCTGTCCCGTGCTGGTTCGGTTCCAGCCCTGTTTGTCATCCTGTCCCGGGGTGGGGTGGGCGGGCCTCCCGGAGTTGGAGGAACTGGGAGTGGGGAGGGTGGGCGGGAACGGGGGTGAGGCCGGCCCCCACCGCCCAGGCAGCTGGGCTCTGCAACCTTCTCTATGGCCGGCTTCTCCCTCCGCAGAGGGAACCAGCTGGTGCAGACCCTCCTGCCAGCTCCCAGCCGGCTCTCTGACAGGAAGTGTGGGCCTCCCGGCGGCTTCGCAGACGCCTGGGTCCCCGGCCCCTCCCACTGCGCAGAGCGGGCTCGCTCCTCCGGCTCAGGGTTCCCGCCGGACAACATGTCTAATGAGCTGTGTGGCCTCGGACAAACGGCACAGCCTCCCGGAGCCTAATGACACCACCTACCTCCCAGGGTTCTTGTCTTTATTTATTTTTAAATGCTTTTATTGATTTAAGAGAGAGAGGGAGGAAGGGAGGAAGGAAGAGAGAGAGAGAGAGAGAGAGAGAGGACATGGATGCTGCCTCCTGCCTGCCTCCGACTGGGGATCAACCCAGGCATGTGCCCTGACTGAGAATCAAACCAGCAACCTTTGGGTGCGTGGGATGATGCTCAACCCACTGAGCCACATTGGCCAGGGCCTCACATGTTTTTTTTTTTTTTTTTTAAATATATTTTATTGATTTTTCACAGAAAGGAAGAGAGAGGGATAGAAAGTTAGAAACACCGATGAGAGAGAAACAGCTGCCTCCTGCACACCCCCTATTGGGGATGTGCCCACAACCAAGGTACATGCCCTTGACTGGAATCGAACCTGGGACCTTTCAGTCCGCAGGCTGACGCTCTATCCACTGAGCCACCGGTTTCGGCCACACGGTTCTTTTAAACATTAGATGAGTTAATATATTTCAAGGGCTTAAAAGAGGGCCTGCCAAGTGGTGAGTGCTCTAGAAAGGTTATTATTATTATTATTATTATTATTATCACCCCCCTCCCCTCTGTCCCCATCAGAGATGGAAGGCTGGGGCGCAGGAGGCACTGGGAGCCTCGGTGCTCATTCCCAGGCGAGGTGTGTGCACAGTCACCTACAGGACTTGCACACGAGCACTGCCGGGAAAGACTAAAAAATAGCGATGGTAACACCATCGATGGTGTTGGTGTACGGAGCACTCACGGAGCCGGAGACCTCAGTAAGTCCCCTTCAACAGGCGAGTGACCTTCCTGCCGCAGGGGCATCACAGGCCCGGGGGACCCAGCGGCCAATCCCAGGTCCCCCACCAGCGGCCAGCCCTGCTCGAGGCGGCTCAGTTAGTGGGACCCTGAAGCTCCTGGTATTTTCCCTGAAAAGCAAGCAGGAGGTGATGGCCACACTGCCCTCAGCAGCAGCCGCCGCCGCCTTAACAGCCAGGCTGCCTGTTTCCACCCAGAGCTCCGTCTGAGCTGAACTCGGTTTACTGACTATCAGGGTGGTGTCCCGGTCCCAGGATCTGTTCCCTCACTGCTCTTCAACTTGCCGAGGGCCGGGGGAGGGGACGCATGGCTGATATTTTTCCAGGACACAAAACAGGGGCTCAGAGAGACCGTCGCTGGCATGGGGCCACCCAGCCAGGACGCGGGGGGACTGGGATTTGAACCCTGGCTTTAGGGGCCTGAGCTCTTTAAATGCCTTGGCAGGTGTGCCCACGCGAGGGATCCCTGCCCTGCCCCCTCCTTTGCCCAGGGGCCTCCGTCCCTTCCCCCCCGCTGTCCCGTCCCCGCTGCCTCCGGATTTCCCCAGCTGGACAGTCTCCCCCGCTGGCCCGGCGCCCGGCCTGCTCCAGCCCCCTGGCACCCTGCCCAGCTCGGGACGTGCAGCTGGAACCCTGCCACCCTTCCTCTGTTCCAGCAGAGAACAGGGGGTGGGGCCCGGGCCGGGAGGCCCCAGGGTGAGGCCCCAAAACGGGGACTGAAGCCCAGTCCTCCGCCCCTCCTCCCCCAACCGGGAGAGGGAGAAGCTGGAACTGGCCACCTGTGAGCGGAGGCCCCGGGGAAAGCGGGAGACCCTGTCCATAGTCAGGGCTGCTCCTGGGCCTCTCCTCTGACACCAAGCTGGGTATGGGGGATGGAGGTGGGAGGGGGGGTCTTGCAAAAAAAAATGCAGAGGATCTGGGAGGTTCAGGCTGTCTGTGGGTGAGAGCCCTCTTGACACTGTCCAGAGGTGGCCCGAGAGGCCAGCGGCAGGGGATGGATTTGAGGAGGGATTTGGGGTGTGGGCCAGGAGGCGCCTCCCGGCTCCCCGACTTCCTCATTCCCGGGGACACGGTAATCCGGTGGGGTGCCCATACCAGAACATAGGGCTTGTGGGCAGGGAGCCCATCAGGAACTTCCCAGCCGAGACCGGTGTGGCTCAGTGGATAGAGCGTCAGCCTGCGGACTGAAAGGTCCCAGGTTCGATTCCGGTCAAGGGCATGTACCTTGGTTGCGGGCACACCCCCAGTAGGGGGCGTGCAGGAGGCGGCTGATCCATGTTTCTCTCTCATCGATGTTTCTAACTCTCTATCTATCCCTCTACCTTCCTCTCTGTAAAAAATCAATAAAATATATTAAAAAAAACAAACAAAAAACTTCCCAAGAACATCCCTGACCAAGGTGGATGGCATCGCCCAAGCTGGAAGAAGGGAGGGGGGTGAGGGGCTATGGGGTCGGGGGGGCACGCACCATCGCCCAGGCCCCCTTTGGCCCAAGAGCCATCGTAGGGGTGCGGAGGGGACGGAGTGTGGCTGGGACCCGGGTGGGGATTATGAGTGAGGGGTGTGTGGTGATGGGATGACACCCGGGGAGAGGACTGGCCTTCAGTGGGGAGGGGAGAGCATCCTGCTCAGCCCAGAGGGGCCCTGCCCAGCCAGGAGGGGGCGCTGGGAGGGGGAGGGCCAGGCTGGCTCCTTAGGAATGGGATGGAGTTCCCTAATGGGCCCAGAGCCAGAGACTGGAAAGGATTTGGGGGGGGGGGGCGGGCGGGGGAGGAGGGAGATTGCTGAAGGGGGAGGGTGAAAAACATGGGGGTGTGGACGGATCCAATCAAACCCGGGAATCCAGGGAGGAGGGAGGGAGGGGGTGAGGCTTCCCCGATGCCTCAGATTGGAGAGGGGAAGCCAAGGGGCTGGGGCACTCTATGGGGTCCCCGGGCAAACCCAGCCAGGTCGGCCTCTTGGCAGAGGCCCCAGAGCACAGGTCCCCCCCCCCCTCTGCACCTGCTGGAGCTGAACACAGACACCTCCCTCTGCCCGGGTGATCCGCTGAGCAATGCAGGAGGCTCCTCGTAACCAGGCACAGCGCCCTCCTTTGGGTCCCCCCCCAAAAAGCGGGGTGCGCCCCCTCCCGTGGTCCCAGGAGCCGGTGGGGTGGAGGAGGGACGGGCAGGTCTTTGGCAAGTGGGCCAGGCTGTCCCTCGGTTACCAAAGGGGGTGACCCCACCCTTCAAAAGGCCACAGAAAGGCCCTGGGGGTGGGGGTGGGGTCCCAGGTAGCTTTTGAAAGGTGACCCCTTCTGAGTATTTCTAGGGAGCTCACGTTTGGGAGACTGCGCCAGGAAGGATCCAACTAAAGGGGACCTCTCTCTTCTCTTGGACCCAGGAGCTGAGCCCCCATTCCCGGGATTCCCTAGGTCTGGGAAGGCTCCAGCTGGGTGTGCCCTACACTATACCCTTAGGATCGCAAGGGTCTGGTGGCGAAGGACAGCCTCAGTGTAGGGGGTTCAGAGGCCAGAGGAGTCAGTATGGGGAGCGAAAATGCCTTCTGGAGAAGTCCGGGAACCGCTCACACAAAACACCCCCTTTTCCACGGAGACCCCGAGTGTCATCCCCAACCAGGACGGGTAACGAATCCGCAGCAGCAAGAAGTCAGGGATCGCGACTCTGAAGTCACTCCTGGTGGCAAGAGGCGGGGCTGCCAGGGTCTGGGGTAAACCCCCCGGCCCCCCCACCCCCCCGCCTCCTGTACCCCTGCAACCCCCTAGGGTGGAGGTGCGCAGAGACGTGCCTCCCACCGCTCTTTTCGGGGTGTCCTTGAGTTGCACCCAAGCACCCCCTCCACCCGGGCCAGGGGTCCCTCAAAGCAGAGCCCCCCAGTTTCATCATGCCGGCCCCTGAAATCCCAGTACCTTGCGCGCTGCAGCCCCAGCGCCATGGCTCGCGCGTCGCGGCTCGGGCGCCCTCGGAGGCCCGCAGCCCCCTCCCCTGCCCGGCGAGCCCCCTCCCCAGACCCGCCCCCGCCGCGGGATTGGCTGCTCCACGCCCGGCCCGCGGCTCTGATTGGTCGGACCGTCTGTCACTTCCGAGGGAGGGGCGGGACCAGAGGCGAAGTCTTGGAAGGCCGGGGGAGGGGGGAACACACCCCCTCCTGACCACGCCCCCTTCTCAGCGGAGTCGCCTCCTGGCCCAGCCTCTGCCCTGGCGTCCCGACACCAATGCTCTTCGGATGCACCCAGTTAATTCTGTTCCTTACCCCCGAGTCCCACCCTCTAACCCCACCCCGCTCACCCCTCCATTTCCTCCTCCTCCCCCTCCCCCTGTTGGGCCCCTTCGACCTCCAGTCCCAGGCCCTCCAGTCGTCCCGCTCTGCCTCCTCTCGCCTCTTCCTTTTTCTTCTTTTTCTTTTATTGATTTTTCACAGAGAGGAAGAGAGAGGGATAGAGTCAGAAACATTGATGAGAGAGAATCATCAAATGCCCACAACCAAGGTACATGCCCTTGACCGGAATCGAACCTGGGACCTTTCAGTCCGCAGGCCGACGCTCTATCCGCTGAGCCAAACCAGTTTCAGCATCTCTCGCCTCTTCCTTATCCATGGAGTCCCCACTTCTCCCCGATAACCCCACCCCACCCCACTCCACCCCACCCCACCTGGCCCCAGTTCTACAAACTCCCCCTGGACCTCACCATCACCTCTGTCCCCAGGAGCTGTCCTCATCCCTGCATTCTGCCCTCACTCCTCCACTTGGGCATCCCCCGTGGCCCCAGGCCCCACCTGTGTGCCTCTCTCACCCCCCTTGCAGGTTCCCACGGCTGAACGGCTGAATGTGTAAAATTCAATCATTCTCACTTTTTTTTTAAAAGTGATAAATTTTATTGATTTTTTTACAGAGAGGAAGGGAGAGGGATAGTTAGAAACATCCATCAGCTGCCTCCTGCAACCCCCCCCCCCCCACCGGGGATGGGCCCGCAACCAAGGTACATGCCCTTGACTGGAATCGAACCAGGGACCCTTCAGTACGCAGGCCGACACTCTCTATCCACTGAACCAAACCGGTTTGGGCTGACTCTCACTTTTTTTAAAGAGCAGAGAAAGGGTCATTTCTGCCCTCGAATTAAAGAGGGACAAGTCCAAGGTCACCAAGGAGTGGGGAAAGCGTTACAGTTGGATGGGATCAGGGGATGTGAGGGGGTGGGGTGGGGTGGGACGGGGTATCTGCAGCTGACCAACACTGTGGGTGCAGATTGGGGCAGGGAAAGGCACACTCCAGCAGGAGCCTGTGGATTTTGCCCACCCCGCATCCCACTCAGCTTTCTTCCGGGAATCACGGCTCTCCCCTCTCAGTCTAATTCAGGGGTCTTCAAACTACGGCCCGCGGGCCACATGCAGCCCGCAGAGGAGTCTG